>NC_083116.1:19931994-20623326 GCF_949774975.1 Lagenorhynchus albirostris
TTTATCAAAAACATGTAGACTTAAAAATAACCATATGTTCAACAAAGAGACTGACTAAACATACACACCCAAATGTTGACAGTGGCTTACGTCTAAGTGATGAAGCTCCAAGTGGGCATTTTTCTCTTTTGTGTTTTTTCCCGCCTTCCACTTTTTACTACATTGAACATGCATTGCTTATTGAAGTATAAAAAGCAGGAAAAAAGTTTAAAAATATAATTTAATGCTTACAAGACCTTAAATTGAGTTTTACTTGTAAAAAGCATGACACTGTATTCTGCAAAGTAGCCTTTGAGAGGCACAAGAAAGGAGATACAGCATTAAAAGGCCATGTAAAAGATTTGGTACAATTTCCACCGAATGCACATATAGATCATAGTAGTCAGTCACTAAGTACTAGTGGCCCAAATGTAGGCCTGATTTTCATGAAGCACAACTCTAGGTTTTAATAAATGCTCTTGGTAAATCATGTTACAGCAGCATGTTTTTATGCGGAAAGTCAACTGCTACTACTAAGAGTTTTGAAATAAAACCTAAACCAAATTAAAATGGAATAGAAACTATCACAAAGACAAATTGAAACCACAAATATCCTATGGTAAGTAGAAGACTTCTTTATGCAGGTGATTCCTGACCAGGGCTGGGATGAGGGTGAGGCAAGTGTGGCACTTTCCTCAGGCACAAAATGTAGTGGGGGGGGGTTGTAAAAAACCTCAGTAATCCAGATAAATAATATCTTAATGTGATATTTTTAAAAATCAAAATTAATGCACAAAAACCCATGATGAACCAAGTATCAAAACTGTAATTAAAGACAGGATCCAACAGGGCAGGATTAGAGTGAGTGAGACGGATTGTACAAAATATTGCTATTTTGTTCATCATGAATTTTTCACATTCATTTTAATTTTTGAAAAATATTGCATAAAAATGTTATTTCTCTTGATTATTGAATTTTTTGGCACACCCTTACATTTTGCACCCAAGGGGAGTATCTCCCTTGTCCTAGTCTTGGCCCTGTTCCTGAGCAGTCTTGAAGGATAAATTCATGAGGAAAGGGGGAAAAGGCATTGCAGGCAAAAAGAGAACTACATGCACAAAGGCAAGGAAGCGGCACGTAGTTCAGAGAAAGATCTATTCAAGGATAAATGAAAGAATTAAACAGCCCAACTGTGATTATAACTCCTATATAGGATTGTGACTACCCCCGACCCTCCACGTCCCAGCACCACTCACCACTCAGCCCTACCTAAGGATATGAAAGGAAAAGGGAGATTGTAGCATTGGTCAATGGTTGTAATTGTACCAGACAGGTCAGAGCAACAGGAAATTGAAGTGAATCACTTATATGATTAAGTTTAGGACCCTGATGGATAACAAAGGAAGTTTTAGGGAATTAAATATTATTGTTCTTGAAAAGCACATTCTAACCAGTGTAATTATATTGCACATATTTTAGAGTTTTAGGATATAGTCAATTATCTTCAAAATACTTGTTCTGTAAATCTAAAGTGATATAAAAATTCTGTAGCTAAAGTATTCTCAATTTAACCCAGAAATATCATTTCATATCATTTCTTCATCAACCACCACTGGTTTCTTTCACGTGTGTTGTTTTTCAAGTCACTCTCTCGGTTCTCAAAACTCTGAATCACAATAGATCTCCCCTCCACCAACCTAGCCACTTGTGGTTTCAAATAAATAAAACATATGTTCTCTTACTCTTTTTTCTCACATTCCCCCTAAAATGATTTTTAAAAACTTGGGATCCTCTTACACATTTTAATCATATATTTAGTGCTTTTAATTATCATAAGTGTAAATGAGTTAATAAGTAAAAAATGTTAACGATTTTATCTCAAAAATAAGATGCGGATTGCTATTATTAGATTAAGTTAGATTATTAGATTAAATAAGATATAGATTGATATCATTGATATTATTAAATAAATGTTTTATTCTGAATTTTGATAAAATCTGAAAGAAATTCAATTACGTTGTAAAAAAACTCAGCACCACTAACCTATACTGTTCTGGTTCTGAATTCAGAATATCTCTAATAGGCCAAAATATAGCATTTTAAAGCCAAATCTCATTCTTAATAGAAATATGGATAAGACAGGAAAAGATAGCGACATTATAGATTTACAGTATTTCAATTAGTTATTAAAGGAGGCTTCTCTAAAAACTGTATTTCACTTTATCTCTTTGTCTGATACTCCAGGTTACACCACAGGTCAATATACCATACTGTGTTTTGGAATGGGTGGGGGAATGTGCCTTTCTTTTGTAAAGTGGGGCAAGGGCTGTTCTAAACACAAGCTCATTTTCAGATCAGTTTTTGAGAAGGGTACAAAGAAAGTAAGGGATCTGGAAATTGATTCCCTTAAAATTGCATAGCCCCCCCCCCAAAAAAATTGCATAGCCCCCTTGGAAAGAACCTATAAAGGTTTGCATACTCTAGTTTGAAGACCAATGGATTAATGCACATCATAATAAATTGACTACTATTTATTAAGCATCAACTACCTACCAAGTACAATGATAACAGTTTACATATATTATCTTTAATCCTTAACAACCCTATGCAATACATACTGAATTATCTTCATTTTACAAATGAAGAAACTGAGGCTTAAAGCAGTTAAGTGATTTGCCCAAGGTTTTACAGCTGGCAAGTGACGGAGTGGGGATCTGAGCCCAAATCTGACTCAAAGCTCATGCTCTTTTCGTGTCACACTGCATACATCCAACGCTGCCAGACTTCTCTTACCTTTAGCACATCGGTGGGATTGGCTATAGTGGAAGATATCACTCCTGACACTACCCCACATATCATATTAATTAAAAGAGTTTCATCTGTAAAAATGAACAAAAAAAAGAAAGGTCTGCTTGTAAGAGGTACCAGTTTCTGAGAACAGAGCGCTGAGCTATCAGAGAAAGGGAACCATGTCAGAGAACTGACTACAGAAATGAACCACAAAGCTTATGAAAATAAAGAAACTCAAATATTTCTAGGTTCCAAATCAGTACTGAAACATATAAAATTAAAATAGATATTTCTAAAACACACTGGAATATATCCTATTATTCTGTATAACTGCCAATATTCCATATAAATTCAGAATGTGCTATTTCTCCTTCAATCATTTCAAACATCTAAAGAAAAAAATTTTTAAGTCTTTTTCTGGAGAATCATCAACTCTAAAGACTCAGGAACCAAATGTTAAAGGATAAAATCTTATGTCTAATAGGAAAAAAAAACCTAAATATTAATTTTAATTGGCCATATTATCTACTAGCCTCTATTTATTGACAGAAGATTTCTGTAGTTAAATGTGGAAAAACTAGTCATTTGGAACTAAATCCTCTCAGCTAGAAAAAAGAACAAAGAAACCACAGAGCGTATTGTTCTAAAATTCAATCTTCACCACGCCTCCTCACCAGAGCGAGCCTACAAGTTAAAACCTAGGTAAACCGGGCTTCCCTGGTGGTGCAGTGGTTGGGAGTCCGCCTGCCGATGCAGGGGACACGGGTTCGTGCCCCGGTCTGGGAAGATCCCACATGCCATGGAGCGGCTGGGCCCGTGAGCCATGGCCGCTGAGCCTGCGCGTCCGGAGCCTGTGCTCCACAACGGGAGAGGCCACGACAGTGAGAGGCCCGTGTACCGCAAAAAGGCTCCAGAAAAAGTTGACTTAGACAATAAAGCAATTCAAAGGACATTACGAACCAAAAAGCTCTCCAGCTGTCCCCAACTATGCAACAGCCTCAGGCCTGTAGTAAAATAACCATTTTAGTATAGTATCCAGCTGAAAAAGCTACAGCAGCAAATAGAGAGACATATGGTAATGCTGAATGTGGGTTAAGGTGGCCATATTTTGTATATATATAAAACTACTCTACCTGACCAAAGCTTATCAAAACCCACAGCTAGAGGATTCCTTATAGTTGAAGTCCTCTTGTAGATGAGGACAGCATTAATTTTCTCAACAAGTTTGCTCCATGTTCTCTCTGTGATGACCAGAAGCCTTTTTTTGTTCGTTTGATAGGAAAAGGGACAAACTTGAAGAGCAGGTCCCTCTAACCTATACATCACCTCTGCAAGGATTAATCCCAAATCAGTACAAGCTTATTTTGTCCTTGCAATGACTGCTACCCATTCTCAGGCACCCTGTGATGAACACTTCTCATTAAGCATGATTTCAACAATCCCTTTGAGTGTTACCTTAAAAGAGAATAAGGAGTCTTATACTGACCTTCTAAACGTTCTACAAATAATCTCTTCAAGCTCTGGTAAATGCCAATTTTAATGGTGCCATATGATGCCTGTCTTAGTAAAGCAGGAGCGATTCTGCCAGAAAGAAGGAAAGAAAAAGAAAGTCAGTTATACTTAACATGCACTCACAGATTATACATATCTAGACAGCCTACTCACTTCCATCACCCCCCTCATTCCATAAAAACAGCAAAATACGCTTTTTTTTCAAGCATCCATGGATTCATCAAGAGAGCACATCTAGGTCATGAAACAAACCTCAAAAATTTAAAATAATTGAAATCATATAGAATATGTTCTCTGACCATAATGGAATTAAGCTGGAAATCAATAAGGAAAATCCACAAACACTTGGAAATTAAATGATACTCCTAAACAATCCATGGGTGACATGGGTGTATTTTTTAAATAAATAGAATTGAATGAAGATGAAAATTCAACCTATTAAAATATGTGGGATGCAACCAAAGCAGTGCTGAGAGAGAAATTTATAGCACAAAATGCTTACATTAGAAAAGAGGGAAAGTCTCAAAATGATCAATAATTTAAGTTCCTACCCTCAAGAAACTAGAAAAAAGAAGAGCAAAATGAACCCAAAGCAAGCAGAAGGAAGTAAATAATAAAGAGCATAAATTAATAAACTTGAAAACAGGAAAATAAAGAAAAATCAATGAAACAAAGTTATTTTGAAAAAAAATCAATAAAACTAATAAAACTCTAGCAAGGGTCCCAGTAGTAAAAAGAGAAATGTCACCAACAGGAATAAAACGAGGAATAGCACTACAATTCTGCAGTCATTAAAAGAATAATAAAGGAATACTATAAACAACCTTATGCTCATAAATTCAACAACTTAGAAGAAATGGACTAATTCCTTGTAAACTACAAACTACCAAAACTCGATCAAGATGAAATAGATAATCTGAATAATCTCATAATCATTAAAATTTTTTAATTTATAATTTAAAAGTTCCCAAAAAGGAACTCTCCAGGCCCACCCAGATCATTTCACTGGGGAGTTCTACCAAATATTTAATAAATGAATGCCAATCTTACACAATCTCTTCCAGAAAACAGAAGAGGGAACACTTCCCAACTCATTTTATGAAGCTAGTATTACCCTGCTAACAAAACCAAAAAAACAGTACAGAAAAGGAAAACTAACTACAAGCCAATATCTCTCATGAACTTAGATGCAAAACTCCTTAACAAAATATCAGCATATTGAATCCAGTAATGTAGAAAAAGTATACACCGTTACCCACTTCATAGATTTTTTTTTAAATCAACCTTACTTCCTAGCAGATGCAGATATATCTTCAATCCTATCAAGGAGGTACCAGAGCCAAGATTTCACCCTATTTAAGTTCTGCTTATAAACTGGAGACATTCTCACTCATACCTCCTTTGAGATTCTTCCAAACTGCAGAAGTATACTTTAGCTGTTATAAATAGAAAGACAGCAGCAGCTCAAACAGTTAAGATTTTAAAATGATGACAAAACATGCATATTTCTGACTTTATTGCTTGCTATCTGAAAAAAATAATCTTGTGATCATCTGTGCTGATAAAAGAACAAGGTGAAACAGATGATCCATGATTCACTTGCTTAAGGATGTAATATTTGATTTTTTCCCCCAAGTAAACTATCTTTGAAATTAAGGCTAACGTAAGTTAATAATAAAACTGATATCCATTCTCTGAGCAATAAACTGGTACCCTAGATGCAGGAGTGGACTAGTAAATTGGCAGCAGATAAACAACACACTGGACAATAAACCACTGACATATGAATAACCAAAAGATGACCCCCCCCAAAAATGATGGATCTCCCGCACTTTCATTCTGCATTTTCTATTTAAACTGCCAGAATAGTATTTCTTTAAAGAGGAAAAATTTTTTTACAAGTCAGTATTTGGCAACTCAGGAAGATTATCACAGAAATATATACTGCGAATTGGTGCCGCTATTCACAGTGGCTATGGATGACTCTCAGGAAAACAGGAAAAAGCCAATGCTGCAATGAGATATCCACTTTAAAATGTATCGCTTATAGCCAAATGAACACAAGATCCAAAGCTCAAGATTTACAAGCAGGTGAAATATAAACTGGCACATCAATATTGAATTATAAGTTGAAATGGTGAATATAAAGGGCACAAACTATCAGACAGCTGAAATACATGGCTTCTCAAAAAAGTATTTCTATTCGTGACGTAAGGAAAGAGTCCAGTCTCACCCTGAATACAGAGCCAATACACCTTCTTCCTTATAGATTCGGAACAAGGCATGAAACATTCCTCGGTATTTTATCTCTTTGAAGCGGACATCAATACTTTGGCCTTGAACTTGAAGTCGCGTTTTGGTCAAGTCCACAGGGAAAGTTCCTGTGAAGGAACACACTCATTTATAAGTTTTTCCAAAGAATCACAGTTAAGTTTTGGATGAATTTAAGCCAATGGTAATTTTTAAAACATAAGACAAAGTTCTTTTTCTAACACCTAGGTCTCTACTTAAATATCACTATCAGAGGACAAGAGTTGTATGTGATAAAGTGAAATGTACTATATCTAGGCAGCAGGATTTGACCCACAGTATAACTGAAACTGTGATATAATAAAGTGCTTTAGGATAGTCCTAATACACTATAAATGCAAAATACGTAAATGTTTTAATTTCATCTGTTAACATACAATCTGGCATTTATCTGTCTCTTCCTTCTGCCCCCCTCCCACCTCAAGTCTCCCTACTTCTCCCTCATAAAATCTCCCCAAATCTTCACCAAGAAGATAGGAAAGCATGGGATTGCTGCTCCACATACTCTTAAATACTATTACAAAGTTTTGTGGGTTTTTTCTTTTATCTGTCTATGAGAAATAGTTTTCTAGTATTATGAAAGATAATGGCAAAGTCCTATTTGGCCTACTCATCTGGGTTCCTTAGGTAATTCAGGACTAACACCAGCACAGTGCTGAGTGGGAAATTTTCTTTAACCAAACTTCTTTCTCTTATTATATCAACACAGAGAAGTGGTCATTACATTGGCAAAATATATTTCAAGGACTATTTCAAGGTCTAAAACTAACAAGATATTTATGCAGCTCTGGTCACTGATGACCTTGATATCATAACACCAGACAATATGCCAAGAAAGTCAATAAAAACTAGTGGATTGGGGTCACTTATGAACAGTTTAGGAAAGAGAATTTGGAAGATGAAAAAACACAATCTAAAAGTATTTCAAAATTAAAATCAAATAGAAAAGAATCTGGTTTGATCTTGGTCAATCTTCTAAAATGGGAAAGAGGTTTGAAAAAAGGAAATCTTAATACTTACTAAGAAATTTATAAACAACTGAGCACACAGAAAGGCCACTTGTATAAGAATATAACAGAAACCCCTATCTTATCTCACTCCCTCTATATTTTCATGTATGTTTCCTAAGCATAGCAAATTAACAAATAATTAAACTATCAAAACAGCTTCCTAAAATTGACTTTTCTTAACTTCACTTGCCATACCGTCTGTAGTACTTTTTTTTCTTTAAGGTGTACATCTTTTTTTTTAACATCTTTATTGGAGTATAATTGCTTTACAATGGTGTGTTAGTTTCTGCTGTATAACAAAGTGAATCAGCTATACGTATACATATATCCCCATATCTCCCCCTTCTTGCATCTCCCTCCCACCCTCCCTATCCCACCCTTCTAGGTGGTCACAAAGCACAGAGCTGATCTCCCTGTGCTCTGAGGCTGCTTCCCACTAGCTATCTATTTGACATTTGGTAGTGTATATATGTCCATGCCACTCTCTCACTTCATCCCAGCTTACACTTCCCCCTCCCCGTGTCCTCAAGTCCATTCTCTACATCTGCGTCTTTATTCCTGTCCTGCCCCTAGGTTCATCAGAACCATTTTTTTTTAGATTCCATATATAAAGAAAATATTACTTGATAGCTTTGAGACAACAGTTTTTAAAACAAATAGGGCAGGACTTCCCTGATGGTCCAGTGGTTGAGACTCTGCGCTCCCAATGCAGGGGGCCCAGGTTCAACCCCTGGTCAGGGAACTAGATCCTGCATGCTGCAACTAAAAGATCCTGCATGCCACAACTAAAGATCCCACATGCCACACAAAGATCCAGCACGCAGCAACGAAGGTCCTGCGTGCTCCAACGAAGGCCCGGTGCAGCCAAATAAATAAATAAATATATTTTTTTAAAGTACATTACTTTCTTATGATAATTTTTTTTTTAAATAGGGCAAGCGGGCTTCCCTGGTGGCGCAGTGGTTGAGAGTCCACCTGCCGATGCAGGGGACGCGGGTTCGTGCCCCGGTCCGGGAAGGTCCCACATGCCGCGGAGCGGCTGGGCCCGTGAGCCATGGCCGCTGAGCCTGCGCGTCCGGAGCCTGTGCTCCGCAACGGGAGAGGCCACAACAGTGAGAGGCCCACGTACCGCAAAAAAAAACAAAAAACAAATAACGCTACCATATCTATACCCTAAGGAGCAGGTTTCTCAGTTTTCACTTTCTTACCAAACTCAGCAACAATAGAGGCAAGGCCGCCATATACGAAGGGTTTCCAATTCAGACCAGACATCTCATGGCTTACAGTGGCACTTTTCTGGTGCTAAAAGTAAACACAAATCAGAACAAGGCACAAGAGTGAGGAGCATCTGTTAGTGTATGATCACATAATTTATATCAACAAAATTTGCAAATAAAACAAATGTAGAGAAAAAACCCTACCAGGTGGAATGACAAAAAATGAAGGCTCCTGTTTTATGTGATGATCATGAATGTGTTCTTTACTGCCATTCTGTAGAGGTAAGTGTTCGATTCACTCAAATATCAACCTGTGCCCTTCACGTTCTCTAGTTTCTTTAATGTTATTCGCATCCCCACCCAAAGAAGAGGTTTCATTCCATTCAGCACACCCAACTTAGACATCCAACTAGACAATTACAAGTGAAGGAGCCTGGACTTTAAATTATATAGGCTGAGGCATCTCATAAAAGCAGTTCATGGTATTCAGTTAGCTTGATTCAGGTGCAAGGCAGACTGACACCACTACCCTCTCATAGTCTTAGTCCTCTCATCTCTCCACTAAATTTTAGGGTTTTATTTCATCTAGCTACTTTCCAGCTACACACAACCTCCCCCCACTAGGCCCAGGGTAAGTTAAGCACATTTTCACCTTCCTTCTGGTTCCCAGAGGAATGATGGCAATATGGATGATGTCTCTCCTCTCTCTGACATTTAACATACATCCATCTAATGAATCTCCTTTTCCCTGGCCTTTTAAAGCACATACATACAAATATTGTTTTTCTTTGATGTTTGGGTTCTTTAACAATGTATACTACTCCCCATCCCCCTCACCTCCTTCCCCATCCTGCCCCCATTAGACCTGTCACCCTCAATATTTTCAGCCTTTTTTTCCGGCCACTCCCAGCTATTTCCCTCTTGGATTTTATTTTTTCCAGTTCTGCCTTCTAAATCAGTGGTTTTCAAATTTCAATGTGCACCAGAATCATCTAGAAGGCAGATTAAAACATTGACTGCTGGGCCGTACCCTCAGAGTTTTTGATTGGTGGTCTGGGAAATTTGCAAATTTGCAAATAATGCTGATGCTTCCACGCTTTAAGAACTACTACTCTAGGCATTGCCTACTAAATCCTGGTCCAGCTGGAAGCAATCTATTTTCTGAGAATGGATTCTCAGATTTCTTTTAAATATTCCTTTTTCAGATCTTCATGGTATGCATACTATTGAATTTCAAAAGCAACTTCAAGTGGTTTACAGTCAGGAATGAAGACTCTAAAGTCAGACTTGCCTAGGTTTAAATCCTGACACCACCACTTATTAGTTCTGTGACCTTGGGCAAGTTATTTAACCACTGTGTGCCTGAGTTTTCTGAACTGTAAAATGGGAATAATAATAAATACTATATTATAGGGTTGTTGTGAAAATTAAATAATATATGTAAAACACTTAGAAAAGTACCCGGCACCTAGTTCAACTATTAGCTATTATCATTATTACATTTTTGAATAGTTAAGTACTCAAATATACATTTTAACAGATAATACTTACTGCCCACCTCCCCTACTGCCCAATCTGGGGTTAGCACCTTTGAATCACAGTCTCTTTTTATGGGAGACAAGGTTTTGTTTCGTTTCCACATAAGGAATTCTCTGTAACTAAGCACAAAAGAACAATTTTCCAGAGAGGATAGCTAACATGCAGACAAATGTTTTAGAGGCCAGAAAAATAATTATGGAAACTTCCTTTCAAACATAGTATGATCAGCCAGTCCATCTGACAGAGTCTGCAGTAGACAACTCTTTTGGAGGAAAACTGTTGAAAATAATTCTAAAAAGCAAAGTAGCAATAAGCAATTCAATTATCAGCTGCAGCTTGAGATAAGTCTTGAGTACTAAATACTACCTTATCAACATTTTCAGCTATGCCCATATTTTAAGATTACAACTGATAGTAAAACATGACACAAATGATGAGAGGGTAGGCATGGAAAAGCAAGGACCATGGCATATCCCTTCTCTAAGTTGGGGCAAGGTGGAATGCCCTTTCCATTCACCAATTTAGAGATTGCTCAAAACAATCAAACATTTCAAATGGCTGCTATACTTGTCTCCAACACTTTCTCTTTATAACTTCCTTCAACTCTTTTCATCGCAGAAGAAGCCTGACTTGACTACCTGCTACCCAGCCTTTTAATAAAGAAGATGTGCTCAGGGTTCAGGGAGCAATAATAAAGCAATTAAAGGCAGGGGGCAAAGCCACAGCAGGGACCAGAAAGACCAGTCACAATCTCAGGTCCGTTAGCCCAGTGGTTCTTTAATGAAAATGTTCACGATTCTGGCTTGAACTAAAGAAAATAAGGGCACCTAGTGCCTTTTATTTCAGCTAAATGTATTTAATGTAAAGGACTATTACAAGATCATGTTCTTCCTACTCCTGGAGCATTTTTTAAAAATCACCTTTCTTGTATGAAATGTATTAGTAGTTGGTAGCTGATATTGTTTAGTGTTCTTATTTGGCAAAATAAGACTGGCTACCCTACTTTGTGCTCATTTTTGTCATTCTCTATATTACACTTCAATTACTACAGCTGAAAATTTCAGTCACTTTTGTAGGGGCCATATCACACTACTGAATCACTCAAATGTCAGCTAAAACCTTTTACATAAGGCTGTATATATGCATGCATGTTATGTCATAGCTATTCCACAGCTGTATAATGCTCTTTTGAGCCTTCATGTATCCCTTATATATCTTAAATCTCAGGCATACAAATAATGACTAGGATGAGGTTTATCTTCTGGTTGCCCCATGTCATTTTCTCTCTTAACTAGGTAAGATCCCTGAAGGCCGACACCATGTCTCACAGTACTTTTTATAACCCCTACAATAGCTGGTACAGAACTGGGTACACGTCCATTATTGATAAATACTTGGTTGGTTCCAGTGTGATGTCCTTTATGCATGTATACAGCCTGTATGTAAAAGGTTACAGGGAAAATTTGAAAGTTAACTTACTGGACCTGACCAATGCTACACACTGTACACAACACTTTGCTGGTCCTCAGAGATTCTCTCCCTACTAATTCTCTCCCCTGGCTTTTGTTGCAGAGAATTACTTGTGTAAAATACCCCAAGCACTCTAAAAATGATTTTGACTTGTGGGGGCTATCCCCAGATATGGGTAAAAGAAAAGAGTCATATCTGAGTTGAAGTAGAAATATAGTACCTTAAATATTTTTATCGTGTTAAGAAGCCAATGAAAAATGCCTTCAAAATGCAGACATGTATTCTGAAGTCTGACTAAGGGAAATCTTATAGCCTAAAGAGTGAGAAGAATATCTAGAACACAAATTACATAACCCTGTTACACTACTCCAAAGATCTGGTCAGAAAAATGCAGGTGCCTTTCTTGCTTTCTCCTTTAAGGAAGAGTAGGCGTTAGAGATTCTCAGATTCAGGAGGTAATAATGGAGAGTCAAGCAAATGTTTATTGAAGGCATACTAAATGCCCAAATGTGCTATGGGTATAAACATGATGTTTAAAACAAACAAACACACACACACACACACACACACAACATATGTTCTAACACCATGACAATATTTATGTTTCCTGGATAATTAAGGAGATGGGTGTGGGGATAAAAGTTGTATGAAATACAGTTCTTGCCTTTCAAGAGCTTATAAACTGGTGGAAGAAATCAGAGTAGTTCATTAAAGAAAAAAATAAGTGCCAAACTATGTAGCACAAACTATAAGAGCAGGAGAAGCATGGAAAATGAGACAATCCGCATGGGCTTGAATAATTTGAAAAGGCTTATGGAGATGAGAGAACTTAAAGTGGGCCTTGACAGAGGGCAGGTAGAATCTCAACAGGTATAGGTAAGGAGAGGGTGCGGGGAGGAGAACAGGATGGATAGATACAAATGTGGGGAAAAACACAGCATGTGGAGGCAAGCATCAGTATGGTTTGACCCAGAAGGAAGAGTGCAATCTAACTGGAACAGAGAATTATTTTATCTGACTGAAACAGTATCAGACAAAAAGTATGATAAGGAACAGGTTAAGTTGAAAGTCCTGAAACCAAAGTGTGTGTGGCAGGGTGGGAGGGATACTGTAAATTTTTGAATAGGGAAGTGACTTGAGGAAATCTACCACATTTAGTTAGCCTACTAGGGCTGCAGCCAACCAGTGGATTACAAACAGGAGAGGCAGGGAAACTAGCTTAGGATGGTGTGAAGTAAAGCAGACAAGATGTTTGTTGGCAGTGAGGTTAGAGATAAACTTCTAAAATAGAGACACAAAGGAACTTGATGATGTAGGGAATGAAGGGGAGGGAAGAGTTCATGATGACTTGAAGCGTCCCCAGCCTGAAAAAAACAAGGAAACACTGACAGAACACTACAAATGTCCCTGCTGTTACCTTGTCTGAGAAACTAATTCATGTTAATAATGGCTGTCATCCTAATTAGTTAGCTGAACTGCATTTTAATAGATGCCTTCAATGCCTTGACCTCAAGGAGTGGCAGGGGGTAGAAACTGAAGGGGAGCATCTTTCAACAGCATCCGTCACACTAATACAATGGAGGTGTTTGCTTACTCCGCTTACAATCACGGCCGCCGTTGCAAACTTCACCCTTAGAAAAATTAGGATTATTCCGGGAAAGATACCCATTCACCCTCTGGGTAGCAGGATCTTGCCAGTTCCTCAGCTGTCAGAGCGAGTTCGTGGAGAGAAGGGAGGCGCCTGAAGGAGGCGGCCTCCCTGGGGGGTCGAGGAAGCAGGGTTCAATCGAAGAAGTAAAACCACCGATGCCAGAAGAGTGAAAGACAGGGAAGGGACTCAGCTGAGGGGAGAGAGAGACCAAAGGACCGTTAAGCCCCTCCCAGGCCGGGAACCAGGCCAGCCCGGCCCCGCGCGGCCTGGCGCGGCCCAGCCCCGCTCCCCAGCCTTGAAGCCCAGGAGCTCCCCCTCACCTGCTCGGGCTCATCGGACGACTGGGAAGACGAGGCTCCCACAGTCGGAAGCGCCACTGCAACGCCAACCCGGAAGTATTGGTACCAACGGAAGTAACCAAGTCGTCGCCTCGGCAACGGTGGTACAGCCATTCCAACTCCGCCCCCTCCGAGCCTAAAAGAGAAGGCGCGAAATAGGAGGCGGAAATGACAAGGGTCTTAACGGAGGAGTCGGGCAGGCTGCAGGCGCAAAGGCCCAGACGGGGCAACCCGACTCTAGGGAGGTGCAGGGAGAGGAGGCTAAGACATGAGAAATTTGGCAGCTTCTGCAGCTAACGTGGGTGCAGAGATGTCGCCCCGTCACCGCATCACCACCCACTTCGCGCGTACAAGGACTAGGGAAAGGAGGGGCGGGGTACGAGGGGCGGACCCAGCAGAGTGAAAGGGCGGAGCGGGGCGCCTGCGGGCAGAGTACCAAAAAGGAGGGAATGTGAGGGGGCGGGGCAAATGCTTAAAACAAAAGTGGGAAAATGAGGGAAAGGGAGTGAGCAGTATTTACAGAGGTGCCTGAGCTGTGGGGGGAGTGGGGCGGGGGTGAGGAGTGGGACAGGGTGGGGGCAGAAATAAAGATCAAATAAGCAAATAACCTCAGCACCAGGTCTGAGGTCACCAGGTGCTCAAAGCACATGGTTGAGAAAGAGCAAGTTAGAAGCAGAAAAGGGACCATAAAAAGTTCAAGATAAAGAAAATGAAGAGTAGAAATACTAACGGGGAAATCCGAGTTAATCCTCACCTCACAATCAGCCAGAAGATGATGAGAGGGCCTGGTGACCAGCTTCGGGCTCTAGCCCCACCCCAGGAGCCAGAAGGAATAACTTCAAAGCACCATAGATAATTACGTGAACCAATGGGCTATGTTTTTAAGCCTCTCGCGTGAAGGTTCCGTAATCACGCAAGAATACAAAATACTATGGTTTAGACGTTGAGTATAAGTAAAAGTAAGTCAATGCAAGGCCTGTGGCCCTAAATAATTATTTGTTAAATGAATAAATTTTGGGAATACCTTTGTTCCAAAAGGATGTGCGCACAACTACCCTATGAGACAGGCGCTATTATTTCCCCCTTTTGATAGCTGAGAAAACTGAGGTCTTAAGAAGTTAAGACCTCAAATTCAGTTCTGACTTCAGAGCCCAGGCTCTTAACCACTGCTATACTGCTTTCAACTTTAATAATACCCTTGTTACCTTCAGAAACTTCCTTACTAAATATAGAGATAATGTGAGAAACCCGTACATGCATTCCAAAATGCGAATACCCTTAAATTTACGTCTCAGTAAAGTACTCCCTTTCAGCCACACTAAGGGGGTTGTAGCTTAGAGTCTTTCTTATTTGGAAGGACTATACTCTCTCCAGTGACATGAATTGTATGTCCAGCTGTGGCTGTGGCCTGGGCCTGTCCCTCACATCCAGATTGCTCAACCTTGTAGAATTTTGGCTCTCTTTGTGACCAAATCACTATCTTAGCTTTTCTACGAGACTGCACTGCACTTTTGTCTCTTCAGCCACTGCCACTACCGGCTAATCTCACCAACCACCTAGGTAAATTTTGTTAAAAAGGAGCACTGTTTTCAAATGACTTATTTTAAAAGATCTACAATAGATGAATTTAAAAATAGCATTATAAACACATAGCACACTTTTATTTGACACATTTGCAGTTTGCTTAGTTTGTTTCCAACATTATCGCCTTCTATTTGTAGTCTCTACCACACAGACCTATATTTGATTATACTCTGTCTTGTGTTATGCTCAAATTCTGATCTCTCCAAGAGATAAGCTCTTCAAGAGAATAGAATCCTTGAATCTTCATGTTGGAAGGAGATTTAGCAGTCCCTTCTACAATATTCATTATAGACAGTTGTCCGGTCCCTGCTAGAATGCTTCCAGTGTAAGTATAGATCACAAGTCAGCCCATTACACTATTTGACAACTCTGAAAACTCTCACTTATGTTGAACCAAAACGTGCTTTCATCTTTCTACTCTCCCAAGAGAAACATTTGGTCTTAAAAAATGAAAAGAGAATTTTATTTGGAGTCAGAAGACCTTTTTTTTTATTAATTGAGGTGAAGTTCACATCACTAATACAATATTATGTCAATTATATCGCAATAAAACTGGGGAAAAAACAAATTAAATTGAGAACATTTTTATTTTCATTAAAAGACATGATTAAGGGAGTGAAAAGGCAAGCTCCAGGCTGGGAGAAGAGATTTTTAATCATGTATCCCACAACATCTCATATCCAGTATAAATAACTCCTAAACTCAGTGACCAAAAGACAGGCAACTCATTTTTTTAATCGGAAAAATACTTGAAAGACACTTCATAAAAGAGTCGATCCAAATGACCAATAAGCATATGAAAAAGTGCTGAACATTATTAGTCATCTAGAAAATTAAAATTAAAATCACACTGCACACCCACCAGCATGGCCGAAGTTAAAAGAACTGTCAAAACAAGAGGTTTGTACAGTGGAGAAAGGACAGCCTCTTCAATAAGTGGTGCTGGGAAAACTGGACAGGTACATGTAAAAGTATGAGATTAGATCACTCCCTAACACCATACACAAAAATAAGCTCAAAATGGATTAAAGACCTAAATGTAAGGCCAGAAACTATCAAACTCTTAGAGGAAAACATAGGCAGAACACTCTATGACATAAATCACAGCAAGATCCTTTTTGACCCACCTCCTAGGGAAATGGAAATAAAAACAAAAATAAACAAATGGGACCTAATGAAACTTCAAAGCTTTTGCACAGCAAAGGAAACCATAAACAAGACCAAAAGACAACCCTCAGAATGGGAGAAAATATTTGCAAATGAAGCAACCGACAAAGGATTAATCTCCAAAATTTACAAGCAGCTCATGCAGCTCAATAACAAAAAAACAAACAACCCAATCCAAAAATGGGCAGAAGACCTAAATAGACATTTCTCCAAAGAAGATATACAGACTGCCAACAAACACATGAAAGAATGCTCAACATCATTAATCATTAGAGAAATGCAAATCAAAACTACAATGAGATATCATCTCACACCAGTCAGAATGGCCATCATCAAAAAATGTAGAAACAATAAATGCTGGAGAGGGTGTGGAGAAAAGGGAACACTCTTGCACTGCTGGTGGGAATGTGAATTGGTTCAGCCACTATGGAGAACAGTATGGAGGTTCCTTAAAAAACTACAAATAGAGCTACCATATGACCCAGCAATCCCACTACTGGGCATATACCCTGAGAAAACCGAAATTCAAAATGAGTCATGTACCAAAATGTTCATTGCAGCTCTATTTACAATAGCCCGGAGATGGAAACAACCTAAGTGCCCATCATCGGATGAATGGATAAAGAAGATGTGGCACATATATACAATGGAATATTACTCAGCCATAAAAAGAAACGAAATTGAGCTATTTGTAATGAGGTGGATAGACCTAGAGTCTGTCATACAGAGTGAAGTAAGTCAGAAAGAAAAAGACAAATACCGTATGCTAACACATATATATGGAATTTAAGAAAAAAAAATGTCATGAAGAACCTAGGGGTAAGGCAGGAATAAAGACGCAGACCTCCTAGAGAACGGACTTGAGGTTATGGGGAGGGGGAAGGGTGAGCTGTGACAGGGCGAGAGAGAGTCATGGGCATATACACACTAACAAACGTAGTAAGATAGATAGCTAGTGGGAAGCAGCTGCATGGCACAGGGATATTGGCTCGGTGCTTTGTGACCGCCTGGAGGGGTGGGATAGGGAGGGTGGGAGGGAGGGAGACGCAAGAGGGAAGACATATGGGAACATTTGTTTATGTGTGACTGATTCACTTTGTTGTAGAGCAGAAACTAACACACCATTGTAAAGCAATTATACCCCAATAAAGATGTTAAAAAAAAAAACAAGAGGTTTGATGGAAAGCATTTCAAATTCTCAGACACTGCTGGTGGGAGGCCCTATTAGTTCTTTATTGCTGTGTTAAAAAAAATGCCACAAATTTAGTGGCTTAAAACATCACACATTTACTGTCTCTTAGTTTCTGCAGGTCAGTAGTTCCAGGCGTGACTTGGCTGGGTCCTCGGGCTCTGAGTCTCACAAGATTGCAATCAATGTGTCAGCCAGAATGTGTTTTTATTTCGAGACTTAACTGGGGAAGAATTCACTTCCAAGCTCACTCAGGTTGTTGCAGAATTCACTTCTATGCAGCTGTACCACAAGGGCTTCAGTTTCTTGCTGACTGTTGGCCAGAGGCCACTCTCAGCCCCTGAAGCAGTCCCCAGTTTCCCACGATGTGGCCCTCTCCATAGGCAGTTCACAGTACGGCCACTTGCTTCTTCCAGGCCAGCAGTAGACAAGATCCTAAGATGTGGTTTTATCCACGCAGAATATAGTGGGACTATTATTTTCTGTGATAAAGGACTATACCTATTTTTTGAAAGTACAATAGCTTCATTTCTCTGATTGTAAAAAAGTACATAGTCATTATAAAACATTTGAACTGTATACAAAAGTGGAAAGAAGGTATAAATTACCTGAAAGCCAAACATCCAAAGACTACTCCTCTTAACAGTGTGGAGCACCTCCTTCCAGGCCTCTTTCTATGCCTACACACGTGCTTATACTATCACTCTTGTGATTTGCATGTTCCTGTCACAAGTTCCTGCGGGGTGGCCTTGTGCTAAAGTCAGTGTTTCCGGCTACTTCTAATTTATGGTCCCTCTATATTTCCCCGATTTTAAAAGTCCCCGGTTTTAAAAGTTATGCCTCTTTTTTTGGGGGGGGCGGGTACGCGGGCCTCTCACTGTTGTGGCCTCTCCCGTTGCGGAGCATAAGCTCTGGACCCGCAGGCTCAACAGCCATGGCTCACGGGCCCAGGCGCTCCGCGGCATGTGGGATCTTCCCGGCCCAGGGCGCGAACCCGTGTCCCCTGCATCGGCAGGCGGACTCTCAACCACTGCGCCACCAGGGAAGTCCAAGTTATGCCTCTTTATGGAGGAAAAAGGAAAATACAAAAACATATATTACAAAAGAAGTAAAAATAAAATGTAAACGTCATCCCCACTACCCAGATACTGGCGTTAACATTTCTATGTGTTTCTTTCCAGTCTTTCCGTCTTTTCTATAACTGTATACATGCCACATAAACCTTGCCTTACCTCCAGCCTCCTTGTAGACCTTGCTCTCTCACTCACCGCCCCCTTACTGATCCTGGAGAGCCAACTTCTCCCTTTCTTATTAACTTCATGTTCTTTCCAGGCTACCAAAGAAAGAAAATCCTCTTCTAACTCTGTGACACCCTCTAGATTTTGCCCGATCACCTTCCATTCATAGCCGTTTTAAAAAATTTAACATTTTACTTAACCCAATATAACCAAAATAAGATCATTTCAGAATGTAATCAATATAAAAAGTATTAATGAGATGTTTTACAGTTTCTTTTTATACTAAGTTCTTGTATATTTTACACTCACAACTCATCTCAGACTAGATACATTTCAAATACTCAATAGTCACGTTTGGCAATCTGACCACCGTACTGGACAGCAGAGATCTAACTTTATGCTCCACCTGATAGATTATCACATACCTTCTCCAGCATCCACCCACCCCAAAAAATCATCTAGCTCACTTGGCTGCATCAACATCACCTGATGTTGTTAGAAATGCAGAATTTCAGGCCCCACAAAAGACTTGTTTAAATTAGAATCTGCATTCTAACACTACCCCAGGCGATTCATTGCATACAAAACTTAGAAGTCTGTTCTGCCTCCTGTTAAACACTTCCAGTAGCTGAAACTCACTATCTCATCCCCAAGGAAGCTCTTTCCATCTTTAAATGGTTCCAATTATTAGAAATACATTTGTCCTTCCTTTATTGAGGATTCCCTATAAGCCCAGCATTATGCTAAGCACTTCACATGAATTATCTCGTTTAAGCCCAGCACTCTATGTGATAGTCTAATTTTGTCTCCTTTTGTCATTGCTGCTGCTGTTGTTGTTGTTTATGGTAAAATATATATAACATAAGTTAACCTTTTAACCATTTTTAAGTGTACAATTCAGTGGCATTAAGTACATTCACAATGTGCAACCACCACCACTATCCATTTCCAGAACTTTCCATTATCCCAAACAGAAGCTCATTAAACAATCACTTCCCCTTCTCCTCTCCCTGCAGCCCCTAATTACCACTATTCTTTCTGTCTCTCTGAATTCAACTATTCTAGATACGTCATATAAGTGAAACCATACGATATTTGTCCTTTTGTGTCTGGTTTATTTCATTTAGCATAATGGTTTCAATGTTAATCCATGTTGTACCCTATATCAGAAATTCCTTCCTTCGTACAATAATTATTCCATTGTATGTATGTACCACATATTGTTTATGCATTCATCTGTTGATGGACATTTGGGTTGTTTCCATCTTTTGGTTACTGTGAATAATGCTGCTTTGAACATTGGTGTACAACAATCTGTTTGACTCCTTGCTTTGAATTATATTGGGTATACACCTAGGAGTGGAATTGCTGGGCCATATGGTAATTCTATAATTAACTTTTTAAGGAACTGCCAAACTGTTTTCCACAGCAGCTGCATCATTTTTTCATAGCTTTTTTTTTAAAAAAAAAGAACAGTTATTGTGGCTAAATTTCTGATCAGAACATTTTAAAAACATGCTCTTTTAAGAAAACTGGAGTATAAAGACAAAGATTTTTGTAAAAACCTCTAATCCCATCATCCCATAAAACTCGTCACATATTGATAACATTCTTCCAGGATTTCTTTTTATGACAATTATTTCTTAAAATAAAGGTTTTGTTTGTTACCATGGAATTCTAAACATGTTTTTGAAGGAATAATATCTTAGAGATATACTTGCCTTAAATATATACCATTTTTCAAATAATATGCATCCATCAGAAATTATGTTTATGAGAACTATGTAATAATAATAATAAACTCTACCTTCTATTGACTACCATATTCCACAAACCTTTCACATGCTGACTCTATTCCTTACAACAACCCTGTTTAGGCTTTACCACTGATGGGCCAGATTTCACCAGCTGTGTGGTCTTGGATAAGTACCCACCCTCCCTGTTCCTAAGTTTCCTCCCCTGTGAAAACAACACTCCTGCTAGCACCCACCTCCTGAGTTACTAAGCATTCAAATGTGATGATCCACATAAGGCATTTGGAACAGAGCCTGGCGCACCACAAGCATTCCAGACATGTCTTTTCACCAAGTAAATTCCAGGTCCCCTGAAAATTTAAACATGAAAAAGAAAATCTAACCATGACAGTACTAGAAGAAAATGCAAGTGAACATTTTTATAATCCTGGGCTGAGGAAGACCTTCTAAGCATGCTATCAGAGGCAGAGACAATAAAAGCAAAGGATTACTAGAACTTATCTCACAATAAAAATCATTTCTGAATGGCAGAGAACACCAGAAAGTTAGAAGATGAGCAATAATTTGGGGAAAAATTATAAGAAATTTGACGGACTAAAAGCTCTTTAATATACAATGAGCTTCATAACTTAAAAAAATACAAACACTTAAAGATATTTTCCTAGAAAAATAGGTAAAAGATATAAACAGCAAAGCAAGACAGTCTGATGTGGCCAATTTATCTGTGGGGACATTTTGATGAGCCCTATTGACACAGCTGCTCCAATGCAGCCGCTGTTTCCCACTGTGTCCCATCCCAAGGCACAGTGTACTCACCCAGTCTGCCCTCTCTCCTCACCTCCAGTCCACAGGACTTTCACTTTCCACCTTAGTTAGTCCTTTCTGCATTGCTTACATTTTCTTTTACAAAACTGTTACTTCTAATCAGAAAAAATGAAAAGAAAAAAAAGGCAAATCATCTTTATAAAAGAGATTTTATGATATTAAATATATTTGCATACTCAAATCCTGAAAGTTAAGAATTTCATTGAGCAATTTTCCTCTATAGTCTGGAGCTGAGGATTAGGAATCTTGTGTTCCGAATGCCTTCCTTCCCTATATCTATGTATACATATATATATATATACATCTAGATAGATAGATGTCTATATCTATATCAGATTCATTCATTCGTTCACTGATAGGTACCTACAGGCACCTACTGTGTGCCAGGCACTGTGATGGGCATGGGGATCTAGCAGTGAACTACAAACATTCCCTGCCTCCATGGAGCAGACAGTCTGGTTGGGGGAGGAGCAGGCAAAAAGGAAGTAAATATTCAGGTTAATAACATTGTCGAGTGTGAGGAATAATGAAGCAGGGAAAGAACACAGAGAATGGCAGGGGCTGCTGTTTTACATTAAATGGTCAGGAAGACCTCTCTAATAAGGTGATATTTGAGGAGAGGTGTGAAGGAGGTGAGGGAGTGAGCTATAAGGATCTCTGAGAACGTTCCAGGCAAAGAGAACGGCAACAGCAAAGGTCCCTAAGCAAGAGTGACCCTGCTGTGTTTGAGGAACATCAAGTTCACCAGGGTGGCTGGAGCAGAGGGATGAAGGGGGACAGCAGTTGGAGATGAGGTCAGAAAGGTAACAGGGGTCGGGGAGACCAGGTAGGACTGTTATATCCTGGTAAAGACTTTGGATTTTATTCTAAGAGTCTGGGAAAGTTGACGTTTTCAGGAAAAAGCAAGACTACAAAAAAGCAGAGGTGTCTATTCTTTACATTTTTAAATGAAAAAGAGAGTAATTTCCATTAAAACAAATGGCTCCTGCTTATTTGTGATTACAGACCAAATGGTGCCCAATCCCCAACCATCTTTCACCGCCCCATGACTGAGACCTGTGCCTCAAATTGGCAGGAGTTACCAATAGGGAAATTTCATGTTTGGGTGTTATGAGGAAAGAGTTCACACAGCAGGCTTGGTGACTTACTCCTTGCATGTCTCCAAGAGAACCATGATTGACCCTTAGCCAACCCATGAGAATATGTCTGTCAGAGTATTCCTTATATCACCAATGGATTGACGATTTTGTTGTGTACACCTGGAGTAATAGACATTGCTGTACCATCTTGTTAGGGTTGCTTTGCACAAATATCAAGCTTGATGATGTGAACCTGTTTTCATTGCTGGAGTCAACAAGAATGTTAGGGTCCTGAGTTTTCTGGTCATGGCCAGTTGTTAACAAGATGTGCATATGTGACCAACTCTCCCATCATTGAGCATAGATATTCCACACATATTCCTGGAGTTCACTGCTACAAGAAATCGAAAGGGAAATTAGAAAATATTTTGAACTAAATGAAAAATGAAAACAACAAAACCTGTGGGATGCAGCTCAAGCAGTATTTATAGCACAAAATCCCTATATAGGAAAAGAAGAAAGGCCTCAAATCAATGACCCTAACTTTGATCTTAGGAAATTAGAAAAATAAGAACAAATTAAGTTCAGAGTAAGCAGAAGAAGGGACATAATAAAGTTAAGGGCAGAAATCAGGGAAATAGAAAATAGAGAAAATCAATGAACCAAAAGCTGGTTCTTTGAGAAGATCAATAAAACGTATACACCTGTATCCAGACTGATCAGGAAAAAAGAGAGAAGACATAAATTACCAATATCAGAAATGAGAGACATGTCCTCCAGACAGTAAAACAATAATAAGAAAATATTATGGAAAACAAGCAATAAAGAAAATTTAGATAAATTGAACTTCATCAGAATTTTACAAAATTTGTGCCTTAAAGGACACTACCAAAAAGGTGAAAAAATAACTCACAGAAAGGGAGAAAATATTTGCAGGTCATATATCTGATAACAGGTTAGTATCTAGACAAAGAACTCTCACAATTCAACAAAATTTAAATAATCCAATTAAAAAGTGTATATCACCAGGGAAGAAGGACATTATATTGATATGATTATTAAAAGGGGGATAAATTTTACAAAGGACATATAATACTAAACATTTACACACCTAATAACAGAGCTTCAAAAGACATGAAGCAAAACCAGAATTGAAATAAAAAATAAACAAAAACACACAGAGATTTCAACACACCTGTCAATAATTGATAGTGAAAGTAGACAGAGAATCAGTAAGGCTATAGAAGAGTTAACACTATATCAAGTTGACCTAACTGGCTTTTATAAAACATTCCAATCAACAACAGATACATTCTTTTCACGGCCAGGGAACATTCACCAGAACAGACCATTTTCTGGGCCATAAAACAATTCACAACACATTTAAAAGTATTAAAATTAATACACTTTACTATATATAAAATAGATAACTAATAAGAACCTACTGTATAGCTCAGGGATCTCTACTCAATACCCTGTAATGACCTATATGGGGATAGAATATAAAAAAGAGTGGGTATGTGTACATGTATAACTGATTCACTTTGCTGTACAGCAGAAACTAACACAACATTGTAAATCAACTATACTCCAATAAGGGAATTCCCTGGCAGTCCTGTGGTTAAGACTTCACCTTCTAATGCAGGGGTGCTGGTTGGATCCCTGGTTGGGGATCTAAGATCCCACATGCCTTGTGGCCAAGAAACCAAAACGTGCAACAGAAGCGATATTGTAACAAATTCAATAAAGACTTTAAAAATAGTCCAAATCAAAAAAATCTTAAAGAGAAAAAACTATACTCCAATAAAAATTAATTTTAAAAAAAATAAATAAATAATAGCCTAACAAAAAATTTAAAATTATTAAATTATACAAAGTATGTTTTCTGAACACAATAAAATTAAATTACATTTTATTAGATTAAAGATTAAAGTAGATCAGTAAAAGAAAGATTTCTGGAAAACCCCCCAAGTATTTGAAATCTGAATAACACACTTCTAAATAACGCATGTCAAGAAAGACATCAAAAAGGAACAAAAGGGAAATTATAAAGCATTTTGAACTGAATAAAATGAAGACATAGGTAACTAGACTGATTGTGGTGAATATTTTACAATATATACAATATCAAATCATTATGCTGTACACCTGAAACTAGTATGTTATATGTCAATTACACCTCAATAAAAAATAAATAAAAATTCTACTGCTAAAAAGAAAATGAAAACATAGAAAAATTTATGGGATGCAGCTAAAGTGATGGTTTGAAGAAAGTTTTACAGCACTAAATGCCTATATTAGAAAACATTAAGGATCTGGAAAAAATGACCTCACCTTTCACGCTAAGAAATTAAAAGACAGGGACTTCCCTGGTGGTGCAGTGGTTAAGAATCTGCCTGCCAGTGCAGGGGACATGGGTTCAAGCCCTGGTCTGGGAAGATCCCACATGCAGCAAAGCAACTAAGCCTGTGTATCAAAACTACTGAGCCCGCACGCCACTACTGAACCCTGTGCACCTGGAGCTCATGCTCTGCAACAAGAGAAGCCACCGCAATGAGAAGCCCACACACCGCGACAAAGAGAAGCCCCCACTCACTGCAACTAGAGAAAGCCCGTGCGCTGCAACGAAGACCCAATGCAGCCAAAAATATAAATAAATAAATAAGAAATTAAAAGACAAAAAGCAAATTAAACCTAAAGTAAGCCAACTTAAACCCAAAGTAAAGATGACAGAATTCAAACACATCAAAAACAGAAAAACAAAGAAAAGCTGGTTCTTTGAGAATGTCAATAAACTATAAATTATAGAACCTACAAATATTGTGTCTAAAATGGTCCCCATTGATGCCTGCCTCCTGGTATTCATACCCCTGTGTAGTACCCTTCCCTTGAGTGTGAACTGACCTAGTGACTTGCTTTTAACCAGTAAAATATGGCAAAGGTAGGGGGATGTCACTTCCAAAACTAGGCTATGACTACCATCTTGCTACACTCTCTCTATTGCTGGCTTTAATGAAACAAGCTGCCATGTTGGAGAGATAACATGACAAAGAACTGAGGGCTACCTCTTGCCAACAGCCAACAAAAAAATTGAGGACCTCAGTCCAACAACCCACAAGGAACTGAATCCTGCCAAAAACCATGTGAGCATAAAAGTGGATCCTTCCCTAGTCAGGTTTTCAGATGAGACCCTGGTCCTGGCTGACACTTTGATTACAGCCTTTTGATGCAACCGAGCTTGAACTGAGGACCCAGCTAAGCTGTGCCCAAATTCCTGAACTGCAGAATCTATGAGATAATAAATATGTATTGTTTTAAGCTGCTAAGTTTTTGATAATTTATTATGTAGAAATAGTTAACTAGCACAAATGTTAAAATGATAAGGAAACATTATCAACAGCTTTATGTTAATAAATTCGACAACTTCGATGAAAAAGATGAATGGACAAATTTCTTAAAATACACAAACTATCGAAGATCATTCAAGAAGAAATCAATAACCCACATAGTCCTACAACTATCACAAAAATTAATTTGTAGTTAAGAAACTTCCCCACAAAGAAAACTCTGGGCCCAGATGACGTGATTGGTGAATTCTCCCAAGCATTTAGTAAGAAATAATTTACAATTCTACACAAACTTTTCCAGAAAATAGAAGATAACAGATTACTGCCCAGCTCATTCTATGAGACCTGCATTACTCCAAAATCAAAATCAAAGACATTATAAGAAAGAAAAAAAGACTAATATCCCTCAAGAACTTATATGCAAAAATCTTTAGCAAAATTTTAGCAAATAGAGTCTAACAATGTGTAAAAAGGATACTTCATCATGACCACATGGGGTTTCTCTGAGGAATGCAAAGTAGGTTTGACAATCAAAAATCAATCACTGTAATCAAAACAGTATGATCCTGGCACAAAAACAGACATATAGACCAATGGAACAGGATAGAAGCCCAGAAATAAACCCACACGCTTATGTCAATTAATGTACAACAAAGGAGGCAAGAATATACAATGGAGGAAAGATAATCTCTTCAATATGTGGTGCTGGGAAAACTGGACAGCTACATGTAAAAGAATGAAACTAGAACACTCCCTAACGCCATACACAAAAATAAACTCAAAATGGATTAAAGACCTAAATGTAAGACCGGATACTATAAAACTCCTAGAGGAAAACATAGGTAAGAACGCTCTTTGACATAAATTGCAGCAACAGTTTTTTGGATCCGTCTTATAGAGTAATGGAAATAAAAGCAAAACAAAACAAACAACAAGAAAAAAACAAATGGGGGTTTCCCTGGTGGCACAGTGGTTGAGAGTCCGCCTGCCGATGCAGGGGACACGTGTTCGTGCCCCGGTCCGGGAAGATCCCACATGTCACGGAGCGCCTAGGCCCGTGAGCCATGCCGCTGAGCCTGCACGTCCGGAGCCTGTGCTCCGCAACGGGAGAGGCCACAACAGTGAGAGGCCCGCATACCCCCCAAAACAACAAACAACAAAAAAAAGGACCTAATTAAACTTAAAAGCTTTTGCACAGCAAAGGAAACCATAAACAAAACAAAAAGACAACCTACGGAATGGGAGAAAATATTTGCAAATGATGCAGCCGTCAAACAATTAATTTCCAAAATATACAAACAGCTCATAAAGCTTAATATCAAAACAAACAAACAAACAAACAACCTGGGGAAGTCCCTGGCGGTCCAGTGGTTAGGACACCACACTTTCACTGCCAAGGGCCCAAGTTCTATCCCTGGTCAGGGAACTAAGATCCCACAAGCCATGCGGGTGCAGCAAATAAATAAACAAACAAACAACAAGCTAGTAGAGTGTTTTTTTAAAAAAAAAAACCCCAGTCAAAAAATGGTCAGAAGACCTAAACAGACTTTTCTCCAAAAAAGACATACAGATGGCCAAAAGGCACATGAAAAGATGCTCAATATCACTAATTATTAGAGAAATGCAAATCAAAACTCAATGAGGTATCACCTCACATCAGTCAGGATGGCCATGATTAAAAAGCCTACATATAATAAATGCTGGAGACCGGTGTGGAGAAAAGGGAACCCTCCTGCACTGTTGGTGGGAACGTAAATTGGTGCAGCCACTATGGAGAACAGTATGGATGTCCCTTAAAAAACTAAAAATAGAGTTACCATATGATCCTGCAGTCCCATCCCTGGGCATATATCCAGAGAAAACTCTAACTCGAAAAGATACAAGTACCCCAATGTTCATAGCAGCGCCGTTTACAATAGCAAAGACATGGAAGCAACCTAAATGCCCATCGACAGACGAATGGATAAAGAAAATGTGGTATATATAAAATGGAATCTTACTCAGCCATAAAAAAAGAATGAAATAATGCCATTTGCAGCAACATGGTTGGACCTAGAGATTATCATATTAAGTGAAGTAAGTCAGACAGAGAAAGATAAATATCATATAATATCACTTATATGTGGAATCTTAAAAAATGACACAAATGAACTTATTTACAAAACAAAAATAGACTCACAGACACAGAAAACAAACTTATGGTTACCAAAGGGGATAGTGGGGGCGGGGGGGTAAATTAGGAGTTTGGGATTAACAGATACACACTACTACTACATATAAAATACATAAACAACAAGGACCTACTGTATAGCACAGGGAACTATACTCAGTATTTTGTAATCACCTATATGGGAAAAAAATCTGAGGCAGAATATATATATAAATAAAACTGAATCTCTTTGCTGTACACTTGAAACTAACACAACATTGTAAATCAACTATACTTCAATAAAAATGAATGAATTAAAAACAAAAAAATTAAAGAATATATATATATATAACTGAATCACACTTGACACTAACACAACGTTGTAAATAAAATAGACTTCAATTAAAAAAAGACAAAATCGGGCTTCCCTGGTGGTGCAGTGGTTGAGAGTCCGCCTGCCGATGCAGGGGACACGGGTTCGTGCTCTGGTCCGGGAAGATCCCACATGCTGCGGAGCGGTTGGGCCCGTGAGCCATGGCCGCTGAGCCTGCGCGTCCAGAGCCTGTGGTCCTCAACAGGAAAGGCCACAGCAGTGAGAGGCCCGCGTACCGCAAAAAAAAAAAGAAAAAGAAAAAGAAAAAATCAATCACTGTAATTCACCATATTAATAAAAGAATAAAGAAAAAACATATAATCATCTCATTAGACACAGAAAGCATTTGACAAAAGCATAAAATCTTTTAGCAAACTAGGAATAGAAAGGGATCTTCCTCAATCTGAAGAAAAACCTATAGCTAACAACACATTTAATGAGAGACTGAATGATTTCCCCCCTAACATCAGGAATAAGGCAAAGTTATCCACTTTTACTACTGCTCTTCAATATTATACTGGAAATTCTAGTCAGTGCAATAAGGCAAGAAAAAATGCATATAGACTGGAAAGGAAAATGTAAGCTCTCTTTCAGGGATGATAAATTGTCCAAACCGAAAATCTTCCAGAATGTACAAGAAAGCTACAACAACTAACAAGTGATCCTGGAAAGGTTGCAGGATATAAAGTCAATATACAAGAATCAATTGTATTTTCATATATTAGTCAGAAATAATTGGGCATTTAGATTTTTAAAAATCATTTAAAATAGCATCAAAAATGTGAAATACTTAGGGATAAATTGGATGAAAAATGTGCAAGAGCTAGATATTGAAAACTACAAGACTACAAAATTAAAGAAGGGTTAAATAGAAAGAGATACTATACTCATGAGCTGGAAGACTCAATAAGATGTTAGTTTTCCTCAAGTTGAGGAATAGATTCAACACAATACCAACCAAAATCCTAGGAGGCTTTCCTGTAAAAATTGACAAGATGATTCTAAAATTCATAATTGATATGCAAAGAACCTAGAATAGACAAAACAATTTGGAAAAAGAATGACAAAGTTAAAAGACTTATACTACTTGATTTCAAGATTTATATAAAATTATAAATTTATAATTTTAGAATCATAAAGGTACAGTAATCGAGACACAATAGTATTGCCAGAAGGATAGACATACTGATCAATGGAACAGAATAGAGGGTCCAGAAGTTGATCCATACATATACAGTCAACTGATTTTTGACTGAGGTGACTAGGATAATATTTTCAACAAATTATGCTGTCAAAATTGGATAACCTTATGCAAAAAAAATCAAGTTTCACTCATTTCATTTCCTATATAAAAATGAACTCGCAATGAATCATAGACCTAAAGGTTAAATATCTCTTGAAACTGTTATGCAGCAGTTAATTTCTAACTGATACAGAGGGATTCTATGGTGTAAAAAAAATGTGAAGAATTATATTCCTTTCTTAAAGATTTATAGTTTACAATATCCAATTAAAAACTGAGAAATCCAACAATAAACAAATCTGTTTAATTTTGTTTAACCCAGTAATACACAAATGTATTTGACCATGGAGATCTTTATTTGCACATTAGTAATAGTCTATGAAACACACTTTGGAAACTATGGTCTTGTTCAAAATTTTTGCTTTACATGTGGGGAATGTGATGTCCAGAGAGAGTAATTCACTTGACCAAGTCCACTTGAATAATGGAAGATGTCTGCAGGCCTAAATCTTCTGCTCCTTGTATTACACAACAGATTATCACTTTCATTTGGTATGGTATATACCTTGAAGGTTTCATAAGCACGTGTTGCTTCTATTTCTGTGTCTCCACTACTCCATGTGCTGCCTGTATTATAGCACTTATCATCATATAGTACAATCACCTGTATTCCCCATGAGATTGAGCATTCCTTCTGCCCAGGGAATGTGGACTGACCATTTTTGTTTTGCCCAGTTAGTTCCAGTGACTAGAATACAGCAGAATCTCAATAAATGTTTCATGAACGAAAGGAGGGGGGCAGATTTCCACGTGAACAGCCCAAGAACAAGAGTACAGACATCCAAGAGAAGAGTACAAGACTCCAAGTTGGGAAGAAAGATACTGAGGAAAAGTGATCTAAGGGAGGGAGACAGGATCGGTGGGAGATTCACACAGCATCAGGAAAGAAGATCCAATGAGATATAGTGGTATCATCAATGCAGAGAAGATATTTGGTTCAGGACAGCTGGTACGTTGTTACATAATCTCTAAATAATCAGCTATGCTAAAGGCCAAGAAAATGCTCTGCTCCATGCAAAAAAAATGCACGTTATGACATACTAACATTAAAATAATTATTTCAGTTGGATAACATTGGATATATATCATAAATAAGTATCGGTTCAGTATGTTGAGGGAAATCATTTCAAGCTTGTTATTCTCAAAATAAAAATATTACAATATACGAAAACAAAAGTACATCACAAAAGAAACTAATATTTATTAAGCATGACAAGCTGTTGACATACCTACCCCATTTAGGTCTCATAACTACCCTGTGAGGTAAATATCTCCCTGTCCCTTTTAAAAAGATTTGAGAAACTGAAGCATCCTCTCTTCTAAGAATCTGCATTGTCATAAGAATCTGGGTTGCCCCTGTTTTATTCCCAATAATTTCCAAAACCAAAGAAAAAATTTAATGTAGTGAACTTCTCCAATGACTCCAATTTTACAAACAGAGTTTAATTTTCCTGACTTACAGAACCTTTGGTTGAGAACTTAAAAAAACAGTAACAGATCCATCATCTTGCTCAGGACAAACTGTAGGAATTCAAAATAGCTACCTCTCTAAGGAGAATCCAAGACTTATAAGAGTTCCTAACATGGTTTGTATCAAAACCAATTTGTAACTTTTCATGGGAACAGAAGTAAAAAGAGGAATGAATGCTTATAGAGTGCTTAATAAATTCCACATATTGTGCTAAACAATTTATAAAGCTTCCTCTGTGTAATTCTCACACCCTCCTTATGAGATAAGATATACCTTGTTCTGGAATGTTTATTTTTAAAATTATGAGTTTTAAAAGTTAGAAAAACAAAGTGCATAAGTGGGATAAATGTTTAATAATGGAGATTAGCCATAAATACACAGAATGTAAACTTAAAGACAGCACTAGTCTAGGAAAAATAATTTCATTTAACTTTAAATCTAAATTTCTATTTATTTGTATCTTTTATTTCATTAACATTTTAAATAATAGTCCACGAATATAAGGCAAATACATTGAGTGATACTATTTCCCAACAATACTTGGGAAATATTGGTTATGTTCTGTTTTGAAAAACCAGTCACTTACATGAGAGATTTTAAGATTATTAAGTTTAAATTGTAAAGTTTTGCCTCTGATCTTCATTTTGGAACGAAGTGAATCTCACTACATTTACACACATTGCAGTCAAAATTGTGTCCAGTGACACTACCATACACAGTAAAGATTCATTATATCACAGTTCTATAGAACAGCTGTGGGTCCTGCCTCCTACCCAGCAGTTAACAACAAAATTCAACCCGTTAAAAGGGCAGTGGCCCTTTGGTTTCAGCTGAAATTTTTTAGTTATTAAATTATTCCCCATGTCAAAAAAAAAAGCCAAAACAATCTTAAAATAAAAGTGCCCAGCTAAATTGGCTGGAAATTCTAGCCCTGTACTGTCTTTCTTATAACTGACATCTTTCAGGTATCATAAACTATATTAATCTGATCTTGGAGAGGGGAATTGAAAGGGATGTTGAAGAAAATTTTATGTTCTTTTTTCATATAAGACCCCAAATACCTAAATTCCTAATAAACATCAGGGTCAGAGAGTGACTCATGATTTCACTGTTCTCAACTGGTTAAATCAAATGACCCCTCTGGCAGTCAAGTTTTAAATCTACAAGTCTAGACATTACATCAAAATTCTGATGTCCAAGTCCTGGAGGCTGGACTCCAGCCCCGAGAACTACTGCTCAAAGCAGATGGAGTTTAAGCTGCCTAATCTCCACATCGCTTTTTTTTTTTTTGTAAACCTGGCAGCACTCCAAGATGCAGCGAAAAGTTCTCATACTGCACTGAAGTTGAACAGGTCGCTAAGCTCCTAGGTCCTTATAGCGGCCACACGCTGCTGCTGGGTTTCATCTTAGGACCCCACTTCCAGCAGGTCCTAAGGCTGGGGAAAGGGGCTCAGTGGGAGGCAACCAAAGCCAGAGTGGGGAGTAGGCAGATGGGGCACGGAGTCTGGAAAGAGGAATAAGGTTGGGGGCGACGGGCTGACTTCCAATGTCCCCTACTAGTTCCCAAAGCAGTGCGGGCAGGAGGTGGGAGACCCCAGGCCGGGTAAGGGGATCAATTAGGCATCCCACCAGCTGGGCGGCAGCGGCGGCGAGGAGAGACGTGAAGTGACCCGCTAGCCCCGCAAGGGTAGAATTGCCAAGTTGCAGGGAACGCGCCTCTGGCAGCGTGGGATCCGAGAGGCCGTCGGATGTCCCCAACGGAGTCCTGGGGTCGGAAAGCAGGTCCAGGGAGCGTTGTTAAAAAGAAAACAGCGTCTCGCTGTCGCCTGGCATCCTCCTCCCTTGGCTTGGCCTCCTCCCACTTTTGCTGTCCTGCCCGCGGCCGATCGGCCCGGACCTGCCGAGAGGACGAGGCTCGCTGGGCTCGGAAACCGCGTTCTGTCCCACGTGCCCCGGAGCCCGGGCGCCGGCCCTAGTCCGGCGCGTCGCCCGCGGTCTCGTGATCCCAGACTCGCGCCCCCCATCCGCTCCCCAGTGTAGAGCGAGCTAAGGGTTCGGCGCGCTACCGAGGAGCGTAGGGGTCAGGGCGCGGGGCAAGGGCACACCTCTACCTGCTGCCAGCCTGAAACTGCCAGCCGCCCCACGATTGAATCCATCCACCGGGATTCCAGCTCCTTTGGTGGGGAGAGCGCCTCGGTTCACTTTGCTCCGCAGGGGCTCTGGGTCCCGGCGGGGTAGGTGGCTCTCCGTCCGGGCTGCCCCTTCCTCCCGGGACGAGGTGGCCGTCCCGCGGACTAGAGCTGGTGGATCGCCTCAGGCGGGCATTTTTCGCTGGGGTGGGATCAGCACCGGCTCTGCCCCAGCTCTCGCTCCTGCGCGCCCTCTAGGCCGCGAAGAACCCCTGGTTAACCCCTTAGCCCCCGGCTCGCTGGCGCCACCTGCGCGGAGGAAGTAGGGGCCCGCGGGTGGCCGAGGGGCTGCGGGCGCAGAAGAGCCGGCGGGAATCTGAAGGGACGGGGGGACGCTACACAGTGGGAGGACAAAGCCCTCTGTGAGGGAAGGAGGGGCCGGCGGAGAAGAATGCAGGCCCCCTGGGGAGTGTGGGGCTACGGGCGCCGCGACGCCTCCTGCCTTCCGCTCTTCCCGCTCCTTCCTCCGCCCCGAAGCGCAGCCAGAAGGAGATGCAGCTGCGGACACATCTGGATCGGCTGCCCAGGCCATTGATGGCTGCCGTCCCCCAGCCAGCAGCTCTGGAAGCTGGCGACTCAGGCTCGGGGAGGCTATGCTGCGCTTGGCGCTGAAGATGCGCACATGAGGGAAGGGAGGCCAGGATACCTCGGCCCACTCTTGGAGTAGGTTTAGGTTGGTCAAATTCGGTGCGGAGCCCAATGCAGAATAAAGGGCAAAACCTCCCTCAAACTCTACAAAGCAGTGTGGGCTTCAGGTTTCCAAACACGACACTCACTGAGCCCCTCACGTCGACGATCATTTCCTCCCACCAGAATCCAACTTTTCATTCTTCGAATACCAACTGATTCAGAGGGAGAAATAGCCATCTTCCCAAATCCTCAGTCACTGCGACTTCTGTGTGGATACTGACTGGTAGAATTTTTCATATCGATCATGGTCACAGAATTGCAGTGGGACCAGTCCCTGGAGATGGATCAGAACACCCTTTCATTTTACCAAGAACCAGATAGGTTCTGTCACATAGCCACTATCTGGCAATAAGTTCTGAACTTGGCTTGAGGAAGAACCCTCAAAAGCAGTAGAAAGAAAAGATAACTAACCTACATTCATTTCAATTCAGGATTCAGGAAGAAATTCCAGTGACAGCTAGTCACTTTTGGTGTCAGTGAATTCAGTAAAGAATGGTAAGGCCCAGGCAGAAGAGACACTGCTGAGAAAGAAGACACATCCAGAGTAATAGATGCAAGGAAACAGCATGGCAAGAAGGAGCCGTTGGTACTCTGAGTTGGATGGAAACAGAGAGTTAGATTCAACGGAAAATATACTTTCTTAAAATGCAAGTTGTACAGCAGGGAAGGCAATTGTAGCTTGGGAATGGGGATTTTCATGATGTTGTCAATGGCTAAACCAAGACCCTGTGCCAGACAGACGCTGTGGTAACTTCCCCAATATCCATACCTTCTTATCTTAGTGGTCACCTCCTGTTCTTTAATATCACATCCCTGCCCTTACTCCCTCCTGGAACATATGATTCCAATCTTAGCAAATTGGCACAATTCAAATCCAGATTAATCAGCATAGTTCCATGCCCTGCCATTGGTTGGCTATGGGTATAACCTAATTGGGGCCAATGAGGGTAGCAATTTCCTGGGGCTTTGGAGAAAGTTTTTCTTTCATATTCTGGAGGAGTTTCAGAAGCAACCCCCTCCTCTGCATGTGCTCAGAGAAATAAAGAGCCCCTAATACTGTGGGCAGCTATACATTAGCAATAAGAAAGAGCCAAGTTAAAATAAAGCAGACATCAAGAAGCATAGGCAGATGGGCTTCCCTGGTGGCGCAGTGGTTGAGAGTCCGCTTGCCGATGCGGGGGACACGGGTTCGTGCCCCGGTCCAGGAAGATCCCACATGCCGCGGAGCGGCTGGGCCGGTGAGCCATGGCCGCTGAGCCTGCGCGTCCGGAGCCTGTGCTCCGCAACGGGAGAGGCAACAACAGTGAGAGGCCCGTGTACCGCAAAAAAAAAAAAAAAAAAAAAAAAGAATATATAAAGAACTCTCGCACTTAGAACAAAAAGATAAACAAACCAGTTAAAAAAATAGGTAAAGGACTTGAACAGGAATTTCTCCAAATAAGATATATAAAGTCAATAAACACATGAAAAAATCCTCAATTCCATAGTCATTAGGGAAACACATCAAAATCACAATGAGATATCACTTCACATCCACTGTACATCTACAATTTTTAAAAGGTTAAAAAACAAGTATTGGCAAAAACTGTGGAGAAACTGGAACCATCATATACTGTGGATGGGAATACAAAATGGAACGGTCCCTGTGAAAGACAGTTTGGCAGTTTCTCATAAAGTTATGCATAGAGTTACCATATGACCAAACAACCCATTTCTAGGTATATACCCCAAAATTGAAAATATTATTATTATTATTATTAATTATTCTTATAGAGAAAATTATTCTTAATAGAGAAAAAGTAGAAGCAACCCAGATATCCAGCAACTGATGAACAAATAAACAAATGAGGTAAACCCATACAATAAAACAGCATAGCGCCATAAAAGAGAATGAAGTACTGCTACATGCTACCATATAAAGGAACCCTGGATACATTTTGCTAAGGGAAAGAAGCCAGGCACAAAAGGCCACCTAATGTATGATTACATTTATATGCAACATCCAGAATAGAAACAAGTAGATTGTGTTTAATTAGGGTTGGGGGAACAAGGGGTGAAGGTAATGATAGTTAAGTATAGGGAGTTTCTTTATGAAGTGATGAAAATGTGCTATAATCAACTATGGTAAAGAAGACATACAAATGACCAATAAGCACATGAAAAGGTGCTTGACATCATTAGTCATTAGGGAAATACACATCAAAACCATAATATGATACCACTTCACACTCACTAGGATGGCTATAATTTTTTTAAAAAGAGGGAAACAAGTCTTGGCAAGGATTTGGAGAAATTAGAACCTTCATGCATTGATGGTGGGAATGTAAAATGGTACAGTTGCTGTGGGAAACACTTTGATGACTTAGCAATTCTACTCCTAGATACATACCCCAGGAAAAGGAAAACATATACTCACACAATAACTTGTATACCAATATACATAGAAGCATTATTCATGATAGCCAAAAGGTGAAACAACCCAAATGTCCATCAAATGAAAAATGGATAAACAAAAGGAGGTATACCTATATAATAGAATATTATACAGCCATAAAAAAAGAATTAAGTACCACTATATGCTATCACATGGATGAACCTTGAAAAACATTATGCTATGTGAGTGAAACCAGACACAAAAGACCACATATTGAATGAGTCCATTTATACAAAATGTCCAGAATAGGCAAATCTATAGGGACATCAGGGAGAATGGAGGTTGCTTATGGTTGAAGTAAAAAAGGAGGTTAGTGAATGTCTGCTTAATGGATATGGATTTGCTTTACAGAGTGATGAAAATGTTCTGGCATTAGATTGGTGATAGTTGCACAGTATTTTGAATATACTAAAAAACCACTGAACTGGACACTTCAAAATGGTTAATTTGGGGACTTGCCCAAATTAACTGGACTTGGTCCAGTGGTAAAGAATCCACCTTACCATGCAAAGGATGCGGGTTAGATCCCTGGTTGGGGAACTAAGATCCCACATGCTGCGGGGCAACTAAGCCCTCGTGCCACAACTGCTGAGCTCGCGTGCCTCAACGGGAGAGCCTGCGTGCTGCAAATTACAGAGCCCATGCGCTCTGGAGCCCACACGCCACAACTAGAGAAAGAAAACCCGCATGCCACAACTAGAGAGAAGCCTGTATGCCACAATGAAGACCCGATACAGCCAAAAAATAAACAAATAAAATAAATAAATATTTCTAAAATAGTTAATTTTACAGTATAGGAACTACAGCTCAAAAGTATATTTTCTATAAATGAACAATACAGAAACAAATAAAAAATTATATTTCACTTCTAATCCCACCAAACAGATAGCCAATAGGGACTTTTTGGTATATTTTCTTTCCCTTCTAATATATGTATGTGTGTATACATATATAATATACATTTCAAAATTAAAAGTAAGATCTTATTCTAAATACAACTTTATAACCTAATTATATTTTATGAAAAATTCATACCTTGTAATATGGATAGAACAGTATAATTAACCTCCATGAATTTATCATCTGAATCAACAAATATTCACCTCATGGCCAATTTTGCTTCATCCTTACTTCCTGATTAATTGAAGCAAATCCCAGATATCAATTCATTTTATCCATAAATATTTCAACATACATATCTAAAAGATAAGGATACTTCCTAAAAACAAAACCGTGATATCAATATTGTACTTACAATTTTTATAATAATTTTTCATAGCATCAACCTTTCAGTCAGCATTCAGATTTCTCCGAATTGTATCATGAATGTTTTTGTAACAGTTCTTTTGTTCATACTGGGATCCAGATAAGTTCCACACACTACAATTGTTTTGTTACTGTTGTTTTGTTTGTTTTTGTTTGGTTGGTTGGTTTTTCCTGTTATTTATTTATTTATTGCCACTATGCGAGGCATGAGGAATCTTACTTCCCCCCACCAGGGATCCAACTGGCGCCCCCAGCAGTGGAAGAGCGGAATCTTAAGCAATGGACCACCAGGGAAGTCCCTACAATTGTTTATGTCTTAGACGTCTTTTAATCTAAAGCATCTCCCTCCTTCACTTTTATTTATTTATTTATTTCAAAGTGCAACAACTTATTAAACAAATAACTTTTATTTTTCTGATTTTGCCCTGGAACAGGAAGAAATACCAAAAACATTTTAATGGTGAAGACTAAAACTCCAAATTGCAAGGTACAGGATGGATGGTGAGAAGTAAACAAAAGTAATTGTATAACATCATATGAAAAGCAAGTCACATACAGAATAAAATTTGTTCCTGTACTATATCAACTAATTTAAATCATGATGCTAATAAATATCAAATTACTACTAAGTATTTTCTAAGGATATATTATATGTATAGGACTATATTCTAGGCTATATTCTAGTTCCTGATTGGGTTCACAAGAAATATAAAACCAAGGTCTACCATGTTATTTTTTCCTTTTTTAAATTGTGTTAAACATAATATAAAATTTACCATTTTTAAGTGTACAGTTCAGTGGTATTAAATACGTACACATTGTTGTGCAGCCATCACCACCATCCATCACCATAACACCACCTGTTCTTTTTTTTTTTAACATCGTTATTGGAGTATAATAGCTTTACAATGTCGTGTTAGTGTCTGTGTATAACAAAGTGAGTCAGCTATACGTATACATATAACCCCATATCCCCTCCCTTGTGCGTCTCCCTAACACACTCCCTATCCCACCCCTCTAGATGGTCACAAAACACCGAGCCTATCTCCCTGTGCTATGCAGCTGCTTCCCACTAGCTATCTATTTTACATTTGGTAGTGTATATATGTCCATGCCATTCCCTCGCTTCGTCCCATCTTACCCTTCCCCTCCCTGTGCTCTCAACCCCATTCTCTACATCTGTGTCTTTATACCTGTCCTCCCCTAGGTCCTTCAGAACCATTTCTTTTTTTCTTAGGTTCCATATATATGTGTTAGCATACAGTATTTGCTTTTCTCTTTCTGACTTACTTCACTCTGTATGACAGTCTTTAGGTCCAACCAACTCACTATAAATAACTCAATTTCATTTCTTTTTATGGCTGAGTAATATTGCATTGTATATATTTGCCACATCTTCTTTATCCGTTCATCTGTTTATGGACACTTAGGTTGCTTCCATGTCCTGGATATCGTTAGGAGTGCAGAAATCAACATTGTGGTACATGACTCCTTTTTTAAATGTATTTTTTGTTAGTTTCTGCTTTATAACACAGTGCATCAGCTATACATATACATATATCCCCATATCTCTTCCCTCTTGCATCTCCCTCCCTCCCACTCTCCCTATCCCACTCCTCTAGGTGATCACAAAGCACCGAGCTGATCTCCCTGTACTATATGTCTGCTTCCCACTAGCTAGCTATTTTACATATGGTAGTGTATATATGTCCATGCCACTCTCTCACTTTCTCACAGCTTTCCCTTCCCCTGCCCTATGTTTGCAAGTCCATTCTCAAGTACGTGTGCGTCCTTATTCCTGTACTGCCCCTAGGTATTTCATGACCTTTTTTTTTTTGGATTCCATATATATATGTTAGCATACGGTATTTGTTTTTCTCTTTCTGACTTACTTCACGCTGAATGACAGATTCTAGGTCCATCCACCTCACTACAAATAACTCAATTTCGTTCCTTTTTATGGCTGAGTAATATTCCATTGTATATATGTGCCATATCTTCTTTATCCATTCATCTCTCGATGGGCATTTAGGTTGCTTCCATGTCCTGGCTATTGTAAATAGAGCTGCAATGAACATTGTGGTACATGGCTCTTTTTGAATTACGGTTTTCTCAGGGTATCTGCCCACTAGTGGGATTGCTGGGTCATATGGTAGTTCTATTTTAGTTTTTTAAGGAACCTACATACTGTTCTCCACAGTGGCTGTATCAATTTACATTCCCACCAACAGTGCAAGAGGGTTCCCTTTTCTCCACACCCTCTCCAGCATTTACTGTTTGTAGATTTTTTGATGATGGCCATTCTGACTGGTGTGAGATGATGTCTCATTGTACTTTTGATTTGCGTTTCTCTAATGATTAATGATGTTGAGCCTTCTTTCATGTGTTTGTTGGCAATCTGTATAACTTCTTTGGAGAAATGTCTATTTACGTCTTCTGCCCATTTTGGGCTTGGGTTGTATGTTTTTTTGATATTGAGCCTCATGAGCTGCTTGTAAATTTTGGAGATTAATCCTTTGTCAGTTGCTTCATTTGCAACTATTTAATCCCATATTGAGGGTGTCTTTTCGTCTACTTTATGGTTTCCATTGCTGTGCAAAAGCTTTTAAGTTTCATTAGGTCCCATTTGTTTATTTTTGTTTTTATTTCCATTTCTTTCGGAGGTGAGTCAAAAAGGAACTTCCTCTGATTTATGTCATAGAGTGTTCTGCCTAAGTTTTCCTCCAAGAGTTTGATACTGTCTGGCCGTACATTTAGAACTTTAATCCATTTTGAGTTTATTTTTGTGTATAGTGTTAGGGAGTGTTCTAATTTCATTCTTTTACATGTAGCTGTCCAGTATTCCCAGCAGCACTTATTGAAGACGCTGTCTTTTCTCCATTGTATATTCTTGCCTCCTTTATCAGAGAAAAGGTGACCATATGTGCATGGGTTTATCTCTGGGCTTTCTATCCTGTTCCATTGATCTATATTTCTACTTTTGTGCCGGTACCATACTGTCTTCAGTACTGTAGCTTGGTAGTACAGTCTGAAGTCAGGGAGACTAATTCCTCCACCTCTGTTTTTCTCTCTCAAGATTGCTTTGGCTATTCAGGGTCTTATGTGTTTCCATACAAATTGTGAAAATTTTTAGACTAATTCTGTGAAAAAATCAGTGGTTATTTGATACGGATTGCCTTGAGTCTGTAGATTGCTTTGGATAGTATAGTCATTTTCACAATGTTGTTTCTTCCAATCCAAGAACACGGTGTATCTCTGCATCTCTTTGTATAATCTTTAATTTCTTTCATCAGTGCCGGGAGCTCTCTAGAGGACCAGTGTCCTGAACTCGCCTCTCCCACCTCAGAGGCACAGGCGTGACGCCTGGCAGACGCACCCAGACCCTGCGACCCACGCGGCTGAAGGTCAGGAACACCATCCCCACACTGGGGCGGCAGGCGGTGCGTCTGGGAGGGGCGGGGGATAGACAGCCAGGCGGAAATCTCAGAGGAAATCTAAAGGCTCACGAGATTGGCAAGGGTCTGGGGGTGTGAACTCGGAGCGCGCCTCAGCGCCCGGGTAGAGGAGGCAGCCGCGGCACGAGGGTCCTGAAGTCCCGCGGCCAAGGCTGGGCGGGCGCCATTCATGGGCGTGTTCTCCGAGGAGTGACCGAGGCTCCTACAAAAGGGAGCGGGGAGCTCGGGGAGCGGCCGGTGTCTGCGGCTTCAACTCCACGCCCGAGCCTCCGCGCAGCGAGCAACCTGGCCTCCCGGCCTAGCCCAGGTAACTTTTCTGCTTCCTGAGTCCTTGTCAGCATGATCCAGTCATCTTTGATATTTAACTTCTGATATGACAGGATGTTCCGGAATCATATTGTAGTTTTCTGCTCCAATCCTAGGGTCAGCTGTATCTCCGAAAAGAGCTGGCAAAGATGATTTTTAATGGCTGCATCTTCTGGATGTACCAGTTCTTATTTAGCCAGTCCACTATTTGGAGGGAAAGAGTTTAGGAAGTTTCTGTAACTCTTCTGTAGTATAAATTAAATACTGAGATGTTTTATAGAAATAGTATATGGAAGTGAGTGATGATGCCCTTATAATTGTTTTCTCTATTATTTAATATTTTTTAAAAGCCTAGGCAGTTGACCCAGCTAGGGCGTGACGCATAAACTGGTGTGCGTCATTCACCTGTTAGAGATGTCTGCTTCTAGAGAGGGGCTTGCAAACAATGAATTAAAAGGTGGTAGCTTGCTGGGTAGAGTAATCTTGGTTGTAGGTTTTTCTCCTGAATCACTTTAACTATGTCCTGCCACTCCCTTCTGGCTTGCAGAATTTCTGCTGAAAGATGAGCTGTTCAGCTTATGGGGATTCCCTTGTGTGTTATTTACTGTTTTTCCCTTGCTGCTTTTAATATATTTTCTGTGTATTTAATTTTTGATAGTTTGATTAATATGTGTCTTGGCGTGTTTCTCCTTGGATTCATCCTGCACGCGACTGTCTGCGCTTCCTGGCCTTGATTAACTATTTCCTTTCCCATATTAGGGAAGTTTTCGGCTATACTCTCTTCGGATATTTTCTCCGTCCCTTTCTTTTGCTCTTCCTCTTCCGGGACCCCTATAATTCGAATGCTGGGGCGTTTAATGTTGTCCCAGAGGTCTCTGAGACTGTCCTCGGTTCTCTTCATTCTTTTTTCTTTATTCTGCTCTGCAGTCGTTATTTCCATTATTTCATCTTGCGGGTCACTTATCTGTTCTTCTGCCTCAGGTATTCTGCTGTTGATTCCTTCTAGAGAATTTTTAATTTCGTCTGTTGTGTTGTTCCTCGGTGTTTGTTTGCTCTTTAGTTCTTCTGGGTCCTTGTTAAACGTTTCTTGTATTTTCTCCATCCTATTTCCAAGATTTTGGATCATCTTTACTCTCATTACTGTGAATTCTTTTTCAGGGAGACTGCCTATTTCCTCTTCATTTGTTTGGTGTGGTGGGTTTTTACCTTGCTCCTTCATCTGCTGTGTGTTTCTCTGTGTTTTCATTTTGCTAAACTTACTGTGTTTGCGGGTCTGCTTTTCACAGACTGCAGGTTCGGAGCTCCCTTTGTTTTTGGTGTCTGCCCCCAGTGGCTAAGGTTGGTTCAGTGGGTCGTGTAGGCTTCCTGGTGGAGGGGACTCGTCGTGCCTGTGTTCTGCTGGATGAGGCTTGAATCTTGTCTTGCTGGTGGGCAGGACCGCATCTGCTGTTGTGTTTTGGGGGTGCCTGTGACCTTACTATGATTTTAGGCAGCCTCTCTGCTAATGGGTGGGGTTGTGTTCCTGTCTTGCTAGTTGTTTGGCCTAGGGTGTCCAGCACCGTAGCTTGCTGGTCGGTGAGTGGAGCTGTGTCTTAGCGTTGAGATGGAGATCTCTGGGAGAGCTTTCGCCGTCTGATAGTACGTGGAGTGGAGCCGGGAGGTCTCTGGTGGACCAGTGTCCTGAACTCGGCTCTCCCACCTCAGAGGCACAGGCGTGACACCTGGCGGAAGCCCCTAGACCCTGCCAGCCACGCGGCTGAAGGCCGGGAACACCGTGCCCCGACCTGGGCGGCGGGGGGCGGGGTCGGGGGGGGGGGCGGTGCGTCTGGGAGGGGCGGGGGATAGACAGCCAGGCGGAAATCTCAGTGGAAATCTAAAGGCTCACGAGATTGGCAAGGGTCTGGGGGCGTGGACTCGGAGCGCGCCTCAGCGCCCGGGTAGAGGAGGCAGCCGCGGCACGAGGGTCCTGAAGTCCCGCGGCCGAGCCTGGGCGGGCGCCATTCCTGGGCGAGTTCTCTGAGGAGCGCCCCTGGCTCCTGCCAAAGGGGGCGGGGAGCTCGGCGAGCGGCCCGCGTCTGCGGCTTCCTCTCCACGCCCGAGCCTCCGCGCAGCGAGCACAGGACGCCCGGAGTCTCAGCGCGCCTCTGCGCCGGGATAGATAGAGAAGGTAGCCGCGGCGGGTCGGTCCTGAATTCCCGCGGCGCTCCCTCCCTGGCGGCGAGTAACGGTCCTGAAGTCCCGAGGCGGCCGAGCCTGGCCGGGCGCCACCCCTGGGCGTGTTCTCTGAGGCGTGCCCGTGGCTCCTGCAAAAGGGAGCGGGGAGCTCGGCGAGCGGCCCGCGTCTGCGGCTTCCACTCCACGCCCCAGCCTCCGCGCAGCGAGCAGAGGACGCGCCCCGGAGCCCGTTCCCCGCGCCGCGGCGCGCCTGGCCTCCCGGCCTAGCCCAGGTAACTTTTCTGCTTCCTGAGTCCTTGTCAGCATGATCCAGTCATCTTTGATATTTAACTTCTGATATGACAGGATGTTCCGGAATCATATTGTAGTTTTCTGCTCCAATCCTAGGGTCAGCTGTATCTCCGAAAAGAGCTGGCAAAGATGATTTTTAATGGCTGCATCTTCTGGATGTACCAGTTCTTATTTAGCCAGTCCACTATTTGGAGGGAAAGAGTTTAGGAAGTTTCTGTAACTCTTCTGTAGTATAAATTAAATACTGAGATGTTTTATAGAAATAGTATATGGAAGTGAGTGATGATGCCCTTATAATTGTTTTCTCTATTATTTAATATTTTTTAAAAGCCTAGGCAGTTGACCCAGCTAGGGCGTGACGCATAAACTGGTGTGCGTCATTCACCTGTTAGAGATGTCTGCTTCTAGAGAGGGGCTTGCAAACAATGAATTAAAAGGTGGTAGCTTGCTGGGTAGAGTAATCTTGGTTGTAGGTTTTTCTCCTGAATCACTTTAACTATGTCCTGCCACTCCCTTCTGGCTTGCAGAATTTCTGCTGAAAGATGAGCTGTTCAGCTTATGGGGATTCCCTTGTGTGTTATTTACTGTTTTTCCCTTGCTGCTTTTAATATATTTTCTGTGTATTTAATTTTTGATAGTTTGATTAATATGTGTCTTGGCGTGTTTCTCCTTGGATTCATCCTGCACGCGACTGTCTGCGCTTCCTGGCCTTGATTAACTATTTCCTTTCCCATATTAGGGAAGTTTTCGGCTATACTCTCTTCGGATATTTTCTCCGTCCCTTTCTTTTGCTCTTCCTCTTCCGGGACCCCTATAATTCGAATGCTGGGGCGTTTAATGTTGTCCCAGAGGTCTCTGAGACTGTCCTCGGTTCTCTTCATTCTTTTTTCTTTATTCTGCTCTGCAGTCGTTATTTCCATTATTTCATCTTGCGGGTCACTTATCTGTTCTTCTGCCTCAGGTATTCTGCTGTTGATTCCTTCTAGAGAATTTTTAATTTCGTCTGTTGTGTTGTTCCTCGGTGTTTGTTTGCTCTTTAGTTCTTCTGGGTCCTTGTTAAACGTTTCTTGTATTTTCTCCATCCTATTTCCAAGATTTTGGATCATCTTTACTCTCATTACTGTGAATTCTTTTTCAGGGAGACTGCCTATTTCCTCTTCATTTGTTTGGTGTGGTGGGTTTTTACCTTGCTCCTTCATCTGCTGTGTGTTTCTCTGTGTTTTCATTTTGCTAAACTTACTGTGTTTGCGGGTCTGCTTTTCACAGACTGCAGGTTCGGAGCTCCCTTTGTTTTTGGTGTCTGCCCCCAGTGGCTAAGGTTGGTTCAGTGGGTCGTGTAGGCTTCCTGGTGGAGGGGACTCGTCGTGCCTGTGTTCTGCTGGATGAGGCTTGAATCTTGTCTTGCTGGTGGGCAGGACCGCATCTGCTGTTGTGTTTTGGGGGTGCCTGTGACCTTACTATGATTTTAGGCAGCCTCTCTGCTAATGGGTGGGGTTGTGTTCCTGTCTTGCTAGTTGTTTGGCCTAGGGTGTCCAGCACCGTAGCTTGCTGGTCGGTGAGTGGAGCTGTGTCTTAGCGTTGAGATGGAGATCTCTGGGAGAGCTTTCGCCGTCTGATAGTACGTGGAGTGGAGCCGGGAGGTCTCTGGTGGACCAGTGTCCTGAACTCGGCTCTCCCACCTCAGAGGCACAGGCGTGACACCTGGCGGAAGCCCCTAGACCCTGCCAGCCACGCGGCTGAAGGCCGGGAACACCGTGCCCCGACCTGGGCGGCGGGGGGCGGGGTCGGGGGGGGGGCGGTGCGTCTGGGAGGGGCGGGGGATAGACAGCCAGGCGGAAATCTCAGTGGAAATCTAAAGGCTCACGAGATTGGCAAGGGTCTGGGGGCGTGGACTCGGAGCGCGCCTCAGCGCCCGGGTAGAGGAGGCAGCCGCGGCACGAGGGTCCTGAAGTCCCGCGGCCGAGCCTGGGCGGGCGCCATTCCTGGGCGAGTTCTCTGAGGAGCGCCCCTGGCTCCTGCCAAAGGGGGCGGGGAGCTCGGCGAGCGGCCCGCGTCTGCGGCTTCCTCTCCACGCCCGAGCCTCCGCGCAGCGAGCACAGGACGCCCGGAGTCTCAGCGCGCCTCTGCGCCGGGATAGATAGAGAAGGTAGCCGCGGCGGGTCGGTCCTGAATTCCCGCGGCGCTCCCTCCCTGGCGGCGAGTAACGGTCCTGAAGTCCCGAGGCGGCCGAGCCTGGCCGGGCGCCACCCCTGGGCGTGTTCTCTGAGGCGTGCCCGTGGCTCCTGCAAAAGGGAGCGGGGAGCTCGGCGAGCGGCCCGCGTCTGCGGCTTCCACTCCACGCCCCAGCCTCCGCGCAGCGAGCAGAGGACGCGCCCCGGAGCCCGTTCCCCGCGCCGCGGCGCGCCTGGCCTCCCGGCCTAGCCCAGGTAACTTTTCTGCTTCCTGAGTCCTTGTCAGCATGATCCAGTCATCTTTGATATTTAACTTCTGATATGACAGGATGTTCCGGAATCATATTGTAGTTTTCTGCTCCAATCCTAGGGTCAGCTGTATCTCCGAAAAGAGCTGGCAAAGATGATTTTTAATGGCTGCATCTTCTGGATGTACCAGTTCTTATTTAGCCAGTCCACTATTTGGAGGGAAAGAGTTTAGGAAGTTTCTGTAACTCTTCTGTAGTATAAATTAAATACTGAGATGTTTTATAGAAATAGTATATGGAAGTGAGTGATGATGCCCTTATAATTGTTTTCTCTATTATTTAATATTTTTTAAAAGCCTAGGCAGTTGACCCAGCTAGGGCGTGACGCATAAACTGGTGTGCGTCATTCACCTGTTAGAGATGTCTGCTTCTAGAGAGGGGCTTGCAAACAATGAATTAAAAGGTGGTAGCTTGCTGGGTAGAGTAATCTTGGTTGTAGGTTTTTCTCCTGAATCACTTTAACTATGTCCTGCCACTCCCTTCTGGCTTGCAGAATTTCTGCTGAAAGATGAGCTGTTCAGCTTATGGGGATTCCCTTGTGTGTTATTTACTGTTTTTCCCTTGCTGCTTTTAATATATTTTCTGTGTATTTAATTTTTGATAGTTTGATTAATATGTGTCTTGGCGTGTTTCTCCTTGGATTCATCCTGCACGCGACTGTCTGCGCTTCCTGGCCTTGATTAACTATTTCCTTTCCCATATTAGGGAAGTTTTCGGCTATACTCTCTTCGGATATTTTCTCCGTCCCTTTCTTTTGCTCTTCCTCTTCCGGGACCCCTATAATTCGAATGCTGGGGCGTTTAATGTTGTCCCAGAGGTCTCTGAGACTGTCCTCGGTTCTCTTCATTCTTTTTTCTTTATTCTGCTCTGCAGTCGTTATTTCCATTATTTCATCTTGCGGGTCACTTATCTGTTCTTCTGCCTCAGGTATTCTGCTGTTGATTCCTTCTAGAGAATTTTTAATTTCGTCTGTTGTGTTGTTCCTCGGTGTTTGTTTGCTCTTTAGTTCTTCTGGGTCCTTGTTAAACGTTTCTTGTATTTTCTCCATCCTATTTCCAAGATTTTGGATCATCTTTACTCTCATTACTGTGAATTCTTTTTCAGGGAGACTGCCTATTTCCTCTTCATTTGTTTGGTGTGGTGGGTTTTTACCTTGCTCCTTCATCTGCTGTGTGTTTCTCTGTGTTTTCATTTTGCTAAACTTACTGTGTTTGCGGGTCTGCTTTTCACAGACTGCAGGTTCGGAGCTCCCTTTGTTTTTGGTGTCTGCCCCCAGTGGCTAAGGTTGGTTCAGTGGGTCGTGTAGGCTTCCTGGTGGAGGGGACTCGTCGTGCCTGTGTTCTGCTGGATGAGGCTTGAATCTTGTCTTGCTGGTGGGCAGGACCGCATCTGCTGTTGTGTTTTGGGGGTGCCTGTGACCTTACTATGATTTTAGGCAGCCTCTCTGCTAATGGGTGGGGTTGTGTTCCTGTCTTGCTAGTTGTTTGGCCTAGGGTGTCCAGCACCGTAGCTTGCTGGTCGGTGAGTGGAGCTGTGTCTTAGCGTTGAGATGGAGATCTCTGGGAGAGCTTTCGCCGTCTGATAGTACGTGGAGTGGAGCCGGGAGGTCTCTGGTGGACCAGTGTCCTGAACTCGGCTCTCCCACCTCAGAGGCACAGGCGTGACACCTGGCGGAAGCCCCTAGACCCTGCCAGCCACGCGGCTGAAGGCCGGGAACACCGTGCCCCGACCTGGGCGGCGGGGGGCGGGGTCGGGGGGGGGGGCGGTGCGTCTGGGAGGGGCGGGGGATAGACAGCCAGGCGGAAATCTCAGTGGAAATCTAAAGGCTCACGAGATTGGCAAGGGTCTGGGGGCGTGGACTCGGAGCGCGCCTCAGCGCCCGGGTAGAGGAGGCAGCCGCGGCACGAGGGTCCTGAAGTCCCGCGGCCGAGCCTGGGCGGGCGCCATTCCTGGGCGAGTTCTCTGAGGAGCGCCCCTGGCTCCTGCCAAAGGGGGCGGGGAGCTCGGCGAGCGGCCCGCGTCTGCGGCTTCCTCTCCACGCCCGAGCCTCCGCGCAGCGAGCACAGGACGCCCGGAGTCTCAGCGCGCCTCTGCGCCGGGATAGATAGAGAAGGTAGCCGCGGCGGGTCGGTCCTGAATTCCCGCGGCGCTCCCTCCCTGGCGGCGAGTAACGGTCCTGAAGTCCCGAGGCGGCCGAGCCTGGCCGGGCGCCACCCCTGGGCGTGTTCTCTGAGGCGTGCCCGTGGCTCCTGCAAAAGGGAGCGGGGAGCTCGGCGAGCGGCCCGCGTCTGCGGCTTCCACTCCACGCCCCAGCCTCCGCGCAGCGAGCAGAGGACGCGCCCCGGAGCCCGTTCCCCGCGCCGCGGCGCGCCTGGCCTCCCGGCCTAGCCCAGGTAACTTTTCTGCTTCCTGAGTCCTTGTCAGCATGATCCAGTCATCTTTGATATTTAACTTCTGATATGACAGGATGTTCCGGAATCATATTGTAGTTTTCTGCTCCAATCCTAGGGTCAGCTGTATCTCCGAAAAGAGCTGGCAAAGATGATTTTTAATGGCTGCATCTTCTGGATGTACCAGTTCTTATTTAGCCAGTCCACTATTTGGAGGGAAAGAGTTTAGGAAGTTTCTGTAACTCTTCTGTAGTATAAATTAAATACTGAGATGTTTTATAGAAATAGTATATGGAAGTGAGTGATGATGCCCTTATAATTGTTTTCTCTATTATTTAATATTTTTTAAAAGCCTAGGCAGTTGACCCAGCTAGGGCGTGACGCATAAACTGGTGTGCGTCATTCACCTGTTAGAGATGTCTGCTTCTAGAGAGGGGCTTGCAAACAATGAATTAAAAGGTGGTAGCTTGCTGGGTAGAGTAATCTTGGTTGTAGGTTTTTCTCCTGAATCACTTTAACTATGTCCTGCCACTCCCTTCTGGCTTGCAGAATTTCTGCTGAAAGATGAGCTGTTCAGCTTATGGGGATTCCCTTGTGTGTTATTTACTGTTTTTCCCTTGCTGCTTTTAATATATTTTCTGTGTATTTAATTTTTGATAGTTTGATTAATATGTGTCTTGGCGTGTTTCTCCTTGGATTCATCCTGCACGCGACTGTCTGCGCTTCCTGGCCTTGATTAACTATTTCCTTTCCCATATTAGGGAAGTTTTCGGCTATACTCTCTTCGGATATTTTCTCCGTCCCTTTCTTTTGCTCTTCCTCTTCCGGGACCCCTATAATTCGAATGCTGGGGCGTTTAATGTTGTCCCAGAGGTCTCTGAGACTGTCCTCGGTTCTCTTCATTCTTTTTTCTTTATTCTGCTCTGCAGTCGTTATTTCCATTATTTCATCTTGCGGGTCACTTATCTGTTCTTCTGCCTCAGGTATTCTGCTGTTGATTCCTTCTAGAGAATTTTTAATTTCGTCTGTTGTGTTGTTCCTCGGTGTTTGTTTGCTCTTTAGTTCTTCTGGGTCCTTGTTAAACGTTTCTTGTATTTTCTCCATCCTATTTCCAAGATTTTGGATCATCTTTACTCTCATTACTGTGAATTCTTTTTCAGGGAGACTGCCTATTTCCTCTTCATTTGTTTGGTGTGGTGGGTTTTTACCTTGCTCCTTCATCTGCTGTGTGTTTCTCTGTGTTTTCATTTTGCTAAACTTACTGTGTTTGCGGGTCTGCTTTTCACAGACTGCAGGTTCGGAGCTCCCTTTGTTTTTGGTGTCTGCCCCCAGTGGCTAAGGTTGGTTCAGTGGGTCGTGTAGGCTTCCTGGTGGAGGGGACTCGTCGTGCCTGTGTTCTGCTGGATGAGGCTTGAATCTTGTCTTGCTGGTGGGCAGGACCGCATCTGCTGTTGTGTTTTGGGGGTGCCTGTGACCTTACTATGATTTTAGGCAGCCTCTCTGCTAATGGGTGGGGTTGTGTTCCTGTCTTGCTAGTTGTTTGGCCTAGGGTGTCCAGCACCGTAGCTTGCTGGTCGGTGAGTGGAGCTGTGTCTTAGCGTTGAGATGGAGATCTCTGGGAGAGCTTTCGCCGTCTGATAGTACGTGGAGTGGAGCCGGGAGGTCTCTGGTGGACCAGTGTCCTGAACTCGGCTCTCCCACCTCAGAGGCACAGGCGTGACACCTGGCGGAAGCCCCTAGACCCTGCCAGCCACGCGGCTGAAGGCCGGGAACACCGTGCCCCGACCTGGGCGGCGGGGGGCGGGGTCGGGGGGGGGCGGTGCGTCTGGGAGGGGCGGGGGATAGACAGCCAGGCGGAAATCTCAGTGGAAATCTAAAGGCTCACGAGATTGGCAAGGGTCTGGGGGCGTGGACTCGGAGCGCGCCTCAGCGCCCGGGTAGAGGAGGCAGCCGCGGCACGAGGGTCCTGAAGTCCCGCGGCCGAGCCTGGGCGGGCGCCATTCCTGGGCGAGTTCTCTGAGGAGCGCCCCTGGCTCCTGCCAAAGGGGGCGGGGAGCTCGGCGAGCGGCCCGCGTCTGCGGCTTCCTCTCCACGCCCGAGCCTCCGCGCAGCGAGCACAGGACGCCCGGAGTCTCAGCGCGCCTCTGCGCCGGGATAGATAGAGAAGGTAGCCGCGGCGGGTCGGTCCTGAATTCCCGCGGCGCTCCCTCCCTGGCGGCGAGTAACGGTCCTGAAGTCCCGAGGCGGCCGAGCCTGGCCGGGCGCCACCCCTGGGCGTGTTCTCTGAGGCGTGCCCGTGGCTCCTGCAAAAGGGAGCGGGGAGCTCGGCGAGCGGCCCGCGTCTGCGGCTTCCACTCCACGCCCCAGCCTCCGCGCAGCGAGCAGAGGACGCGCCCCGGAGCCCGTTCCCCGCGCCGCGGCGCGCCTGGCCTCCCGGCCTAGCCCAGGTAACTTTTCTGCTTCCTGAGTCCTTGTCAGCATGATCCAGTCATCTTTGATATTTAACTTCTGATATGACAGGATGTTCCGGAATCATATTGTAATTTTCTGCTCCAATCCTAGGGTCAGCTGTATCTCCGAAAAGAGCTGGCAAAGATGATTTTTAATGGCTGCATCTTCTGGATGTACCAGTTCTTATTTAGCCAGTCCACTATTTGGAGGGAAAGAGTTTAGGAAGTTTCTGTAACTCTTCTGTAGTATAAATTAAATACTGAGATGTTTTATAGAAATAGTATATGGAAGTGAGTGATGATGCCCTTATAATTGTTTTCTCTATTATTTAATATTTTTTAAAAGCCTAGGCAGTTGACCCAGCTAGGGCGTGACGCATAAACTGGTGTGCGTCATTCACCTGTTAGAGATGTCTGCTTCTAGAGAGGGGCTTGCAAACAATGAATTAAAAGGTGGTAGCTTGCTGGGTAGAGTAATCTTGGTTGTAGGTTTTTCTCCTGAATCACTTTAACTATGTCCTGCCACTCCCTTCTGGCTTGCAGAATTTCTGCTGAAAGATGAGCTGTTCAGCTTATGGGGATTCCCTTGTGTGTTATTTACTGTTTTTCCCTTGCTGCTTTTAATATATTTTCTGTGTATTTAATTTTTGATAGTTTGATTAATATGTGTCTTGGCGTGTTTCTCCTTGGATTCATCCTGCACGCGACTGTCTGCGCTTCCTGGCCTTGATTAACTATTTCCTTTCCCATATTAGGGAAGTTTTCGGCTATACTCTCTTCGGATATTTTCTCCGTCCCTTTCTTTTGCTCTTCCTCTTCCGGGACCCCTATAATTCGAATGCTGGGGCGTTTAATGTTGTCCCAGAGGTCTCTGAGACTGTCCTCGGTTCTCTTCATTCTTTTTTCTTTATTCTGCTCTGCAGTCGTTATTTCCATTATTTCATCTTGCGGGTCACTTATCTGTTCTTCTGCCTCAGGTATTCTGCTGTTGATTCCTTCTAGAGAATTTTTAATTTCGTCTGTTGTGTTGTTCCTCGGTGTTTGTTTGCTCTTTAGTTCTTCTGGGTCCTTGTTAAACGTTTCTTGTATTTTCTCCATCCTATTTCCAAGATTTTGGATCATCTTTACTCTCATTACTGTGAATTCTTTTTCAGGGAGACTGCCTATTTCCTCTTCATTTGTTTGGTGTGGTGGGTTTTTACCTTGCTCCTTCATCTGCTGTGTGTTTCTCTGTGTTTTCATTTTGCTAAACTTACTGTGTTTGCGGGTCTGCTTTTCACAGACTGCAGGTTCGGAGCTCCCTTTGTTTTTGGTGTCTGCCCCCAGTGGCTAAGGTTGGTTCAGTGGGTCGTGTAGGCTTCCTGGTGGAGGGGACTCGTCGTGCCTGTGTTCTGCTGGATGAGGCTTGAATCTTGTCTTGCTGGTGGGCAGGACCGCATCTGCTGTTGTGTTTTGGGGGTGCCTGTGACCTTACTATGATTTTAGGCAGCCTCTCTGCTAATGGGTGGGGTTGTGTTCCTGTCTTGCTAGTTGTTTGGCCTAGGGTGTCCAGCACCGTAGCTTGCTGGTCGGTGAGTGGAGCTGTGTCTTAGCGTTGAGATGGAGATCTCTGGGAGAGCTTTCGCCGTCTGATAGTACGTGGAGTGGAGCCGGGAGGTCTCTGGTGGACCAGTGTCCTGAACTCGGCTCTCCCACCTCAGAGGCACAGGCGTGACACCTGGCGGAAGCCCCTAGACCCTGCCAGCCACGCGGCTGAAGGCCGGGAACACCGTGCCCCGACCTGGGCGGCGGGGGGCGGGGTCGGGGGGGGGGCGGTGCGTCTGGGAGGGGCGGGGGATAGACAGCCAGGCGGAAATCTCAGTGGAAATCTAAAGGCTCACGAGATTGGCAAGGGTCTGGGGGCGTGGACTCGGAGCGCGCCTCAGCGCCCGGGTAGAGGAGGCAGCCGCGGCACGAGGGTCCTGAAGTCCCGCGGCCGAGCCTGGGCGGGCGCCATTCCTGGGCGAGTTCTCTGAGGAGCGCCCCTGGCTCCTGCCAAAGGGGGCGGGGAGCTCGGCGAGCGGCCCGCGTCTGCGGCTTCCTCTCCACGCCCGAGCCTCCGCGCAGCGAGCACAGGACGCCCGGAGTCTCAGCGCGCCTCTGCGCCGGGATAGATAGAGAAGGTAGCCGCGGCGGGTCGGTCCTGAATTCCCGCGGCGCTCCCTCCCTGGCGGCGAGTAACGGTCCTGAAGTCCCGAGGCGGCCGAGCCTGGCCGGGCGCCACCCCTGGGCGTGTTCTCTGAGGCGTGCCCGTGGCTCCTGCAAAAGGGAGCGGGGAGCTCGGCGAGCGGCCCGCGTCTGCGGCTTCCACTCCACGCCCCAGCCTCCGCGCAGCGAGCAGAGGACGCGCCCCGGAGCCCGTTCCCCGCGCCGCGGCGCGCCTGGCCTCCCGGCCTAGCCCAGGTAACTTTTCTGCTTCCTGAGTCCTTGTCAGCATGATCCAGTCATCTTTGATATTTAACTTCTGATATGACAGGATGTTCCGGAATCATATTGTAGTTTTCTGCTCCAATCCTAGGGTCAGCTGTATCTCCGAAAAGAGCTGGCAAAGATGATTTTTAATGGCTGCATCTTCTGGATGTACCAGTTCTTATTTAGCCAGTCCACTATTTGGAGGGAAAGAGTTTAGGAAGTTTCTGTAACTCTTCTGTAGTATAAATTAAATACTGAGATGTTTTATAGAAATAGTATATGGAAGTGAGTGATGATGCCCTTATAATTGTTTTCTCTATTATTTAATATTTTTTAAAAGCCTAGGCAGTTGACCCAGCTAGGGCGTGACGCATAAACTGGTGTGCGTCATTCACCTGTTAGAGATGTCTGCTTCTAGAGAGGGGCTTGCAAACAATGAATTAAAAGGTGGTAGCTTGCTGGGTAGAGTAATCTTGGTTGTAGGTTTTTCTCCTGAATCACTTTAACTATGTCCTGCCACTCCCTTCTGGCTTGCAGAATTTCTGCTGAAAGATGAGCTGTTCAGCTTATGGGGATTCCCTTGTGTGTTATTTACTGTTTTTCCCTTGCTGCTTTTAATATATTTTCTGTGTATTTAATTTTTGATAGTTTGATTAATATGTGTCTTGGCGTGTTTCTCCTTGGATTCATCCTGCACGCGACTGTCTGCGCTTCCTGGCCTTGATTAACTATTTCCTTTCCCATATTAGGGAAGTTTTCGGCTATACTCTCTTCGGATATTTTCTCCGTCCCTTTCTTTTGCTCTTCCTCTTCCGGGACCCCTATAATTCGAATGCTGGGGCGTTTAATGTTGTCCCAGAGGTCTCTGAGACTGTCCTCGGTTCTCTTCATTCTTTTTTTCTTTATTCTGCTCTGCAGTCGTTATTTCCGATTATTTCATCTTGCGGGTCACTTATCTGTTCTTCTGCCTCAGGTATTCTGCTGTTGATTCCTTCTAGAGAATTTTTAATTTCGTCTGTTGTGTTGTTCCTCGGTGTTTGTTTGCTCTTTAGTTCTTCTGGGTCCTTGTTAAACGTTTCTTGTATTTTCTCCATCCTATTTCCAAGATTTTGGATCATCTTTACTCTCATTACTGTGAATTCTTTTTCAGGGAGACTGCCTATTTCCTCTTCATTTGTTTGGTGTGGTGGGTTTTTACCTTGCTCCTTCATCTGCTGTGTGTTTCTCTGTGTTTTCATTTGCTAAACTTACTGTGTTTGCGGGTCTGCTTTTCACAGACTGCAGGTTCGGAGCTCCCTTTGTTTTTGGTGTCTGCCCCCAGTGGCTAAGGTTGGTTCAGTGGGTCGTGTAGGCTTCCTGGTGGAGGGGACTCGTCGTGCCTGTGTTCTGCTGGATGAGGCTTGAATCTTGTCTTGCTGGTGGGCAGGACCGCATCTGCTGTTGTGTTTTGGGGGTGCCTGTGACCTTACTATGATTTTAGGCAGCCTCTCTGCTAATGGGTGGGGTTGTGTTCCTGTCTTGCTAGTTGTTTGGCCTAGGGTGTCCAGCACCGTAGCTTGCTGGTCGGTGAGTGGAGCTGTGTCTTAGCGTTGAGATGGAGATCTCTGGGAGAGCTTTCGCCGTCTGATAGTACGTGGAGTGGAGCCGGGAGGTCTCTGGTGGACCAGTGTCCTGAACTCGGCTCTCCCACCTCAGAGGCACAGGCGTGACACCTGGCGGAAGCCCCTAGACCCTGCCAGCCACGCGGCTGAAGGCCGGGAACACCGTGCCCCGACCTGGGCGGCGGGGGGCGGGGTCGGGGGGGGGGCGGTGCGTCTGGGAGGGGCGGGGGATAGACAGCCAGGCGGAAATCTCAGTGGAAATCTAAAGGCTCACGAGATTGGCAAGGGTCTGGGGGCGTGGACTCGGAGCGCGCCTCAGCGCCCGGGTAGAGGAGGCAGCCGCGGCACGAGGGTCCTGAAGTCCCGCGGCCGAGCCTGGGCGGGCGCCATTCCTGGGCGAGTTCTCTGAGGAGCGCCCCTGGCTCCTGCCAAAGGGGGCGGGGAGCTCGGCGAGCGGCCCGCGTCTGCGGCTTCCTCTCCACGCCCGAGCCTCCGCGCAGCGAGCACAGGACGCCCGGAGTCTCAGCGCGCCTCTGCGCCGGGATAGATAGAGAAGGTAGCCGCGGCGGGTCGGTCCTGAATTCCCCGCGGCGCTCCCTCCCTGGCGGCGAGTAACGGTCCTGAAGTCCCGAGGCGGCCGAGCCTGGCCGGGCGCCACCCCTGGGCGTGTTCTCTGAGGCGTGCCCGTGGCTCCTGCAAAAGGGAGCGGGGAGCTCGGCGAGCGGCCCGCGTCTGCGGCTTCCACTCCACGCCCCAGCCTCCGCGCAGCGGAGCAGAGGACGCGCCCCGGAGCCCGTTCCCCGCGCCGCGGCGCGCCTGGCCTCCCGGCCTAGCCCAGGTAACTTTTCTGCTTCCTGAGTCCTTGTCAGCATGATCCAGTCATCTTTGATATTTAACTTCTGATATGACAGGATGTTCCGGAATCATATTGTAGTTTTCTGCTCCAATCCTAGGGTCAGCTGTATCTCCGAAAAGAGCTGGCAAAGATGATTTTTAATGGCTGCATCTTCTGGATGTACCAGTTCTTAGTTTAGCCAGTCCACTATTTGGAGGGAAAGAGTTTAGGAAGTTTCTGTAACTCTTCTGTAGTATAAATTAAATACTGAGATGTTTTATAGAAATAGTATATGGAAGTGAGTGATGATGCCCTTATAATTGTTTTCTCTATTATTTAATATTTTTTAAAAGCCTAGGCAGTTGACCCAGCTAGGGCGTGACGCATAAACTGGTGTGCGTCATTCACCTGTTAGAGATGTCTGCTTCTAGAGAGGGGCTTGCAAACAATGAATTAAAAGGTGGTAGCTTGCTGGGTAGAGTAATCTTGGTTGTAGGTTTTTCTCCTGAATCACTTTAACTATGTCCTGCCACTCCCTTCTGGCTTGCAGAATTTCTGCTGAAAGATGAGCTGTTCAGCTTATGGGGATTCCCTTGTGTGTTATTTACTGTTTTTCCCTTGCTGCTTTTAATATATTTTCTGTGTATTTAATTTTTGATAGTTTGATTAATATGTGTCTTGGCGTGTTTCTCCTTGGATTCATCCTGCACGCGACTGTCTGCGCTTCCTGGCCTTGATTAACTATTTCCTTTCCCATATTAGGGAAGTTTTCGGCTATACTCTCTTCGGATATTTTCTCCGTCCCTTTCTTTTGCTCTTCCTCTTCCGGGACCCCTATAATTCGAATGCTGGGGCGTTTAATGTTGTCCCAGAGGTCTCTGAGACTGTCCTCGGTTCTCTTCATTCTTTTTTCTTTATTCTGCTCTGCAGTCGTTATTTCCACTATTTTACCTTCTAAGTTACTCATTCGTTTTTGTCTGAGTTATTCTGCTGTTGATTCCTTCTAGAGAATTTTTAATTTCACCTATTGTGTTGTTCCTCGGTGTTTGTTCGCTGTTTAGTTCTTCTAGGTCCTTTAATGTGCCTTTTGTTCCAGAGGCTGCAGGATTGTAGTTCTTCTTGCTACTGGTGTCTACTCTCTCATGTATGAGGCTATCTCAGAGGCTTGCGGAAGTTTCCTGATGGGAAGGTGTGTTGGTGGGTATAGCTGGGGTTGGTCTGGTGGGCCGAGCTCAGTAAAACTTCAGTGTGCTTGTCTGCAGAGAATTGAAAAACAGACTTATATTTACCAAAGGGGAATTGTGGGTTGGAGGCATAAATTAGGAGCTTGGGATTAACATACACACACTACTATATATATAATAGATAACCAGCATGGACCTATTAGATAGCACAGGGAATTCTACTCAGTATTCTATAATAACCCATATGGGAAAAGAATCTGAAAAAAAAGAAGGAAAATATATGTATATGTGTAATTGAATCACTGCTATACAACTGAAATTAAGAAAACATTGTAAGTCAACTATACTCCAATAAAGTACAAAAGGAAAAAAAAAGAACTACGTACAGGGCCATCAGTACAATGGCTTGAGAGCCTGAGGACTTAGTGGGCGATTCCAGCTTGGCCACAGACACCCTCTGGGACCTTGGCCAAGTTAGATCAAGTCTTTGTGTCTTTGCTGCTTTCTCGTAAATTAAATTAGACTATTCTTATCCTTCCGTATCTCACAAATATGTCATAAAATAAACATATGTGACGTGAAAATATTGAAGGTTTCTTTTTTGGGAGGGAAAGGAGTGGCAGGTAAAAGGCACTCTGAATGAAGATTCAGTAGAAAGAAGCCTTTTGACCTTCAGTTTAGAAACCAGTCAACTTCAAATAAATTCAGTCCACATCTGTTGAGCACTAACTCTGTATATGCAGCATTTTGGGCTGTGTGGTATGTGGCCTTCATAGACATTATAATCTAGTGGAGCCACGCTGATTCCTGCATACTCTGACCTTCTCCCAAGGCTGTGCCAGTTCCCAACCCTGAGTCTGGGCTGTTTTCATTCACTCTCTTCATGCTCAAAGGCAGCAGAGCATTCTAGATAATGCAGAAAATGGTGCTGAATTTGGGGTCCCCCACTTGAGCCTAAGGTGTGATTTGGGGTTCAGACATGTCCGATTACCTCAGTGACTGAGGAGCCTCCTGGGAGAGAACATGTCCTCAAGGAAGAAGGAGCCATACACAATAAGCTTGAGCCAAAAGCAGAGCCCAGGTCATCAGAAGAGAGAGATCCTCTGACTCCAGTCCTGTGTTTCCTGGCCCTTGTCTGAGTCCAGTGGGAGGTGGTGTAGCTATGGTGTGAGGGAAGGGGGGCCAAGGTGAAAGCTGAAATATCTGTTTCAAACTTTTCAAATCCCACACCTCATAGTTATCACACATACTCTCACTTCTTACTTTACTCCAAGGGATCAAGGAAGGCATCAGTACAAGTGCAGCAGAATACCTGAGTAGAAGTGACTTTTTTTTAATGGCTGTGTTCTGATAAATCTTTTTTAAAATATTTATTTATTTATTTGGTCTTGTCAGGTCTTAGTTGTGGCACGTGGGATCTCTGTTGTGGCATGCGGAATCTTTTCCTTCTGGCACAGCGATCTTCTCTCTCGTTGTGATGCACAGGCTCCAGAGTGCACAGGCTTAGTTGCCCCGAGGCATGTGAGATCTTAGTTCCCCGACCAGGGATCCAACCCGCGTCCCCTGCATTGGAAGGTGGATTCTTAACCACTGGACCACCAGAGAAGTCCCTAGAAGTGACTTTTTAAAAATAAAGAAATGTATTAGCTCATAAAATAAGTTTGGGGGAAGATGGTTCCAAGATTGGTTAATTGGGTAGCTCAAGTATGTCATTGAAGATGCAAGTGGATTTCTTCTTCCTGCTCTGCCATCCTCAGAATGATGGTATATTTCCTATCAGTTCCTGGCAAGGCTACACCATGGCTTCAGCATTCCTTGATGTCACATGCAAATGAAGGCATCCAGCAAAGACTGGGGATATTCCCTCCCCCTCTCCCTCCCCTCCCTCCCCTCCCTCCCCTCCCTCCCCTCCCTCCCCTCCCTCCCTCCCTCCCTCCCCTCCTCCCCCTCCCTCCCCCTCCCTCCCCCTCCCTCCCCCTCCCTCCCCCTCCCTCCCCCTCCCTCCCCCTCCCTCCCCTCCCTCCCCTCCCTCCCCCTCTCCCTCCCCCTCTCTCTCCCCTCTCCCCCTCTCCCCCTCTCCCCCTCTCCCCCTCTCCCCCCTCCCCGCCCCCTCCCCCTCTTCCTCTCTCTCCCTTCCTCTCTCTCCTCTCTCTCCTCTCTCTCCTCTCTCTCCTCTCTCTCCTCTCTCTCCTCTCTCTCCTCTCTCTCCTCTCTCTCCTCTCTCTCCTCTCTCTCCTCTCTCTCCTCTCTCTCCTCTCTCTCTCTCCCCCCACCCCCAAAGGAAGAAAAACCCTTTCAGGACCCCTGTAGCAGAATTGCCCCTGGGTTCCACTGGACAAAATTGTGTCACACACCCACCCTAAACTCATTCCTTGTCAAGGTAATGACAATACTCATAATCCATCCCTCATGCTGAGGAGGAAAATCACCTTCCCAGAACATGTGGCACAGTAGGCTCAAACGTGAAATTTTACCAGAAAGAAATAAGGAAAGGTGTCTGTGGCTTAGGTCCCAACAAGTTCCTTCACCTTCCCTCTCCTGTACTTCAAAATGTTTGTACATACTCCCTTCTACTGCAAAATGTTTCTGTATCTGCTCCCTTTTAATCACCTCTGAATTGTTCTATCTTCACCCAGATTCTGAACTATCTCAGAGAGGTAATTTCCATCCATTTCAAAGCCTGACCCTCTATCAGTCTACCTGATTGATCCTTGACCTTGCTCTTATTCTAGCCCGTTACAGTGATCCCTGAACCACACCTGCAGGCTTTCCCACCTGGCACTAATTAGTGAGAATCAGGCGAGATCTGAAGCCCTTTTCTTAGTCCCAGAGGAATCCGAATTTAAAGATGCAAGAACTCTTTCAAACTCTATGAGGTGGGGCAGGAGTGGGGGCAGGGAGGCAAGGGCCAAGAGCATGCTTTATTGTTTCCTACCAAGATTCTATACGCAAGGATTCTCTGTCCCACTCTGGGATGTAGGAGTGCCACGTGGTATCCTCAGCTCCCTTGCACCCCCACCAGCCACAGTCCCCTGGAGATTGGGTTCACTCTAATTTTCTGTGTCTCATCCTGGAGGAAATCAGAGAATGACTTAGCTTGAAACTGAAAGTTGTTTTTCTTTTTACACTCCCATTTATGCATTATTCATTCAACAAATAGTAAACTCTGTTCTAAGAACAATGTGCTAGGAAGATATTGCTAAATAAATCAGGTTCCCCACCTTCATGGAGCTCACATTCTGGTCGGGGAACTTTGTTTCTCCCACAAGGCTCGGCTTGAAATTCATGGCTCTCTCAAGGGACTAGAATGGAAACAAAACCTAAGAGCAATGCTGAGTTGTAAACTCTACACAGTATATAACCCATGTTTTTATCCTTCACGAACAACTACTATTATTAGTCTAAATTATTTTGATCTTTATATAATTCATAACATATTACATTTTTCACTGAGGCCAGTGTTTCACACAGTTACAGCTTCCAACAAGATAAACACAGTGTAGGGCAATGTACTTGTGGTACTAATGCTTTATTAACAATATGCCATGTCAACTGAGTGGGCTAGGCCATGGATGGATGATAACAGCAAAAACGGAGCCTATATCTGATCCAAGTTTATGTATCATCAGAGTCATTCTCCTTTCTCTGCTCATCGTCAGAAATCTATCAGATTATTCAGCATTTGTAGATGCACTGTCAGACGATAAAATATTTACTATTACTTACACTCCTTTGGCTACACTTGCTGGAGGATATGTAGTAAAGTAAAATTTTATTTTCTTTTTTTATGCTTCAAAATTCACCCAAGTTGTCTTTTCCGTTTTTGCTCTTAGGGAAAAAATCTCCAAAAAAGTGCTACACTATATAGAAATACAAAACTCCCTTGTTTTATAGCAGTTCTGCTTCCGAGGATATCATGGACCCTTGGTGTCTAATTTATCCTGACAGTGTCTAAAGTGGAAGTAAAGCAATTCAGAAATATGAGTCTGAGAAGGTGGATGTAGCAGAAGTGAAATGAGAGCGTTTTAATGAAATGTGAACCCCAGTCAATCTGAATGAATTCCTCTAGCACCTTGCTTCAGGAAAGAATCTGTAAGGGTCTCAATCTTTGCTTCACTCACAACGAAGCACATGACCCTAAGTGAGTCACTCAATCTCTGTGTCTTAGAGTCCTTGATTTTACAACAGGGTTAATAGGACCTGTGATGCACCTGTACTTACAGAAGAAAAGAGAACACCCTTTCTGAGATGCACCTAATAATTATCAATCAATTATCAAGAGGAATTTACTGAGCCCTGCATGTACCCTTCATTATATGCCCAAGGCCTGGTAAGCACCTTATATACAAATGCTCAAGAAATCTTTGTTGCATGGATGAATAAGAAAATAAATCAATGAGCCATCTACTGTATACTATACAGGTCTTGTGCTACAGAAGATCTGAGATGCATCCCTGCCTTCAACGAACTAATTAGTCAAATAAGGCATATAGATAATAAGTTATGTAGTAATTTAATGTAGTAAATGCCAAATGAATGTTATAGTCCATCATCTTCAAACTAGAATTTCCAGATTCTCTGCTTCATTTTGAATTCTTCCCTAAAATTTATCAGATTAAGAATATGCCCCTGATTTTATTGCATAGAAGTATTCGAGGATGTTTAATTACTTTCAAAAATAGAAATATATTTTATTAAGATAAAATTCTGTAGAGAAGTAGAATGGAAATATAAGTTCAAGGGGAAAAAAGAAAAATATAAAACATTTCCATCATTCCCAAAAGTTTTCTCGTGCCTCAACCTTGTGAATCTCTCCTTCCATCCCCAACTCAAGTATTCACCGATTCTGTGCATTCTGTCATTATAGATTACTTTGCATTTCTAAACAAATGGAATCACACACTATGCAATTTTTTAATGGCTTCTTTCACAAAGCTTGATGATTTTAAGATGCATCTATATTGTTCCTTGTGTTAATAATTGTTCCTTTTTATTGCTATATTCCATTTTATGGGTATACCCCAATTTCCATTGTATACCACAATTTGTTTATCCATTCATCTGTTGATAGACATTTGGGTTGTTCCCAGTTTTAGCTATTACAAATAGAACTACTATGAACATTTGTGTACAAGTCTTAATATGAACATGTTTTCACCTCTCATAGGTGAATACCTAGAAGTGGAATTGCTAGGTCATATGGTAGGTTTATGTTTAAAATTTTCAGAAACTGTCAAACTGTCTTCCAAAGTGTTTGTACCATATTGTATTCCCACCAGCAGAGTATAAGATTTCCAGTTGTTCCACATCCTTGCTAACACTTGATATGGTCAGTTTTGTTATTGTTGTTTTAATTTATTTGGTTGTGCCGGGTCTTAGTTGTCACAGGCAGGCTCCTTAGTTGCAGCTCCAGGGCTCCTTAGTTGTAGCACGTGGGCTCCATAATTGCGGCAGGCGGGCTCCTTAGTTGTGGCATGCATATGGGATCTAGTTCTCTGACCAAGGATCGAACCCAGGCCCCCTGCATTGGGAGCATAGAGTCTTATCCATTGCACCACCAGGGAGGTCCCGATATGGTCAGTTTTTAACTTTTTATCTATTCTAATGGGTATGTGGTGGTATCTCTGTGGCTTTTAATTTCCTTTCCCTGATGACTAGTGACATCAAGTATTTTTTCATGACCTTATTGACCATTTATACGTGTATATATATATATATATATATATATATATGTCTTCTTTTTGTCAAGTGTATGTTCAAATCTTTTTCCCATTACTGTTTTTTTTTTCTTATTATTGAGTGTGTCTGTGTGTATATTCTGGATATAAGTCCTTTGTTTGATGTATGTATTGTGAATATTTTTTCCCAGTATCTGGCTTGCCTTTTCTTTTTCTCAATGGTGTATTTTAAGCATTAAAAAAAAAAAAGCTTGCTGGAGTTTTGTTTGTGTTATACCTATAGATTTGGGGAGAATTATCACATTAACAATATTGAATCATGCTATATTTCTGTATTAGGTATTCTTTAATTTCTCTCAACTCTGTTTTGTAATTTCCACGTAGAGGAATTTAATTAGATTTATTTATAAATATTTATAAATATTTTAGTGCTGTTGTTTGCAGCTCTAAAGAAACTATACAGTGTATAAACCAGTTTTTTTTACATCTTTATTGGAGTATAATTGCTTTATAATGGTGTGTTAGTTTCTGCTTTATAACAAAGTGAATCAGTTGAAAGACAAATACCGTATGCTAACACATATATATGGAATTTAAGAAAAAAAATGTCATGAAGAACCTAGGGGTAAGATAAGAATAAAGACACAGACCTAGTAGAGAATGGACTTGAGGATATGGGAAGCAGGAAGGGTAAGCTGTGACAAAGCGAGAGAGAGGCATGGACTTATATAAACCAGTTTTTAAGTTGTAAACTCTGTGCCAATTAGAGTGCTAGCAGACCCCGCCGCAGCGACCACCCTGCAGTTTTCCTTTGGAAAAGTTTTTTTAACAAAAAAACTATTCAATTTGTTTAATAGATAAAGGGATATTCAGACTTTCTGCTTCTTGTGTCTGTTTTGGTAAGTTGTATTTTTCAATAAATTTGTCCTTTTCATCCATGTTGTTGAATATGTTGACATGATGTCATTCACAGTGCTTTCCTATTAACCTTTAACGTCTGTAGAATCTGTGGTGACAACCTTTAGCCATAATTATCATTGCTGTGTATGCATTATGTAATGTATGTTAACGTAATAGATTTATTGTTAAAATTAATTAATATATAAATATTTTGAAATTTTTCAGCATTAATTTTTAATACAAAAAAATTATTATAAGTAACTTGCAGAAATAAACACTCCTTGGTGTCTTCAGTAAGTTTTAAGAGTGTAAAGGGTTTGTGAGAACCACTGCTGTATAATATTCCAGTGTATGTATGTGCCATTATTTATTTACTCCTGATGGACGATTGGTTTTTCTCTAGGTTTTGGTTATTATGAGTAAAATACTATGGATATTCTTGTTCATATCTCATGGTGGATGTATATACTCATTGCTCTTAGATATCTAGAAATGGAATGGCTGGGTCTCCTGGTATTTTTTAAATGGATGGTGGTGAATATAAAACCCTGTTGAATTCAGATTCCATTGAGTATATTTCCAAGAGTATTCTGTAACATATATTTTTATACAAAGGGTGCCACTTTTAAATTCATCTTCAGCTCATTCCTCTTCTTACTTGACACATTCCACTAGGTGAGTTCACATACCCACTAACCTATCCCAAATCTTTATCTCCAACTCAGAATTATCTCTTGAGTTTTAGACTTCCATATATGACAAATTGCTGGACATCTTAATGTCCCATACATGATCCATAGAGCAACAACCCAAACATATCCTAAATGGAACTTGAAGCTGACGATTCCTCTCATATTCTCTACACAGAAGCCCACACTACAGAACTGGGCCTCATCTTAGATTCCACCTTCACACTTAATCCCCACAACCAGACATTCACCAAGTCCCCCCAGTTTTTCTGCCTAAATATTAATTAAATTCTTCTCCTCTTCCTTCCTATTGTCACTGTCGTTTTTACTACTTTCTAAACCACCACAAAGGCATCTTAATTAGTCTCCGTGCATCTAGCCTTTTTTTCTGTTATCCTTAGCCAATACTTTAATTTTTTTAAGTTACAAGTGTAAAATAATAATAAAAGAGAAAAAAGATACCAGTTATTGAGCTTCTACTCTGTATCAGGTACTATGCTAGGCATGTATTAACTATATTATCATATTTTATTTTAAAATGATTCTGTAGAGTAGATCTTCCCCCCATTTTAAAGATGAGGAAACAAAGGGTCAGAGTAAATTACTTACAAATACTACAGATGCTACCATATTACAAATATGCATAATAAGTAGGAGAGGCTGGATTTAAAATCAGGTCTCTTGTTCATGCATCTAGCCTTAACTCCTTCAAGTCTCTCTTCCACTTTGAGTCCAGAGAGATCAAAGCTAAATCACAAATCTGCACTTCATTCTTCCATAAAAATTTTCAGTGGCTCCCTATGTCCACAGGCTTAAAGTCCAAGTTCCTGTGCAAGGTATTCAGCGCCCTCAGTTATCTGCCCCACCCCCACCCGCATCTACCTCTCCATCTGATTTCCCTCCACTGGCCCTTACCCACAAGTAATACTGCATGATGTTTTGTTCTCCTGCATATATTTTGATGCTTTGTGTCAGTTTAATTCCTCAGAAAAGAAGAGGTCAAGACAGGATTGGACATGCAAAATATTTATTGGAAGAACCATTTGTAAAGGATAGAGGGAGCAGCAGTAGTTGGGAAGAGCTTAGAAACCATGATGCAGGTCTGACACTTGTGAAAGAGAGGAAAGAAGGATTGAGTAGGAAGAGCCTCATACTGCAATGAAGTTCTAAAGTCTTGGACAAGGTTGACGGGGAGTACCCAAGCAAAAGTTGCCCATTAAAAGAATCCCACAATGGGCAAAAAATGGACTGATACTAGTAACCCTGCTATGCCCAGTCTTTGTCTGAGAATTCCCTGGGGGGAAGCATGGCCTGATGGGAACACTGCAATGGATTCAAGGGTGTTGTAGCTAGAGTCTGTCATCAGTGATCTCCACAGCAGGTACTCTCGTAGGAAGATCTGATTAGACTATTGCCATGGCTGCTACATGATCCTACTCATGTAGGATTTGCCCATGCTTCTCTCTGCCACTCTTACTGTCCTCCCCACTTTTGATTGGTTGAATCCTATCAATAATTTAAGCTCAGCCATCACTTCCTCCATGAAGCCTTCCCTGACACAGCCAAGCTGAGTCAGGAGCCCACTTGGAGCATACTTCTATCATAGCACTATTATGCTTATGAATCTGTTTCTACTACTTGAATATAAGCAACTTGAAGGCCAGGATTGGGTCCCATTTATCACAGTATTCCCAACACATGACATTGTGCTCACTTAGCATTTGCTCCATGAATGAATGAGTAAATGAATAAATACCCAACCTCAGTTCCCTTATCCCTGATGCACAATATCTGCTTTAATCAAAGTGGTCCATTTATTGAGTCATAGAAGCATTATCTATGGTTGGTTTCCTTCATGTCTCTCCTCTTACCTAAAATGCTCTTCTTTGCTTTATCAAGTTGTGTTCATCCTGCAAGACCCCACTTAGTTTAAACTCAGTTTCAGACCAGGCCTTCCACATCTATTTCCATCTGCTCTAATATCCCATTTCTCTAAATTCTCACTCTGCTTGACAGTCTGAATCACACACTTGATTATAAGTGTTCTTGCATTGCTCACTAATCATTTGTGGGGTGTTGAGCCTAGCTTGCCAATTAGATTGTAATGCCATAAGAGAAGGGTCTATGTTGTATACTTCCTTATCCCCCCCCACCCTTTAACATATAGCATAATGAAAAGTACTGATTACAAAATTTTAAACCTTTCAACTTTGAAGGGCTAAGTCAGTCTCTGTATACAGTTACCAGAGGAGTGGGAAGACTCTTTTCCTAGAAATTATATAAGTGGGCTGATCATCCTTGAGACTTATTCAAGAGCCCTCTACTGCTAAGTGGTTCAATCAGAAATGTGAGGGACATAGAAAGGCTTAACTAGAATCCTAGAGGCCTAGTTGATTAAACCTGTTTTTCCCCACCAAAATTTATGACAAGAGTGACTTTTTCTTAATAAAAGATTCATTCGACTTACTCTGTTGCACTTATTCTACGTGAAGACAGCATTGTTTGATGTTCCCGTTATTTGATATGTCCCCAAGAATCTCTGATCCCAGTATCTACTATCTATTCAGTCACTTATTCGTTCAACATATATTTATTGAACATCTGAAGAGATAAGTCAGTCTAATGGCTTAGATTCTAGATGCTAGAGCAGGAATGCCTGGGTTCAAATCCTGGCTTTATCACTTTCTAGTTGTACGACTGCAAACAAAGTACTTACCATCTTTGTGCCATCTGTAAATGGGGATGATAAAAAGAGTACTTTCCTGATAGAATTGTTGTATTGAGTAATTAATATTATAAAATACTGAGAACAGTGTTTGGCACATACTAAGTGCTATATAATTTTTTATAATTTTTAAAATTACAATTGTAATCATTACTGTATACCCAGTGCCTCTACTGCTACTTCTCCTTTCTTTCTTGCATTCAGTTTCTTCCATTCACTAAAATGTTCTGAGGGGGCATTTTCTCTAGAAGGCCCCACTCATAATCAGCATACATTACTGGGAACTTTGGTTATTCTATCAGATACACTACTTGACATCTTTGTTTTTTTCATGGGATGAGAAACAAAACAGGGAAATTTTAATGTGGGACCATTAAGTAAAAGTAGGAAGAGCATTAGACTAGGAATAGGGAAACCTAGGTTATAGTACTTGCCCTGCCATTTTTCTCTTGTCCTTTGTGTGATATTGAACAACTCTTTTTAACCGTTCTAATTTTCCATTGACTCATCTTCAAAATTAGTTGGTTGGCCTAAAACAGTAGTTTTCAAATGTTTATTATTTATTTTATATCAGTGGAAACTGTTCTTCACATAAGTATTAGGTAGGAGTTCAAAATATAAACATGTAGTTGCTCCTTTGGTTAAAAAGAAGATGAGGCGCTTCCTGAGGCACCTCTTAGTTAAGCACTGGGCCACAGGCATTGAGACCACAGAATTTAATCAGTGTTGTGTTGGTAAATTAGTTCTCCTAGAACCAGTGAGCCCTGATTAGTAATTTTCCTACCATGGCCAACTCTCAAGGGTTAAAATTTGCCATACTTTTCTGTGTGCAACCACTCTTTAGGAGCAAAACCAGTCCATTAGCCCAGGTCAGTCAGTTACAATAGCTACCTAGCAAAGAGCAAGTCTCTGAGGGTTATGCTAGAGATAAGTAAGGTTTCAGAGAAAAATAAGGGCAACAGATAAGAATAAAAAGAAATAGAATGAGACACTTTCTGGAGAAGGCAAGCTCAGGTAGGTATCATAAACACACCAAGGCATCATGAATTTCCAGGGTACTGGAGTGTGTTGGCAGTAGGGGAAGAAACATGGAAAGGGAAGAAGGAAAAGGAGTAGCAGACAAACTTGTTTCACAGTATCACCATTTTGCTTAGAAATGGCCTTTTTTAACCAGTGGAGGGAAATGGAATCAAGGGTATCCCACAAAAGATGCAACACTCACATGTTTTTCTACTTGAGTTTGGAATAATTTTTTATTTTCATTTGAATATATGTCTATATCTCAATAGAGAATTATATCTCAATAAAGCTGTTTTTTTAAGTCTGTACACCAATGTTCACAGCTATATTATTTATAATAGCCAAAAAGTGGAAATAACCCAAATATCCATCAGCTGAAGAATGGATAAACAAAAATTGGTATATCTATACAATAAAATATTATGCAGCCATAAATATGGAATGAACTACTGATACATGCTACTACATAGATGAAGCTACCTCAGAAACATTATGGTAAGTGAAAGAAGCTAGACACAAAAAGCTGCATACTGTGATCCTATTTATGTGCAATGTCCAGAACAGGCAGATCTGTAGAGACACAAAATTGGTTGATAAAAAGTTGATAAAAAATTATTCCAAACTCAAGTAGAAAAACATGTGAGTGTTGCATCTTTTGTGGGATACCCTTGATTCTGTTTCCCTCCACTGGTTAAAAAAGGCCACGGTGTGTGGGTAGGAGGGAATTGGGAGTGGCTATTAATAAGTATGGGGTTTCTTTTGGGGGATGATGGAAATGTTCTGATTAAACAGTGGAGATAGTTACACAATATTGTGAGTATATTAGAAATCACTGTATTTACACTTTAAAATGGTGTATTTTTATGTTAACTTATCTCAATTAAAAATTGCCCACAAAAGGCTATACAGGAGTAAATCCTGATGAATGGTGGTCCTGGAAAAAAAAAAGACCACGTGGACAAGTTAGTCAAGAGGAGTTTTAAGGATAGAGTAGTCAAAATCATCCAAACAATTTCCCTTGTGCTGATTCCATTCTCACCAGGCGTCCTTTTTATTATAATTTGGCTTCTCATATACATTTCCTTTTGAAAGAAAATTTGCTGACCAGAGTTTTCCAGTCTTCTTGGCTGTTATATTTTTCCTGAAGAAAGAATAAATTGGATTGGGATTTTTGTTTGTTTTATAAACAATTTCTGGTCCTCCCTCTGAGGCAGATTGACTCTTCCTCCTCCTAATTTTAGTTCAGATGTGCAGGCTTATGACACTACACACAGAATTTGAGAGAAATTTTATCCCCACGGAAAGCAGGGGGGCCAAAATGGTCAGGACTGTCTTGAGACAGAAGCAGAGGGAGTGCGTTGGGCCTTTATAGTCTTTAGGCAGGGGACTGGGGAAAAGCACTCCCTCATTAGCTGTAGGTTTGCAAGTTTTAAATTTCCCACCTGCGCCCAAGGAGGAGTCAGGCTGGAGAGTTGCGAGTTAGAAATTTCCCGCGAGGGTGAAGGCGCCAGGACTGTAAATTTGCTAGTTTTAAGTTTGCTACTGACAACATGGAAGAGGGAGCTGGGCTTTCTTATCAGCCTGTCCAGAAGTGGGGAGCAATCTATGAATACTTTAAGATTTTGGAACTTTAAACTTTCCAAGTTTGTTATTTTGATCATTCTCTGTCTATCAGGGCCAGTAGCAAAGAGCAGTATAGGTGAGAAAGAAGAAACTAGCTCAAATAGAAGAATTGGTAGAGTTCAGTGGCTGATTGAACTTACATGTGTGTTAAGGAACTACTGAGGCAAGATTTTAAGTCTTGAGAGGAGGAACACTAGTGCCATAGACCTTGTGAGGAAAATTGGGAGAGAACATTTTCTATACTGTTTAGTACACATTGTTTAGAATATGTTTGTGTAAGCAGTATCTTGCAAGTGTTTTTCTTGTAAATGTATTTTTTTCTTAACATTTTAATAACTATTACAGACGACTATATGACTGAGTTAGGAATAACAGAGATGCAACCAAAATCATATTTTTAAAAACAAATCTGGTAAAATTAACCAATTATTTAAAATAACCTGATTTTTATTCCTTTTACTCATCTGATTTATGTCTTCACCTGTTGGGTACAGTATTTTTTTTTTAATTGGTCCTTCTAGCCCTTACACACTGGGAGGACCCAGAATTCACGTTTCCATGTGCTCACATTTCATGTGTAGCCCTGATTTCGGGATTGCAACACGGGCTAGACAGTGGTCTGGCCGAGGAGATAGGCATCAGCCCAGACCCTCGCCCTGACCCGCGGACTGCGGCCCACAGCCCACCACCCGCAGGCAGAGCACCGCTGCCTTCGAGAATGTGTAAGGCCACGCACATGTCCGCGCCCGCCCTCCCTGGTCAGTTAGAAAAGAAACCCGGATGTTTGGGGGGCGGGGGAGAAGCTGGCGTCTACCCATGAGTCAGCGCGCGTAGTTATATACTTCTACCCTCTTCTGAGGTGCTTATTCCGCGCTGAGAGTCGCCCCAGGCTGTGGCTGTGGACGCCGCCTAATGTTTTCACGCTCCTCCCTTTCCTCCTCCTCTTTCTCCTCCTCCGAGTCCCAGTCAGGCCGACCTGCTCCGCTCGCGGTAAGTGTCCCCCGCCCCCGCCTGCGCCGCGCGGAAGCAGGCAGGGGCTCTCCCGCGAGGCTATGGCCACCGTACTCTGAGGGCAGCTGAGGTGGCCCGGCCGTGAGGACTGCAGGTCGAGGGTCTGGATGCTGGCGTGCGTTGCCAGGATGGCCCAGGGCGCGGGGGAGGGGACGGACTTGGCGGCGCGGTGGCGGGTGGGCCACCATCTTGCACCAGTCCGGCGGGGGGAGGCATCTCGGAAAGGTAGCTGCTTGGCGGCAGCGTTTGGCGGCCTGAGGGCCGGGGTCACTCGGTTGCCACTGCTGCCTCCTCACCTTCCGGGGCCTATGTGTCGGTCGGTCCCAGCCTGGTTTTGGCTTTTCTTTCTGGAGGCAACTCCCTTTGGTCTTTTGTATATATGATGCCGATGTTTGGCGAGACCCGCCCATCCCCACGGCTCTTCAGTCATGGGAATAGAGACCAGAGAGGGTTCCGAACTTTCTGGTCTCTTGGGCCCCTCCTTTCTGTCCTGATTCCCCCCCACCCAGGTTACTGGTCATTCAATGCTCACACCCTTGTTCTTGCCAAAGGGACTTCGCTCCTCCGTCATAGAAATCGTGCTCCATTCCGTTATTGTCTAGAGAAGAGCCCTGAGGAGAAACGTGGAGTTAGAGAGACAGTTTTTTAACAGTGATCTTTGCAGGTTTTACTTAATGAGACGGAAAAAATTATCTCATTCTGAGGTTTTATCCTTCTCTAGACACGGAGGGAGTTCCTCTTAACTCATCCCAAGTTTTAATGCTTTTTTTAAAAAAGGAGAAATCAGAGCAGAAAATGTCAAGTGAACCAGCTTCTACAAGCACAGGAGGTCTACATCCAAGGAGTTCTCTTTGTTTGCAAAGATTTTTTAATCTGTGAACTTAAATTTTGCTTTTATTATTTTCAGGTTTGAACTGTGATTTTTAATGCCTTTTAGTGCCATTAAACATAAAATTAAAACCAAGAAGTAGAGTTTTAACTACAGAGGTCTGGTCTTAGCATTTGTGATGTGTCTTGCTTTGGGGGGTTACAGTGAAAACTCAAACTGTCTCCTTAAGCAGAAGCTTTACTAAGCCTATGAAGACACTGGGTTGCTTATAAAATTAAGGCTGTGTGCCCTTGATGTTTTAACATTTGTACAAGTCCCACTGCAGTTGTATCTTGCATTTGTATATTTCATGGCTATCACCTCTTTTGAGGTGGGCTGTGGGGTGTTGATAGAACTGTTTAGAAGGTGAGGAAACAACCTCAAGGAGGAGACTTTACCGAGGTCATGTGGCTAGGAGTGATAGAACCAATTCTCGAACCTAGGTCTTCTGACTCCTCACCCAGTGCTTAATTCACTATATTGTGATCCATTTTTTATGAGAGTGAGGTGGTCAAGGAGAATAAGCATGGAGACTCACCTAAAATATATAAGTAACACTTTTCAATTCTCTTTTCCTTTATATTTAAAATATTTAAGACTTCATATCAACACAACATTGTAAATCAACTATACTTCAGTAAAATATTTTTTAAAGACTTCATATCTTTTCAACTTTTTTAGTATTTAAATAATATTGTTATTATTTCCAAGCATGTTGAAAAGTTGAAAAAAGTTCTACGTTGAAGGGATCCAAATTTCAGCTTCTTCTCTTCAACCCCTTTTCCCCAGTTAAGTTTTCTAGTCCAATCTGATTTTTTCAGCCCAGGGTTTTACTTCTCAGCATCAGCTTTCTTAGTGGAAGAGGAGAGTAAGGGGAAAGGATATATAATTCTGTACCTCCTCTTCTATCCAATTTGTTTTCTTTATTCAAGAGGACATTTAGATCCATACCGAAATTTTTCTGTCGTTCTTGTTATACCAGTTGGACAGGGGCAATACCTAAATGAATAGCAATTTTTGTGAATAGAAAGTAACCCATAGTTTTAGTGACAGATAGGGTATTGGAAATTTATATTGAAAATGTATTTTATTTCAAAAGTGACTTTTCAAAGATCAGAAATATTTGACATATTCACTAATTAAATACGTAGCCCTGAATATTTTTTCTTCTTGCTTCAGAGAAGGACTTAAAATATATATGATTTTCAGTCAGGTTGTTTTAAATAATGACCCCAGAAGACTTGTTTTACTCAGTAATTTGTATCAAACATGTGTCTAGACTTTTGAAATTCATTCATTGCAAAGCAGTTTTCTTTTAAGGAGTGTTTTAAATAATAGTATATCAGGAAAAGTAGTCATCCCTATGTACCATCTGGGTCCAATGGACAATTTTTATTTCATCTTTTATAAGTCATTTTAGAAATAATTTACATAAGAATAAAGAAATAGTGAAACCAGTTTTATTAGGTATTTAATAAGTGTTTAGACATGGTGTACGTCTTTGTATATACTTAGAAGAACAAAAAATACATTCCAGAAGCTGATAAAAGAACCCACTTGCGCGGGCCTCTCACTGTTTTTTTTGGTTTTTTTTTTTTTGCGCGGGCCTCTTACTGTTGTGGCCTCTCCCGTTGCGGAGCACAGGCTCCGGACACGCAGGCCCAGCGGCCATGGCTCACGGGCCCAGCCGCTCCGTGGCATGTGGGATCTTCCTGGACCAGGCACGGACCGGGCATGAACCTGTGTCTCCTGCATCAGCAGGCGGACTCTCAACCACTGCGCCACCAGGGAAGCCCTCCACTTGTCTTTTGTTAAGACAGATATTAAAGACATTTGCAAAAATGTAAATCGTTGTCATTCTTCTCCTTAAATTTTTTGTTTTTGAAATTGGTTATTTTAATTAAAAAATATTTATATGGACATGTAATGGGATTATTATTACTTTAAGTAAATTAATATATATTAAATTTTTTCTCAGTTTCAATTTCTAATATGGTAAGTATCAATAGATATAATCCACATAAACAGAAGGCTCATTGGGGTTCTCAATAAGTTTTAAGAATGAAGAGTGGACCTGAGCCCAAAAAAGTTTGAGAACTGCTGATCTGGTGTTCTTTATTTGTGACAGTATTTAACAGTTCTATACATGAACTAGAATTTTGTTTCTTTTTAGTGCTTATATTCATCAACTTGTATGATTTTCAGTAAAGAAGGAAAAGTTGAGCAAAATAATACAAAGTATTGTACAATAATTTTTCATGTGCTTCATTTAACCTTCCAGTAGTGCTGCAAGGAAGGTATTACTGTTTTCATTTTACAGATAGAAAAACTAAGTTCAAAGAGGCCAGTTAAATATCCTATAGGTTTGGCAACCAGAAAGTGGTAGACTTCAAATTCCCACTCAGTCATTCAGCCCCTATGTCCAGTATTCCCATAATTGTGCTCCATATTTTTACTTGATATTTTCCCAGTGGATCAGTTTTACTTCTCTAAAATGTGAATTAATTAAGAATATATACTCCCTGAAGTTACTTTAGGAATTAATGATTATAGAATATCTTATGAAAGGGACTTCCCTGGTGGCACAGTGGATAAGACTCTGTGCTCCCAATGCAGGGGGCCTGGTTCGACCCCTGGTCAGGAAACTAGATCCCACCTGCATGCTGCAACTAAGAGTTCACGTGCTGCAACTAAAGAGCCCACCTGCCGCAACTAAGAGATGGTGCAACCAAATAAATAAATAATTTTTTTAAAGAATAGCTTAGGAAACTTATTAAAACATTTATTATATAGTTCGTCTTTGAAAGGCCAATTATGCATTTGTCTTTTCTCCAGGTTATATCTTTTACATATCAATTACAATAAAAACATCTTATAGATAAAATCTTTACCCTGAATATGATCTAAAAATTACTTTGCAGAAAGTAAATTTTATTAGAGGGGTGGTCCATCCCAAGAGCTAATTTTAAAATGTTTTAAAATATAGACAATCTTTGCAAAGTATTATGCTAATGAATTTTAAACCTTAGCGTCAACTAGCTATTTTCTACATATAGATGAAGTATGAAAGTCAACAGACAAAAGTTGAGAACTTAAATTAGGGGGGAAATAGTAGAGTTATTAAAAATCTGCCCAAAATGTACCTGGACTTCGTGTGTTCAGGCTTTCAAAAAAATAAATCATTTCCACAATATAAAAGCTTCTTGGACAAAGAAAAGATGATGAGTCTATATTTTCCTTCTAAATTATATGTGATTTATTCCCAAAACCTGGTTTGAGAGTTTGAATTGTTCAGGTGCCAGTGAAATTGTCTAAGAAACCAAGGTATAATCCAGTGTTTCTTGGATTTGAGTACGGTACCAATTAATTCCTATTATAAGGAAAACATTTTCACAGACACCCTCTTACTTAAAATGTTTAAATATTATTCGAGTTCTTGTACAATCATAAAACAAAATAATCAAAACTGCAAAATCAGTGCCATTCGAATCAACTTTAATACATTGAATAATGTATTTTGGTGAAACAAAGTCACTGACTACTTTTTTGAGTTTTTCATATCCATGATTCATATCTGTATAAACAGTAGCAAGATTTTTCTGTTTAAACGTTTTCAATACCTTCATTTCTCTAGCTAACCATAAATACTGTCATTTTCCTTGCATTTAGTATAAATGCATCATTTAGATATTCCCTCCCTCTGTTCTTTTATTATTAGCCAGCAGCAGTAAAAGTGATAGTACTTGATGACAATGCAGTAGTAAATACAGACAAAAAAATGAGTACTGGTATGATCCAACAGTTCCTCTTCTGAGTATTTATCCAGAGGAAACAAAAACACTAACTCAAAAAGATATCTGCACTCCCATGTTCATTGCAGCATTATTGTAATATAATGTTATAATATTATTGTAATAGCCAAGACATGGGAGAACCTAAGTGTCCATCTTTGGATGAACAAATAAAGAAAATGTGGAATACTATTCAGCCATAAAAAAGAAGGAAATCCTGCCATTTGCGACAACATGGATGGACCTTTAGGGCATTATGCTAAGCCAGACAAAGAAAGACAAATAACATATAATCTCACTGGTATGTGGAATCTTTAAACACACACACACACACACACACACACACACACACACACACACACCTCATAGATACAGAGAACAGATTGGTGGTTGGGGAGGGGGACAAAATTGGGTGAACGTGGTCAAAAGGTACAAGCTTCCAGTTGTAAGTCCTGGGGATGTAATACAGTGTGGTGACTACAGTTAATAAGACTATTGTATATTTGAAGGTTGCTAAGAGAGTAGAGCTTAGAAGTTCTCATCACAAGAAAAAAAATTGTAACTATATGTGGTGATGGATGTTAACTAGACTTACTGTGGTGATAATTTTGCATATGCACATATATCAAATCATTGTGTTGTACACCTGAAACTAATATAATGTATGTCAGTTATATCTCAGTTTTTAAAAATGTGAGTACTGAAATTATGTAACTGAGCTTCATTTTAAGGTAGTCATTCAGATGATCCTTGGAGTATGCTTATGTTAATATTTTAGATAGCAAAACAATGTATTGTTTTAGAGCTTTCTTGTACCATCTGGAATATAAGTATTTTCCCAGAGGTCTGTTAGTTTCAAAAATGTTGGGGTAATTTGTTGGAAAGTGTATTATTAATCTTGAATTCAATGTAAGTACCAGAAACTTAACTCAAAGTAGTTTGACCAGAAATGAACAATTATTCCCTCTCTTAACTGAAAAGTTCTAGTAGGTACTTTGCCTCCAAGCATGGCTTAGGTGTTTAAATGGTAGCAAAAGAACTTGAATGTCTCCCTGTCCTACCCTCTTTTTCTCTACTCCATAATCTTATGGTTTTGCTATTCTCTTTGTTGGCGTCTTTCTTAGGTAGTCTTTCTCCACGTAGGGACTTCCATCACCACCAGGCTTATATCCTACCAGCTTATTATATGCTTAACAGCTTTATTGAGCTATAATTCACATAACATACAATTCACCCATTCAATGTACAATTCAGTGATTTTAGTACATTCACAGTGTTGTGCACCCATCACCACAATCAATTTTAAAACATTTTCGGACTTCCCTGGTGGTGCAGTGGGTAAGAATCTGCCTGCCAATGCAGGGGACACAGGTTCGAGCCCTGGTCCAGGAAGATCCCACATGCCACAGAGCAGCTAAGCCTGTGCACCACAGCTACTGAGCCTGTGCTCTAGAGCCCATGAGCCACAACTACTGAAAGCCCAAGCGCCTAGAGCCCGAGCTCTGCAGCAAGAGAAGCCACCGCAGTGAGAAGCCTGCACACCACAACAAAGAGTAGCCCCCACTCACCGCAACTAGAGAAAGCCCATGTGCAGCCATAAATAAATAAATAAATTTATTTTTTAAAAAAAACAAAAAAACATTTTTTTAATCACCCCATAAAGAAACCCCATACCCATTAGAAGTCACTACTTATTTTCCCCCCAACCCTCCCAGCCCTAAGCAGCCACTACTCTATTTTCTGCCTTTATGGATATGCCATTTCTGGACATTTCCTATAAATGAAATCATACAATATGTGGTCTTTTTGACTGGTTTCTTTCATTTAGTATAATGTTCTCAAGGTCGGTCCATCCATCCATTTGGTAGTATATATCAGTACTTCATTCCTTTCTATGACAATATTATTCCATTGTATAGATATATCACATTTTGTTTCTCCATTAATCAGGCATTTGGGTTGTTTACTTTTTTTTTTTTTTTTTTTTTTGCGGTACGCGGGCCTCTCACTGCTGTGGCCTCTCCCGTTGCAGAGCACAGGCTCTGGACGCGCAGGCTCAGCAGCCATGGCTCACGGCCCCAGCCGCTCCGCGGCATGTGGGATCTTCCCAGACCGGGGCACGAACCCGTGTCCCCTGCATCGGCAGGCGGACTCTCAACCACTGCGCCACCAGGGAAGCCCTGGGTTGTTTACTTTTTGCTGTTATCAATAATACTTCTATGAACTTTCATCTACAAGTTTTTGTGTACACATACGTGTTCAATTCTCTCTTGCTAGGAGTGGAATTGCTGGGTCATATGGTAACTTTAAGTTTGCGAGGAATTGCCAAAGTGTTTTCCACAGTGTCTGCACCATTTTATACTCCTACCAACAGTGTATGTGGGTTCCAATTTCTCCGTATCCTTGCCAGCACTTGTTATTGTTTGTCTTTTTGGTTATAACCATCCTAGTGGGTGTGAAATTGTATCTATTTTTAAAATATTTTATTTTGTGGTAAAATACACATAACATACAATTTACTATTGTAACTATTTTAATCCACTAATGTTTTTTTTAATTTTTGTAGAATTAACTCTTAAAAGATAGTTGAATTTTAGATGTATAAAAGCTGAAACAAAATATATGTATGTAAATTATAATTATTTATACATGCAGTCTCCAAAAACTGAATGGGTTGTGCTGGAGGAGGTCTTTCATTAGTCAGTTACTTGGAATTAGTCAGTTACTTGTCAGTAGCTGAGGTGGAGAGTTCTTTTCCGCTTATTTTGGTGCCAACTCTGAGTTGCAGAACCTAGAGACCCTTTGGAGTTGCCCTTACAGGGATTCTAAGCTACTTCTTGCATATTTTGCTAGATATTCCATTTCTCTAACAGATGATTTAATGTCCCATGGAATTCCTTGCCTTGCCACCAAAACTGTTAGTTTTGGGGGGGCTCAACTACCTTATTGGATAGCACAGCTTTAGACTGAAGTTATGGATCTAATGGCATCTGAGAGTGTTTATGAATGTACCAACTGAGGCTCCTTGGTGGCTGCTATCAGCCTCAAAAGGTACTGCTGTAGTCATGGGCAGTGGATATGACTTGTTTATATAGACTACTCGTACATTTAGTACCAATTTAGGGTATTTGTACCAATAGATATTGTATATGATCATTTAATAAAAGGATTCTATATGAGTCTCAAATGCTGTACAGTTGTGACTTTAAAAATGTTCTATATTCTTCGTAGCAGTAGGTCCTTAATGCTGAGCAAGAATTGTTGTGTATTTATCTACTTGACATATGCATTACCTTAATTCTCGTTTAGGGACAAGCAATAACTATTCAGATAATTAAGTTCAGAGGTTTTAATTAGCCAAACCTCAGAAATAGGGGAATTTACTTAAGTACAGAATTCACTAGATTCTTGTAATAGTAATTCAAACATTTATACCAGTAAGTTCTTCTGGAGTTAAAGTCGTTTTTTTCCTTTGACCTAATTCAGTCTAAATGATTTGGAATTGGAAAAAGCAAGAAAGCTTGCTTTTGCTACTCTGAGGATTATGACAAATGTGGAAACTGGGTTAACTCTATTTATCTTAATACTTTAGAGTATTGATGTTTAAGTTTTAACTTTTTAAAATAGCTGAAATAGTTTTTTAAGCATGTTTATCTTGTATGTAAAAAAATGTGTATGTGCATGAGAATTCAGAACAGAAATTCCTGTTTTAAAGAAAGCAATTTAAATGTTTTTTTGAAAATGTTTAATGTAACAGCTTTTTAAAAAGCCCAAAGAAACGTAGACATTAGATTGTAAACTTCTGAAGGCAAGGACTATGATTTATTCATCTTAATTTTTTCCCTAGAACTGAGCACATTACATTGAGTACAGAGGCAATGAGTAATTATTTTTAATGAGTTAATCTATGATAAAGTGTATCCAACTAATTTTCTGTTCCTTTCAGTTAGCGTTGATAAGAAACAAAACCTAAAAATTTCTTTGAATGTGTTTTTTTATAATATTAATTTATTTCTAAAATGTAAAGAGCAACAGTTAAAGGTCAATGTTACTTAGCATTTCAAAATTCAGATTTACTAAGGCATGTATTACAGGGTGATTACTCATTTACAGAAGGGTGTCTTTCAAAAATTATTTGTAGTTTAATAGTTTCAGATTTCTTCAAATAATAAATGCTTATTACATTCAGCATTTTATTTACAAAATTTGCATTCATTCAGGAATGAACCAATTATGGAAAGTGAGTAGCATGTGTATATCAAACTCAAAAGGTAAACTTTTTGTAGAGAAAAATATTTAATGTGTGTACATTTAATTTAATAAATCCACCCTAATAGTAAGTATCTTTATTTTATAGGGCAGAAAACTAAGAGCTACCTTGCTACCTTGTCTGGAGTCACATGGTGAGTTTCTGGAGATTGAAATTAGACCCAAGATTTCTGAATCCCAAGTATCATGTTTCAGTATATTTGGTGTTACTTAAAGTGACTCATAAAATTGATTGATGTCATGTGTTAATGCATAGGTGACTCTGCAACTTGATGGACAACGACAACCCTTTTCAACCAAAAAGTAAGTATTGCTGCTGCAAGTGATACTAGTGTACTTGGGTCTTGTACTGATAACCTTACTTCATGAGGAAAGGTGAGAGAGACAGAGGTGGGCACGTTAAAAAAACACACAAAAACACTTAAATTTATTAAAGTAATACCATAGTATAAAAGAAATACATACAATAAAAACGTCAGTAAAGTAGAAATGAAGTGTTTCTTCCTCATTTCCAGAGATAACTACTATTATTGGGTTGGTATACATAATCACAGACTTTTTTCTATGCATAGACAAAAAATAAATTATTTCTAAATAAGATCATACTATATATGCTATTATGTGCCCTTACAATTTTTTACTCAACCATCTATCTTGAATATATTGACAGTGTTGGTACCCAGTTAAAAAGAATGAGGAAGACCTATGTATCAACATGGCATTAAGACCATGGTATTAACGTAGATATAAATTTCTTTATTATCAGTATACATGGGTCTCTCATTTTTTTTAATTTGGCATTGCCTGACTTTGCCTAGTTCCTTAGCCCTTAGATTACCATATGTTAAGTGCATACTGCATATCCAGTAGACTACTGTGTGTAAAAGGAAATGTAAAGGAAGAAGAAAATATGTTCTTTACTCTCAAGGAGCTTACTTTGGAGTTAGACATGCACAGTTAAGACACATTAAGAAATAGCAGTTTGAGATTATATATAGTATATTCTGAGTTGCCTGGCATAGGCTGTCAGTGTAGTAAAAGGTGGAAGAAAAACAGGGTCTAATAGTTTATCGAGGAGTTACAATTGAACCAAGAGTTGGGAAGGAGTAGGGAATTAATATTTTGTTGAGTATTGCTTGAAGTTAGATACTTATATAGCTTTTCCCTAAATCTACATTACCACTTCTATTAGGTAGATATTACACCCATATTTTAGGTGAGGAAACAGATTCAAGTAATTTCTCCAGAGTTACATTAGAAATGGTGCAATGAAGATTTGAGCTATTCAATTTGATGTCAAGTCCATGCTCTTTCTACTATACTTGAATAATATGGACAGTATAAGGTAAGGAGGAAGGGTATTTTAGATGGAAAAAACAATACAAATGAGGGCTCTGAGGGACACAATATGCAAATGCTAAACTATGAATTACACTCTTAATTATTTCACTTAGAGCATTCTGTATATATTTTTTTAAGTAAGGTTTAGAAAAGAGATAGGTTCTTAAAATTGGTTACATTTGGGAGGGTGGAAGATTTTTTTATTTTCTTTTATGGTAGGTGAACTACTAAGCATTAAACAACACTATGCTAAGAAATTATTTGTATAGAAGGGGAAACTACATTTTAAAAATTTGTTAGAAAATAGCACCAATTTATTAACGTGTTTCTTTTGTATGCCATCCCCAAATCATTATATTCACATAGTACCTTTTAATTTTGAGTCAAAAGTAGAAATGACATTGTTTTAATCTAGTAAAATTACCTTTAGAAATTATTTAATTTAAAAGATAAATTTTAGATATCATTGTCTAATAAAAAAAGGATATCATTGTCTAAGCCAGAACTCTAGAGCTATTATTTTGTTTTGTTTTTATTTTTTCAAAGTTGTTACCCCATCCACATCTTACTCCATATATCTAGTGCCACTTATATCCATCTTCATTGCTATTATTTTAATTTGGGTGCATTTTTAAAAATAATACATAGTTTAAAAAAGACAATCAGAAATTTATAGGTTGCATACCCACAGATTCTTGAAAAGTAAGAGAGCAAGCAAGAGAGAGGTGTGCGTGTGTTTTGGGCCTACGTACTCCCTATTTTTTCAAGGCATCCACTTTGAATAGTTTAGCTGTTTTTCTAATAATTAGTTTCATATTTCTAAATTTTTGAAATATGTACTGCTGTCTCTTGAATCATCAGTTTTTGCCATTATCTAATGATTTTTCCATTAAGAAATAGGAGGATTTTAGTTTTCATACACTTAACCACCACCCCCAAGCACCTCCCAATGTAGTTATATCTCAATTTTTGGTTAAATCATATTTGATGTTTTTATTGTGATGACTATAACAAATATTGTTTGCTGATGAGCATAGTATTGACACGATGGTAATAATATATTATGGATACATTTCCTTTTTCTTTTTATATCCAGCAATTTAAATTTTTTGGTTTTTAAAATTTGCTAAATTTTATTAAAATTTATAGCCAAGTCTTCTCACACCCTTCTGTAGCCTCTTAAGTTGATTTTCTATATGGTAAAACTTGTCAGGTAATCTAACAATTTGATTGTTAATCTGTGTGTGTGTGTGTGTGTGTGTGTGTGTGTGTGTGTGTTTGGTCTCCTAGAGACATTCCTCCTGGGAGTAATGGTCGTCTCTACTCTGGCTGGTTGCTCTCTAGACCTGTTGAACGGCTATTGTCCTGGGACTTCCCTTTGTCTTTGTATTGTGTTGAATGTCATGTTTTCTGCATTCTGTCTTCCTCCTTAAGTCTCATATTTTGATGGGGGTCTTCCTAAGATAGAAAGGGTGAATGGGAGGTAAATTTTGTGTGATGTTGCTGGTCTTTATTCTTTTTTCTTTTTAAAGGTTGCGTTTTTATTTATTTTATTCATTATTTATTTTTGGCTGTGTTGGGTCTTTGTTACTGTGCATGGGCTTTCTCTAGTTACGGCGAGCGGGGGCTATGCTTCATTGCAGTGCGCTGGCTTCTCACTGTGGTGGCTTCTCTTATTGCGGAGCACAGGCTCTAGGCACACTGGCTTCAGTAGTTGTGGCACGCAGTCTCAGTAGTTGTGGTGCACGGGCTTATTTGCTCCGTGGCATGTGGGATCTTCCCGGACCAGGGCTCAAGCCTGTGTCCCTTGCATTGGCAGGCGGATTCTTAACCACTGCACCGCCAGGGAAGTCCCATGGATCTTTATTCTTGATGAAAGAATGTGTAACTTCATGCTTGACGAAAATCTTGGCTGGGTATAGAATTCTAAATTGAAAATTATTTTTACTAAGACTTTTGAAATCATTATTCCAACTTTCTTCTCTCTCTCTCTCTCTCTCTCTCTCTCTCTCAGACTTCAGGATATTCTCTTTATTTCCAGCATTCTGAAATTTCATGATTTGTCCATCTACTGTAGGTTTTTTTCTTGATCATTGTGCTAGGTGCTGGTGGATCCTTTCCATCTAGAGATTTATGTCCTTTAGAACTGGGAATTTTTCTTGTATTTTTCCTTTGATTATATCCCCTTTTTTCTCTGTTCTTTTCTGGGCCGTTATTACGTGAGTTGTACCTTTGAAATTGATTTTATAACAAACTTGTCTTCTCTATTTAGTATATGTATACTTTTTGACTTTTAGTTCCACTTACGGGCTGTTTACTCAATTTTGGCATTTTATTTTTCTTTACTGAATTTTGGCTATTTTATTTTTAATCTTTTTGCTTTGAGAATATTACTTTTTATAAATTCTTATCTTATCTCTTTAAAAATGCTAATTACAGTCTCTAATGTTTTCTCTTGTTCTCTGTATTATCTGTGTTTTCTTTAATATCTTTTGGTCCATTTTATTACTTTAGTCTTTCACATTGGAGATTTTAGTCATATTTCTGGGGCTTATTGGGTGTCTATCCATATTTAAGAATGAGGCACTAAAATGCTTCCTGGTAGCTCTGTGTGATTGGTCAGCACTTGTAGGCTGGTGGTATCCACAGTATGTTCTTTACTTAGTTTCTTCAGGTGAGAAATGCGTAATCTGCTCTGGGATGGAATAAACCTCACTTAATTATCCTATTTTCGTTCCAGCATTTCATCCCTGCCTTGTCCTGTGCCTGGTATCCCTGAATCTGGTTCAGTTTTTCTAGCATATCTCCCACCTGTTGCTTCTTATTATCAGTTTATCTCCCTTTTGTTAATACAGAAGTTTGTGGGGAGTTTTCAGATAATAGGTACAATCCTTTCATGGATATAATCATATTCTAGTCATAAAACTGAAACTCACTTTGATTGGATTTGATTGTTCCTAACATTTATTAGCCACTGTAAATAACTACTGTCATCCATTATCTATCTAGCTAGATTAATTTTACTAGTTTAGATATTAGAGGTTGAGTTCCAAGTTTCATACTGCTGTTACCATTTACTGACAAATATCAGTTCAGTAATTGCTATCAGAATATTAAAGTACATCTTAAATATCATACTATGTATTGCAAAAAAACGTATTTAAAAAATAAAATTTGATTCTCTCTTTTTGAAAAATTAGATAATTCCAAAATGGCAGAACTGTTCATGGAATGTGAAGAAGAAGATCTGGAACCATGGCAGAAGAAAGTAGAAGGAATTGAGGATGAAGATGATGATGAGCTGATCTTTGTTGGAGAGATACAAAGTTCAAAACCAGCCATTTCAAGTAAGCATTCACTTTCAGTGAAGCAAAGTTTTATAAGATGTTGCTTCTAATGGAAAACCTGGGGCTGTCTTATATGTCCTTGTTACTCTATAAGGAGCTGGAGGTGAGAGAGAGAGAGCATAGAGGTCAATAAGAATTTGTGAGAATCAGAGGGAGAATGTGGTTGGGGACTTGAATAAGGAGATATGAGAGGTAAAAATATCATATGAGAGAAAAGGAAAATGTTAACTAAATTACCTAAAGGTTAAGATTACCTAACAACATTGTAGGCCTTTTGAGATTAGAAATCATAATTTTATTGGAGCCAAGTAGCCTATTTACTTGTTTATTTGTTAATTTTTCTTTTTTTCCCTTAAGCCCAAATGTACCCGGAAAAGGAAGTGTTGGAATGCTTTGCTTAAAATATCAGACTACTAAATAAGTTTGTGTTAGTCTCTGATGGAGTTTCTTACACCCAGGCAAGTGCCTCATCAGAGTCATCTTGATTCATGGCTACAAAAATTAAAAGGTGCTGGTCTGTGTACCAACATGGCCATTAGCTTCTGGCCACACCCATCTTTCAGCAACTCCTGATTACTGTATATTCATGAAGAATATACAGTGGCCTGATCTTCAGCTGCTATATTGGGATGATGCAGGCAGTCAGCACACTTAATCCTTAATCCACACTTTCTAGGAGAATATGTCCAGTACCTTTGTGGATTTCTGGTAGAGTAATTAGACTTGACATTGTTATAATGTTAAAGTGAAGATATTAATGATGTCCAATCAGAAATGTGTAAAATGCAGAGGAACAACATACTGAGTTTCAGTGGAGAATGAGGAAACAGATTCTTTCTCATTATACTTACTTTTGTTAAGCTAGGAGAATTTACCAAAGAATGTAGCCAGCATACCAGTGTTTTTTTACTTACTATGGCAGTGCATAATAGTGTAGTTTAGAGAAAAGTTTGTAACTTTCTGAAAGCCTAGTTCTTACTTCTCTTGACTCTGAACTTAGAATAGCACTTCTATTCAGTTTTATAAAAGGTAGAATAATTTAATTTAGTTTAATTCTCGGTATCACTTCCTGTGGCAAATTGAGAGATGCTAAGTGGAGTGCAACTTCAAAGAAGTAGGCATGTTGGCATATTTGCTGCCGATAGAGGAACAGAATATTCTCTTAATGTTCCCTAGTCACTGTGATTATTTTTATACTGAAATATTGCCATATTTCAATATTATTCAAATCATCTTATTGAAAGCATGACAGTTCACATTGGATTTATATCAGTTATAGATGACTAGTACTCAACTAGAATAATGTGTATTAGTATTTTTTTTAATATCCGTTTTTTAAAATTAATTTATTTATTTTTGACTGCATTGGGTCTTCATTGCTGCGTGTGGGCTTTCTCTAGTTGCAGCAAGCAGGGGCTACTCTTCATTGCGGTGTACAGGCTTCTCATTTCAGTGGCTTCTCTTGTTGTGCAGCACGGGCTCTAGGTGTGCGGGCTTCAGTAGTTGTGGCACACAGACTCAGTAGTTGTGGCTCATGGGCTCTAGAGTGCAGGTTCCATAGTTGTGGTGCACGGGCTTAGTTGCTCCGCGGCATGTGGGATCTTCCGGGACCAGGGCTCGAACCCTTATCCCCTGCATTGGCAGGCGGATTCTTAACCACTGCACCACCAAGAAAGTCCTGTATTAGTTTTAAGTGATTCTGTCAGAAAGAAAATTGACCCCAGTGAAATTTCTTTTCTAAATAACTCAGAATTTAAATGATTTTATTGATGTTTTATGTGTGAGCCATAAAATATTTTAGCATATGGAACATGAGCTAAATATTTAAAAAGAACCACTGTAAGAGGGGGGATAAAAACTTGTGTTTGATACACTGCAGTCACCAAAAAGTACTATAGGAATAGCTCTTTACTGGTTTGGGTAAATACTTACCTTGAATTTCTGAACAAAAACAATACCAGGTTGTTTGAATGATCAGATTTTTCTCCTAGAAGACTTCTGTAGTGCTTAGTCAGAAACCCTACTTTTGTGTGACCCTTTATAGAATTATTTTATGAGATCTGGTTCTTTTCTACTAGGAGGGGAAAAAGGAAATTTTTTGATGTCTTATGGGATTTTTTGGTCTGCTTTGTATCTTCTCCTGATTAGCAGTTTTCTAAATTTTCATTTGATTTCTCAATAACCTAGAAGTTATGGGTTCACATGGGTATACGAGTGAGCAATATTAAACTGATACAGAAAGAAGGTCATGTCAGGCTCAAATTGACTTTTGGTGTAGTAGGTAGATATGAGATACTTTTGTAAACTCTAGATTCAATTTAGTCTGCAGTCTCTGATGGTATCCCTTTCAGAAGTCAAGAGTAACGGTACAGATAATCCATCAGCTTGCCCATAATGAAGCTTCCAGGCTTTTAGGGGTGTGAATGTGGCATGGAGATTGGGGAAGGGCTTGATTTCCAGTCACAATAACCCAGGTCTATATACAACCCTGTCACCATTAAGAGAAAAAAATATACTTCAACTATTGGTTATATATGGATATATTTTTGGAAAGTTTTTTCTATTATCTTAATATATATTTCATTCAAATAAAAATTTTTTAAATAAATATAATTTTTACAGATATTTTGAACAGAGGTACTCCCAGCTCATCTTCAAAGGAATTAAAGACAGTCAGTCAAGGTATAGTATTATTGTATTATTTTAATTTTAAAGTGAAATATTTTGACAAAATTGGTTGTGTAGAGAAATATTCAATATTTTTGTAATTTTAAAATACAGGTGTTACTGATGTTTTCAAGCCTACAAGTGAATTCTACAAACACCCGACATCAGATCCAGTGGCTGCCTTGCCTAGACTTCATCCTGAATCTAAATCTTCACATAGCTCTGATACTGTTCAGAGCATGTCTAAACCTGTAAGTGATTCTAAAACTACAGAATTAGATCAGGGACACAGTGGATATTATAATACCCAGTCAGAATTGTGGACTATCATAGTTAGTCACCAACCCAGTAGAAACATAATCACTATCAGAAAATGTCACCATCTTCAAAGTGAGAGAGTGACATGGACATATATACACTACCAAACGTAAAATAGATAGCTAGTGGGAAGCAGCCGCATAGCCCAGGGAGATCAGCTCGGTGCTTTGTGACCACCTAGAGGGGTGGGATAGGGAGGGTGGGAGGGAGGGAGATGCAAGAGGGAAGAGATATGGGGACATATGTATATGTATAACTGATTCACTTTGTTATAAAGCAGAAACTGGCACACCATTGTAAAGCAATTATACTCTAATGAAGATGTTAAAAAAAAAAGGAGCAAGGGAAAGTGGAAGGGCTATTACAAACAAGGAGTCTGTGATTGGGAGAATGGGATTAACACATATATACCATTTTTTTAACATCTTTATTAGAGTATAAAAAAAGAAAATGTCACCATCCTTATGATGGCTCAGCCAATACCCAAAATAATAGCTGCAGGAACTAACTATCCAACCTGTCAATAAATCAGGTAATATGCTTAAATTAAATAGGTGTAATATTGAAAACTATGCTATCGAAAGGTGAGTAAAAAAGTATAATCAGTAATGAAAATTGCATAATGGCAAAATTCTTAAGACAGTAAACTGAACCAGGCATTCTTTTTTTTTTTTTTTTGCGGTACACGGGCCTCTCACTGTTGTGGCCTTTCCCGTTGTGGGATACAGGCTCTGGACGCGCAGGCTCAGCGGCCATGGCTCACGGGCCCAGCCGCTCCGCGGCACGTGGGATCTTCCCGGACCGGGGCATGAACCCGTGTCCCCTGCATCGGCAAGCGGATTCTCAACCACTGCGCCACCAGGGAAGCCCTTAAACCAGGCATTCTTAATTGGGAAGATTTTTCCAAGGTCATTATTGCTGTTTATTTTGAAAACATACTTTCATAGTTTAGTTTTTAAAACTTTTAACAGAAATAATATATAATGGTAATATTTAACATTTGTTAGTCTGTCAACATGGGTAAGTCTTAGTTCTAGATGCTATATATAAATTAATCTCTTTTAATTCTTATGACTTTCTTATGAGGTAAGCGCAGTTATTTCCCCCATTTTATAGTTGAGGAAACTGAGGCTCAGAGAGTCTAAATGATTCACTCAAGGCCACACAGCTGGTAATGATGGATCTGGGATTTCAATCCAGGTTAGCCCAGAGTTTTTAAAATATGCACATACACACATCATACATACATTTAAGTATGTGCTTTTAAAAATAGAAGCATTGCCTTGGAGCAGTGGTGTATTTCACAGACCATTGGGGTTCCCTGAGACTCTCAGTAGTCTGTGAGGTCAAAACCATTGTCATACTAACAGTAAGACATTTGCCCTTTTCACTCTGTTAACATTTGCACTAGTGGTACAAAGGCAATGGAGGGTGAAACTGCTGGTGCCTTAATATGAGTCAAGGCAGTGCCACCCAACCCTACTAGTAGTTTTTGTATCGGTGGCCACCAAGCACTCACAGTAGAAAAATTTCACTTTCACTTAAGAATATTCTTGAGGAAATAATAAATTGTTTCTAATTTTATTAACTTTCAACCCTTGAATACACTTCTTTTTAAATATTCTGTGTGACGAAATGGGTAGTATACATCATAAAGCATTTCTCTATCTGCAGTATAGAGTTTTTCTTGAGGAAAAGCACTTGTGAGATTGAATTGCAAGCTGAACTAGCTGGTTTTTTTTAAATAGAATGCCATTTTTACTTGAAAGGATGACTGATAAAGCACCATGGAGTAATTATTTATTGCTGCTTAACAATAGGACCACAAACTTAGAAGCTTAAAGCAATATATACTTACTATTTCATGGTTTCTATGAGTCTGGAGTCAGGGTATGGCTTAACTGGGTCCTCTGCTGGGCCAGGCTGCAATCAAGGTGTCAGGCAGAGCTGCAGTATCAGTTAATACTGCTCCCAAGCTCACATTGTTGTTGGCAGTATCCAGTTCTTTGTGGGTTGTCAGACTGAAGGTGTCAGTTCTTGTTGCTGTCAGCTGGAGACCGTCCTCAGTTCCTTGCTGTGTAGGCCTTCCTAACATGACTTGCTTGCTTCCTCAAAGCCAGCAAGGGAAAGATGGCCTATGTAACATAATCATGTACATCCCGTCACTTTTGCCATATTCTCTTGGTTAGAAGCAATCACAGGTCCCGCCCACACTCAAGGGGAGATTATACAAGTCTTAATATCAGGAGGAAGTTATGGGGGCCACCTTTAGAGTCTATCTGCCACACACAGTTTTTCAGTACTCAGAAATATACAAAGCATGCCTATCATGGAAGAAAACTGATACTATTCTTGCCAGTGATAAAATTTGAGCTTTCAAGCAAAAAATTCAATTTTGGAAAACCTATATCTGTATTCCGAGATTATTATCAATCATAGCCCTGGACTAATGGTCCAAGAAACCTGGATTGAAAATGAGACTTGAATGCTGATTCTGTCTTTGTTCCTAAGTAGAGCATTTTCACAACCTCTGTGGGCCTCACTTTCTTCATTTCTAAAATGACAACCTTTACCCAGACCACTGGCTCTCAAACTTGGATTCTCTAAGTATCCACAGGCTGTTCTTAATGTTTTTATAAACTTAATAGGTGCACCTGATAATTGCAGGCTACAAGAAATGCAAAAATTATTTGATTTTAGCTGGAATCAGATTAACTCAGTGGTTTCCTCATACTGTAATAAGCTGTCTGGCATTTAGGAAAAACAAACCAGGGAATTCCCTGGCAGTCCAGTGGTTAGGACTCGGCGCTTTCACTGCAGTGGGCCTGGGTTCAATCCCTGGTCGGGGAACTAAGATCCCACAAGCCATGTGGTGAGGCCAAAAAAAAGGGGGGAAAAAAGGAAAAACAATAAAGGAAACATCATTATTTAAATACAGATAGATGAAGATCATTTCTATGTTGGACCCAGGGAAGAAGAATAATGAGGAGGGATATCTTTCGTGTTAGAAAAGTTAGAAACTAGAGCTCATCCAAACTCAGAATTTTTTGTTTCTGTGGGCATGGTTGTTTCATCAAAGTTACTCAATCAGGTTCCCAATCCTAGAGAGTTTTTTAAAAATAGAGATTTTTGTCAGTTGGTCTTGGGTGAGACCTGGGCATAATAGATTAAAACAGAAAAATCTCCAGGTGATTCTGTTATGCAGCCACAGTTGAGGATGACATATATTCTCAAATGAATTGAGAATCCTATGTTAGGGAATTTTCTCTGAAATTCTTAAACTTTTTCATTCTCTTTAACCTCAATAACTCTTTTCAGCAGGCAGGGACATAATTATTATTATCCATTTTAAAGTAAGTCTGATATAGCTTAAGGCACAGGCTTTGTAATAAGGCCGACCTTTGTTCTAATTCCAGCTTCATCATCAGTAACAAGCTGGGTTGTACTGGGAACCTTACTTAACCATACTTAACTTTAGCTTACCTGTTTATAAAATGGGAGATCGTATTAGGTCTTCATTAGTACTGCTGTGACAACTTCTTAACAGAATACATGTAGTACAGATCTTCTTTGACTTCTTTGATGGGGTTACATCCTGATAAACACATCGTAAGTTGAAAATATCCTGAGTTAAAAATGCATTTTGGGGCTTCCCTGGTGGCGCAGTGGTTGAGAGTCCGCCTGCCGATGCAGGGGACGTGGGTTCGTGCCCCAGTCCGGGAAGATCCCACATGCCGCAGAGCGGCTGGGCCCGTGAGCCACGGCTGTTGAGCCTGCGCATCTGGAGCCTGTGCTCCGCAACCGGAGAGGCCACAACAGTGAGAGGCCCACATACCGCAAAAAAAAAAAAAAAAATGCATTTAATACACTTAACCTACCAAGCATCATAACTTAGCCTAGCCTATGTTAAACATGCTCAGAACACTTACATTAGCCTGTAGTTGGGCAAAATCATCTAATACAAAGCCTGTGTTATAATAACATGTTGAATATCTCATGTAATTTATTGAATACTGAAAGTGAAAAACAGAATGGTTGTAAGTATATTGATTGCTTACCCTCGTGATCACGTGGCTGACTGGGAGCTGTGGCTTGCTGCCACTGCCCAGTATCAAACCACATATCACTAGCCTGAGAAAAGATCAAAATTTCTGCCGAATGCGTATCGCTTTCACAACATCGTAATATGGAAAATCGTAAGTTGAACCATCGAAAGTCTGGGACCATGTGTACTGTGAAAGAGGCAAGTACATTTTAAACAGACAATAATTGGTGGCTACTATTTCAGTTGCAAAGGAATAACTTGAATCTCATAAGTGACTTACCCAAGGTTCCATAGTTAAATAAATGGACAAGTCTTCCGAATCCTAGTCTATCACCTTTTGTACCTTACCATTGTATTTGGTATCTTTCTGAACTACTTTATGAGATATTAAAAAATCCCAATTGGAGAATTATTTTAACAAGTTATTTGTTTAATAATATATCTGCTTTCTGAAACGGTGGTACTTAATTGACCAGAGTTATCACCTAGGAAAGGATTTAAAGTAAAGTGTTAAGTTTGTTTGGAGGAACTTCTGTTAAAGAACTATTTTGGGAATTGCTAGTAAATATTTTCCATTTTTAAGTGCAAATATTTGGAGAAAATATTTACCTTGTAGTTAGATTGTGCTTGGTTACAATTAAGTCATATAGCTATTATTGATTTTATATAATACATGGTAAAGCTCAAATGCAGAAATCTGCCTGTTATGCCTCAAATTCTAGGAATAGAATGGTTTGTGTCACTTCAATATCTGTCTCCATAACAAGTCTCTGTCAACAGAAGACTTAGTAGCAAAGTAAAATTCTTAATACATGATTGTCTCTCTCAACTTGTAAGCACAAAACACGCAAGCAGGATCCTTATATTCCCATGATAAAGGTAATATGTATGGGGTTTGGTGCAGAGCGGGACAGGGGTTGAAAAGAAACGGAAGAAAATTTTGTTTTCTGCAGATGGTTAGTGTGGTATATAGAGTACATCAATCAGGACTATATTTTATACACAGGTGTCTGGTCCTCTTTTTTCCACTGAACTTTATATTAGAAACATTTCTTTGTCATTGGCTGTTTCTGAAAAAATGTTGCATGATAGTCTATTTAATTTATTTAACCGTTCCACCATTGTTGGACATACAGGTTTTTAATTTTTGCTATTATAAATAATTCTCCATTAAATATTTTCATTTCCTTAGCATAAAGTCTTGGAAGTGGACTATTTAGAATAATTGGATCAAAGGATATGAACTTTTTAAAGCCCTTGATAGATACTCCCAAAATTTTCTTGCAGAAAAGTTGTACCAAAATATAACCTCTACTTTGCTAGTAATATTATCATTATTTTTAAATGTTAACTGTTTATTTAAAACTAACTTTAGATTTTCAGAAAAATTACAAAAATAATCCAGAGAGTTCTCATGTACCCTTTACCTAGTAGATGCTGATTTTGACAGCAAGTAATAAATATCTTTGTGTTTTATAACTTATTAGTAATTGAATCATTAAGGTTATCTTTATAGTATTGACATATAGTTAAATTTACCTTTATAAAACTTTGTAAAACAAAATAATTATAACTTATTACAGGATTTTATAAAGACTTCATCACAAGATGAATCGGATGATTCTTCAGATCTGGTGTTAGACTTGACCCAGGATTCAACACCACTACGCAAACATGGAACAACAGTTTATATAGGTTTGGTTTGGCAGTTTTTATAAATATAATAAAAAGAGACTTGATGAATATATATATACGATGGATTTCTATTTTGAAGCCTGTATCTTCATGCTATGTTTTTCATATATTGTAAAATGGAAGCTAATCATTCCTGAATGTCTTTCTTGGGTGATTTTATATAAAATCGTATTTAATGATAGAATATTTTATTTCTTTTTATTAAGTTGACTAACATATTCTTTGAGCTCATTCTCACTTGGAGCCAGCCATGCACTGAAAAATCTTAATATAATTTCTGTGAGTCAGGGAAGTCCCCTGATACCCTAATACTATGGTTTTAAAAAAAAAAGTATTAATTACTTGGTAATTAGTATGAGAAAAAAATGCATGGTTATAGTTGATTTCTTAATAGGCTAGAGTCTTTCTATCAAAATGTTGTAGATGTGATAGTTAAATATGGTTATAGGGTAGTAGTATAAAATGGCAATACTAAAGAAATAAGTGATTTGCACATAGTAACTACTCAGTAAATATCCATTGAAGGAATAATGAAAATTTCCAGTTAAAGAAGAATTATAGTTCTTTGATTGTATACCATAACAAAGTTCTTCATTAACCTGAAATAGTATGCCATGAAGTTTTATCTAGTTGAAAAATTCCCTGTTACCAAAGCAATTATTGTTTCTATGTTAGCAAATTTGATGTATTTCACTAACTGGAGAAAGGTACACAAAAATGTTTGTGACTATTTAAATTGTTTACTCACAAATTAGTATATATTTACAAAACCAAAATAGAAAGAAATTTATAGTAATATGTGCGCCAAAAACATTTTCCCTTGATAATATTTGGTTTGATAATCACTTATCTAGGTGCCACTTATCTAGTGAGTAAAATAACCAAGAACCAAAATAAATAAGATGAAATAGATGTCTGAAATCTGATTTTATAATGCACACAGTCTTTATTCATAGAAAAAATCTGTGAATTCTTGAAGCTTCCACTCTCCCTCTCTCTCTAAGTTGTTATACTGCAAAGAGTGGAACTTTGCCCTAATGGTAAATAGGTTTATAGTTGATTAGGAAGATATAGGCTTGAGCCTCTATTCTAAATATTTTTGTAGCCTTTATTAAATCACCTAACCTCTTTACACCTCAATTTTCTCATATTATTAAAATAGATATTTTTATTTTTCTCACATAATGCATTCATTTTCTAGACCTGAAATCAGCCATTTAGCTATATAATTTTGATTCTTGCTCTGTTTATCTCAGGGCTTTTTTGAGGCTCAAATGAGATAAGTGAGAAGTGAAAAATTCATTAAAGCATTGAAAGACTTGACAATAAACATTGTTAGCATGATAATTATGAATAGTAATATGGACTATATGTTCAGAAGCATGATTAATGGACTCCTGTCTAGGATGATCATAGGATATTGGAGATGGCTGGATTTGAACTTGATTTTAAAGAAGGAGAATGGGATTTTTATTGGCACTGTTGAGGATAGCGAACAGCACAAGCCAAAGGCAACACAGATAAATAAGTTGAAGAATCAGAATTTAAAACTATTGAGCTCAGAGTGATTTTATTTAACTTGGAGATTTATGCATGCTTTAAAAATTATATATAAAACAGCCTATTAGATAACTAGTTGCCTAGTCCAAAATACCAGCACTCATTGGTTGTTCAGTGAACCTAAGCAACTGAGAAGAATGTTAGTGTGATTACCCAGAAATCAGTCCTAAGTGTCTGCAATATAGCTGTCAGTAATCATGTGCTTGAAGATGGAAAAAAATCATTTCTGTGTTATCTCAAAGAATGAAACGCAGATTTGACAGAGGAGCCCACTGGTGTAATACTCTTATTTTCCTGGCATATACCTATTCTGCTTCTCCTATTAGTATACAGTTGGGAGCATTAAAACATGTGCAGTTTTAGAATCTTTATCACAAAGTACAATTGTGTGTTATTTTCAAAAGGGACTTTTTCTGGGTCTGGTTATAGCCTAAATAGCCCCACTTCTCTTGCAAATACCCTGAATTGCATAATTCTTTAGCCTTTAAGTGATGGTTTTCAAACTCAAAACTATTTTCAGCAATGAAATCTCTATTCAAACAGAATTTTATGTAAAAGTCTCATTTTTTTTTTAAAGTAAAATGAGAATTTCTCTGTCTGACATGCCCACTGAATTCCCTAAAACAGAACCATTAGGCTCAGGGGAACATAGTTTGAAAGCCATCATACTAACTCCAAACCTTTTCATATGAATAAGTGAGGTATTGTCATTCAAGATATTTAAGATTAGTTGTTTCTACTTTGCATGTAGGAATTAAATAGATAATTTAAACTACCCATCAGGTTGTTAAGTGGGAAAAGAACCAACTTGGTTTTCCATTAGATATCTTAGGACTTTTTTTCAAGTATCTTAAGGAGTTTCTCTAAGTTTTTAGATTAGAATATAAATTGTTTTTGTTTACAAGCTCAAATGCATTGAAGCATCTGAAGAGAAATTCATTTTTTGGAACTGAGCTTTTAGAGTATTCTCTCTTCTGCCTTTTTTTTGGTGGGGGGGTGGCTTGGGTTTTTTTGGTCCGACTTCTTTCATGATACCTATTTATATATTAATTTGAAAGCATCTTTAGAATTTTCTTGCATAAAAAGTTTATTTCATGAATTGTTCAAACTGTGTTGTCCATAATGGTTATTTGTGCGGTTTCTTTCTACCTATTGATCATATAAATTTTGGTCATTCTTTATTGTCAGTTGTATGATATGGTAATTCAATTATATTACCTTTATCTCCAAAGTACTCTTACTGAATTTTAAATGTAAGGCCATTTTAGTAGCATTTGTAAACAATATTCTATACTAAAGCAATTTCAAATATCTTTCCCACTATTTTAATCATTGTAGATCTAGAAGAGTCTCCGCCTATAATAATGGAATATTGTTCTCTTTCTCAACAAAACGTTGTTAGTCCAAAAAAGCCAAAGATCACCGAAGGAGTTTCTGACATAAGTCCTTGTGCTTCATTGTCTTTAATGAACACTCCTTCAGTGACATCCTCCCCTGTCTTGCTATCGAAAGGTAAATATGAATCTGGTGTATAAAAAAGAAATGGTATTATTTATACATAAATTTCAGAAATTGTGATGAAGTTTAAAACTGTTATTACTGGTTGGGTTTAAGGTTAAAAAAGGAGAATTTGACTCATAAAACTCCTTAATTTATTTTAGGTACAAATACCTCACCAACTCTCCATAAAACTGCAACACCTCTTGTAAGATCTTGTCCAAAGTGCAATGTTCAGTTCAATCTTTTGGATCCTTTGAAATTTCACATGAAGGTAAAACTTTTTCAAAATTTGATTTTTAAAAATATTCACAAATCTCTGAAAATATTAATATTAAAATATTAAGGATTGATATATAGTAAATGCTAGTTTATCCAGATATTTAGATAAGAAATCTTCTCATTGGTATTTTCATATAACTTAAGTAAAAATTGATATTCATAATGATTAACTTTATAAGAGATTTTAAAATCCTTCCCAATCATTAAATTATTAAAATTAAGTTTACAAACACTACATATTATATTTTAATTTTTAATGAAATAATATATTAATCAGGATATTTTATTGACTAGGTCATGCCATTCTTCAAACTTCTTGTAAAGCAGGCATTTTATTAGGTGCTTAATCTTTCATGTAACTTAATTTCTTTTTTTATGTTATTTTTTGTCCATGGTGATATATGCATGTCACATTACTCAATGAAAATCTTAGCCTTGCATTTTAATTTTTAGCACTTAGACATAAACTCCTAATGGTGGAGCATTTCATATGAAATGATAGTTTTAACTCAATCCAGAATATAGTATGTGTAGTTGTTATAAATTAATTCTAGATTTATATTGGTGTAAGAAGCTCTTGTAATTAGGTTTTAGGTAATTTTCAAAGTACTAATGAAAATATTTTAAAATATTTTAGTAGATACTACAGTGTCCTTTGTGTCTGTGGAAAGATAGTCCATATTCTTTTTGTATGCCTAGTATAAATGGCAGGAAGGGGGGAAGGAGGCAAGAAAAAAGGTAGTGTAGGATATATGCAGAAAAGAAGGGATGAGAAGAATACAAGGTAAAGAAAACTATTTAGTAAAAGTTATTGCTCACTATTTCAAAGATTGGCAATTTTTTCATTGAAATTCAGCATTTTACAAAAAAATGTAGAAAGAAAAGGAGCATCCTGGAATTCCAGTTACAGTCTCTTTATTCTTGGGCAAAACTGTATTTGATCTATCACTATTTCCGTCTCCCTGAGTGTGACTTCTGTTAACTGGACTTTGGGCTTTGGTTTTAAAAGTAAGAAGTAACTTCTACAATGCTTTCAGGTTTCCTATTTATGTAATATTGTGTAGAGATACACAATCAAGTGATGTTTTTATGTTTTGCATCATAGATAGAGAAAAGAAAGGAATGAGTTTGTTAGTTATCTTTAGTTTATTTAATTTTGGGGTAATTATAGTCACATGATTCAAAAAGTATAAGAAGGAATACAGTGAAAAAATCTCACCCCGACTCCTGTTTGCCTAGTTTTCAATACAACTCACAAAGGAATCATTTTTTATTAACTTGTTTTGTATCCTCTTTGATTTTCTTCCTGCATATACCAGCACACATGAATGTTCTTATTTTCCATCTATTAATATACACAAATCATAGCATGTTATATATACTTCTGCACCTGGAGAAAGTGACAGACTTTTTCTAAAATGTAGCTTTTATTTATTGTTTGTGATTAAAACTATGTGAGACTGTCTTTCCACATGAGCTGGCCCTAGTTATAAACACAGAATCATTTTTTGGTGTCTAATTTTTTAAAGAAATATAAATAAGGCTTATATATTTTTTTCTCTTTCAGCGTTGTTGTCCAGACATGGTAAATGCATTTTTGGGAATGATTAAAGTGGAACTTTCCAGTACTGAAGATAAAAATGAGACTGGTGCAGAGAAAGGAAAATTGATTATGTTAGTTAGTGACTTTTACTATGGAAGACATGAAGGAGCTGTTGATGAGGAAGAGAAGACTTATACAACATTTAAATGCTTCAGTTGCTTGAAAGTTCTTAAAAATAATCTTAGGTATGTAAATACTTATTTCTATTTCTATTTGAAAATTGGGATGCTACAGATGTAAATATTGTATTTCTTTTTCTGTGCCATCCTAGATAAGCAATTTTAACTTTCTACTAAGAATAAAGGCAGATTTTCATGTTGAAAAGCTTTTATCTTTTCTTGTATTTTTAGGAGTTTGACACTTGGATCCACTTTAGTTGTATTTCTTTCAGATAGCTTAAGAAAGGACAAAATTTATTTTAAGCTAGGGGAAAATCATTCTTTTCTCTGTATTTATCATTGAACTAGGAATTTCCGTGAGATATTTTTATTAAAATTTTAACTGCTTCTGAATCTTATTTTTCCTATCACAAGAAGAACCACTTTATCCAATTCTACCTCCTCCATGTTTGTTTTATTTAATGTTCTCTTTTACAGTTCATATTTATAATTTTAGTACATTTTCCTTACAGAAGAAGTGATTTTTTTGGATCATCTAGAGAAGTACCAGTTCTTTTTTTTTTTAATTTATTATTTATTTTTGGCTGTGTTGGGTTTTTGTTGCTGCATGCGGGCTTTCTCTAGTTGCGGCGAGCAGGGTCTACTCTTCGTTGCGGTGCACGGGCTTCTCATTGCGGTGGCTTCTCTTGTTGCAGAGCACTGGCTCTAGGCACGCGGGCTTCAGTGGTTGTGGCACGTGGGCTCTGTAGTTGTGGCTCGCGGGCTCTAGAGCGCAGGCTCAGTAGTTGGGGCACACGGGCTTAGTTGCTCTGTGGCATATGGGATCTTCCTGGACCAGGGCTCGAACCCGTGTCCCCTGCATTGACAGGCAGATTCTTAACCACTGCGCCACCAGGGAAGCCCAGAAGTACCAGTTCTGTGCAACATGTCTGCTTTGATTTTATAATTTAACAGATTTTCAAAGTAGAGATTCAATTCTCAATGGAATTCTGAGGAGTTATACATGTATGCTTCAAATTTTAGGAGCTTATACTTTGCAGTCTTTGAGTTATATGGCATATTACATATCTATCATCCTAAGTGAAATATAACAAGAACAAAGTAACGGGATATATTGATTGGTATTTTTTAATTGGCTATATAGCCTGACATTGCTTTTCCAATATTTTATTATAAAAAATTTCAAATAGTCAGCAAAGTTGAGAAAATTTTACAGTGAACATCTCTATATATTTACCACCTCAATTCCAGCATTAATATTTTACTCTACTTGCATTACTACATATCTGTTTATCCATAGATCCATCTGAGTTTTTTATACTTTCCAGAGTAAATTGCAGACATCAATGCACTTCCCTTAGGTCAGATACATATATGCATATGTATGTCTGTACCTATATTGTGACACATAACACGCTTATAAACTTTTAAAAATATTTACCCTTGAAAACCATCATTTATAACTAGCATTCTTAAACATTCTATAGGTAGGTCATTTCTAAGCTCAGCATTTATTTTTCCTGGTGAATTCTTGGGTCCAAAATGAAGTACATAGAAAAACACTGAAATACTCTGTAATATAAGCCTAAAACACTTGTGAATGCTACATTTATGGTAGCGTTTTATAGTTTTCAAAGACCTTTCACTTATATTATTCATATGAGTTTTCACACTTCATTACCTCCTTTTATCAAGCCCTACCAGCCATCAATTGCTAATGGTCCCAGTAGCTTAACAGAAGAGAAATTGTTATTTGCTATGTAACACTGAAACAATGTTACGATAAAACTCTGTGACTCAGGACTTCCCTGGTGGCGCAGTGGTTGAGAGTCCGTCTGCCGATGCAGGGGACACAGGTTCGTGCCCCGGTCCAGGAGGATCCCACATGCCGCGGAGCGGCTGGGCCCGTGAGCCACGGCCGTTGAGCCTGTGCATCCGGAGCCTGTGCATCCGGAGCCTGTGCTCCACAACGGGAGAGGCCACAACAGTGTGAGGCCCGCGTACCGCAAAAAAAAACACAAAAAACTCTGTGACTCATAAAAACAGAGTAGAACAGTGGTTACCAGGGATGGGGGAATTGGGGATATGTTATTTAGGGGCACAAACTTGGAACTTTTTATAGATAAATAAGTCCTGGAGATCTAATGCACAGCATAATGGTTATAGACAACAATACTGTGTTATAAACTTCGAAGTTGCTAAGAGACTAGATCTTAATTATTCCTACCATAAAAAAAGAAATTATAATTATCTGATGTGATAAAGGTGGTGGTTTTAAGGGATGGTAGACCCTAATAGCTCAAGATTTCTCCTCTCAGCCCTGTCAACATATTGTAGTATATTTTTCCCTACATCGAGTGTCACCAAAACCAGTTAGGGTTATTTTATTCTGAGAATAGTCTTGTGAGGGGTTTCCTTTTTTCCACATCTCCATCTACTGGTTTAAGAGGTGTGAGCTGCTGATGGGGGCAGGGTAATAACTGAGAGATAGGTAGTTAACAGATTATTTTATACAAATACATTTTACTAAAGTTGTGAGCTGAAAGGTTAATGGCTCATGACCTTTATATGTAAATATTTAGGCAAGACTAGGATTTTTAAATAGATTTTAATAGAGATGATATTAAAATGAAAGGGGGAAAAAGATATTTCAAAGTGTACCATAAGCAGCTCTAAAGATAAGTGGTGTTTTGGAGGTGTGAAGAGATAAATGTTAAAACCTCTGTAATAAGTGCTGCCTAGGTTGCTGACATTATTACTTCATTTCAAGATTATTTCCTTTAGGGACTCATAGTGACTAGCTATTAATATTTGACCCAGACTTGAGATTGTAATTTTGATTAAATAACTTTACTTTGAAATTCAGTAAAACATTTCAGTAAGCCGTTTGAAATAGATATGCCTGTTTATATTGTACTCTCTGCCATTAAAGGTCATAGTTCCTTCTCGTAAGAAGCCTTTTAGGGAATCTGACATAGCAGAATGTAGAACTGAAAAATGGACTGTGCTACAAAGGGCACAGTCTGTGAGTTAAAATGAACTGTTTGTGCTAACGGTAAACCTGTATCATTAAATAAAAGATTCTTGTAATTATAGGTATTAAAATTGCTATTACATGCATGTAGAAACCAAGACACAAATAAAAATACTAACAATTTGTCTTTTAAGCAGCTGAAAGCTATTGTATATCACAAGGCCGTCAAAAGATTTCTCTCATGATTCTGTAGCTGCTCTTGGTGGTAGAGTTTCCTTTAAGTATTTTATTTTAAAATGTAAATAGTATTTCATGTATGGAAAAGAAGCCTGCTGTTTTTCTTTACAAAAAATTTTTAATCTGAAATAATGGTGAGGAAGCAAATTAGCAGTATTTCATATTAACTATATTAATGGATTATTTTAAAACAAAGATGCAAAGAAGAATGTTCACTGATGCACTTAATGAAAGTGATCATTTGAATTGCACACTTTTCCAGAGGACTATATGGCTTTAGAGGTGTTATTTTGAGTAATACAACTGCATTTTTAACATTTAGGTTCAGGTACTTATTTGTGAGATTTGTCTTTGGTTATAAATTTGAATATTTGAACCTGTTCACAATAATTTATAGGTTTATGAACCACATGAAACATCATTTGGAACTTGAGAAGCAGAACACTGAGAGCTGGGAAAACCACACCACCTGCCAGCACTGCTACCGTCAGTATCCCACACCATTCCAGCTGCAGTGTCACATTGAGAGCACACACACTCCCCATGAGTTTTCTAGTAAGTCACAATTTTATTAAAATCCTGAACATTAATGATTTTGATTATCTAACCTATGAGGAATCCTTAAGAATTCTGATGGAAAAATAAGAATAAGAAATAGATTTTGTAATTTGGGGGCAAAGTTGAAAGCATATTTTAACTTGTATAAACTTTTCAATAAAATTACTTACTAAAATTGAAGTCCCTCTTGTAAATTGAAACTTCTTGGCATAACTTACGCATTGTATGTAGGAAGTAAATTACAAAACTCAGATTCCCTGGTTTGCAAATATAAAATTAATGGTCTTCATTTACACTCTAATAAGAAAAGTAACTGCAGTGATAGTTAAAATCAGAGTCTGGAGTTAGCTTGGATTCAAATCCCAGCTCTGCCTCTTAATACAGCTGTGAGATGTCAGTCAACTTAATTAATCTTTCTGTGCCTCAGGTTCCTCATCTGAAAAAATGGGGATAAAAATTAACAGTACAGCTCTCAGTGATGGTATGAGAATGAAACAAGCTAATACTAAGTAAAAGTCCTTAGAACAGCGTTACAAAGTTAACCACACTAGAATTGTTGGAACCACCATCACCACTATTATTATTATTACTTGTTGCTGCTGTTGTTATGGATGTGCAAACTGAATCTTTGATTTATACATCCTTAAAATGATGTAATGTGTTTTTTTCCACTTTCAGCTATTTGTAAAATCTGTGAATTATCATTTGAAACAGAACATACTCTTTTACAACATATGAAGGACACTCATAAACCCGGTGAAATGCCATATGTTTGCCAGGTACACACACATTTTATTGTGTATTTAGGTGTTTAATTTTCACATGCCATGAAATAGTATTGTTTTTTTTTTAAATAAAAATGAATTACTAAAATGAAGACCCTCTTCAATAGTTGAAACTCTTGGTTTAACTCATGTATGTGTGGGTGGTGGGTTGGATTTGACCTGTGGGCCATAGTTTGCTGACCCCTCTGCTAGACAAACAAAAAGCCCTGCTGGAGAAAGACAAACATATTGACTTTCTTACCCTGTAGGGAAGAATATAGACGTGTTAGAGAAATCGGAAATACTGTTAGTTACGGGGAACTCAACTAAAGGCTTTGGGGCCAGTATTTTTCCAGAATTTCAAGTGGTCCCCAGTAAGATAGCAAGATAAAGATAAATTGCCTCTGTTACAGCCTGGATGCTATTTAAAATCCAAAGAAGAGGATCCTCATTTGATGTAACAGGAAAAACTTTATCGGTCAAGAGGTGTCAGACTTTGAAAATTCAAGTCAGGATGGGGATGGGGGGTAGTAGATCTGAAAAGAAGGGAATCTACTGATGTTTAGGAATATCCCTAAACTTTGAAAGACAACTTTTCTGCTTCAGAGATTATCTGTATTACTTGCAGTATCAGGATCCTTGGTTGTATAGGCAGCAGAGCTGAATTAGTACTACATCATGTTACTCTAAACAAATGACTTATTGTGGCTACTTTGATATAATTGCGTATCGGTTACAAATTTTCAAGTTAAATTAAATCTTCTTTATATTTCTAGGTTTGCCAGTTTAGATCATCAACATTTTCTGATGTAGAAACTCATTTTAGAGCATCCCATGAAAATACTAAGAACTTGCTATGTCCATTTTGCCTCAAAGTTAGTAGAATGGCAACCCCCTACATGAATCATTACATGAAGCATCAGGTGAGGTTTAGCAGTTCTTATTTGTTCATTTTGTCTTAGTGAAAAGGTTATATATATAAACTTAGAACATTGGTTAGATTTGTTCTAGAAGGAAAGCAAAGTTGTTCCAAATGACACCATTAATTCATAATTTATGCTGAAATACTTGTGAAACTTCCACTTCTTCTCCTTGTCTGCTTCCTGGTGATGATGAGGCTCATGGATAGTGAAAATTCTGAAAGGTAGGTACAAATAGGAGCCTAGTGTGGAGGGGAAGAGGAAAGATGAGTGGAATATTTATATTGGACATTTCAAGGGTTTAAGAGTGGTGAGAATGGGAATGATTTTAAAGAGCAGGGAAAAGGATAAGTTTGAACTAAGGAAGATAAGATTGAGGATTCACAATCTTCTGTTTTCCTCTTTCTCTTCAAACTTTATCTCCACTTTCTAGTCCACCTCCCCCCCCCCCACCCCTGCGCTCCACGACTTGTGGATCCCAGTTCCCTGACCAGGGATCAAACCAGAGGCCCCTGTAGTGGAAGCGCAGAGTCCTAACCAGTGGCCCTCCAGGGAATTCCCTAGCCCACTTTTTATTATGAGAAGACATGTGGTTGTCATCAGTGATCCAGGATGGTCTCTTGCAGCAGACAGTGACAAAGTAAACAGCAATGACACATTTCTAGATATGTGAACTATGCCAAAGAACAGTGTTTAGGTTATAACTTGTTTCTTAGATGACTTTTACCAGTCCTGCTTTTGTAATTTCTGGAATATCAGTACTAGTGCTTGCACCTTTCCCTTGAATTTTCATTTTATGCTTGCTGGTTCTTTTCCTGACACAATTAGACCATCCTTTATTTGGGCTGAAAACTTGATAACAGTGAGCCTATTCTTGAGTGCTTGAAAGAGCAGTCATACATTTGCCAAAATCAGAAGTCAATGAATTTACTGAATCTGATTATGTAATGAGGTTTTGCCTCCTCACTGATCAGCTCATTACATTTCCTTATTATTGAATGCGTTATCATGGCCATTTTATTCAGCACTTGTGCTAACATTGCTTTCAGTTCCAGTCATTAGATAATCATGAAATCAACTTATAGTTGTTAATTGGAAAAAATCATAAATATAGAATATCCAGATGCATTCAAGATCACCTGTGTTATGGCAACATGCTTATTTTTTTATCCTGGTATGTCACCTCACTGTTAAACTCTGGCAAAATCTTTCTATTCTAGAGTTTCCCCCATGTTCCATCAGACGTCAAATAGATGTTCTACTCTAAAATTGTTCCTGGAAAAAGAAATTCAGTAAATGGCTGCACTTACAAAATGAATAGTTTTTTGTTTATTTTTTGATAGGATTTTTCAGAGCTTTTAACATGCTAAAAAATGCTTTAAAGATCATAAATCTCCAAGCAAGTGATATTGTATATGTTGTTCCCAAAACTTATTTGACCATTGAATCCTTTATTTGCACAACACATACTAACATTTCTTTAGGAATAGAGTTTTTGAAACACTGATCTTGGTACTCTGTATTTCATCCTTTGACCTTTGATTTTGAAAGAAAGAATGAGATATAAAGCAGTAGCTCTATTTTATTATGAAGCTTTTAACGTAATTCTTTCTCTTGTGCTTTACTAAGCTCCAGAGTGAGGTGTAGATGTGGAGGGAGTAATAGATGCTTAGAAAGGTAAGAAAGAGATGGATGGGCTTGCTATGTGGACTGTGTCTCCTAAATGGTTTAACCTGATCTGTAGTCACTCTTCATACCGTGAGTTGTATGTCTTAACTTGCCACATATATAGGAAAGCGTTAACCCAGCAGGTCTGAGTTGCTCAAATATGCACGTTTTCAGAAGAGTCTACTTGCATAACTAGCCCTTGGCTAACTCTGGAAACTGAGCCTTTGTTATTAATTGATGAGTGTTTTACACGCCTGGAACCTTGAGCCATGTGGTACCAGCTTTTCTAGGTCTTGTGCAAAAATATGTTTATGGTGAATGCCTGCTTTTCTTCTGGAGTCCGAAGGTTTGGTGACTGAACCCCATGAAAAACCTGGGCTCTAAGACTCAAAGAGAGCTTCCCTGGAAAACCAAATAAAACAACACAAAACAAAACCAAAAAACTTCATACCTGTTGCTGCAGTTAGTTGCTGGGGGATTGATGAGCATGTCCTATGCAACTCCACTGGGAGAGGGCACTTGGAAACTGGTGCCAGTATCCTCCAGGCTTCACCCAATGCACTTTTTTCCTTTATTAATCCTGTTCTGTATCCTGTCACTGTAATAAATCAGAGCTGTGAGTATAACAGCTTTTAAGCCCTATAAGTCCTTCTATTGAATCATCAAACCGGAGAGTAGTCTTGGGACTACTGACACACCATGGGTGCCCAATTTTTTTGTAAGTTTGGAGTACCTAAGAGGTAGGCAGTCAGCAATCAATAGAGGAAGACTCTCAGTTTGAATATAATTGTTCACAAAAGACTCAAAAACCATAGCTGAGCAAGATTATAAGCTTGTAATTGAGATGATATTAGGGCAATTTTAGACCATAAGAATTGTTGAGTCTGTGGCTCATTTTATTCTTTTTAAAGACTTTGGTTGTAACCTTTTCCTTAAAAGAATAGATTATTATGTATTGAGTGATTTCAGAGCTAACAGGACAGTTTGTACAACTTTTAAGAAAGGATGAAGGATTTCAGATGTGTTAAATAGCCTCATTAGATCTTTATAGTAATAACAAGCAGTTAACATATACTAATCACTTGCTGTACGACAGCCACTAGTGCTTTTACTTGCATTATCTTGTCTGATCCTTACAACCACTCTACAAAGCAGGTATGCGATCATTTCCATTTCATAGATAAGGAAACAAAGCTTTATAGAAAGTAAGTTACCTTGCCGAGTGTCACATTCGCTGATAGTTGGCAGAGCCAAAAATTGACCTAGGGCCCAAGCTTTTACCTCAGAGTCATTCTTCACTGACATTAGGTCTAAAGGCAGATATTACAGAGAGTCAGAATTAGCCTTGAAAACCTTCAAATCGCCCAAAAGATATAGTATCCTTGTCAAAAAGTTCAACACAATTTTTGTCTCTATCCTTGGAATAGGTCACCATTTTTTTGGTTGAACATCATGTTATTTTAAAAACGTACTGTATTATTCTCAGCACATCACAGGTATGCATGCATAAGAGAGATATGAAAGACTTGAGTCCATCTAAGGGAATAGTAGGTTAATGTCCCCATCTCAGGGCTCTGGGCAAATGCTCATTGAATGGAATGGCAGACATTTTGAACTAGTTTAATTGTGCTTGCTTCTCATGTGCACTCTCTGTCAGTCTCTTGCTGCCTGCCTTACTGGTTATTAAACAGATACTTATTTACTGTTTAATATATGCCAGGGACTGTTTTACAGAAGTGAGCAAAACAAAGTTTGTGCTCTCTGGAATTTGCATTATAGTGGCAGGTGGGAGAGAGAATGAGAATATGTATTATGTCTGAATGTATCTGTATGCCAGCTGGTAATAAGTACCATAGGGAGGAAATACATGAGGATAGGGAATGCCAGGGCTTAGGAGGTGAAAGAGTAGCTTCTGTTTTTTTATGTGGGGTGGTCAAAGAAGTCTCTCCAGAGGAAATAAGGGATTAAGCCATGTGGCTATCTGGGAGTGAATGTTCCAGGCAGAGGGAACAGTAAGTAGGCAGTGAGGTGAGCATATATCTAGATGTTCAAGAAGCAACAAGGAGGCCAGTGTGGCTGGAGCATGGTAAACAAGTGGGAGAAAGAGTAGTAGGAGATGAGGTTGTAGCAACAGAATGCGGGGAAGATAGTATATGGCCTTGTAAGCCAGAGTCAGGATTTTTGAGGGTTATGGGAAGCCATTGGAGTGTTTAGGCATGTGAGAGATTATTCTGGCTGCTATGGAGAGAATAGACTGTTGGGAGGAAAGAGTGGAAACAAGAAGGTAGGAGGCTATTGTGAGAGAGTGCGGGTGAGTGACTTGGACTCATCTGGTGGCAGTGGTCGGAGGTGATGACAAGTGGAAAGATTATGCTTTTGAAGGTAGAGCTGAAAGGTTTTATCAGTGGGGTGTGAGAGAAAGAGTTAAGAGTGACCAAATTCCTTCATCCTGAGCAGCTGCAAGAATGATGTTCCCATATATTGAGATATTGGGAAGACTATGGAAGGAACAGATTTTTTTTAAGGGTGGATGGGGGAAAATCTAGAGTTTAATTTTGTCCATGTTGATTTGAAGTGCATGTTAGATATCAAGTAATGATGTTGAGTAGGCAGTTGGATGAATACTATTTAAAGTCATGAAACTGGATGAGATATAGGTACAGGTAGAGAAAAGATTTCTGGGACCTATATCTGGGGAACTTTCTGTCATGTTACCTTGCTATCAGCTTCTTGACTGAGTTTTTTTCCCCCCTCTTTCCCCTCTCTTGAGTACATATAGGTGAATCTGTTTATGTTGGCTGTACCTATGATATGATCCAATTAACCATACTTCTTAAGATGAAACTAAAATAGTAATACAAGTACATTATATTTACCTATTGCTTTGAACTTTGTAAGGAATTTTTATTTATCAAATGCCTGCTGTGCACTAGTAATGGCTAGGTACTTTAATGTATGTTACCTCATTTGATTTTTCCTAAATGTTTATTTGTGTTTTAAATGCAAATAGTGATGAACCTGTGGAGATACAGCTTTAGAGAAAACATTTTTATATTTGTACGTTGTTCCAAATTTACCGATGAATGTACAATACATATTTTAATTGATGACAGCATATACAAAAAAACTGCAGTTGCTACTATGTAGTAGAAAGAACACTAACTAGCTATGAGCCAAGTGCCTTACATCTCTCTTCGGTCCTGTTTCCTATTGGTAAAGTAATAATATGACCAGGTTTCAGAAGGAACATAGTCAAGGGGTTCTCAAATAGTAAATTCAGATCAGTTGTTCTGATTTATGCTTCTGTAACCATGCCGTCCAATATCAGTCACTAGCCACATGCATCTATTCAAATTTAAATTAATTTAAAATTAAAATTAAATGAAATTTTAAAATCGATTTCTCTGTTGCACTTGCCACATTTCAAGCACTCAGTAACCACATGTGGCAGTGGATACCATATCAGACAGTGCAGTATAGCACATTATCATCACTGTTTAAAGTTCTGTTGGACAAACACTGACATATACAACCATTTCTATAACATAACTTTCTTGGGAGTGTCTGGTTGAATTTGTTTGGTTTTAGAAAGTTCAATTTATGTTACCAACTTGTGAAACAAATGGAAATAACAAATTATTTGATCTTTCCAAGAATAAAAGTATAATATAGCTCATTTTCATGATATCATATGTTTGAATAGTTTATACTTCAAATTAATAATTAAGTAAACTCACACTACAAATAGTATAGGACTTGTCCCATTGTAATCTAATTGATATAATTATCATATTGATTGCCTGTATGATAACAAATACTTTTGAAACTCAAATACTAATGCAAGAAGTACTTGTAAAAAATGAAATATTTTGGAATTATTTATGATAGGATGTGGTAAAATTCTGGTTTTAAAATTCTTTAGCTATTAAGAGCAATTTCAGGCCTCGGGATTTGTGGTGGCAGAAATTATTTTCTAATATTATTTCTAATATTTATTGTAAACAGAAGAAAGGAGTTCATCGTTGTACAAAATGCAGACTACAATTTTTGACCTACAAAGAGAAACTGGATCACAGGACCCAGCATCGGACATTTATAAAGCCTAAAGAGCTAGAAGGATTGCCTCCTGGTACAAAAGTGAGTTTTAAATATGTTGTGTTTTAACATTGTATGATAATAGAAATAAACCCCTGCCTGTTTTAATCTATTCAATATAATATTAAAAATTGACTTCTGGTTGTCATTAAAATTTTAATTTTAGGTTTTATCATTCTTATGCTTGGAAAGAAAATTTTTTATCCATTGTTTTTTTTAAATTTATTTATTTATTTATTTATTTGGCTGTGTTGGGTCTTCATTTCTGTGTGAGGGCTTTCTCTAGTTGCAGTGAGCAGGGGCCACTCTTCATCGCGGTGCACGGGCCTCTCACTGTCGGAGCCTCTCCTGTTGCGGAGCACAGGCTCCAGACGCTCAGGCTCAGTAGCTGTGGCTCACGGGCCCAGTTGCTCCGCGGCATGTGGGATCTTCCCGGACCAGGGCTCAAACCCGTGTCCCCTGCATTGGCAGGCAGAAGCCCTATCCATTGTTTTTTGAGTTGATTGAAATGTGCTATATTGGAGCATATTCCTTTGCAGTGAGTGCAACTATATTAACTGTAGACTGAGTTATTGTGTTGTTCCAATATTCTATAGTCTGGGGACTTCCCTGGTGACGCAGTGGTTAAGAATCTGCCTGCCAATGCAGGGGACACGGGTTCAAGCCCTGGTCCGGGAAGATCCCACATGCGCGGAGCAGCTAAGCCTATGCGCCACAGCTACTGACCCCACGCTCTAGAGCCCGTGAGCCACAATTACTGAAGCCCACACACCTAAGAGCCCGTGCTCCACAACAAGAGAAGCCACCGCAATGAGAAGCCCACTCACCGCAACGAAGAGTAGCCCCCGCTCGCTGCAACTAGAGAAAGCCTGCACAGCAGCAAAGACCCAACGCAGCAAAATAATTAATTAATTAATTAATTTTTAAAAATACTTAAAATATTCTATAGTCTGTTTTTGAGCTTTTTCAGTTGGCAGCGTACATGTCTGCTTCAGCTGGTGAGGAATCATGTTTATCTTTGTGTCTCCAACATCTGTCATAATGCCTTGAATGCCGTAGTTTGTTGAAGTTGGTATTACTGAGTCAACTCTTAGAGAAGCAAATTCTCTTAATTAGCATTGCACTGTTAAGTGAGCAAACACACATCTGACGACAAATTTCATTTTCCCTCTGCCTTATGTACATCTGTTTTCTTTGACTTCTTCTATGTAAAGTCAGCTTTTGACTATTTGCTCCAGTAGAGGGATGCACAATCCAAAGTGAAATAATTCCCAAACATTTAGTACTTATATTTGAGTACTAAACTTTGATGTGAGTATGTCTGCTATTTGAGTTCATTAAAATAATGTAAAGCAATGCTCTGAAGCTCTAGAGGGAGAGAAGCTATCCAGTATCCTTCCCTGTAGTCCATTCATTCCATGCTGGAACAAGACACGCAGAATACTAACATAAGCAGTGCAATCCTCTCTCGTATCTTCCCTTATTAATAATAATGGTAATAATTATATACTATAATTATGATATTATTAATAAATGAGACTAAATGTCTTGTTAGCACTTCAGAATTAAGCTTTCCATGTGCTTTTTCATACATTCTGTTATTTAATCCCTGTAGCAAACCAGTGAGGTAGAGAAGGCAGGTATTATTCCCATATTACAGATGAGGCTTAGAGAGGATAAGTTACTTACTCAAGGTCACATGGCTAGGAAGAGGTAGTACTGAAATTTAACCTCAGGTCTTTTGACTCCTAGTTCAGTGCTTTTTGTATGATACCAAATATATAGGTGACTGTTTTTCATTATCAACCAATGGGTATAATCAAACATTTCTTTTTCTGAATATTAAATTAGAAATTTTATATTAGTTCGCTCTAAGAAAATTCTGAATATTATTAAATTCTCCATGCTGTATGATGAATTGATGTAACCTCCGCAGTAACCTTTGCCCAAAGAACCCCCAGAGAGAGGTCACATTTACTGGAGATCTGGTTTTTTTGGGGGGGTGCATTATTGTTTTTAATTGAGGTATAGTTGATGTACAATATTATATAAGTTTCAGGTGTTAACAGTGATTCTGGAGATCTGTCTTATAGTTACCAAAGAGTTATTTCAGGATTTGAGATTTAAATTTTGACCTCTATATTTACCAAAGCTATTTAGTTATATCAGAGCATAAAATAGCCATGGAATGTGCTCTTCTGACCCATTACTATCTGTGTTAACATATAAATGCTATCAATACAAAACTAGTATTACAACAGTAAATAAATACTGAGGGTAAATTTCATTTAATTGGTATGACCATTTAGAATAAATGCGAGACTTACCTGATTGTAGTTTATACCCTGATGTTTAACTTTTTGTATTGCAGTGATTTTTTTTTGGTAACAGCTTTATTGACATGTAATTCATATACCATACGATTCACCCATTTAAAGTATACAATTCAGGGGTTTTTAGCATTTTTAGCATATTCACAGAGTTGTGAAAACATCACTACAATCTATTTTAGAACATTTTATCACCCCCTAAAGAGACCCCATAACCATTAGTAGTCACTCCCAATTTCCCCTCCACCAGCAACAGGCAAACTTTAATCTGTTTTCCATCCCTGTGGGTTTTCCTCTTCTGGACATTTCATACAAATGGAATCATACAATATGTGGTCTTTTATGACTGGTTTCTTTCACTTAGCATAATGTTTCTGAGGTTCATCCATATTGTAGCTTGTATCAGTACTTTGTTCCTTTTTAAGGCTGTATTAGTACTTGGGTATCAGTACTTTATTCTTTTTTATGGCTGAATATTATTCCATTGTATGGATATACCATATTTTATTTATTCACTCATAAGTTGATGAGCATTTGGGTTGTTTCCACTTTTTGGCTGTAATGAATAATGCTCTCATGAAAATTCATGTACAAGTTTGTTTTTTTTTTAATTTTTATTTATTTTTATTTATTTATTTTTGGCTCTGTTGGGTATTTGTTGCTGTGCGCGGGCTTTCAGTTGTGGTGAACGGGTGCTACTCTTCGTTGCGGTGCGCGGGCTTCTCATTGCGGTGGCTTCTCTTGTTGTGGAGCACAGGCTCTAGGCATGCGGGCTTCAGTAGTTGTGGCTCGCGGGGTCTAGAGCGCAGGCTCAGTAGTTGTGATGCACGGGCTTAGTTGCTCCGTGCCATGTGGGATCTTCCCGGACCGGGGCTTGAACCCATGTCCCCTGCATTGGCAGGCAGATTCTTAACCACTGCACCACCAGGGAAGCCCATGTACAAGTTTTTGTGTGTACATTTCTCTTGAGTGGAATTGCTAGGAGTGGAACGCCTAGGATTATATAATAACTCTTACGTTTAACATTTTGAAGAACTGCCAAACTGTTTTCCAAAGCTACTGCACCACTGTACATTCCCACCAGCAATATATGAGGGCTGCAGTTTCTCCACATCCTGTCAACACGTGCTGCTACCTGTCTTTTTCATTATAGTCATTTAGTTGGTCTGAGGTGATACATTACTGGAGTTTTGATTTACATTTCCTTAATGACTAATGATGTTGAGCATCTTTTCATGTGCTTATTTCATGTGTATATCTTCTTTGAAGAAATGTCTATTCAGATCATTTGCCCATTTGTTAATTGGGTTATTTGTCTTTTTATTGAGTTGTAAGAGTTCTTTATATATTCTGTATACAAGTCCCTTATTAGAGATATGATTTGCAAATATTTTCTCTCATTCTGTGGTTATCTTTTATCTTTCTTAATAGTGTCCTTCAAAGCACAAAAGTTTTAATTTTTACCAAGTCCATTTATCTATTCTTCTTTGGTTGCTTGTGCTTTCAGTATGATATTTAAGAAATCATTGCCTAACCCAAGGTCATGAAGATTTACTCCTATGTTTTCTTCTAAGAGTTTTATAGTTTGAGCTCTTACAGTCTGGTCTTTGATACATTTTGAGTTAATTTTTGTATTTAGTATGAGGTAGGGGTCCAAATTCATTCTTTTGCATGTAGATATCCAGTTGTCCCAGCACCATTTGTTGATAATACTATTGTTTCCCTCACTGAATTGTTTTGGCATCCTTGTCAAAAACCAATTATGGCCTGCATAATGTTTGATCTTTTTAATATTAATGTGATGCTTAATTTTCTAAAAATATATATTGCCTTCATTTTTATAGGTTACTATTCGAGCTTCAGTTGGACCTGTTCGTTCAAGTCTATCAACTACATCTTCCAAGGATACTCCAAGCACTTCTTCTCTTCAGGTCTCACCTTCAAAGTCTACAAGTGAAACTGCTGAAGATCCTACAAAACCTTATGAAAGTAAATATAAGACAAGAAAGTCTTATGCAACTACGTCCACTGCAAGTAGTCAAGGTGGAGATGTATTTGAATATAAAGCAAAAACCTATCACAAGCAAAAGAAAGAGTGCAACAAGAAGAATAAAATCGGCATAGTTTTGAAGAACTTAAGGTAATATCTTTTATTCCTGATATACAATCCTAATTTGATATTAAATATTAAAGGTTATTTTAATATAGCTTAGCATATCACTAGGTATGCACATTTACATGATAATCACTTATCTGGCATGTAGGCCAAGAAGATAATAAAAAGGTACTTTCTACAACTGCTGAACAGAACTTGAATTACTGAGTTTATTGTATAATTGTCATCTTTTACACTAATCTTATATTTTATGCTTATATCTTGTGGTAGTTGAATTGTTAATGTGATCCTTTTTATTCCAAGGAAACATTAACTGGTATTAGACTTTTTTACTTATTCTAGCTTGTTGTTTCCAAGCAGATTTTCAAATTATAAGTCTCTATTTAAAGATTTAATTTAAACACCTTGGCTTCAATTAATAAAACATTAATAAGGCTTTACCATATTATTTTGTTTTACAATATATTTTTTCCTGTCTCCATAAGGTGTCTTCGGGGAGTTCACAAGTGCATTGAGTGTCGTTCCAAAATAAAAGATTTTGCAAGCCACTTTTCAATATATATCCACTGTAATTTTTGCAGATACAAAACAAACTGTAACAAAGCCTTTATAAATCATACGGTGAGGTGAGTTAAACATGTACACTGCCAGTCAAAACTGCCATTCAAGATATTTGGTTTGGGGTTTTTTTTTTATTTGTTTGTTTTATTTTTTAAAAATATTTCTCATGCGTTTTTAATATTTAGATATTTGGTTTTTGAAAACAAAGCCAGTTTGTCACATCAAGGATCTAAAAAGATCTAGCAACAGGGAACTTCTAGGATATTACCCAATACTGTTTTCCAGCATAATAACTCATGAAATTAGTGGAACAAAAATTTTAAGAACAGTTAGACTAATGAAATTAGAATAGGTTTGTTAGGGAAACTATTTTTCAAAGTCTTTCAGAAAGTGGTCCATAAAATTTAAAATTTTTCCAAAATATTTATCAAATAAATACATGGAACCACGTGAGTGTTATCCACTTCAAAGCAGTCAACTTTTAGAGACTTCAGCTTTGTCAAAGACACTAGGAACATCATCGGTGCTCACATGCTCACTCTCTTGCACTCTCTCTCTCTCATATCCGTCTGTCTGTCCATTTGTCTTTCAAGCCATCTATCTTTGCATTCATTTGATGAATGTGAAATGAGAGAGTACAGGGATATTCCGGTCATGACGCTACTGTTGGAATTTCTTTTCATATATCAATTCTATTTACATTATTTGAGCACCTACCGTGTACTCTATTGCTAGAGAAAGACTTCAGAGCCCTCATTACTTTCATTTGAACCTCATTGGTACTTTATGCCTTCGGGATAGATTTTTTTTAATAGACAAAAATTATTCAGATATAAATAAGTTGATTATTCAGATTGAGGTAGTTCCATTTATTTTCAGTCAGAAATAAGGTATAACCAATAAAAGTGGTTCTCTTGCAAATCATACCAAGACCTCTGCGTTACTTTATGGTCATAGTTAACTACCACTTTCAAGGATTTGCCCACATTTTTTAATGCCTTCAGAACTTAGCTCTCAGTTTTTTTGTTTCCCCTTGATGATCAGCCTGTCATCATGTTGCCTTGACTTCTTTAATGCCAGCACTTCACATCCACCTCTGAGGTGTTGTACCCCCTTCTTTACCACCATCCAGTTTTACCTCATCATATACAATATTCATTCATTTTGAAATCTCATTACCCCAGGACTTTCAGTCTTGACCCCTCTTTCCAGTCCAGCATCACCAATCCAATTGTATAGTCAACTTCACCCTCAAGTTCATCTGTTTTGAATGTTGCTTTGTTTTTTGTTCTAGAATCCTTTACATCTTCAATCATGCTTAACCTTGCTATCCTTGACTCTCTTATCCTTTTTGATCTTTTTCTATGCTCAATTCTAGACCACCAAACTGTGCTTGATTCAGTCAGCTCTGAATTCCTGATCTTTAACTTTAATGTGGTCCTGTCTTTTAAAAAATACCTCTTTGTTTTTGTCTACAACATGTTTAAATCCTTTTCAGTACCTTCAAGATTTTATTCTAGTCTCTCAGTTGTTAACCTTGCCTACTAATTACTCAGAGGTCATCCTTTTCATTTTTCCCAAGGTTAACCTCTTTCTACCTCGTTTTTGTTCTCCTTCATCCAAACATTAATCTCAGAAAAAGATATGTCCTCTTTTTCAAAGTTAATCCTGCCCCTCATCTCCTCCATTTCCTCCATAATGTTATGCACCTTCATTTCATTTTTCTCTCTACCACATTCCTTCTGCCTGCAAATATTTTCAGGTATTCTTTTTTTTTAGGATGAGGGAGATTTGCCTTTACTTTGCATATTTTCTTATCTTCCTTTTACTGTCAACATTTGTAAAGAGTATTCTTTACTGTCTTGTTTGTCGTTTCTTTACCCTTTGTAATTTGAGTATCACCCCCATCTATCAGTTCAAGCTGCCCCTTTGAAGGTTATCAGTCATGTCCTAATCACTCAGTGTACTCACTGCTTTTCATTCTTACTCCTCCATGACTTCTTTAGAGTATTTGATACTTTTGATCACTCACTTTTGAAACTCTTCTCAACTTCTCTTAAACTATTACCACCATTTTTTTCTTGTTTGCTACTCCTCTATTTCATTACCTTTTCTTTCTTCAGCTCTTCTTGCCTCTTTACGTTTCTTTTCTTGGTACTTCAACCAGTCTCAGAGTTTTATCTTTTACCTTTCAACTGTAAATCCTCCAATTTCAGTGCTGAGTTTTCCTGAGATCCAACTCTTCATCTCTAACTATTTGATAGATATTTTCACCTTTAACTCACTGGCATTTATACAGGACACAAATAAGTCAAACATTTTTGTCTGTCTAGGATCCAAACTCTTATCACCCCAATACCCTTTAAGCTCAGTCTGTCTCCACGCATTATTTCCATAAATGTGGAGCATCACCTGGAAATAATAGACTTTAAGTTTCTGAAGCCTATGGAGTTCTCTTGATCTGCCACCATTCATCATGGCTTCCTGAAAGTCCATCTTCTGTAATTTACCACTCTGCCTCACAACTACTGCAGTGGTTCTGCACCCATACCTCAGTTGTTCCAAACCAGACCACAGCCAACCTTTCTCTCGGTATACTGCTGGGGAGAATGCTGGTCTCTTATTCTGTGCCTAACACATGGCTGCCCCAGTGGGGTTTAATTCTGCCCCTAATTTCCAAGAGATTAAATTGGAAGTTATCTTTGGTGTTTCTTAAACCCATGGATCATTCTGTCCTCTCCTTTCCCATTTTCCATAGGCTCCTCAACTGTCCTGTAGGACCTCTAACCCCATTCTATCCCAAAATATTCCCAATTGGCTCCAGGCTTCCTTCATAGCCTTTTTCTAATTTCCAGTTAGCCCCAACCCTGCACTGCATTGTCATCACACACACTGATTGCTTACTCATCGTTAGCCTCATACAGAACTGAAATCTTCCACTTTTACTCTTCTAAGGGCCTTGAAGCTCTCTCTTCTGTTTCCCCTACTTCATTGGTGCCTTGCTTCCCTGGTTGCCTCAAGTACCTCTCCGTTAATTGGATACCCTCACTCCGACCCGTGTGGACTTTTGTCATAGGATTAAGCTCTGTACGTACAGAAGCTTCATTTTTCTCAGAGGTTGAGTATCTTTATTCTCAGCCCATACCAACTCTGTAATCATACAGAAGTCAAGCCTCCCAGATTAATTAATCTTCCCCAATGTATAGTTTGTCCCATATTCAATATCTAAAGTGACTTTTCCTTAATTCTTTGGAATGCCCTTCTCCTTCCCTTTCATTTTACCTTCTGTGAAGTATCTGATCACCACAGCCACTCGTAGGAATCAGTTGTTTCTTTGAGTTCTGTACTACTCAGCTATTCTGCCTCATATTAAATACATGTCTGTCTTACCTACTTGAGAGAGCAGTTCTTTGTATTCACCATAGCACCTATTCTGAGGATTTTTTTCTTGGCATTATAGGTAGCCATTCTTTTCCCATGTATACATGGTATGCTGATGATAGTTACTGTGTGTCTAAGGGTAACCATTGACTTGATGTGTTGTCTGGTTTGGGTCTGTCAGTGCAAGCTAGGGCTAGTACTTTTCAGACTTTATCTTGCATAAGAATCATCTGAAAAACTTGTTGAAAATGATTTCTGGGCTCCACCACCAGAGATTAATTCAGTAAGTCTGGAGTGGGAGCTGACTTTGTATTCCTAATAAGCTCCCAGGTGATACGGATGCTGCTGGTCTATGGACCACAGTTTGAGTAATACTGTGCTACACTAATCCCAGCTAATTCTGCCTGACTTTCTAATACAGGAAAGCTTTCCTTATCAGTTTAAAAGGGGGTATAAAAGCTATTAGCATTGGCTGCAAAATTTGGTTAGTGGTTTTCTGTTCTGTGCGGAGAGAAAGTATTGTTTTAACTCATGAGCTCTGTTTTTAATTCGCGTTCTTTAAAAGCTCTCCTAGTAATTGCAAAAGATTCTTTAAATGTTTCATTTTACTGATGGTAAGTAATGTCATTTAGCCCAAGAAACATTTACTTCCAAGATCATTCAGATTGGTCCCCTGGGCTAAGTATATCAAGATTAGAAAGTAATAATTATTATTCATAACAATTTATATTATAGCAAAATACATTATTAGCCAATACCTTTTAAGTTGTTCTCAACTCTTAACAGTTGAAAAACTTAACTTGATGCTCTTTGCATTTTTAACTCTAAAGGTTTTTTTTTTATAATGGTGAGGTATGATCATTTAAGATTATTCTCAGGGAAATATGTTGTTCGAAAACACACAGGGAAAATGAAATGTAAGATAAAAATCTTGAATTAAACAGAGATGCTAATAGAGTTTTATAATTTAAATCATGGTCTTTTATTCAAAACTAAGCATAGGCTTGAAAACTGATCATAAAATTAATGACTTATTGTATAATAAAATCTCATTTGTCTTTTGTCTCTCCAGCTCTCATAGCAACCAGCCAACTAAACGGTTTTATCTTTTTAAGAAGCATTCTGGAACTCTCAGGTAACTACTCGATCTTTTTTTTGCGGTACGCGGGCCTCTCACTGTTGTGGCCTCTCCCGTTGCGGAGCACAGGCTCTGGATGCGCAGGCTCAGCGGCCATGGCTCATGGGCCCAGCCGCTCCGCAGCTTGTGGGATCTTCCCGGACCAGAGCACGAACCCGTGTCCCCTGCATCGGCAGGCGGACTCTCAACCACTGCGCCACCAGGGAAGCCCTACTCGATCTTTTTTCATTCTCTCTACTGAAAAATTATAGTAGCTTTTTAACCTGATGCTGGAGTGCCTAGTTTGGAAAATGAAGTGATTGCTACTAGACATAATAGAGTTCTGTACTTTATATCCTTACCTCAAAGAGGGGATTGCCTGTATTCTCTAGCTAAACTTGTTTCAGTGATGTCAGGCATTAAGGTGAAACTTTCATGAATTTGCATTATAAAATTAAAAAAATAAGGCTCTCCAGCAATATTTGAAAATTTAAGACTTTTAAGATACCTAGTAAAGTGACTAACACTACTTTGGTTGTGATCAGTATATAGCCTTCATAATCCTTGGGGCTTTTTTATTTTTGAAATAAAAGTACACAACTTGTTTACTGTTCAGAGGAATTGTAAACATTTCTAAAGGCATTGATAATTCATTTTGGTTATACCACACACACTTAGCTCAGAATCCACTAAGAACCATTTTTTCACATTCTTCTAATTCCTTTTCACTCTATATTCCTTTGTTTAATTATTTTGTTCGTGTTCTCATTGCTATTTGAAATACCAGTGTCAAGATCTTTGTAGCAGGAGGCTAAGACATAGACTTAAGTTTAGCCAATAGTTGTTTTGATGCTTTGGGTTAGTGGAAAAGTAGAAGAGGGAATGCTGTGTCTCAGGACCTTTGTGTTTTATTATTCCTTTTGCCTCATTTCCTCTTCCCCAGATATCTGTATGGGTAGCTAGCTCCCATGGTAGCTACCTTTAGGTCTCTCCTCCAATGAGTGAGCCTTACCTGGACCGCCCCATTTAAAGTAGCATACGGCCTTCCCTGGTGGCGCAGTGGTTGAGAGTCCACCTGCCGATGCAGGGGACACGGGTTCGTGCCCCAGTCTGGGAGGATCCCCCATGCCGCAGAGCGGCTAGGCCTGTGAGCCATGGCCACTGAGCCTGTGTGTCTGGAGCCTGTGCTCCGCAACGGGAGAGGCCACAACAGTGAGAGGCCCGTGTACTGCAAAAAATAAAATAAAAATAAAAAATAATAATAATAAAGTAGCATCCTTTCCCCAGGCCCCACCCCCAGCACTCCCTCTCTTCCCTTTCTTGCTTTGTTTTTACTTCATGGCAGCTTTTTACTGTTCAATGTATTGTATATTGTGTATTTCACCCTCTTGTTTATTGTCTATATCTTCTCACTAGAATGTGTGTAGTTCAGATACTGAGCTATGCCAGACATTTGCTGGGCATTGAATAGTGCCTGGCACATGATAGGCATTCCATAAATATTTGTTGAGTAAATTAATATTGAAAGTGACATATGTGGAGTATGTGGACGATAGACAAATAGCTCATAGGCAGAGGAAAGTTTGATTCCATTTTTAAAATATATTAGTGCTATTTTTAAAATATTACTAAATTCAGGGCATTAGAAGATTCTAATAAACTATATTTAGGTATTAACCTGTACTAAAAATTTTTATAGTAATGAAAAGGATTTGTAAAGATGAGAATTTAATTTGATTTTTACCTCACTATTGCCAAACACAGTTGTGTGCTTGATTCTTAAATTAACTGTATGACTTTAAAGATCTGAGGTGCTTTTTTCTTACCTTGGGTGGATCTCAAATTTAAACAGAAAATTGGTTATTTTCTGTGTATGGGAGGTTTCATACTTGTAATTTTACAAAATAAATTTTGTAATTAATATTTTGTTAAAATGCAGTGTTCATTCTTTAACTGTTTATTGTACATCTATTATGTATAACACAGTGTAGCAAGTCCTATAAAGATGACAGTGATGAAGAAGGCTTGGTACCAACCTTCAAGGAATGTACCATTTACAGTAAGGTGTGAACATAAATAACTACAGAAATTAATGCAAAGAGGTTTGTAATAAGTGCAATGAGAGTTACTGATTTCAAAAGAAAGAAAGTTTTCTACTTAGAAGAAGAGGCACGGGGCATTTTAGTTGGAAGAAATAGCATGAATAAAAATGCAGACAGGAAAAAAGCAGAAGACATACACAATGAATGGCAAGTAGTACAGTTTGAATGGAGCATGAAGTTCATGTAACATAGCATTAAGTTCAGAGTCTGGGGAAATGGTTTTGAGCTGAGATGCAGATTGTGGAATCCTTGAAAAAGGCTGGGGAATTTGGACGTAATTTTAATTTGAGGATGTTGGGAAAGCCATTGCGGTTTTGTGTAGAATCAAGGGTACTGAAAGAAGATCAATTTGGAGGGGTATACAAGGTGAGTTGTAGCTACATGAGGCACATAGACTGGTTAAGACTATTGCAGTAGTTAACACTGATTTAATAAGATAACCTGGGTTAAGGTGGCGAGGTGGTGTCATGTCACATTTAAGAATATGGGCTCTGAAAGGGAACCCTCTTGAATTGTTGGTGGGAATGTAAATTGATACAGCCACTATGGAGAACAGTATGAAGGCTCCTTAAAAAACTACAAATAGAACTAACATACGATCCAGCAATCCCACTACTGGGCATATACCCTGAGAAAACTATAATTCAAAAAGAGACAGATCCAGACGTTTTCCCGGACTCCCTCCCAGCTAGCCGTGGTGCACTAGCCCCCTTCAGGCTGTGTTCACGCCACCAACCCCAGTCCTCTCCCTGCGCTCCAACCAAAGCCTGAGCCTCAGCTCCCAGCCCCGCCCACCCCGGCGGGTGAGCAGACAAGCCTCTCGGGCTGGTGCGGCACCGATCCTCTGTGCGGGAATCTCTCCGCTTTGCCCTCTGCACCCCTGTTGCTGCGCTCTCCTCCGTGGCTCTGAAGCTTCCCCTCTCCGCCACCCGCAGTCTCCGCCCGCGAAGGGGCTTCTAGTGTGTGGACACCTTTCCTCCTTCACAGCTCCCTCCCACTGGTGCAGGTCCAGTCCCTATTCTTTTGTCCCTGTTTTTTCTTTTTTCTTTTGCCCTACCCAGGTACGTGGGGAGTTTTTTGCCTTTTGGGAGGTCTGAGGTCTTCTGCCAGCGTTCAGTAGGTGTTCTGTAGGAGTTGTTCCACATGTAGATGTATTTCTGATGTATTTGTGGGGAGGAAGGTGATCTCCACTTCTTACTCTTCCGCCATCTTGAAACTCCCTGCATGATTTATTTTTAAGGCCTCCTTTCTTTTCTGACTTCATCATCAATTAAATAGGACATTAGATTGTAGACTTCACAGAGTGTATCCTTTTTTGTTCACTCTTGTATCCATAAGACCTAGTAGTACAGAGTATGTAACGAAGGTTCTCAGAAAATGTGTATTGAATGGATGAATATTGTAGCCTTGCTTTGCAGGTGGGCAAAGGCATGGAAAGATTGTACCTTGCACAAGTTATATAAGTTAGTGGAGTCATGACTGGGCTTTAGTTCTCTTCACTCATATCTTTTGGAAACCGGCATCAGAGGGAACAAGCTTATAGAGCACTAAATGCTAGCATAATTTAGACATGGCTATGCCATTTTCTAGAGACATGGTTATACCATTTCATATATATCGGGTTTATATAACAAAATTTGCAAATGGTGATCATGACACATAAAAAACAAGTCAAGTTATTACATGGAAAAATAATGATTGAACTTGTATATGGATTTTCATAAAAGATAAAAACCTTTTCTTTCTGTCTTCTTTTTTTCATAGGGGCATTACTCTGGTGTGCCTTAAATGTGATTTCCTAACTGATTCTTCTGGTTTAGATCTTATGGCTAAACACTTAAGTCAACGTAAAACTCATACTTGCCAAGTTATAATAGAGAATGGTACGTATATAATTGTGTTACTTTGGATTTCTGATACTTATTCCAGTGTTTTTGATCAGCCACAATACGGCTCTTACATATTAAAATGACAGTTTCATTCCTCATATATTCTTTAAGAATTTTTTTTATTGAAGTATAGTTGATTTACAGTGTTGTGTTAGTCTCTGGTGTACAGCAAAGTGATTCAGTTATACACATAGATTCTTTTCCACTATAGTTTATTACAAGATATTGAATATAGTTCCCTGTGCTATACAGTGGGACCTTGTTGTTTATCTGTTTTATATATAGTAGTTTGTATCTGCTAATCCCAAACTCCTAATTTATCCCTTCCTCCCTTTCCCCTTTTCATTCCTCATATATTCTATTTTAAATGTAAAACTCTTCTAATTTCAGTTCCTGGGAGTATCTCAGCTTCTGGATCCACTTCTGCGTAAGTTTAATATTCATTTAGTGCATTTTTCTTTGATGGATTTTAGCACTGTTGCATTTTTTAAATGTATCATTAATAGAAATGAAAAATATTAAAGTATTTTGTTTTTGTTTTTGTTTTTAAAGCCGCTTGTTGAAATAGATTCCTGCTCTATGGAGCTCGTGCAACCTGGTGCAAGACAAGTTGGAATTTTCAAAGTTCTGAAGTGTTTTCTTACACAAAGGCAGTTTCCTAAGTTCAAAGTTCTGAAGTGTTTTCTCATACGAAGGCGGTTAAACAGCCAAGTTCATGACACTAGTTCTCATTATTCAGCTCTTTTCAGCTTTCAGATGGCACTAGAGTCTTATTCCACCTTATCTTTGTGTCAGGTTAACATATCTTAACATATGTTTTTCTCTCCAGTTGGCTCTCTTCAAAAATAACTTTTGTTGCTATGGTCTTTTCTTGCTTTGCTTAAAATAATTTGTGTTTTTCTCTGCTATACTTGCTTTCAGAATATTGCATTCCAAAAGATGTGACTGTTCATCTTTTTTTGTCTGTTTTGTCTGGTTTCTTAGTTAATTTCTTATAAGTCTTACAATTTTAGATCAGATAGCTGTCTTTTTCCTCATTCCTTGTCTGTCATTGTTCTATTTTTCGTATTTTTCAGATGCAGAAGCAACACAGAAATTTCAAAAAAAGTCCAGGGTACTCCTGGTCAGTGTCCCCCTTCGATGGACACATCTGATGCCTGTTCTCTCTTTCCAAGGAATGTGAATTGTTTGACTGTGAGACCTCCTCTAGGTTGTGGCCTTAAGAAATCAGATCTTAGGGAGAGTCCCTTCCTTCATGACTGGCCTCCCATAAGACTGATGCTAATGTGGCCAGAGATGACCTCAAGGCCCACCAAATTGAGCACAACTTCCCCCTGGGGGCTTTGGTTCTTGATCTTAAGCTTATGGGTTGATTCTGACCAAGAAAAAAGCCCATCAAATCAATGCTTCAACATCCAAGTTGAAGTTTAATCATTTTGGCTGCTGCCCTTTAATCTTTCTCTAGCATGCATGCAGTCCAAGGAATATAAAAACTGGTTATGTAGGGAACCAAGGTTATTTCCATGTTCTTGGAAAACAAATTTCTAAAGTTAGTGATTTTTACTGTCATTTAAAGTTTTATCCAGTGTTAAAAAACCCTAGGAGTTTTCAGCAATACTAATATTCAACTTTTTTAAGTCTAATTTAATTTTGTTATCTTGGTTTTATGTTGTCTTCACCAAATTTATTAATGTCTGTTTTGTCATGTCCTCTTTTATTTCTTTTCTTTAAAACTTGTTTTGTGTTTGTTTTGTTTCATTAGTAACTCCCCAAAAAATCCTTACAATTCTCCACAGATTTTATGTAGCTACCTATTGACTTCTTAATTTGGTAATTGTTTAGACCATTAGACATTATTATATCCTCTGTCTATCCTGGGACTATCATTAACATTATCTTAGTGATTGTGAGGTCAAAGACATAAAGAATTGGCAAAAAACACTTCCTACAGACCTTAAAACAAATTTTAAAGTTACATTTTCTGTACATCTAACACATAATGTCTTCTTAGCCATTAATGTAACTCCTTTGGATAAAGATAATATATCCAGAAAATATTGGGACCAAAAACTGCACTTGTTTCTTGCCCATATATATATAGATGTATATTTTTTTTTATTTGGTGTTTGTTTATTTTGGTTACATTGAATATAGATTTGCTGAAGAGTTTTGATGTTATTACTTATTTTTTTAATAAAATTTGTACTGTTAAAGTGCCTCTGGAATTATTTTCTAATAAATAACTTTGCATAAAAGCTGTAGATTTTAGGGCTTCCCTGGTGGCGCAGTGGTTTAGAGTCCGCCTGCCGATGCAGGGAACACGGGTTCGTGCCCCGGTCCGGGAAGATCCCACATGCCACGGAGCGGCTGGGCCCATGAGCCATGGCCACTGAGCCTGCGCGTCCGCAACGGGAGAGGCCACAACAGTGAGAGGCCCGCGTACCGCAAAAAAAAAAAAAAAAAAAAAAAAGCTGCAGATTTTGTCATACAACTAGGAGCATTGCTTTACTTCTTACATGGAAGCCTGATTACTTGGCCTACAGACTGAGAGCTTTATCTGTTGAATCCATCTTCTGGTTTTTGCTTCAGCGCAGTTAAAAGCTCACTGTGTATACTTTACTAATTTTTAGAACTTTAAAGGGTGGCAAGAGTCCCTTTGTAATCCTAATAACCATAAAGGTGGGCAGGCTCAGAAGTTGTTTGGCTCAATCATGAGTGGTTTTTTTCCTCTTAGCATTAGAACTTCTTGAATTGTACTTTGAAACTTAGTCTGTTTGGGCTGCTATAACAGAATTGGGTGGCTTATAAACAATAGAAATTTATTCCTCATTTTTCTGGAGGCTGGAAGTCCATGATCAAGGTGCTGGCAGATTCATTGTCTGTTGAGGACCTGCTTCCTGGTTCATAGACAGTCGTCTTCTCTCTGTGTCCTCACATGGTAGAAAGGGCAAGAGAGTTCTCTGTGGTCTCTTTTACAAGGGCATTAATCTCTTTCATGAGGGCTCCACCCTCATGACGTAATCACCTAATGATGCCTCACCTCCAAATACCATCACATTGGGGATTAGGTTTCAACATTTGAATTTGGCTGGGGGGAGGGGAAACATATTCAGCCTATAGCAGAAACATATTGAAAGACAATTTCAAGGCTCACTTGTTATGTAGTCTATTTGTAACTCATAGTCAAAAGAGTTGAATTTATTAGTTTCAATTTTCCAGACTGATTTCTGCTGTAAATGATTTTCCAAAATTTCCAAAAGTTGCTTGTTTCTTAGTAGTGGACTTGGCGATATTTCTAGTCTTTATTTCCATATCTGTCTCTGAGATGTTTTTTCATTCACCATCTTTCTATCCATTTTTTTTACTTTTCAAAAATTGTGGTAAAAATATATAACATAAAATTTACCATTTTAACCATTTTCAGGTGAATAATTCATCAGTATTAATTGCACCAAGCTTTAAACTTTTGCCCAGAAATAACTTCTTTGTGGTTTTAACATAGGGTCTCTTTTTATGTACAGATATTTTCTCTGCCTCTGTCATAGTTCACAAATACGATAAACCACATTCTTGCTATAGGAATATTTTAGGCAGGGTTGCACCTTTGTGTTCTTCCATAGGATTCTATTACTTACAGTATATATTAGGTTCATTTTCTTAAAGTATAATGCTCTTAAAATTCTGTATCCCGTAGCATCATTTTTTTACTTCATTTAAATAAAACATCTCAGTGAGTACTAAGCTTACTTATTATAGGCAGTTAGTTGAGTTTTAATTGGTGCTAATGAGTTTTAGCTTGACAGTCTGATCTCTTTACTTTCAGGCTATTCTAAATAGTCCTTTCACCTGATTTAGAAATAGCCATCTTACACACGCATGCTTCTTGGTTACAGCTGAATAAAAAGTGGGATTGGCTCAGTTTCAATCCATCACCATTATTAGAAAAATAACCTCTGAACTACAAAGACTGTTTCTTACTCTGTTTTGTCAAACTTTGCCAAAACACCTCTTTGGACCTCATTTATTTGTTTAGTAAATATTTATTGGGCACTTACTATGTGCCTGACGCTCTTCTAGGTGCTGGCAAAACAGACTGAAATCTCTGCCCCTGTGGAGGTTATTTTTCAGTGTTGGAACATAGACAATAGAAAATAAGAAAAGTGTATAGTATGTTAGATGATGATCAATACTCTTGAGAAAAATTAAGTATGGAAGGAGGATAGTGAGTACGGGTTGGTAGTTGGGAGGTTGCAGTTTTAAATTTGGTGATCCGAATAGGCCTCCATGACAGGATGACAACTGAGTTAAAGACCTGGAGATAAGGAAGTGAGCCACTTGGGTATCTCAGAAGAGCATTCCAAAGAGACAACAGCAAAGGCAAAAGCCCTGAAGGGGGAGTTAGAATCCTCATTCGTTGCTGATGGTAATGCAAAATGGTTCAGCCACTGTGAAAAACAGTTCGGTGGTTGCTCAAAAAGTTAAAACAGAATTACCACATGACCCAGCAGTTCCACTCCAAGGTATGTATCCAAAAGCCTCGAAAGCAGGGACTCAGATACCTGTACATGCATGTTCATAGCACTATTCACAATAGTCAAAAGAGGGAAACAGGCTAAATGTCATAAACAGATGAAGGGATAAATAAATTGTAGTATATTCATAAAATGGACTATTATCTAGGCATGAAAAGGAATGAAGTAATGATACATGCTACAATGTGGATGAACCTCAAAAACACGATGCTAAGTGAAAAAAAATCACAGGTCACATTGTATAATTAGACATATGGAATATACAGAATAGGCAAATCTATAGAGACAGAAAGAAAGCAGATCGGTGTTTGCTGGGGGAATGGGGAGCGACTGCTTAATAGGTAGAGTTTTCTTTTCAGGGTGACGACAGTGTTGAGGAACTAGACAGAAGATGGTTGCACAACATTGTGAATGTACTAAATGCAACTGAATTGTTCACTTTAGAATGGTTAATTCTATGGCATGTGAATCTTCTACAAAAAAAACCTTAGCAAACTAGGAATATGAAGGAAACCTCCTTAACCTAACCTAAACCTAATAAAAATCTACAGCTAGCATAATGAGAGGAAGAAAAAGAAGGGCCCTGAAGTAGGATCATGCCTGGCTCAAGGAATAGCAACAAGACTGATGGGTCTGCAGTAAAGTTGGGGAGAAGGGGGGACAGTAGGAGATGGAGCCTGAGAGGTAATGTGGACCATGTAGTATAGAGTCTTACAGGCAATTGTGAAGATTTGGCGTTTATTCTGGGAGAGGAGGCCATTAGTGGATTTTGAACAAAGGAGTGTTGTGGTTTTTATTTTTTAATTATTATTTTTTATTGAAGTGTAGTTGATTTACAGTGTTTCAGGTGTACAGCAAGGTGATTCAGTTATACATACATATATACTTATTCTCTAAGTTATTACAAGATATTGAATATAGTTCCCTGTGCTATACAGTAAATCCTTGTTGTTTGTCTATTTTATATATAGTAGTGTGTATCTGTTAATCTCAAATTCCAAATTCACTCCTCCCCCCTTTCCCTTTTGGTAGCCAGAAGTTTGTTTTCTATGTCTGTGAGTCTGTTTTTGTTTTGTTTTTTAATTTAATTTAATTTAATTTTTAAAAGTTTTATTTATTTTATTTTTGGCTGTCGTGGGTCTTCGTTCGGTCTTTGTGCAGGCTTTTTCTAGTTGCGGCGAGCAGGGGCTACTCTTCATTGCGGCGTGCGGACTTCTCATTGCGGTGGCTTCTCTTGTTGCGGAGCGTGGGCTCTAGGCACGCGGGCTTCAGTAGTTGTGGCACACGGGCTCTAGAGCGCAGGCTCAGTAGTTGTGATGCACGGGGCTTAGTTGCTCCGCGGCATGTGGGATCTTCCCGGACCAGGGCTCGAACCCGTGTCCCCTGCATTGGCAGGCAGATTCTTAACCACTGCACCACCAGGGCTGTCCTATTTGTGTTTTGTAAATAAGTTCATTTGTATCATTTTTTTAGATTCCACATATAAGTGATATAGTATGATATTTGTCTTTCTCTGACTTACTTCTGTTAGTATGATAATCTCTAGGTCCATCCATGTTGCTTCAGATGGCATTATTTCATTCTTTTTTTTATGGCTGAGTAGTATCCCATTTGTGTGTGTGTGTGTGTGTGTGTGTGTGTGTCCCACATCTTCTTTATCCATTCATCTGTCAGTAAACATTTAGGTTGCTTCCATGTCTTGGCTATTGTAAATAGTGCTGCAGTGAACATTGGGGTGCATGTATCTTTTTGAGTTAGAGTTTTCTCCAGATATATGCCCAGGGCTGGGATTGCTGGATTGTATGGTAACTCTATTTTTAGTTTTTTAAGGAATCTCCATACTGGCTGCACCAATTTACATTCGCACCAACAGTGTAGGAGGGTTCCCTTTTCTCCACACCCTCTCCAGATGAATGCAGGAGTGTTTTATATCTCAGTGAAAAACAAAAATTCTTAAGTACAGTGAACAGGATCACTCTAGCTGCTGACTTGAGAATAAGATGCAGGGGACCAAGGGCAGAATCAGGGAGATCAGCTCGAAGCTATTGTAATAATCCAGGTGGAAGATAACAGGGATTTGGAGTAGGATGGTAAGAGTGTACGTTTATAAGTGGTTCAACTGGGGCTATATCGTGAAAGTTGAGCCAACAGAATTTGTTGGATGTGAGGTGTGAGAGAAAAAGTGTTGTAGGGGACACCACAGTCATTAACCTAAGCACCTGGGAAGATAATGTTGATATTAACTGAGGTGGAGAAGACTAAAAGAGGAGTAGATTTGGGAGGGAAGATGAGGACTTTGATTTGGGACATGTTTGAATTTGAGATGCCTATTAGATATCCAAGTGGGGATGTCATGGACATTCTCATGTGTGAGCTTGGAGTTTAGGGGAGAGGTCCAGGCTGTCAACATTTAAATTTTTTTTTAAGTCACAAGATGGTATGAGATCTCCGAGGGAAAGAGTAGAGATAGAGAACGGACAAGGTCCACAGATAAAGCCCTGGGGCATTCCAACAATAAGCGGTTAGAGAGATGAGAAGGAATCAGCAGAGGAGACTGAGGCGTGGCTAGTGATGCGAGAAGAACACCAGGGAAGTGGCAGTATCCTTGACCTCAGATGCCCTATTTCTAAAATGTGGGTACTAACTTGTTCTGGAGTTCTTGGATTTTATTATTGTATTTTTGTTATACCTAAACATCACTTATAATTTGTTCTTAGAAGAAAGTGAATTCAGAATGTCACATCCACTCTCCCCAATAGCAGAAACAGAGTTTTTATACATTGAGAGAATGAAATACCCCAATTATTCCTAGTCATGGTTAACTCTCTACATGTACTCTTGTAAAAGTAATACTCGTCCATTTCTGCAAAAGAAGGGATCTAGGTCTAGAGTTGTCCATAATTTGTAAATGATCTGCATAATAAAAGTGCCATGGTCAAATAATTTTAGGAAATGCTGGGTTACAGTTAAATAGATTCTTTATTGTGGGATTTTTCATGCTACATGTGGTTTATGGTTCTCTAAGAAAAAAATTAGCAGACATTTATTTGACTCTGGAATTTCACCCCCAATACTTAATAACTTTTAAACATTAATCTCCATAAGATACAGTATGGAGAATGCTGACCTAGAATAATCATTAGATTTTCTGAACTGGGAAATAAAAAATAGTTGGGTGAGAGTGTTGACTAAGATGAACTTCGAGACATTTCATTCACGTTCATGAATCATTTGTAAGATGGAGTATGAAACTGGAGGCTAGCAATATCCATTTTCATAGTTTTGGAAATTATATCAGGAGAAACTTGTGTGCTCATGATTGTAGTCGTAAAGTATAAGAAATACATAACTGGAAGAGACTAGTAATTTGTGTTGGAGTATATGGTCACTTTACATTGTTTCAAACTCAAGAGGCTTCAGACTCTTATTGAAATTATGTCTAACTTCTCTCTGTAACTCATGCTTATCAAATCTACACATTTGCCTACTTTTCTTGAAACTATTACTATTTTCAGCCAATTTTTATCTATTAAGGAGTTTCTTACGCTGTAAAGTTTATTTCCTACTTAAACAGCTTCAAGAGATTTTCCTTGATACTAAGATTACGAGCTTTGATCCCAAACTGCATAGTAAAGCCTCCCTGTACCTTAAAGGGGCAGTTCGGTGGGGTGGCTAAGAGCCCAGGGCCTGCAGCAGACTACCTAGGTTGGAGTTCCTGTCCCGCCAGCAACTAGATATTTTACTCTGGGCTCTGTGCTTCAGTTTCCTCATTTGTAAAATGCAAATAACATCACCTACTCACAGGGTTGAGGGAATTAAATGAGTTAATACATGTATATAGCACTTAGAACAGTGACTGGCACCCAGGAGTGTAAGTCATCTTTGTTACTATTATTGTTAGTCTATTACTAAACTTCCTGATTTTATTTCTACCTTCATTTTATTCAGATAGAATGACCCTAATCTCCCCCCTATTTTTTTTCTTTTAACATCTTTATTGGAATATAATTGCTTTACAATGTTGTGTTAGTTTCTGCTGTACAACAAAGTGAATCAGCTATACGTATACGTATATCCCCATATCTCTTCCCTCTTGCATCTCCCTCCCACCCTCCCTATCCCACCCCTCTAGGTGGTTACAAAGCACCAAACTGATCTCTCTGTGCTATGCGGCTGCTTCCCACTAGCTATCTATTTTACATTTGGTAGTGTATATATGTCCATGCTACTCTCTCACTTCCTCCCAGCTTACCCTTCCCCCTCCCCACGTCCTAAAGTCCATTCTCTACGTCTGCGTCTTTATTCCTGTCCTGCCCCTAGGTTCATCAGAACCATTTTTTTTTTAGATTCCATATATATGTGTTAGCATACGGTATTTGTTTTGCTCTTTCTGACTTACTTCACTCTGTAATGACAGACTGTAGGTCCATCCACCTCACTACAAATATCTCAATTTCGTTTCTTTTTATGGCTGAGTCATACTCCATTGTATATATGTGCCACATCTTCTTTATCCACTCATCCGATGATGGACACTTAGGTTGTTTCCATCTCCTGGCTATTGTAAATAGAGCTGCAATGAACATTTTGGTACATGACTCTTTTTGAATTATGGTTTTCTCAGGGTATATGCCCAGTAGTGGGATTGCTGGGTCATATGGTAGTTCTGTTTTTAGTTTTTCAAGGAACCTCCATACTGTTCTCCATAGTGGCTGTATCAATTTACATTCCCACCAGCCTCCTCCCTATTTTTCATTCCCACCTTCCAATACCACTTTCACAATCATTTCTGTTAACTTTCTTTTCCTAACCCAGTATGTCTCTCTTGAGAATCATGGCTGAAGCACAGAGTACTAAAGGTAGGCATACCATTAGCTTTTGGTGTCTCAAGCTCACCAGACTTCTATTTTTAGGGAACGTGTATGAACGCTCCTAGGTTCATTTGAGTCATAACTGTCTTTGATAAATAGTATTAGGGTATTTCTCCTAAATTACACTGCCTTGTACTTGATCACACCATGGTTCACCTCATACTCATATTCACACACCTTGATTCTCTGATTTTGAGATCCTTCCATAGCCTCACTCCTGTCACTTTGATGTTCGACCACGTGGAAAATCTTGTTGTCATCAAGCAGCTTGGAGAGGCTACTGTGCCCCTCTTCTACTGTTTTTAATCCTTCATACTGAAAAATATCTATTTATCGATACCACTGGGATATATGGTGGTATGAAGGGAATTCAGGCTTGAAATAAGACAGTCCTAAGTTTAAATCCTGGGTTTGAACCTAGCCAGCTGTGTAGCCTTGGGTGAATTACCTAAACTTGTCACGCCTCAGGTTCTTCATCAGTGAAAAGTGTGTGTGTGTGTGTGTGTGTGTGTGTGTGTGTGTGTGTGTGTATTATATAATATATATATATAAATAACTTGGCACTGGCCTGACAAAATAAGCCCTCGATAAATGCCATTGCTTACCCTAGTACTACTAACATTAGGGCCATTCCTGCTGCTGCTCCTGCCGTGATTGCTTTCATTGCTGTTACTACTATTACTACTACTGTTACTACTATTGCTACCGCTGGAAGGAGACCCTGGGAACTACACATCAGTGGAATCTTCTCATTGACAGCTTTAGAGGCAATCCGTCAGCACTGTGGTTATCCGTAACTTTGGCTTGTAGTCCAGATGTCCTGCAGTACATTCCTCCAGACTGCAGGGTGGATGACATCTTATCACAATGCTTCAATTACATGTGGTATAATTGTCTAATGTCGGAAATGAGGGTAGTTCTGGCTTTTCCTGTCAAGACAATGAAAAGACACTGCCTTGTTAAAAATGAGTACAGAATCTAATTTGCTTTGGGGGAAAACATTCCTTTTGTGCTGAGAGAATCCCATCTTTACAGGAATTTTTTAAATGATTATTACCAGGAATTCATTTCCAGTAATCTCAGCTTATTATCTAATACCAGTAATTTTATGAAAAAGTATAATTGTAAATACCAGCAGTAAAGTGGCCTTTCCTTTAGTAGGACTTTGAAATGATTCAAAAGTACCTGCTTTTCTCAGAAGTTAGGGATATTTTCATTCAACCTGGGAATTGCTCCATCTGTTTGCCCCTTATCTCCTTTCCTGTCCTCCATTTTCTCCAGTATATCTACCTGAATAGATTAATTATAACATAGAACAGAAGGAACATTTGAAGTTGTACAAGTTTCTCTTTCTTGATAAAATGTTGAGAACAGAATGGGGCATTTCTATCTAGCAAATCTTCAGAGCCTCAAAGCATAAGAATCCTTGGGTAAATCAATAAATATCTCAAGCTTAGAAAATTAGGCTATTTAACCAGTTGTCTATTTACTGATCGACTCGAATGTCCTAAAGACCACAATTTGAAGTGACTTTAAAAGTTGATTAAGGGACTTTCCTGGTGGCACAGTGGTTAAGAATCCGCCTGCCAGTGCAGGAGACACGGGTTCGAGCTGTGGTCCAGGAAGATCCCACATGCCGCAGAGCAACTAAGCCCGTGCAGCACAGCTACTGAGCCTGCGCTCTAGAGCCCGTGAACCACAACTGCTGAGCCTGGGTGCCATAACTAGTGAAGCCTGCGCGCCTAGAGCCTATGCTCCACAACAAGAGAAGCCACCACAGTGAGAAGCCCACGCACTGTAAGGAAGAGTAACCCCCGCTCACCACAACTAGAGAAAGCCCATGTGCAGCAACGAAGACCCAACACAGCCAAACATTAATTAATTAATTTAAAAACTTGATTTAGTTATCTCAGTAACTTTCAAGTGGCTTTGTGGTCAAATTACCTCAGTTCTGAATAATTTAAGAGAAGAATTTATTCAATACTGCTTTATTTTAAAAACTGATCTGGAAAAACCTGAATAGTCTTCCATTTTTGTTTCTTCCTAATGCCCTTTATATTAGGGGAATTGAATAAAGTATAATATACAAATGTTTACCCGTACACTACATTTCGCATGCTATCTTATTTAAATCTTCAAAAATCCCTGTAAAGATGATTTTCAGTCCCATTTTACAGAGGAACAAACAGGTTACTTATTCTGAAAATAAAATGGTATCAGGAAGTACTGACTCGGAAGCACCATCCTCCCTGCCCCAGCTTTGGTCAAATCTGAACATTTTCTCTAGTGGAAGATCTGCACAATTTCAAAGCAGACTTCTGATCTGCAGACAAGGAAGCAACCCTTATCCAAAGGCCTAAAACGTCATTATCTTCATAGCTGGCTTAAAATGCGTACGGCCATCGAAAAAAGCTAGCGCACAATCACACTATTCTTGATGTTGTCCATATGAATGGAGAACTGGAAAGGTTCATGAAAGTAATTTCTTCCCATCTCTCAAATGGTGCAAGAAGCTCTCCTAAAGTATCTCTTTTTTAAAGTTCCAACTGTTAGAGCCAGCCCATTCCTAGCCTTTCCATCCCCCTGCCCTGCCCTCTCTTCCTAGGAGGACAGTTCAATCCTCAGGTACCTACTCAGCCCCTACTCCCAGGTTCTGGACCTACCCCTGGGCTAAGAGGGATTTCACCAGATCAAGCCCTGGCATCTAGGATCAACTCCCAACTAATCTACTACTTAGTCCTGAATGCAGCAGGAGTAGAGCCATTAGTCTCAGGCCCAGGAGCACAGCTTCCTTCCAGGCTTGAAAGAAATAGAGATAAGAGGGCTTCCCTGGTGGCTCAGTGGTTGAGAGTCCGCCTGCCGATGCAGGGGACACGGGTTCGTGCCCCGGTCCGGGAAGATCCCACATGCCGCGGAGCGGTTGGGGCCGTGAGCCATGGCCGCTAGGCCTGCGCGTCCGGAGCCTGTGCTCCGCAACAGGAGAGGCCACATCAGTGAGAGGCCCGCCTACCGCAAAAAAAAAAAAAAGAAAGAAAGAAATAGAGATAAGAGAAGTTAGCGTTGTGGTTCTGGCTCCGCAGTTAGACAGACCTGGGTTAGCCCCTGCTCTGACCCTGGGCAACAGTGTGAGTTTGGGCAAGTTGCTTTGATCATTCTGTGCCTCAGAGTTTACTGTGAAGATCAAGCATGATAGTCCATGTTAAGCACATAACCGAGTATTTAGCAGTGCAGAGTAAACAATAAAGATTAGCTGCCATTAATAATTGTCATTATTTGAGTTGGAGGTATAGAGATTGAAAATTAGGCTAGATCTGATATCATCCTTCCCATGGAATGATCCCCCTGGAAGGATAGGCAGGACCACTATACCTGTGTACTTCCCCTTTATCTGAAGCATCGAGGTTTCCACCTGGAATTGGCGAGTAAGGATCAGATAAGCCAGGTTTCCTATCTGTGCTTTTACCTGACGCTTCCTCCAATACTTTAAGATTAAACGCGATAAAGCAGAAACTAACACACCATTGTAAAGCAATTATACTCCAATAAAGATGTTAAAAAAAAAAAAGGTTAAACGCGGCCAGTCACAATACTGGAGAAGAGACTAAGGACCAACCACAGAGTCAGCTCAGGTCATGAAATCCATTTCTGTCTACTTCAACTGTGTCATGGTTTAGGGGACTCGCCCTGTGACCCCAGGGGTCTCTCTTAAGGCTCCCAGGGTTACTTCCCTTGGATAGATTCAAAATCTATCTTCCTGGACAGGTGAGGTGCTTCTCAATGTCTCCCCTCCCTCTCTGCTGCCAGGCTCATAGTTCTCACCAGGGGTCACAGATTTCCCTTAGGAGAGTTAAGCCCCAGTGATTTAGTGAAGGTAGCTTACTTATAAGAGTAACCATTAACATGACATCCACCCTCTTAACAAATTTTAAGTGTTCTTGACACAAAAGCGTGAAGCACAAAGAAACTTTTGGAGGTGATGGATATGTTTATTACCTTGACTGTGATGATGATTTCACGGGGTGTGTGCATATGTCCAAACTCATCAAATTGTATAAAGTCAATATGTTGTTTTTATATATCAATTACACGTCAATATTTTTTTAAAATTATTTATTTATTTGTTTGGCTGCGTTGGGTCTTCGTTGCTGCACGCAGGCTCTCTCTAGTTGCGGCGAGCAGGCTTTGTTGCGGTGTGTGGGCTTCTCATTGCGGTGGCTTCTCTTGTTGCAGAGCACGGGCTCTAGGCGCATGGGCTTCAGTAGTTGTGGCTCGCGGGCTCTAGAGCGCAGGCTCAGTAGTTGTTGCGCACAGGCTTAGTTGCTCCGCGGCATGTGGGATCTTCCCAGACCAGGGCTCGAACCCGTGTCCCCTGCATTGGCAGGCGGATTCTTAACCACTGTGCCACCAGGGAAGTCCACCTCAATATTTTTTTAATTAGTAACCTTTCTAGTTCCCAGTGTCTTAAGTGCCCAAACTGGGACCAGGATTAGCTCCTTCTGTATGGGCTTCCTTGCCAGGACATGGTCAGCACCCATTAAAAAAACTACCGGTATACATATACATATATCCCCATATCTCTTCCCTCTTGCGTCTCCCTCCCTCCCACCCTCCATATCTCCTCCCCCCCCAGGTGGTCACAAAGCACTGAGCTGATCTCCCTGTGCTATGCAGCTGCTTCCCTGACTCACTTTGTTATAAAGCAGAAACTAACACACCATTGTAAAGCAATTATACTCCAATAAAGATGTTTAAAAAAGAAAAAAGAAAAAAGAAACTACCGGTAAACACTTTCCAGCCTTCACTAATTTTACCAGCAGAGGGCGCACAACAGACATGCAATTTCTATTGAATTATCAACCTTGCGTCCAGAGTGGTCCTCATAGTGCAGAGCTATTTATGCTCCGAATTAGTTCTTCATTGGCCTCTCATGGGTAAGAGGCTCTTGCCTACTAGTTTCAGACGCCCAGCCCAAGGACGTTTGGTATGACTGGAACAGTTTCATTTATCCTAGGAAAGGATCCACCTCACCAGGCTGGATTCCGTGTTAACTAGACCACTAATTTTGAAGGCGTGGCTCAGGAAAGGTAGTTGCAGATCTTAGGGTTTATCAAGAAGCCTGGGGGTGGCGGGGGAGAGAGAAAGACCTGGAGGCACGTCAGAATCAACTATGGATATTTAAAAAAAAATAAATTCCTGGGCCTTGCCCCCAGATCTAGTAGATCAGAATGTCCAGGGTGGTGCCCCAGGAATCTATACTTTAACACGGTGCCAACGGATTTCATTCAGTCAGATGTGAACCAGCGTTTCGGAACTGCTAATCTAGGGCAATCTCTGGCATTCCTATCTCAGTCTTGCTGCTGCAGCTCCAGCCCTTAGGGACATGGACAGTCATGGAGTCAGAACTAGGTGTGAAACCAGTGGGGCCTAGGCCAGCCCTTCCAGAGGGAGCAAGGCCCCTCCCAGTGAGGGGATGAGGGATGGTGGGTGGAGGGAGGTCTCTATAAGTTAAGGCAGCAACTCTGTCCCCTCAGATGCTATAACAGAATAATCACTGACCCCTCTCTGCATCTGCCACTCAAAGTTGCAGGAGAAGCTAAGCCTTGCTTTCCAGGGAGCTCTCAGCACGTCTCCAAGCCCTCCATCCCCGCCCCGCATGCACACAGGGTGGGCTGCAGTCAGCTACACTTGGGGGGTGGGCTTCTCCAGCTATTCCGGCCTGGGTCTCCCTCCCCAGCACCGCTCCAGGTGGCGGTGCTCAGAGAAGCATTTGGTCTTGGTCTCTCTGACTGAAGGACCCTGCGGAGACAGTTCTCAGCCACACTGAACTCAGCCAGAGCCAGTCCTCAGGCTGAATCGGGGGCCTGAGCAAATGCTCCGATATTGGGGGAAGGGTGGTGCTGGGGGTCCCAGTAACAGTATCCTGCAGGCCCCAAAGGCTGAGCTGCGGAGTCCGGCCGGCTGTGTGGTTCCTAGCTATCGTCCAAGCCAAGGACATCTCGGGGACTCCTTTGGCCCGGAGCTGACACTTCTTCTGTCAGCCACTTGGGTTTCCTGGAGGATGTGGTTAGGGGTGTCCCATCCAGGGATGAATGTCCCCGTCTGGCCTCTCAGATATTGAGTGGCCTCCTGGTCAAGCCTCTGTGGATCAGGGGGACTGGTTGGAGTAAACCCACAATCCCTGCAAGGGGAGAAATCCTGGAGCTTGGAACCAGCTGGAAAGACAGTATAGTATCATAGAAAGAGCCTAGACTTGAAGTAAGACAAATTTCCCTTCACCACTTACTACCTTGGACAGGTCAGCACCCATATTCTTATCAGTAAAATGGAAGGTATTATCCCTACCTCACAGGGTTGAAGGAAAATTAAATGAGCTAGTGAAAAAATATAAAGTGTTTTAGCACAGGGTCTGGTGTCCACTAGGCATTGAAATGTTCGTAGTTATTTCTCCAGGTCCTGTCTCTGTTGAACACTCAAGGGTACAGGTCTGGAAAGTAAAAGGGGGCTGTAGAGGGGAGATACTGGCCATCATGGATCGTTGCAGAGCTTTACTGAGGCTGAATGAGGAGCCTGCGTCTCTTGAAGCCCCCCGCTCCTCACCACCCTCACAGCAACAAGAGTGTCACCGTTCTCTGGCCTCCTGAGTCCCCTTCCTCAGTGTGCACTCTGGGAACAGCCCATTCCCAGGTCCTCTTGCTCAGTCTGTGGGAGGCCTGGGCGCCACCACGCCACCCTGCTGCTGCCAGCAGGAAGTTCTGGGGCTGGGAGACTGGATGGAGCCCAGAGCTTCTCAGGATTCCTGGGGCCACAGTGGGGAACCCCCTGACTTCTTGGCTGTCCCCAGGTGCCTGAGCGAGAGCAATGTCATCCTACAGGAAGGGACGGGATTGGGCAGGTGAGCTGCAGAAGATACAGGCAGGTAGGATTGGTGAGTGCCTGCTTTGAGCAGCAAAACTACCAGAGCCTTGGCGGTACTAATTACCAAAAGATAATTGTCTGGGGGCAGTTTTCAAGTCTGGATTTTAAGGTGGGGACCAGCCAGTGTGGAAGGGACAGCCCTGAGGCCCACACACCTAGGAAGGCTGCCTATTCCTCTCAGAGGAGCTAAGAAAACTGGAGGCTTTTCCCTCTTGCCAGTCAGTAAACCTGCTGAATCTTCCCAAAGGTTACTGAATCTAGATGATGCTAAGACCTTCCACTGGCTTCCCACTGCACTTAAATAAACCGACATTCTCCTCCCTGCTTGCTCAGCCCCACCAGCCCCCTTTCTGTTCCTCAAATGCACCAACTTTACCCCTGCCTCAGGGCCTTGGTATCTGCTGTTTCCTCTGCTTGGGGTTCTTTTCCCTCACAGCTGGTTGCTTTCTTTCATTTAGGTTTCAGCTCAGATGTTCTCTCTTCAAAGATGCCTCTTGTGACCACTCTATCTAATATGTTGCCCTCCCCCCACCTCCCTCACTTTCTGTCCATTTACCTCATTTTATGGCCCTTAGAGTCCTTATCACTCTCTCAAACGATCTCATTTATATATCTCATTTCTTGTTTAGTGTCTGTCTCCTTTATGAGAGTAGGATTTTATTTTGTTCACCTATGTATCCCCGGGGCCTAGAACAATGGCACACAGTAGGTGCTCAGTAAACGTTTGTTGAATGCCTGAAAGGTGTCAGAGGCAATCCTGGTCAGTGGACTTGGAATGTTGTCATCTTGATCCTGTTAAAGCAGAAAGGAGCGTGACCAAGACGGGCCGGGACCCGGACTAAAATGCATCCATTAGGATGGACAAGTGCCCCCGCAGCCACTGAGAGGTGGCCCGGCCCTGCAGCCAGGTCACAAGAGCCAAAAGATGCCACAACAGTAATCCGTATCCTGGGCAAGAAGTCGGCATCTGAAGTCTGAGACAAGGTCCTGGGGTATTCCATCGGGGAGAAGCACAGCAACAGGGGCTTCAGCGGGCAGTTCACCAATAGACAACAGGACCCCAGCCCCTCGGGTGAGAGTCGGGGGCAGGACGTTGGGTGGGGACAACCGGTCAGCAAACACAGCCTTAATGGGGGTACTAGGAAGACTCCAAAAGCCAGGATCCAGGCAGAAACAAAGTGATGAGAACCAGACTGGCGGCTGGGCCGAGGCTGAGACCAGACGGGAGTGGGGTTGGGTGGGGAAGTAGTCAGTGAGGGACGCAGAAGCAGACAGGCTGTTTGGGTGGGAAGCACATCTGTTACCCTTTGCTGTCAGGGGCAGGGCCAGAGCTGCGTTTGCCTATCAGAGGACAGTGCTCAGGGGCTATCTGTCTGGGACCCCCTCCCCTCCTCTTGGGCTTCCAACAAGAGGGCTGCCTTTAGGAGCACCCCCAAGCAAAGAAATCTACCTGGGGCTGTTGTACGATAGATACGCCTTCAGAGCCACTTTTAATTTCTTTAACCATTGGATAAGGAGCCTTCACATCCATAGGGCCAGATGTACAAGAAATACCTACAGGACTTCTGCGGGAGAGCCACCAGAAGTTCCCACTGGCTCAGAAAGCAATAAACTGTCCTGCCTGAGGTGTGGGCTGCTCAGCTGTCAGTGGGCCAGACTCCTAGCTGTGCTCTTGCTCAAGCCCCAGGGTCATTCCTGCCTCCCTACTTTTGCCCACTCCCCTCCTCTTTACCAATCCAAATATTACACTTTATTCAACAACCAAAATAAGTTCAATGACGTTTTTGGTGACTCCTCCCTGATGTTGAGTATATGATGCTCTCAATTTCCATAGCACAGTCTTGCACTTGGTAATATTCTTGTCTAATTTTTGTTCCCAAGTAGTTTCAGTGTGTACATTGTTCTCACAACTAAATCAGAGGGTCTTGGAACGTAGGGGATGAATCCTCCTGTTACATTTCTTCCAACAAAGATCTGGGGGCATCATACACCTATGTTAGCTTGAACCCTGCCCTCTTCAAGAAAGGGCAGGGGGAAAGAAATACTTCTGGTATCAAGGGCTGCTTGGTGAAAAATGGGGAAGCAGGAGCTAACAGCATTGGAAGGAACTGGGCCTGTTGGGCAACCTATATTTTTATGTTTAAATTTTGGGAAATAAGAAGAGAGCAGCCTACTCTCGACATCCAAGGACCCTAGGAAATAATGATGAGTCAATGTCTCCTTTCAAAACTTCTCTATCCCTCTGCCTGCACTGGCTCTCTAGAACCACATATCTGTCCTGTATTCCACCCCCTCCAGGTGTTTTTGCCCACTGATGACATCATGTGAGAGAATGAATTAGTCCTGAAGAAGTGACTCAAAGGATGAGCATTTCAGGCAGCGTAGAAGGCTGGTAGGGAGTGTGCCTCTCTAGCAGGGCGAGCTGCCTCTTCTACTCATCACAATCAGAAATGTCTTCTTGGAGGAAAGCAAGACATGAAGGCATATGATAATCTATACAAATTTTATTTTAATATCAATTTGTATGGAAACAAGCAGGTGTCAGTGTTACACAGGCACGGAAAAAAGGGAAAGAAAAAAACCTCCAGTGATAATTGCTCTTGTATTTACACCATTTGGTTTCAACAGGGACAGGAAGTTTTACTGTTAGCTTCCTGTGGGAACTCCAGTTTCTGCACCTTCCCCTGCTGCCTCTCAGCATCACGATAGAGCAGGGATTTCTGAGCCTTCAATCGGCAAGCCAGGCACATGAAAATTGACTCCACGTTCTGGCTCTCTTTGGGGTCCTTGGCCGATGTCTCAAATAAGAGCATGTTATGGGCATCGGCAAATTTCAGGGCTAAGTTGGAGGGCACCTGGATCTGTTCCCTCAAGTCACACTTGTTGCCCACAAGCACTTTCGGGACTAGTGGAGGCACGGCATGCCCATTGCATTCTTGGATCCACATTTTGAGGTTGGTGAAGGATGTCATCTTGGTGACGTCATAGACAAAGACCACGGCATGCACATTGCGGTAGTAATGCTCGACCATGCTTTTTCGGAAGCGTTCCTGACCGGCGGTGTCCCACACCTGAACCTGGAAGATACAAAGACCCGTATTTGGAGTCAGAAAGCGAAACATGAACAGATAGGAGAAAACATGGTTCTGTGACATTATAAAAATGAGGTGACAAGCCCTGACACAGGAAGTGGTTCTTTGACAAATTGGCAGAATGGACTTATCAACATATAGAGAGAAGTTTCTTTCAGGGTTTATTAAGTCTTTCTTAAGGTTTTTAGTTGAAAAACTGGAATGTAAATTGGTCAACTTTCCTGGAGGGCAATGTGGCAATATTGTCAAAAACCTTAAAAATGTACAAAACTCTTAGAGCCTAGAATCCCACTTCCAGAAATCTATACAAAAGAAATAGCAGATAACGTAAATAAGTACTTGGGATATAATATACAGCATGATGACCATAGTTACCACTGCTGTATAATATATATGAAAGTTGTTAAGAGAATAAATCGTAAGAATTCTCATCACAAGGAAAAACTTTTTCTTTTTTTTGCTTTTTCTTTTTATTGTATCTGTATGATATGATGCGTGCTCACTAAACTTACTGTGGTAATTATTTCACAATATAGGTAACTCAAACCATTATGCTGCACACCTTAACCTTATACAGTGATGTGCGTCAATTATATCTCAATAAAACGGGGGGGAGCAAAAAAAGAAAAGAAAGAGATATGTGGTCAAAATTCTGCGCAAAGATCTTAATCACTTAAAAAAAAAAAAAAACAGGACTTCCCTGGTGGCGCAGTGGTTGAGAGTCCACCTGCCGGTGCAGGGGACACGGGTTCGTGCCCCGGTCCGGGAAGATCCCACATGCCGTGGAGCGGCTGGGCCCGTGAGCCATGGCCGCTGAGCCTGCGCATCCGGAGCCTGTGTTCCGCAACGGGAGAGGCCACAACAGTGAGAGCCCCGGATACCGCAAAAAAAACAGGAAACAACCTCCTAGGAGAGGAGCAGCTAAAATGTATGTATTGGGTTGGCAAAAAATTTCGTTTGGGGTTTTCCATACGAAGTTATGAAAAACCTGAATGAACTTTTTGGCCAACCCAATATATATCTATACAATGGGCTATTATGCAGCCATTAAAATAACCTCTTCATAGAATAAATGGTGTAGAAAATGCTCATAAAATATAAGTAAGTGAAAAAAGTAGGAAACAAAATTTTTCATATGCTATGGTCCCAATTTTTTTTAAAAAAATTAAACATAGACAAATGCATAGGAAAGACTGGAAGTGTATATGCGAGGACATTAATGGTTATTTATGAACAGTGGAACTTAGGTGATATTTACTTTCTTCTTTTTTTTTGTATTTTCCAAATTTTCTACTTCATGCATACATCACTTTGTTTTTTTTTGTTTTGTTTGGTTTTTTTTTTCATGACTTTTTAAAGCAAACAAAGTTAGTGTTAAAATCTCACCATGTGGCTCAATTGATTTTAAGTTCACTTCTTTGTTATGTAAAAGGTAATTTAGCTCACTGGATTTTTCTTCTGCATCTCAGCTTTTGGGATAATGAATAACATATGTAAAGATACAACTCCCAGGGGATACTCTGGAGTCTAAACACATTCAGCCCAATCTATTTCCTGTTATACATCCAAAGTCTTGGACAAGAGAAATCATGCTGAGAACGACGGCCCCAAGGCCTTATACAATTCTCAGTTATGAAAGAAAATGCGATTATGGTCACTAATTGACTACTATGGTTCTTAAAGCGAAGTATAGCCTTTATTTGGAGTTAGCAGTCAGTAAGTATAATCTAGTAAATATAATTGAATCTCTTTGCCGAATGAAGATCTTACAGGGCCCCAGAGTCATCATTGTGAACATCAGTTTTCATTGTCCAGGCTTCCCTTCATCTCCTCAATGGAGATGGCCGCCATGTTCCTTTGGCACGACATTCGAATTCATCTCCTTCTCCTATTTAGATTTCCATGTCTCTTGGTCAGACTCTCCTCTCCTCACTCCCGGATTACAGCAAAGTCTTTTGGACTCTAGACGTCTCCACTCCAGTGCCTCTTGCATACTGCTTTCAAACTAGCCTTCCTAAATCCCTGCTTGTATCAGCACGTTATTCTCTGCTTCAGCCAATTCCGATAGCCCTCTACTGCATGTGGCATCAAAATGGAAACATTTGTCTGCCATAATCGGACCCCACCCAACCTGGTTTCCAACTACTCAGCTGCACCTGCTTCATTCTCTCCTCTGTCCCTTTGGTCCTGCTAGTCCAGCTTCCCCTGCAGAAGTGGTTGCCCCCTCATTGCTCTATCCAAATCTCACCCATTCTTCCAGGCTCGGCTCACACTGCACCTTCTTCCTAAAACCTTCTCCAACTTTTCTTCAATTCTCTTTCCTTAGGCATTCCTATCGCACTTTGAGTCTGCACCACACCATTTAGAATATATTTATTTGTTCTCTAGTCGTTTCATCAGTGTTCTTGGCATCCCTCCAGCTAGACTGTAAGCAGTCTTTTTCTGCATCAGATCACTCGTCATCATGCTTGTCATCAATATCGTCGTTGTGATCAAAAAGCAGTATTGGCCTGAGCCAGCAAAACTACTGTCTGGCATCCTAGGTATCTGCCAAGGTGATTTCGGAGACAACATTCGACTTTGGTTACCCAGAAAAACATAAGTCTTCAAAGGCTGATTTGCTTCGGCAAGCAGAGACAAAAGAGATTTTCATTTCTTCCACCTCTCTGGTGCTCTGAGCAGGAAGAAAGAGGAGAGCAGGCCAGGAAAGGAATGGAGGTCAGTGGGAAGAGGGCAGGTATACTGCGAGAATATCATTACCACTTGGCTCCCACCCCCACCCTCCGGTAGTCTAGTCGTAACTCTTGCCTCTGAGTAAGGCTGAATGCCTACCAGCCCTCAGGCATGCGGCAGATGCTTTAACACCATGAGCTCAGGGCTCTAAAAATACCTGCCACTAGCAGGAACGTGGGTGGGAGTGTATGAGGTGTTTGGGGCTGAGTAGTTTGGCTGTTTGGCTTTTCTATGGCTTCAGAATTGTGCACGCCACCCCAGCTGCCAGAACTGCAGGGAGGGCCCTCTCTGCTGGAGACCTCCTTTGCCTTTCCAGTGCCTGGGGAGTCTTGGAGCTTTTATTCAGAGGCTCGGAATTTCAACTACTGCTCTCATTCCAGTTCTTTAGAAACCCCACCCCAAGTTCTTTGCACCCCTGTCTGTGGTGAGAGGGGAGCCAGGAAGCAGGCTGCTCACAGCAGAGAATCAGAAGAGCCAATGCTGTGGCCTCAAGAGCCATCAAAAAGGGATAGCACGGCAGTCAGGCTCGCTGGAACATGACTGACTTCATTTTGTTTCTGGGTTTCGTGTCCCTGTCCTTCTCAGCATCCTCATAAGCCCCTGGCCTCTGTCGGACAATGAAAGCATCTCCTCTCCCTTTGGCAGCTGGCACTCCCTCACCCAGTCCTCCCTTCCTGTGGGCACTGCACCTGACGCCTGCCCCTTAGCCCCACACATGCCCCCAGGATCCTCTTTTCTCTCCAAGGGCCAGTGGGGTATAGTGGAGTCAAACCAACTAGGGTGCAAATCTCAACCCAATCATGTCCCACTAGTTAGGTGTCCTCAGTCAAGTTACTTTATCTTCAGTGTCCTCCTCTGGAAACTAAGGATAAACACAGCAATCTGGTAGGGATGCTGTGAGGATTAGCATTCCTTGTAAGTACAGGACACAGTGCCTAATACACTGCCCCTTCGCCCCTGGCCTGAGACTGCCACCATCAGGTCTGGCCAGACAGCTAATTGGGCTGGCGCTGTTGGAAACGCAGCAGTAGATGTGGAATTGGGAAAGCCGGGTTCTAGCCCCTCAGCTTTCTAGCTGAGTCAATGACCAGCCAAATGAAATAACATGCGAGGAAGAGCTTTTGCACAATATAAAGTGCTCTGCAAATATTAGCTGTTGCCATTGTCTCAGAGGGCCCATGAGCCGTGTCCTGGTAGCACTGCTCCTTGGATCCGTTGGTTCTCGTCCTGGAAAGCGCAGAAAGCTTGGCTTCTTTTCTTGGCTGTGCCACACAGCATATGGGATCCTACTGCCCCGACCAGGGATTGAACCTGTGTCCCCTGCATTGGAAGCGCGGAGTCTCAACCACTGGCCCGCCAGGGAAGTCCAAGCTTGGCTTCTTGAGGATGAGATCGAGCCAAGGCAAATGCAGTCAGTGGGGAGGGGGAAGAGAGAGGAAGGCCAGCAACAAGCCATGGGTGGCTGGGGGCAGGCCCAAAGTGACAGGGACTCTGGAGAGTCAAGGGGCACAGGGTGGGGAGCTGCCAAAGATAAATCTAGCCTTGTAAACCATTTTCCTGGGGCTACCACTGCCTGAGCAAGCTTCAGCAAGTTCCTCACCCCTCCACGTGCTCTTAGCTGACATGGGTATTTCTTATCCCTAGGGAACATATCTGGCGTCTTTCTACAGATGAGGCATGAATGTCCTTTTGTTGGAGGCTGGTGGAGGGGGGGTAGAAGTGGAAAGAGAGAGAAAATACATCTGTAACCTTTGGAGGATGCCCGAGTGGATGACGGGAAAAGTTTAAGATAAATCCTTCTTCAGCTAGCTGGCTGCCCCATCTGCGTCTAAGATACACCACGTTCACACACCAGGCTGACACAGAGAATGGCAAAGGATGACAACAAAGAGAAACTCACCCACAGCAAGAGAGGCAGCAAGGGAGACAGAGAAACGACAAAACTGCTGGATAATTAACCATTCAGCTAACTGGCAGAAGATGGAAGCTCAGAAGCCCTAAGGAAGACATGACGTCATTCTGACTGCGGGCAGCTTCCGAGGGAACGCTTAGCTCAGCCACTCGGTAATGTAGCACACGAAGGTGTTTTTCCAAGTGATCAGTGGAGGAAGAGAAATCCACGATCCTGAACAGCACCTGCCCACAGCCTCGGCCGTTCTGCAGCGAGCATGCCTGTTCTGGAGTGCTGGGGCAGAGGGTTGCCCAGGCTATAGGAGGAACCCAACTGGATAGCAGGGGGTGCTTGCATGAAAATTTACAAGGAATGGCTCAAAAATTAGAACTAAGCCTCCCCTCTACTACCTGCCCACCCCCAAACACACGCCCCAGTCGGCATTTTCCAATGCTTTTAGACTGAGACAGGTGCAATATGATTTAGCTAAACCTGTAAGGTGACAGACACTTAATGGTCATTAAGGGAAGCTCCACCCTGCCTTTGGGGATTGGGGGAGGCCTCCATCCTTCCTAGGCTGATGTCAGGGAGGACTGTCAGCTTTCCCATATGATGTCTCACCGTGTCCCTGTCACAGGTAACTTTGTGGGTTGGATGGACGATGGGGCTGGCCCAGAGTGGGGATTTACATGCTCTTCTAAGCCAGGCAGCATGGTGTGTGGAAAGAGCAGCAAAAAGGGAATTAGGAGACCTGAGTTGTAGGCCGGGCCCTGGGTGATCTTAAGCAAACACGTTCCCTCTCTGAGCCTCAGTTTCCTCTCTGTAAGACAAGGAAGTCAGATTAGAGATGCCCTAAGGTCTCTTCCATCTCTGAACATCCTCTGATTCTCATACCCAAGGTGAGATAGTCAAGGTGCAAAAAGTAAAACCCAGGTACTCGGCTCGACGTCTGGGGTGCAGCCAAAGGTGACATCTTGAAGGCTCCTGGGTTCTGGGGCTGAAACCCTGGACCCCTGGCCTAGAAGAGACCATAAGGCTGGTTGCCCGGCATGCCACCTCCCCCTGAACACAATGCCCCCCAGCCAGATACTGCCCCGCTAGAGGAGAGAGCAGTAGGAAAGAGCATGAGCTCGGAATCTAGGTTGAAATCCTGGCCCTGTCACGGGGAAGGCAGGATAGTGAGATGGCAAAGTGCTTGGGCTCAAGAGTCAAAGACTGAAGCTCAGATCCACGTGCCTTGGGGCAAATTATTTAATCTCTCTAACTTTGGTCTCCTTATCTCTAAAACAAGAATGGTAATAATAGTCCTAATTTCATAGGGTTGCTGAGAAGACCAAATAAGATAGTGCATGGGAAGCGCCTAGCCTGTGCTCTTTGTTTCTTCAATAAATAGAACTTGTTGTTGTTATTATGATTATTGTAGGCTTTTCTTGATGTTCTTGTGAACCAGGAAATACTGGATTATAAATCTTGTGAGGGCATGGGGGACACATTGATTGGAGACACCAAATGGGGCTTCAAGGCCCTAGGGATGGCCCTGGTAATTAAGACAGTAGCCCCAAATACGCTAAATTAGTCGTCCCCCTGCAGGGGTTGACAGTATGTGCTACCCTGGGACACAGGGGGGCAGCCCCGGAGAGGCCACACCCTACTCTTGAACTGAGAGAAGAGCTTGCTGAGACCTCTCTGCCACTCTCCTGTGAGCACTGGCATTTTAGAGCCTGACAGCCTTCTCTTGCTGGCTGTGGTCTAGGGCCACCTCAGCCTGGGGACTTTTCTCTCTTCCCCAAAGGCAGTCACCTCCTAGTGTGATTTTGGTACCTGTTCCTTGAGAAACTTCAGGCCAGCCGGAGTATGGGGCAAAATCATCTCCTATGGAGCTCATTTGCTAGCTGCCATTCTCTGCCATCTCCCCAAGGACATGCTGGTCTCGCCTGCTGGCTTGGGCCCTGAGCTTGCAGCAGCTTTGCCAGAGGCAGGGTCCCCATCCCGCTGCTCCCACACCCCACCCTGAGCTCCTTCAGAATCTGCACTCAGAGGGCTCCTCCATGAGCAGTGTCACAAGGTTTTGCCCTCTTGAAAATATCATCTTCCCAAAAAAGCCTGTGTTAAGCACTTATCTGCACGTGGTGCTGTGCTGGGCTCTGTTTCTAGTGAGTCACATTGTCACTGGCTCTGCCCTCTGGGAAAAAGTCCGGAATCTTTGGCAGAGACTGTAAAATCCAGTTTGATCAAGTACTGGGTGTTAGAAGGGAAGGAATCTTTGCAAAATTTCCCCAAGGCCATTGGGTAGTGACCCTCTTCCACTCGTTTTCACCTCCCACTTTCTGGCTTCCTCCTCTCCTCTCCCCCTGTTCTCCTTCCCTAGACTCCCAAACGCTTCCTTTTCCTCCATCTAAATTTCAAGGGGACTTATTTCCCCCTCTCTTAAATCCAGAGGACTCGTTGGCTCAATGTGACACGATTTTAAACAAGCAATAGCATTAAATTCAAAAGGTTTTGAGGGTTTAAGAGCACATCCATAAGTACATTTCTAGTTGGCATTTTAAAAGGCATGTTTTAGAAATGCCAGAGTCTTACAATGTTACATTAAAGAAGTCCTAGCCAAGCAGATATTGACATAAGAGCCCTAGGAAAGGATGGAGACAGAGACCTACTTTGACTTTTAAAAGCAAATGTAGCAATTCCCTCCAAAATGCGAGGGGCAAAAAAGATCATTATTTCCAAACAGTGCCCTGTCTTCCTGATCCTGGGTCTCAGTTGTTTTCAAGAGCCTCCCTTACCAATACTGAGCTGCCCATCTTCCTGACATCTAGTGCCTTGGCCTGGTCTCTGAAGCCATTTTAAAACACATTCATTTTAATAATGAAGGAGTCAGGAACCTTGTACAGTTTAGAGCATTTCATCATTCTCCTCAGTTACTCAGTCCTTCTCTCCACATCACTCAGAAGAGAGGCCCTGTGGTCACTGGGGCTGTTTACCCAGCAGGAGGGAGGGTTGCCTTCACCCGACAGTGTCCGACCATAGGCTCAAGAAAAGGCCAGCTGTGGGACTTCCCTGGTGGCACAGTGGTTAAGAGTTCACCTGCCAATGCAGGGTACATGAGTTCGAGCCCTGGTCTGGGAGGATCCCACGTGCTGCAGAGCAACTAAGCCAAATGCGCCACAACTGCTGAGCCTGTGCTCTAGAGGCCGCGAGCCACAACTACTGAGCCCACGTGCCACAACTACTGAAGCCCACGCACCTAGAGCTGGTGCTCCACAACAAGAGAGGCCACCACAACGAGAAGCCTGTGCACTGAAGGAAGAGTAGCCCCCGCTCGCCACAACTAGAGAAAGCCCGCACGCAGCAACGAAGCCTCAACTCAGCCAAAAATTAATTAATTAAAAGACAAAAAGAATTAAGAAAAGGCCAGCTGTGGGTCTAAAGAAGTTGGTCTTTAGTACCCAGTGCCTTCTGAGGTGGCTTTTCTGCCCATAACCCTGCCCCCTCTGCTCCTCTGACACATGAAGCTGCCCTTGCCATGTCCTCCCTCCCTCCATCCTCGGCACATTGAAATATTACTGTCCTATCGAGTTTCTACCTTTTCTGAACCAAAAGTGAGCACAAATGGTCAGACAAGAATATCTGTACTTAGCCTACTTGACAAACTAAAGAGAGGGGGGCACCAAGACACTTCCCTCAGCCCTCAGATAAGTTGCTCTGCATTTTTACAAAGGCCTGCTGAAGACAATACCCACAGAATGAGTAATGGGCATTAGGTACCCAGACAAATAAAGAAGATATCATTTAAGGGGTACTTTCCAAAAGAACTAGTTTAATCTATTATGAAGTGTTGGCAGGTAACCCTGTCTCAATTTCTTTAAAAGGGCTCATGGCTTTGTGCCAGAAGCACCCCACACTACTCCTATTCCAAATCAGCCTTAAACTTAATTATAACTTGTAATTTAAAATAAAGCAGCTTTCATTCTCTATGGAGTTCCATCTCCCCCCACCCCAGCAAGGCCTGGGGGCTTAGCCAAAGCAGGTTTTTGCAACCTACTGGCACCCACGAGGTAGAAGGAACCTCAAGATGTGTAAAGCGCTTTGGGATCCATCCCACAGACCAGGACGGAGATCCCTCATACCGCCCTCTGCCCACAGGTGCCGCTGCTCCCGGCTCAGGGTCAAGGATAGGATCAAACAGGCTTTTCCTAGTGGGAGCTGTCAGGCAGGGGCAAAGGGCATGAATGCAGCCACTCCCGCCTGCCCTCAGAAAACGGGTGAGGTGGGTACTGGGCCACTGAGAGAGGCGAAGGGGATAAGGACGTGCCGAGGGTCTTGGGCTCAGCAAGCGGCGACACAGCCACGCGCTGGACATTTACAACCACTAGAGCAACGCCTCTGGCAAGGCCCCCTCCCAGATCCCTCCCTTCCCGGACCTGACCGTCTGGATCACCTTGATCTTCTCGCCCTCGATTTCCACGGTCTTCTCCCTGAAGTCCACGCCGATGGTGGCCTCAGTCTTGTCCGGGAAGGTCCCCCCGCAGAAGCGGAAGGTCAGGCAGGTCTTGCCCACATTGGAGTCCCCAATCACGATGATTTTGAAGATGCGAATCTGCACGTACTGGTCCAGCGACGAGTCCAGCTCCAGGGACGCCAGGCCAGCGGCCGAGGCGGGCTGCAAGTTCCCATGGCCCAGGATGGGCTGCGCCATCTCCCCCGGACCGGACCCGGGCCCCAACCCCCCTCGAGGGCTACACACAAAGAAAACGGCCACGTTAGTGCGCTCGAGGCGAGCGAGCTTTGTGCGTGTGTATATGTGTGTGTGTGTGTGTGCGTGTCTGTATCCGCGCGTGTGTGCGTGCGCCAGCAACGTGTGCGCGCGCGCGCGTGAAGGGGGTGCCTCTCACCCCAGGCCCCCCCTCCTCCAGCGCACCCTCCTAGCAGCTCTGAGACAGCGACACAAAAGCCAGGGAGGGGAGGAGAGATGGAGGAGAGTGGGCAAGCGTTCTCCTTGCGCCTGTGCGCTGGGACGGGACGCTCGGGCGTGCGATCCTACCGCGCTCCCCAGGCCGCTGCGGCCGCCACCGCACCTTTGCCTAGACCCTCCCCTGCCTGGACTCCAGGGACACACCGGAGGGAGGAAGCCTAGGGAGGAAAGGGTGGGTGGGGAGAGCCGCACACACCACCCCAGGATGGTCTTCCTTTCTCCTTGCCCCCATTTATTTTATAGGTTTATAGGTTTCGGGCTCCCCACCCCCACTTTCTCGGAGCGCACGAGGTCAGCGGGCACAGCTGGGGAGGACAAAGAGAGCTGCACCCTCAGGCATCTCTGGAGCACCTCGGCCTCGGAGCGACACTACTCGGCGGGGGTGGGGGGTGGGGCGGAGATACCTCCTTCACCAAGCGGCCGGCAGCTGCGCCGCGCCTCCGCAGCCCCCTCCCAAGCCTTAGGATAAAGCGATGCTCTGTCTTATTGAGAAAGCAGGTGCGCTCGCGCGCCCCAAGGAGCCGGGGAGGGCGCTGCCAAGACACGCTGTGGTTTATGGGGGACCGCGCAGCTGCGAGAGGTAGGCAGGGGCACGGGTGTCCGTGTGTAGGGGGAGTTAGTGTTTCTGTCACAGACTTGTCAGATGTAGGGGGGCGCGTGCCAGGCGCCAACCTTCCCTTATCACACCACGAGCACCCATCCTCTGAATGTTCAGGAGAGTGGCTCCCATTGGCTGCTGCAGTCGGTTGTGTTTGTCTAGCCAATGGGGAAGGCCCGCCACGGGAGAGGGCCGAACATGGGGTAGAAGAAGGGGGAAGCTGGTGGTGGCAGCTTCAGCAAAAGGGGACTTTGTTTCCGGGGCTAACCATTACAGGTCCAGGTGGAGGGATCGTGGGACATAGCATAAACCTCACAGTGTGTTGCATTCCTGAGCCCTCCATATAATCATAAATCCTTCCAGAATGGTGGAGTTTCAAAAGGAATTATAAACCCCTAGGAGCGTTCACCCCTCTGCAACTGAATGTAGAACAAAGTGGTTGGGTCTAATTTGCCAGAAGCCTAGGTTATGCTTGGAAGATGATAAATGAACAGAACTTTCTTACAGTGTTGGGGGCAGCTTCCCAAGGCTTAATAAGCATCACACATCTTGGTCAAGACCAGTGTTCCCTCTGCCGAAAGTGATTTGCAGGTTCAGAATCTGTTTGAAATCAACTCTGCTGAGGTACAATTTACATATAATAAAATGTGCCCGTTTATGTTTGCTTTTAAGACTTTATCCCTCCTCCCACATATTTCATAAGTTAAGGTAATATTGACACATACCAATAGCACCGACGTATGCGTTATTTGCTAACGCCATCAAGGTCAGGGATTCCAGCAGCACACGTGAGTTACCATCTTATTTGTGTGTGAGGCTGAGCTGCAGAAGAGACAAGTATGACGAAATCCATTCCCACTATGAGGAAAACAATTCAGTGCATCGGTGATAGATCTGTAAGCAAATCGGAATGTGACTGCTCAGCCAAGTCCAAGTTACTCAAAATGGCTGGGAAAATGGGGTCTTCTAGTTAGGAAGCTTTTTAAGCTGAGTTAGCAGATATATATACAGCTAACTCTTTTAGCATATATGTGGGTCACCCATTTCTAAAACCCTAGATTATACGATTCAGTATTAAAACTCGAGAAGGATTTAATCTTAGTTGGCTAATCGAAGGTCATCATTATGAATACCAATTATCATTGTCCAGTGTGAATAGTAATCCTCATTGTACAGTATTTTGTTTCTGATTGGTTGATGTCTAGATAATAGTTTGCCAAATCATTCTCCTCTGAATTGGAAGCTAATGCTCCTGGTGATCATTATCTAGAGAAGAGTAGCTATTTTTTAAAAAAGGTAACTATTAATTAGGCATATCCAGTAGGTAAGAGTGAAAAGAAGGGCTTCCCTGGTGGTGCAGTGGTTAAGAATCCGCCTGCCAATGCAGGGGACACAGGTTCGAGCCCTAGGCCGGGAAGATCCCACATGCCGCAGAGCAACTAAGCCTGTGCGCCACAACTACCGAGCCTGTGCTCTAGAGCCCGCAAGCCACAACTACTGAGCCTGGGTGCCATAACTAGTGAAGCCTGCGCGCCTAGAGCCCGTGCTCCACAACAAGAGAAGCCACCGCAATGAGAAGCCCACGCACAGCAATGAAGAATAGCCCCTGCTCGCTGCAACTAGAGAAAGCCCGTGTGCAGCAACGAAGACCCAACACAGCCAAAAAAAAAAAAAAAAAGAGTGAAAAGAAGCTTTGCTAATTCATAGCCATAATTAATGCTAACTTTCTGGGAGATATAAAAAGATATTACATCCACATAAGATTATTTAGACATATGCTCCCAGCAAAAACTTGTCACTGAGTCTGAGAGTTCACATTATATTTGTAAGGTAGAAACACTGATTTCTGGAAATGTGGTATATCAAAATGGGCCCCATGCCCTAATAAAATACTCTGTGGAGTGAGATTTGGGGGAAATTTCACTTATATTTTTGGAGTTATTCAATATGTGTAAGTTGCTTTTGCCACCCAAAATGATAAAATATAATTTTTATTAAGAGGACAAGAAAACTTCATTGTACCTATTGCAAAAATAAATGTGCTGTACAATGTCTTTTTTGTATGTTAATTGTGCATCATTAAATGACTGTCTTTCAAATACACCCAGTTGTTTTCATAGGTATCTGATCGTCATGATTTTGATAGTGTTTTCCAAAGCTTCTTTCACCAACAGATATGATTAACTTTGTATTTAATCAACCCATGTTTATTATTGGCTTTTAGAAATAGCAATAAATTTCAATGTCTTCAAGACCTTTAAAATATGAAATAAGTAGAAATCATTTTTTACCTTATTGTGGAATTGATATTTTCAATATTTATCCCCCCAAAGAGTCCTAGCTTAAAAGGCAACTACTGGGACCTCCCTGGTGGCGCAGTGGTTAAGAATCCACCTGCCAATGCAAGGGACACAGGTTTGAGCCCTGGTCCAGGAAGATCCCACATGCCGCAAAGCAACTAAGCCCGTGTGCCACAACTACTGAGCCTGCGCTCTACAGCCTGCAAGCCACAATTACTGAGCCCACGTGCCACAACTACTGAAGCCCGCACACCTAGAGCCCATGCTCTGCAACAAGAGAGGCCACCACAATGAGAAGCCCGCACACTGCAACAAAGAGTAGCCCCTGCTAGCCGCAACCAGAGAAAGCCCACGCGCAACAATGAAGACCCAATGCAGCCAAAAATAAAAATAAATAAAAAAATGTTTTTTTTTAAAAAAGGCAACTACTACCTGCACTTCTGAACACTAACCTATTCTTTTTTTTTCTTTTTTTTTTTTTTTTTGCGGTACACGGGCCTCTCACTGCCGTGGCCTCTCCCGTTGCGGAGCACAGGCTCCAGACGCGCAGGCTCAGCGGCCATGGCTCACGGGCCCAGCCGCTCCGTGGCATGTGGGATCTTCCCGGACCAGGGCACGAACCCGTGTCCCCTGCATCGGCAGGCGGACTCTCAACCACTGTGCCACCAGGGAAGCCCTAACCTATTCTTAATGAGTAAGGGAACCCTGGATCATGTTCACCCAATAAATACTGCTTCCTGGGTTAAACTTCCTAAAACAACTTTGTAATTTCATTCTTTATCCCTATTCCACTAAAGATAATATCTTCATCGCCTACAATATTAGGGCCAAACCCTTTTGCTTGTTCAAATCTGGCCCCACCATATTCACCCGTCCTTACTTACTTCCTAGTATGTACTCTCTACCATTGTCCTCTGAAAACGTGCTGGGTTTTGTTTTATACCTACAAGCAGCATGGTGCTTCCTCTAAGATACTTTACAAATATTAGCTCATTTAACCTTCATAACAACCCTATGAGATTGGTAAAAGAGGAAAGTGAGGCACAAGTTAAGTGACTTGCCCAAGTGGCAGAGCCAGGATTCAACCTGGGGCAGACCAGATGCAAAGTCAATGGTGCTTAACCACTGAAAATATTACCTTTGGTCCCAAAGTATTCACCATCTGAAATATCATTCCTTCTCCTCCACTATTTGAATTTTACTACTCATCCTTCAAGACACAGCTCAAGTAACACTTCTTACGTGAAGTCCTTCCTTAGCTATTCCATCCCATATTTTCTCTTGCTCTTGCATTACATCAGATATTATTTATTATTTAAATGACCAGTAATATGTCATCTCCCCAACTAGACAGTGACCACTTCCTATACTTTTCATATCCCCCAGAGCTCCTTTAATAGCACAGTCCAAGTGGCAAGTGCTCAATAAATACCTGTTAAATGAACATGTAACTCAAAACTTTGAAATAGGCATATGTTATGTTTTGCATACAGCCAATAATTTATTTCCAATTTATCTTACATTTGGTAGAGTCAAAACACCTAGTTACACTCAGCCCCTCACCGTACTCCTCCCACAACTCTTAAAATCCTGCTTAGGAATACTCTCACAGAAAGTCTGTGAAGCACGAACTCTTTTTGCCAGCATCCTGCTCTCAAGCACGGAAGCCATAATAGCAGGAGACTGTCCGCAGCCCTCGTACAGCATCTAGGACACAGAATTGCACAATATAAAAGCGATTTGGGAAAGAGAGCGCGGAATGACTACTAGTCCTGCAAACAGGGGCTGGGTGGGAAAGCGCCAGCAATTTGTAAAGACGGAAGTCCACTCCGAATCTGGGAAGCCAGATGCCCCGGCTGGACCTACGGAAATACTGGAAGTGGACTACAGCCAGAGAACCCGGAAAGCTTAGTACCTAGTAAATAGTGGCCTAAAACAGAAGAACAAACTGCGGTGCTGGGGCCACGCTTTGTGAGGTGTCGTTACAGGTTCCCGCCATCGACAGAGCGGCAGCACCGGCCACAACCGCCAGGCAAAGTGGCCCCACCGGTCCCTCCTTGGACAGCTTTTGAGCTCGCTTAGCGGAACGCGTTACCATCAACCCGCAGAAACTTGCAAGCAACTCAGCCTGCGGTCTTTCCAAGTGTTCGGACAGCTAGGCGCATGCGCACAGCTTCTCCCCGTGCGGACCAATCGCAATGCGGCGCTGAGCGTTACGCCTGCGCAGTAGGCCTCCAGTCGCGCTTCCCCTTCCCCTGCTCTAGAAGGCCGGCCTAGCTGTCCAATGCCCACCCGGAGCTGGGAGGAGGAGCCTACGTAGAGTGCGTGTGAAGGGAGCCGGGGGAACTGGCCAAGGCCCACGGTGTTTGACCTGTCGGTCCGTCCGTGCTTAAGAAGAAAGGAAAGGAGGAGGAGGTCCAGAGTAGCGGTTGCGGAAATGTACCGGTGTGGAGGCCTGGCGGCGGGTGCTTTGAAGCATAAGCTGGCGCCCTTGGTGCGGACAGTGTGCGTCCGAGGCCCGAGGCAGAGGAACCGGCTCCCAGGTGACTGACCCATCCCGGGCAAACCCCACCTTGAAGACCAAGTACCTGGGTTCTACAGGCTCCCTATGCCTCTCAGGCCTTCCCCACCCCACCCCACCCCCGCCCCTGGGGAAAAACTATAAACACACTCAACAGTCGCGTGAATTCCGAATTGGCGGGATTCAAACCGTAAGTTTCGCAAGCCGTGCCGGCCTGACCTTCAAGGGATTTGAGCCCAGTAGTCGGCTTGAGGCCTTTTTCTGGGAGGGTTTGCTGTTCAGGGATAACAGAACAGCTGGCTGTCTCGTATTGTCCAATGCCACCTCCCGGCCACCCCCAGTCAGCCTTTTTAGAGCAATGAGGTGAAGTAGACTTTGTCATTTATCGATTGAGAGACTTTAAGCAGGACACTTAAGCCCTACGCCTCAGTTCCTTCTGTAAATGAGCATATTACCTGCCTACCTTCCAAACCCCAGATCAGATTCATAGATTTGAGTGCCCTGTGAAACAGAAACAGTGCAATCAGTGCAAGTAAGGAGTCAGTCCGCCATGCGCCAGCCACCGGGAAGAGTTGGCCCAGAATTAGTCTGAGATGCCTGGTCAGTGTAATTCTTGGTAGTCTCAACGCTTCGAAGAAACAGTTTGCAGAAAGCATTGTATTTGCCCTCCATGAAGTTGTTTCAGCAAATTTTAGAGCTAGAAGGGATTTCGTAGTAAAGTTCAACCCACTAATTTTATAGATAATAAACCGAGGCACAGAGAGGTGAAATTGCTTGCTCAAGGTCACATACCTAAGTAACAGGCAGAGCAAAGGTTAGTTTGCCAGTCTCTAGGTCCCTAATCCTCTTGCCCCAACTCCACACTGCTTCCTAAAGTTTGACCTCAAAAGGTTAAGGATGAATCCGGTTCCCCTTTAGCCCATTGGGCATCAGATTCCTTGAATTTATCTAAGCATGTCTTGAGCCTGCTGATTTCCAACCTGCACAATTTCAGGGGGGTAAAGAGTTATCCACCTGTAGGAGGTGCTGTTTTGTTGTTCTTTTTTTTTTTTTTTTTTTAATCAATCATCTTTGAATGGCCACCCGAGGATATTCACATTTGCTATGTCAGTGTGGAACTGCCTTGAGGCCTTTTCAATTTGGAACTGCCTTCTGGGTGCTTTAAAAAAAAAAAGTGGAAAATATTTCCCTTAGATTGTGAGAGTCTTCGGAAATGTGCATTTGAAAAGTTTTTCCAGTTGCTATGCCTCAAGAAAATGTTTCCTGATGGGTGTACCTGAGGTATGTTCTAAGACATGTTGCTTTGGGAACTTAAAGACCAGATTAGATTTTAAAAACTAACATCCTGTCTATGATGTCATCTGTATGGGTTTTGTGCATTGAAATGAGAATGCTCTATGTAAGTTGGACAGAAATTTAGGTAAGCTGAAGATTTTCATCCACACTGGGCTTTCAAACTTTGTGTACTTATTTTGCTTAAAACTCACAACTTTTGCCAGCATTCTGAAGTCTGACCAAAAGTTCTCATCAATTAAGTATGGATTTGCAAAGGTAAATTGATTTATGAGACATTTGAGGTGGTTGGTGATATTAGAACTACTGAAAAATACTCACTGAAAACGTTCTTTTCCATTGCATGACTTTATTTTAAGGCAGTCTGCTGTAGAATATATTCTGATTTCTTGACATATTCATCATTTCTTTGTATACACTTACTCTTTGTCCTTTGGCCAAGCACCAGAGTATAACATCATTACCTTTAGCAGTGGGTGGGGGTGGTTACAATTTCAAAAAGAAATGCTTCTGTCATTTAAGGCATCAACCTTGTTTTCTGGCTTGATTACTGATTGCTTTTAATCTGGTTTCTTTTGCACATAGCAGCATTTACCATATGTTTTTGCATAGATCAGGAAGAGGCATTGTTTGTTGATATGCCATTTCCCCTCCTTTTATCCCTTCCTCCCCACTAGTTCTTTGCCAGGATTATAGCAAACTTTAAACCTCCCTTGAAACATCTCATCCACATCTGTCACCATTGTCAGGTTCGTTTCCATTATATGTTGCCTTTTACCTTAAAACCATAATTGCTACTATTTGTTTATTTACTTTATTTGGATGCTCTGCCTCTTTCCAGAAATGATTAAAGGTAATTAATAGTCATCACTTTATATCTGCATTCAGCACTGAGCAGATTGGTTAGGTAGTAGATATTTTCTGTTCTGTAGTATTTTATTTGGTTATCAAACATTGTGCCACCGATGTGATCAGACTGATCACCGACCCCTGAGGTGAGGGTCAAATGTTTGAACATTTTTCTCTGTTCAGAATCCTTCTCACCTCTTTAAAAAGAAAACTGGACATCTTGAGGGCAAGGATCCAGGCTTCCTGGGCACTGCCACATGACACTTACTTTGAAGCCTAGAAGATGAGCCTTTACCTACTCCTTCTGCTGAGGCAAAACTTTCCCAAAGAAAATTTTAGCAAGTCAGCATTTTCTGCAACCAATTAATATGTTGTATTCTCTAGACATATTTTAAGGGAGTTGTTGCATGTTGTAAGTTTTATGTTTCCAAAACTTTCCTGGTCATATAAATTGAATGGAGGGCCAACCCTGAAAGTACTGAATGAGAATCTGTAGGAGAGAGCCTTGGGAATTTATATTTATATTTAACAAGCCCCTTGATGTAATTCATATGATCAGGCAAGTTTGGAAACTACTGTTCTGATGAATAATGACTCTTTCCCTTCCATTCTTCTGACCTAAGGATTAAAAACCAAACTGAGCAGCCTTGAGTCTCTTGTGATTTGTGTCAAGTTCATTTTCTGATATTCAGAAGAGTAGCAGCCATTCTCCCCTCCTAAGCTCTACACTATCTGAGACAGGAGTTATGTCATATTTATTTTTGTGTCCTCAGCATTTTGTACAGTCTCTGGTACGTGGTGAATTCTCAGTGACTAAACCCTAGTAATGTGAAGGACGTAACTTTGCAGAATAGAGTTAGATTTTTTTTTTCTGTCATCTAAATCATTTTTCTTCTGGTGCCTTCAGAGTGTTTCACACAAGAGGCATCTAACTACAATGGACAGATCATCTAGGCTTGTCCTATCCTGTGTTTTATCCATGTCAGAAAAATAAGTTTGACATTCAGAAAACAAGATTCAAGAGCATATAGACCTCTTAACCACTTGAGATTCCTAGGTGCCTCAATTGTGTGAATGTATTTCTGGAAAAGGCCTTCTGGGAGTATGGAAAAACAGGAGATTATGAAATCTAAAGAAATGAATTTGCTAATTTAGGTACTATTCTAATGCTAGCCTGTGGTATTTGAAGTTACTAATTTATTATTAAGCAGCCTGTACAATGGGATATGGCCAAAACTTCTTTGCAAAGAATTCTTCAAAGTGTTCAGTCCTTATCAGTAGAACTGGGGAGAATTTCTATTTCCTTATTTTATTCATTAATTCAAGAAATATTTGTTGAGCAAACACCTACAGGAATTGAATCTTTGCACGATATAATGAATATAGACAATGATGTTGTATTATATTATCAGACTTGCTAAGAGACTAGATCTTAATTATTCCAACCACTAAAAAGAAATGATAATTATATGACACAGTAGAGGTTCTAATTATCGCTAAAATGGCAATCATATTATTACATATAAATGATCAAATTTTTAAAAAAAAGAATTGAATCCTAAGTGTGAGGAAGGAACCTCTGCCTCTGTACATGTGGTCTGACTGCAGAAAATCTAAAACAAGTAGATTGGGGCAATGAGAAGTCAAGGAGTAAGGTGGCTTTCCCACATTAATAAGACAAGTGAAAAGGCATGTTTCAGTCATAATGTAAAATCTCCTAAAACTTTGAGGCTATGGGGGGAAAGGTGTGGGAATAATTTTATAGGTAAAAGAAAATTGGAGGGAAAATATGAACATCCATACAATATTATCACCTTCTACAAAATTAAAGTCACTAGGTATGTAAAAAGTTGGTTTGTTAATGACAGTATTGTATTATATTTCTTTTCAAGCAATAGTTTAAATGTAAACCCATTTACTTTGTAAAAAATCAATTTACTTTTTTTAAACATCTTTATTGGAGTATAATTGCTTTACAATGGTGTGTTAGTTTCTGCCGTATAACAAAGTGAATCAGCTATATGTATACATATATCCCCGTATCCCCTCCCTCTTGCATCTCCCTCCCTCCCACCCTCCCTACCCCACCCCTCTAGGTGGACACAAAGCACCTGAGCTGATCTCCCTGTGCTTTGCGGCTGCTTCCCACTAGCTCTCTAGTTTACATTTGGTAGAGTATATATGTCCATGCCACTCTCTCATTTCGTCCCAGCTTCCCCTTCCCCTTCCCCGTGTCCTCAAGTCCATTCTCTACGTCTGCATCTTTATTCCTGTCCTGCCCCTAGGTTATTTAGAACCTTTTTTTTAGAGAAATGCAAGTCAAAACTACAATGAGGTATGACGGTCAGAATGGCCATCATCCAAAAAAAAAAATCTGCAAACAGTCAATGCTGGAGAGGGTGTGGAGAAAAGGGAACCCTCTTGCACTGTTGGTGGGAATGTGAATTGATACAGCCACTATGGAGAACAGTAGGGAGGTTCCTTAAAAAACTACAAATAGAACTACCATATGACCCAGCAATCCCACTACTGGGCATATACCCTGAGAAAACCAATTTACTTTTAAATGTCTTTTTTTTGTGTGCAAATTGAGACAAGAACTGCTGAACTTACCCAAATCTACACCTTTAGTTTTATGTTTGTGAAAAGCAAGCAAAATCAGAATATTATATTAAATTATTATATTAAAGCAAAGTTATTATTTCTGTATTTAGGATCTTCTAGAGGGATAAACAGAATTTTAAAAGCATTTATTTTCAGTAAAGAAAAACTTCGAGTGAAGGTAAAGGACAAAACTAAATTCTTTGTGCTAAGTCATGTGGAACTTTTTCTACCCAGTTTCATTTTCTAAGCTCTGAGAGTTGTCAGTTTCTATTTCTGATGCTTCATCGTTTTTATGGACTTCGGAAAATCAAAAGCTTGCCCAGATCAAGATAAGCTTCTCCACTCTTGCACATGTTTTTATTTTAGTGATTTGTTGTTATTTCCAAATATAAGCCGTTTTATTTCATGTGGTGATGAAGGATTCTAAAACAGGTAAGAAATAAAAACAGTAGAGAAAAATACATTTCCAGTTCTAAGAATATAGGTCCATAGTCTCTTATCTATAATTTAGAAATCAAAATAGGACTAAAAATCAAGTTTTTGTAATTCATTTGTCAGTAAAACCTGACCTGAACTGGAGAGAAGCTACTTAGAGTCTTTTGTTTATTCCACTCAGTGTGCTTGGTCATAGAAGCATTAATGTGTGTGACTGGGTTGCTGCCCCTTACTGTGTTGGGTGTTACTATATGGTGTATGCATTATATACTTCAAACCTAACAATTCCAAGTTCTGGAATGCACATGTTCCCAAGGATTTCAGGTAAGAGACTGCAGCCCTGTTTTGGACGTGTTTTTACCCCTCTGAGCCCTGTAATTGTGAAAGCAAGGGGGAAGCTCCCTATTTCACATCTCTGCAAGTACATAGGGAATAGCTACCGGCGCCGTTCTGTTTCTCTTTTAAAGCTTGATCAGACCAGAACATATCTACTTGCCTCTAGACCAGTGATTCTCAAAGTGTAGACTGGCAGCATCAGCATCACCTGGGAACTTGTTAGAAATGCACATTCTTGAGCCCTATCCCAGATCCTCCAACTCAGAAACTCTGGGTGGTAGGTCTGGCCATCCATGTTTTAATAAACCCTCCAGGGGATTCTGATGCACACTCAAGTTTTAGAACCATTGTTCTAGATCAGGATTGGCAAACTACAGCCCACAGGCCAAACCCACATGCTTTTGTATGCCCCTTGAGCTAAAATTGGTTTTTACATTTTTCAGATGGCTGAAAAAAACTGTTAATGGACTATTCTTTGAAAATTATTTAAAATTCATATTTCAGTGTCCATTAACAAAGTTTTATTGGGACACAGTCATGCCCATTCATTTATATGTTATGGCTTTTGTGCAACATCAGCAGAATTGAGTAGTTGCAGCAGACACCATGTGGCCCGCAAACCTGAGAATATTTTCTATCTGGTTCTTTACAGAAAAAGTTTTGCAAACCCCTGTTCTAGGTTAATAGTCAACACGAGGAATATCACAAGCAGAGAAGGTGCTGAGACCTTCTTCCTTCATCTGAAAATGCCAGCATCCTCCTGGAGAAAGAAGTCTATGAAACTCTTACATTTCCATTTGTGAGCGTTGTTATGATCCTCAGATTCTTACATAGCTGTACCGAGTTTTTACATCAACATAATCTTTGCATTATTTTGGAGGACTGAGAGCCAAGTATTGATAGTTGGTAGATATTTTAAATTTTGTCATTGTAAAAAATATTTCATAGTCCAAAATTCTTCAGTTCTTTGGGGGAGATAAATTCACCTAAATTTTTTTTTCTGGTTTTCTTCTAAGCTTTACCATTTCTGTCTTCCAGGACACATTACCTTTCACACAAGACTGAACTGTATTCTGGTTAGATTGTGTTGCAGGAGTTTATTATTTTGTGCAAGGTTTGAGCCAGCCATTTAGACTACTCCTTAAGTAGTTGTTAGTGTGTCCCAGGTAGCCTGTAGTTAACTTGTTATATCTATCTATTCAGTCATCTCTCCATGTTTCATTTACGGTGAAGTTGTGAAGAGAGAGGTATTTGATGAACTGCCCGTGTGTTTTTCATTACCTTTTCTGGAAGCTATAAATTCCTCCCTGGACAGCATTAACTTGTACTGTTAAAACTCCGACAACTTAAGAGTGTGCATTCTGATATCTGTTGTATTTGTGTGTACAGTTTTGAAGGTTTTTTTCCCTTGGTCATTTGACAGTGAATATCACACAGCCCAATCAATGGGCAGTTAAGTCTTTACTTGTACAGTGCATTGATGTTTAGTCATAAACATGTATTAACTATTTTATTTTTGTATGTGTGTGTGTCTTAATAAATTGTGTTCCTTAGGCAACTTGTTCCAGCGATGGCATGTTCCTCTAGAACTCCAGATGACAAGACAAATGACTAGCTCTGGTGCATCAGGGGGCAAAATCGATAATTCTGTATTAGTCCTTATTGTGGGCTTATCAACAATAGGAGCTGGTGCATATGTAAGTAGAAAAGCAGCTTGTGTAAAGAAGCTGCCAGACAGCTCCCATTAATAGACTCAGTACTACTCTGCTTTAAGACTTTTACAACTAATTCTCCTTTCTCCTTTTGGAAAAATTTCCAAAAAGCCTTCTTTAAAGTGCCTACTGTCTAATATCCTATGAGAGCCAATTTGGGAATGACTGAAATTTAATCTCACATTGATTATCTTTGCTTTTTTCACTTGTCTTTTTACTCTTTACTTGGAAGCCTCTGCGTTTTCTTAGATTTGACTAATCCATAAAATTGTACCTTTTCTCTTGGATGTGACACACTAACCTGTGAATATGGTCAAAATTCATTGCAGCTCCTTAGCACAATATTTGATTTTGACCCATTTGTCAAATATTTTGTTTTTCCTTAGTTTGGGATAATAAACATTTAAAAACAACGACCTTCAATCTGGCATTCCTGAAAGGAAAACTATCCCTGAATCTCACCCGAATACTAAATTATAGAAGTAGGCCTAGTATCTCCAGTTTTAGGATGGAGTTTGTGTGAGGTGAGAAATATGGTTTTAACTGCTATGTAATAGTACCACAATAATATTTCCTTAAATGAACTCTGATCAGCTTAGCTGGTCACAGAGGAGTTATTCTGTGGGCATTTTTCTTTAACTTGGCAGGGTTTACTGTGACTAAGCAGATCAGTCTAAAGTTGGATCATGTAAGGCTGAGTGAACCAACTTAGATAACACCTAGTAACACCCTTGATTGAAGGAAGCTGTTTGTTTTACTTATTGAGAGCAAATGGTTGGATGACATTACAGTTTTAGTTCTTTCTACCCTGGTAAGACGGTGAACTTATCTTTGTTACTTGATCTAGGTTAAAAAAAGGGGGGACATGAAAATTATTTGAAGCTACTTAGATTATCATTCCCTGACCTAACTCCCAAGTGCACAAGAAAAGTAGACAGCTCTTGCCAGTTGTGGGTCAAATCAGAGTAAGAAATAGGTGAGCTGTGTCTGATAACAGACTTTGAGGAAATATACATTCTCCTCCATTCCTGGAGCAGCATTTTTTTCTTTTTTAGCACAGGGTAACCAAAAATGCTTCCCTGCCTTTGTGTTGAATGTTTCTTCATTAATACTTAGTGCTTTTTCTATTTCCTTTTGTTTCTTTCTTGGCCTTATCTTTACCTACAGTTGTGCAGTGTCATCACCTAGGATCCCCTTCTAGATCACTAGCGTCTACAGGTGCTTCTGGGAAAGATGGCAGCAGCCTAGTATACTTCTTAATTGTAGGAGCAACAGTCACTGGGGCAGGAGTTTATTATGTAAGATACTTACAGTAAAATATATTTTGGGGTAGGGTGGGTGAGACCATGGCACTAATGAAAACTTGATCCGTTAGAATACGATGAAATATTCACAGCATGTGCTTTCTAGGTATTTATTAAAGGGACATTGTCAGTTACTAGGGAGTCCTCCAGTCTCATTCTTCAGACTGTGGAAGTCTTACCAGATATATCTAAAGCCATACATTTAATGATTATTATATATCCTCATCATCAACCCTTTCTTTGAAACTTTTGCCAATTTCATAATTCTTTTTTTTATGATGCTAAATTATATTGTGCTTTAGTGCTGCATACCTAACAAGACAGTCTCAAAGAGTAAACATTGAATGCAAGTAAAGGTAACTTGAACACCATCCATTTTGAATCATTTTAGGTAAAATGTAATTTTTGTGTTTTGTGGGAAACAATAAATTAACCCTACTTTTATTGTGAAAAGGCATTTTATTGAATGCTTCGGAGGAGGTCCCAAAAGCCATAGAAATTGCAGTGTTCTTCCCGCTCACCCCCAGCCTCTATTTCAAGTAAATTCATTTGGCAGTGTCCCTTTTGTAATCTGTAATTTGGTCAAACTAGTGGCTGAAGTGGTACAAGCTAATGCATTCGTGTGGATTGCTTTCTTAAATGCCTCTCTTTCATAATTCAGATACTACCCTCTAAACCTTAACTTTTCCATTTTATAGCTCTCTCAACTTTTCCCATCAGTTCCACCCCATTCATTCAGAAATAGATTTAAATTGTTTGCATCTGATATGTTTGTAACAGTTGAAACCTGTTAAACCTCTGGTTTATGTTGCTGTACCAGAGTTGGATGGCCTCCACAGAGCTGGCCAGGCGAATCTCTTAATGCCAGGCCACAAGATAGGGCCACTCACTGTTGCTTTCTCCTGCCTAGAAATGTCTGTGAAGCACAAGTTCCTCTCAAGCCATTCAGTTAAATGCCTCATTGCCCTCTGGGTTTATCCAACACTGGTAATAATAAAGCTGCTATGTTATAGTGATTTCAGGTTAAATGATAAGCTTTTGTCTACCAAAGTATTTTGTATAGTTTTATATTACATTTTAAATAATGAGGTGGCTTAGATTTGTCAGTGAGCAGAGTCAAGGTAGCCTTTAGAATATTTAATGAGATTTAGTATTTGGGCCCTTTGCCATTGTTCAACTGATAGGACCACATTGCCTGACTCAGAAAATGAACTGTTTCCTTTCATATTCCTTTAAGATGAATATATGGCGTTATATTCATCTGTTTAGGAAAGTTGTCTGCTAACATATTTTATAAGTTTGTAGTTTTTCTTAACCTGACATGTATTCATGTTACTAACTGAAAATCTGTGCAATCTGGGGAGACAGAAACACTCGGGGGGAAAAGGTAAATTTTTATTTAGTATGTCTGTAAACTTACTTTTATATCGGAACATTTACTTAAAAGCTAAATATATAAATATATATGTATATAAATATGTGACAAACCTCTTTCTTGTCCTTTCCCCACTAAACCTCAAGATATTTCTTGGTCTGCTCTTCCCTTCGTGTGTGAAGCCATTAGGAGGTATGAGAGGCCCTAGGCTATTTTTGGATATCCCTCTCAATGTGACCATGACCCTAGTTTATTTCTCTGTTCACTCACACTGACCAGCTTAAGCCGTCTCTTTAGGTAAACGTCCCTTTCTTAAAATAAATATTTTTTTAAGGAATGAATAAATGCTGGACTTGTGTATGATATCTGATGCCAAGAAAAAAAAAACTTTCTTCCTGAAATTAATGTTAGTTGAATTCAGTTTATGAATTTGATGAATTTAGTGGTGCATTCAAGGAATAACCATTATCTTTTAACATACAGTACTTAATTTTCTAGTTCATTCATATCATATGTTAGATGTTTCCAGGCTCATAAGTGTCAAGTCCAGGTCTGAGAGTCTAGGTTCCTTACTGCAGCACATTGCCTAGTGGGCTGCTTTGTAAGGGGCTCATAGAAGTATTCTTAGAACATGTTTTATGATACTTCCTCTGATTGTCCTTACTTTCTCCTCCAATTAATTAACAATCTGGGATTTCAACTGACATATGGTCACTTAAATTCCTATCTTATTGACCCTGTGGGGTACAAAAGAGCAAAAGTGTTGTAATTAAAACAAGTCATTCTTGCCTACTGCTTTTTTAAAAATCTTCAATAAATTCTGATGCTGTATTTAAAAAAAAAAACTAGTCAGTGCTAAGGTACCCTTCTTCAATTTGAAAGGATAGAGAAGATAGTATATTTGAAATACAGTAGGTGTTTAAGCGAGATGTTTGCCCATTAAGTATCTGAGTGTCATAAAAGGATAGGCTATTGAGGGAAAGATGGGTTACTCTATAAGACTAGGCATACTGGCGGACATGCTTCAGGGCATTATCTAAGTACTTAGCGAAACTTGGGACATCTACCAAGAAAACCTATGTCCCAGCTTCCTACTCAGGACCATATAGATTGGTTTCACAGGTAGTATCCAGCATAGTCCAAAATCCCTTTTATAAAGTTTAGCTCTTCCTAGCACTTTATTCTTCCAGTATAAAATGTTTTTCTTTTTTCTTTAGCTGTACCTTCAGAATTAAATATGAGGAAAATTCTTCACATATAGCCTAAGGAAATCTGAAACTGCAACATTTCCATCTGCTTACCTGTATTCTTTCCATACCAAGTGTGTACACACTCGGTATTTTTAATTTCTTAAGAAAATAATTTTTGCCTTAGTGATTCTAACATAGAAGAACTTACCTCATGTAGACAAAAGCTTCTCATTTAATTGAAAGATAATGAATGTTACTTATGGTATGAGCTAGCTAGCTGTATGATGAAATAAATTTTCTCCATGTTTGGGTCTTCAGGTCTACAAGACAATAAAAGATGACCAAAAAAGATACAATGAAAGAATTTCAGGGTTAGGGCTGACACCAGAAGAGAAACAGAAAAGGGCCACATCATCTGGTGAGTATGATTTGAGACTCAATATATAAAGGGAAAGTTATAAACAATTTGGGTGCTATGCTTTGCGGATATACTGTTTAGACACGATGATGCTGTGAGATTGTAAGCTTCCAGAAACTATGGTATTACCCCAGACCGGGCAGCAATTTGTTACAGTGTTTGACTGTAATTTGGGTTTGAGAATAAAATTAGTGATAATTATGATTGGTTGTTTTTCTTTATATTAGACTCTTAAGGGCAAGCTTTAAATAAAAAATGCAAGCTTGGCAAGGAAAATTATTGGAAAAGAGATGAAGGCCCTTTTTTTTCCATGAGGACATTCTTTTGGTCTGTTTTGTTCCCCTTTTGAGTCTTTGGAGTTTCAATTTGTTAAAGATATATTTGTTTCCCTAAAGCATATAGGTCTAGCCATCACTTCCATCCCACACATCTGGCTTGATTTTTCAGAGAGGAATGTTTTAATCCTTTAATAAGCCCCACGACTCTGAGTAGGCGATTTCCATTGCTTTCCTTCATACCACCTCCTTAGTTTTGAACATTGTTTAATAATCCACAATTGATCTGCTGGGTTTTCCCCCTTTATTGCTAACAAAAGGTGAAACTGAACTTGATATGTTCCTGTTGGTCATTAAGAAATTAATGGGAAGGGCAGAAGCTTTCTAATATATACTTTCTAATATATTTTAGAAATAGCTAAACACTAAGCTAGGTTCTAGTTCTGAGAGACTTAGTGAGTGAATGACATTGGCCAAATTATTCACCTCTTTTTTGGGTATTTTTCACTTATGAAATGAAAGGGATGCTTCCTTCTCCTATACTATCAGAATGCAATGAAATTTCATAAGATTAATGTAGCTGCAGTGTTTTGCTAGCTTTTTATGTAAACGATTAAGTCAAGTGAAAGTTTTTTTTTTTTTTTTAAATAGTGGCAAGGAGTTGTCTGAGACTTAAAAAAAAATTCACCCTGTCTGGTCTTTTGCTTACAGCTGCAGAAGGAGAGCCAGTTCCTGAATTCAGGGTACCAAGTCACATTCCATTCTTGCTCATCGGTGGAGGCACTGCTGCTTTTGCTGCAGCCAGATCCATCCGGGCTCGGGATCCTGGGGCCAGGGTAAGGCACATACTGTCTTGCTTGGCATGGAGGGCGCGGTCTGCAAGCACTTAGCCAATGTGAACACTTTATTTGCCTCTTAAATGACTTGGCTCTGATAAGTATCATTGTTTTGTGTCTAAAGGTACTAATCGTATCTGAAGATCCTGAGCTGCCATACATGAGACCTCCTCTTTCAAAAGAACTGTGGTTTTCAGATGATCCAAATGTCACAAAGACACTGCGATTCAAACAGTGGAATGGGAAAGAGAGGAGGTCTGTTCACTTATGTAAAATGGGTCCGACCAGCAACTTCAGCTAAGCACAAAGAGTAGGTCAGGATTTTGCATGAACCGCATGTAGTGAGTAGGACAGCTGACTTGGCTGCACACTGGAGTCCGCTGTGGTACACACTTGGTATAGCTTAGAGGCAACAACAGGCTGTAGTGGCAAGAGTCCTGGATTCTGTTAACCAGATCTACCAACAACTGAAGATGTAATGTTGGCCTCTGAAGCACTAATGCTCCTGTTTCCAGGACCTTCGTGTTAGACTTCTCTAGTGAAGAGCAGCTCAGCCTGTGTTGTCACTTCTTCACACCTGCCTAGGCGTGTCCCATAAAAGCAAAAAAACAGAAAGAAACTGTTCGGGGGCACTTCCTTGGATGCCCTAGGAGGCACTCAGAATTGGGGGTATGTAGTGGGAACACTGTAAGGAAGAACCTCTATTTAAATGTTTGCATGAGAGACTTGGAAATACAAGTCAAGAAGCCCTTTCCTTTTAAAAGACTCCTTGGATCTCCTGAGTCCAGTACCATGTTCTTTGGGTATCAATTTTTTTTCTCATTAGTGGATCCCTTTGACACTGGACTAAATTTTATAAATCTACCTGCCTCCCTCACTCATATTATCATGTCCTATTCTCAGGCAGGATGCATACTTCCAGTTATGTTATCCATCCCTTAATTAATATTTCATGGTTACTGTCTACTGTTTGAGGCAAAATCATCTCAAGAGCTAGACCTAGTTGTCCATTGACCAGTGCCATTCTGGACAGCTCGTTTGGGTGGATGTGCATACCAGCTCCTTGGACACTCCTCGTGTTCTAACTTTGAAAGGAACCTAAATCCAGAGCAGGGTTTCTCAACCTCAGCACTACTCACCTTTAGGGTTGGATAATTCTTTGTTTTGGGGGCCTTGTCTGTGCATCGTAGGATGTTTAACAGCATCCCTGGCCTCTACCCTCTAGATACCAGAAGCATCCTCCCCCAAAGCTATTATAGCCAAAAATGTATCCAGACATTGTCAAATGTCCCTGGTAGGCAAAACTGCTCCCAGTTGAGACTCACTAGTGTAAAACACTTCTGTATAAGTAAGTCGTGATCAAGATCTAGTGGCCTTGGAGACTTACTTTAGAAAATGTTCCTAAAAGTTTTCCATGGTGGAAGCAATTTTACTAAAGCTCTGGGGGAAGTTGATAGCAGTTCCAGGTACTTATAACATTTTTTCCCTTTTCTCCGTACAGCATATATTTCCAGCCACCTTCTTTCTATGTCTCTGCTCAGGAGCTGCCTCACATTGAGAATGGTGGTGTGGCCGTCCTCACTGGGAAGAAGGTGAGCTAGTCGGCTGCTTCCTTTGTCAGGCTCCACCTATCTGCCCATGTGGGCAGCAAACATGGTGACTTGTATTCCCACTCCCATTTATGTCTGTCCTGCCATTGTAGTTCATCAAAGAAAGATCAAGTCATTTTAGGTTTAATATTGCCAGTCTACACTAATTAGTGTGTCTTCCTGGGGAAAGCACTAGTCTCAAGCCTAGAGTAGCAGGCTAGCTAAACTTTCCCGGGGAGGTCAAATCATTGGGGACCGTGACTCTGAAGCTGTTCCTTTTTCTGATTTGCTCCTCTGCCTTTCCTTCTTCTTCCTGTTTTTCCACACTAACATTTCTTTGGGATTATCGATGGCAAGACATTGACAAATGTATATTATTCAGGATAGTAAAATAATTCAGGCATGGCATCAGCATGGAAAATATTGTTAGACTTTACAAAGTTGAGTGCCTGAATACTGGGGGCAGTTACTGGAGGGCATTTAGGGTCCAGGGAGGGTTTTGTTTTGTTGTGTTATGTTTTGTTTTTGTTAACAAGAGGGAGGTCTAGAGTGTGTTTGTAAACTAATGGCAATGTTCCAGTAGAGAGGGAAGGGTTATCAGAAGGAGCAAAGCCCAGAGTAGATGGGATCCAGAGCACAAGTGGAGGCATTGACCTTTGATAGGGATAGGCCCACTTCTCCTATAAGGGGATGTTAGGCAGAGAAGGTGGATATGGGTTTGTGGATAAGCTGGTAAGAAGACCTTATGTATTAAGTATCACCTATGGGTAAATAGCACACAGGCCCTGTCCTCCAGGGCCTAGCGGTATTAGGCAGAAACATGAACAGATAATCATAACACAGATTTGAAGTAAGAAAGAAACTCAGTATACTGTGGGAATTATTGGGAAGTGTGCCCAGTATAATGATGGTTTCAGGAAAGGCTTGCTGGAGAAGGCAGTCTTACAGAATGGGAAATCTTATGGAACGAAGAGGCGTTCACCAGATTAGAGAAAAGTGAAAAGCATTCAAGTAAAAAAGAATAGCATAAGCAAAGGCACAAGGGTATGAAAAAGCATGTTTGGTGCAGGGGAACACAAGCAGCTAGGTGCCGATAGAGCAGAAAGTTAAGGAGTGGCAGGAGATGAAACTGAGAAGTCGTGCGGGGTCTGATCGTCGAGAGCTCTGTCGTGTGAAAGAGCTTGAGTTTTATCGCATTGGCACTGAGGAGCTGTTGAGTTTTAAACAAGGATATAAAACAGTTGGATTGAATTTTAAGTAATCACTCGGTTGGCTGTGAGGAAGATGGTCTTCAGGGGAACAAGATTAGAGATAAACCATTTTGAAGACGATTATAATAATCCAGGTGAGAGATGATGGGAGCCCAAATTAGGGCAGTAGTGGTGGTGGTGGTGGTGGTGGTGGTGATGATGATGATGATGAAGAAGATGAAGTAAGCATAGTTTTTTTAAGTGCTTTACGTGTATTACATCATTTTACCCTCACAATAATCTTACGAAGTAGGTACTATTATTATTTTCATTTTATAGAGAAAGAAATTGAGATGAAAAAGAGGGTAAGTAACTTGCTCAAGATCACATAGTTAATAAGTGGTGGAGACAGAATTTGAGCCCAGATCTCTCTGAATGGAGAATTCTGATTCCAGAGCCCAAGCTCTTAATTATATCATTGTATAGCTTCCTAACAGAAAGGTGGTGAAGAGCAGGGAACAGACTGACGGCAAAAAGGCAAACTTGGTAGGGCGTGGTGGCAACTGATTGGAGGCAGAACGTGAGGGAGAGGGGGAGGCAAAGATGACTTTCTGATTTCCAGCTTGTGTGGTAGATGGTGGTACACCCCCAGCTGAGAGAGACATTGCAAGAGGAAGACCTAGTTTAAGGGGGACATAAAATTTCATTTTGGGCTGTTAAGTATTAAATGGAATATCTGTGTGGATATGTCCTAAGGGCAGTTGGATACATGACTGTAATGTTCAGAGGAGGGTTCTGGGCTCAGATACAGATTTGGGAATCATCCACATGTGAGTAGGGTTTGAAACGATGAGAGTAGGTGAGGCCTCCCGTGGAGAACTGAGGTAGTCAGAAAAAGAGTGAGGCAAAGATGGAACCCTGAGGAACCCAAATTTCAGGAAACGGGCTTAAGAAAAAATGTCCAAAAAGGAGACTAGGAAAGAAGTACTAAAAGCATAGGATGAGGAAAACCCAGGGCAGGGGCCAAGGTTGGAGTTTCAAGAAGCAGGATGTGATCCATAGTATTACCGCAGCAAAAGAATCTGCTAAAAAAAGAATCATAAAATGACCCATTACATTTAGGTGTTCAGATATCATTGTGAAGTTAGAAAAGAAGATAAACTTCTCTTTCAGAAAGTTTAAATGACAAAACGGAGATGACATTGGACAAAAGCTTGAGGAGGACATAGAATCAAAGGTGGGACATTTAGGATGGGACAGACTTAAACATGTCAATGGGCTGAGGGGTAGGATGTCAGGAGAGAGATGGGGGAATGAGCAGGTGACTAATAGGGGAATGTTCTGGGAGAGAAAGAAAGGGATGGGGGTCAGGCATAGAAACAGAACAGAAAGGCCACCTCATCCCAGAAGCTGGAAGAAAGGAAGTAAAGTTTTTATTTGGGCGTTGGGAGGTGGGAATCCGTACGAGAAGCTGAGGAAGATCACATCTGATGGCTTTACTTGTTTTTGCAATAAACTAGGACACCAGGTGGTTATCTGAGAGTGAGCAGTTTGAGGGTTGAGTACAGGGGTTGGATTGAAGAGGGATCTTACCCAGGACAAATCAAAGGTGGCTAGGGAAGCTGCACACCCATCCAATCTCAGTTTATGTTGTTGCCCACCCCCACCCCTCCACCCTGGAAAACTCGATTGAGTGCACCTGGCATATGTTTCTAGCGCTACCTGTACTGTCCTTCTTAGAGCATTTCTCACTTGATTTTTCACTCTTGATTGTAGTACATGTTAAATTGTCTGTCTTGGCTACTACACTCTGAAGGCAGGAAGGTGTCTGTTTTTCTCAACATTGTGTCCCCAGCACTTACCACAGTGCCCGACACATACTAGGTGCTTAATAAATATGTCTTGAATGAATGGTCTCACTGCTCATAAGGAGTAGAGCAGAGCCAGGAACCCCAGTCTCTCTGACTGCAAAGCTCAAGCTTTTCACCCTAAGGAGCAGGGTGCAAGGAAATTAGGGATGCTGGCAAGAGCACAGTTTGGATGATCTACTACTGGCCCAGATTAGTTGGAATGGAACAGCCCACTGGGTAAATGGAGAAAATCAAAAGCAAGGATAGGTGACGGTGGAACCGAGAGAAAGCTGGAAGGATGGAAAATTGTGACCAAAGAGTGAGATGTTTGAAGTAGAAGTTTAAGAGATAGGATTCTAGATGTGGCTCAGAGGAGAAGTATAAGCCAGCTGCCAAGGACTTCAGTGAATGAGGAGTGACCAGGAGGAGGCTGGATAACACTGGTTTGTAGGGATATATGTCGGTGTCCTTCAGAGGGGATGATAGTACAAGAATAACTTGGAACCACCAGCAGCCAACACCCTCTCCTTGTGATGGGGAGGAGTTTGGGTGAGCAAGCAGTCTCTGTGTATGAGCTTTCCTGGGGGCGGGGGGAACGGGCTCAGTTTTAGTGAAAGCTAGAAGTTGGAGAAAGCATCCTGCAAAGCTGTTGAGGATGTAGGAGAGTTGTTAAAGATGTAAGGGTCCCAAAGAGCCAGGCAGAAAAGTCTGTCCCTGTTCTCCATTTCCACAAATTGGGCAGGAACTTTGGGACAGTAGGGACTTAACTCTAATGTTGGCTGCTTAGGAAATTATGACTACTTGAAGAAACTGGGTACCAGAAACTGTAGTGCCAGTGATTACCTAGAAATGGTTTCTTACGGATCACCTTAGGTCAAGAACTAACTCTTCTCATTGGGCTGATGGGTACAGGGTTCCTTTGGGGGGTGATGGAAATGTTCCAGAATTATATAGTGGTGATGGTTGCACAACCTTATGAATATACTAAAACCCACTGAACTGTACACTTTAAAATGGTGAATTTTATGTTGTATATCTCAGTAAAAAATTTTAAAGCCAATTTCTATCTTTCTGTGTGTGTATGTGTTTGACTGTACCAGGTAGTACAGCTGGATGTGAGAGGCAATGTGGCAAAACTTAATGATGGCTCTCAAATAACCTATGAAAAGTGCTTGATTGCAACAGGTGAGTATTTCTGGAGATGGCTTTATTCCCTGATACAGCTCATTCAAGTTTTAGTATAAAGGCATTACTTAATCTTAAGAAAACTGAAACCCAGACTCTGAGGTGGGTGTCTTCTCTTGGTGCAAAGCTTGGCTAACTACAAGCATCTGATCAGTTGCCTGTCTGGATTATGCGTATTGTTTCTTCTGGTAAAGGCATGACGGATGGGTACTGAAAAGGACTGCCTTTCTTTTTTCTCTCCCTGCTTATTAGCCTTTGCCTTCTGCCCTCTGCCCTGTGTCCTGAAAGTGATATAACCTCATGGCTTCATTGCCAGTTCCAATCAGAAATCAAGAGAGGAGAAGGATGCAGTTGCTTAAACAAACATAGCCATGCTTTCTGGTGAATCCTCATGAAAAAGTAGAAGAGAACAGGAGCAAAAAGTGAGGGCTTCTGGCCATATGTGGGAATGGTGGGCCCTTTGAAGAGATACTCTCAAATCTGCTTTTCAAAGGAAATTGATTAAAGCCCACTGTGGGGCGAGTGGAGGGAAAACAAAGCCTTGTATCCTGTTGATGCCACTGTGACACCAGCAGCACACACCACAGCACCACCTTTGTGGGGGGATTGTTTGGGCTAGCTCCTGCTCGTTGGGCTAAAGGATTTTTCTCCTCTTATTTCCAGGAGGCACGCCAAGAAGTCTGTCTGCCATTGACAGGGCTGGAGCAGAGGTGAAGAGTAGAACAACACTTTTCAGAAAGGTAATTGTCAGCTTTAGTGCTTTCGTTGTGGCGGTTTTGAAGAGGTAGCATAATCTTGTGGTCCCCAAGTACCCACCCGGGAATTGGGAGATTGAAGTTCTAACTATGGCTCTTCTACAGGCTTGTTATCTGGCCTTGAGCAAGTCACTTCCTCTCTCTGCACCTCAGATACCTCACTCAAGGGTTTTGAGCTCCTAGGAGAAAAACAGATTTAGTGTTTTTTATTGCTTGCTGTAGTTCCTTCGATTGCCCTTCCATAGTTGTTTTCTCCTGATGCATTTGAGTCATTGGAACTCCTTATAGCCTCTTGGCATTTTTCACTGCAAGTGCTACTGTGGAGACTTTAGGGGGAAAAGTTAAGAGTACCTAAGCGAAAAAGGAAGCGGGGGATTGCTTCTTAACACCATGCTTTACTTATGAAAACTGCTGAAAATTTTCAGCCACTGCTATGGGTGTCGGAAAAGGTTTGTACTGTCCTTTAAGTTCTTGATACAACAAGGTTTGTCAACCTTGGCACTATTGGCATTTTGGGCCGTATAACCATTTGTTGTGAGGGGCTTTCCTGTGCATTGTAGGGTGTTCAGCAGTGTCCCTGGACTCTACCTACTAGCTTCAGCTAGTATCTCCCCACTCTAGTTGTGACAGCCAAAAATGTCTCCAGACATTGCCAGATGTCCCCTGGGGGAGGGGGAGTATATCTGCCCCCAGTTGAGAACCACTGTTATTAGAAAGAGTGTTACATTGGAGAAAGAAATTTACATCAATAAAATAGAGGCTGTAATTGAGCCACTTTATACAAGGAGAAGATTTTGTGTGCAAATTATTGTTGTCAAGGATTTAGCAAAAATATTTCCTGGTATTATCATCCTATGCCCCTTTGGGAAATCAATGGACTAAACTTGTGTGATCCTGCAGATTGAAGACTTTAGAACCTTAGAGAAGATTTCCCGGGAAGTCAAGTCGATTACAATTATCGGTGGGGGCTTCCTTGGTAGCGAACTGGCCTGTGCTCTTGGCCGAAAGGGTGAGTATTGGGGAGTGACCTCGATTTTCTTTCTCTGGTCTTATATCATATGCTTTTCAGAGATGCATTTACCAGGATCAGTAGAAAGAGTTTGATTAAGGTTTACATGGTGAAAAACTAATCACTGAGCTTAGGTCTGATGAGGGATGCCTTAGTGATCGAAAAGCTGTCATCTGAGCAGCTGAGCAGTGCCGCTTTCTTTCCTTTTTCCTTTCCTCTCTCCTCTAGACCAGGATTCCTTAGAAATAAAATATTAAGGAAAGTGAGTTATTAAGATGGTAGGGGCAATGTAGACTACAGAACTGTATGTATCTTTGAACTGCTGCTCCCTGTAAAAGTCAAAGACTTCTTTCAGATACATGATGGTTCCCAGCTTGACAGATCTGTTAGTTCCAGTTTGAATGTTTCATGGCAACCATTTTTTTCTTAATGTTATTTTTCAGCTGTGTGAAATCAGGGCATCTTCTCGGGAGGGTGCTTACTATTCAGAGCTTGCAAGGCACTTGTGTAAGCCTAAGTGTAAGTGCACTGAGTTCACAGTATGTAGTTGAATCCAGGGACAAGTTCTGGCATCTGTTGTATTTGCCTTGTGGATGCCCTTGTGCCCTAGTGCCCCACAAATGTGCGCTCTGGCCTGGGTCGCGGCATTGCCCTGTGTTTAGTAGACGGCTGCCTGCGGCTCCTTTACTTCTCTTCCTGTCTTCTAGGATTGACTTTTGCCTCCACTATACCTACTCTGTTTCTTCTTCCCAGCTCGAGCCTCGGGCACAGAAGTGATTCAGCTCTTCCCTGAGAAAGGAAATATGGGAAAGATCCTCCCCGAATACCTCAGCAACTGGACCATGGAAAAAGTCAGGCAAGGTAGAGACACTCTTTCCATATGCTCCCACTCTTGCCTTGAGTGAAGACTAAGGCAAAATTTGCTTCTTTGGGAACCCCCTGTCCATAAGCCTTACCAACTGCCCGATGAAAATTTCCACCATTCTCATGTCAGCCAGCTTCATGTAGGTGTTCTGAATCTGACACACCAGATTCCTGGAAGTGCTGGAAGTGAACTGTGGGCGTGGGTGCCTGTGGCTCTCCAAGGCTGCCTACGTACTAATGATTACTCTCATCAGCTTCTCTGGTTGTCACGAAGGTGGTAGGCTCACTGGCTCAGCCTCAGGTCTCGTTTGCCTTTACAGAGGGGGTTAAGGTGCTACCCAGTGCTATTGTGCAATCAGTTGGAGTTGGCGGTGGCAGGTTACTCATCAAGCTGAAAGATGGCCGGAAGGTAAGGAGGGGAAGACAGGCTGCCAGAACACCTTCCAAGCCTGCTCTGCCCTTTCCTCATTCTCACTCCTTCATTTGATACCAGTAGATTAGTTGTCTTGGCAGTCACCATTAACCTGTCATAATTTTCTTAATGAACTGTCTTTTGCTAAAAGAAGAATGATGAGAGCCAGAGTAGCCGCCTGGGAACCATTTCCCATAGCCTCTTCCTATGTGTGTCACAGATTTTTGAGGCCTTCCTCGGGTGGCAGATTTCTGTTCAGATGGTAGCGGGTATGTGTGTGTGGAGGGGTGGCACTTTATGAAATGGAACTTAAAATCTTTTGACCAGAGTTACCCGATGATTTTTTTTGTAAAGCCCCGATTTTTTGTGATTTTTTTTGTGACTGTGATTTACAGTCGCTGGGTTCATAGGCATATGAGGAAACTAATAATTGACTGAATTCTTTTTGTCCTCAGGTAGAAACTGACCACATAGTGGCAGCCGTGGGCCTGGAGCCCAATGTTGAGTTGGCCAAGACTGGCGGACTGGAGATAGACTCTGATTTTGGTGGCTTCCGTGTAAATGCAGAGCTCCAGGCCCGCTCTAACATCTGGGTGGTAAGTGTGCAATGACAGCCTGACCAGGCACGGTGCCTTGGTCCCGGCCTGGGAGCAGGTCTGCCCGGTGGTGTGCAAAGGCTCGGCAGCAGCTCACCCAAATAGGGTCAGCGTGTTTGGAAGCTGAGGGTGGAGAGCAGAAACTCATGAACTGCTTGGTTTACGAGATCAGGTCTGGCCTCATGCCGCAGGCTCATGGAAAAGGAAATGAACAGTGTTCATGCCCACAGGAGTAGGTCTCTCCTGGTTCCACTGTTGGCAGCAGCCATCAACATGACCCTGGCGGGCGTGTGCGCAGCTTTCAGACTGATTTGCTATTCCCTTGCCTGAACACGAGTCCAGGGAATGGAGGATGAGGCAGTTTTATAACATTCTCTGGAAAGGAAAATTACTCCATTTTCATTTTCCTTGAGTACTATTTTTAGCTGTTTTTAAAAATCTGTTATGACACAAACAAGACTATAGTATGTAGGAACCATGAGGTAATTTCCCTATTGTTAGATCATTACAAGTGTATTGTGTTTGATTATGGACTCTGCAACTGAGGACATAGGAACTTTGCAGGGTGTTTTTCCCGTAAAGATTTTTTTTTTTAAAGTTACAGTGTACTGGATTTTAAAAAATTGTTATAAAAGCAATACATGCTCAGTATGAAAAACACAGGCAAAAAGGAGAAAGGGACATTCCCCTGCAGCAACCACTGATGTTTAGGTGTAGTTTCTTCCCTTCACTTTCTCGCGCATAGTTTTTTTCTTTGTTGTAGACAGTCATGGCGAGCATACTACGTATAAACATTTGTATTTTCTTTTTCACTTAACATTCGAATGTAAGTTTTTTTTCACATTGCTTCAGATTCCATAAGCAGTGTAACGATTGTATAATATTCCATTAGGTGGATTTCAGAGTTTATCTCGCCATTGCTCACATGTTGGATTTTTAGGTTGCTTTGGGGGTGTCTGAATAGCCACAAAGATGAACAAAGGGTGAGAGAGCTCCCATACCACATCCGTTGTGAAGCTGGCCTTGTTCACCTCCAGCCGGGGGTTCTCTCTCTGCTTGAAACACTGAGCTCACTCACTGCGTACCTCTGGCAGGGTACACCATAGTGAGGAAGAGTGCCACGCCTTCCTCAACTCACTTATACACTCCTCATGGGCAAGGTCTATGTCAGGCGTGTCTCTGCAGCCCAGACAGTATAATGCTTTGTACAGAGTAAGTATTCTGTAAATACTTGTTGAATTAATGAATGAATAGTGAATGACCAAAAAAATTTTATCTTGGAAAAGATGTCTACGTAAGAGGCAGTCACATCTAAAAACTGGATTCCACACAGGAAAGAATATTCTGCAGATCATGGTTATTAAATATCCTGTTTCTGCTGAGGGCAGAATGAGAAGAAATAGGTGTAAGCTGGAGCATGGACGATTCAGGGTAGCTTTGTGGAAGCATAGAATGGTTTTTGTAAAAATGGAAGCGCAACTGTTTTTGATAGTGTAGGTATGATTCTGGCCTGTGGTTGGAAATCATTAGTTAACATCACAAGCATTTTTTGAGCCCCCAAAGTGTATGTTCTGTCCTTAACTTGCTTTTTTATCATGTGCTCATGTAATGTATTTGTCTCCAAAGGCAGGAGATGCTGCATGTTTCTACGATATAAAGTTGGGTAGGAGGCGGGTGGAGCACCACGATCACGCTGTTGTGAGCGGAAGATTGGCTGGAGAAAATATGACTGGAGCTGCTAAGCCGTACTGGCATCAGTCAATGTTCTGGTAATAGTTTTGTGCCTTGAGGACTCAATTGGTTAGAACACAGAATTAATGGAACCAGAGTTATATGCTTTGGTTTCCTGGTGGGCCAGTTAGCTTCATACAGAGGGTGAAAAAATTCCATCTCGTGTCCACGCATCCTACCCCCGAGCCATCTTCTGGCAAAAGGGTTCCATCTGACAAGTTAGACTAGGTGAATGAATGGAAATGGCATCAGCACTTCTGCTAAAATAGCTCAGAGTTCGAGCTACAGTAGGTAGTACAAAAGTGTGCTCTTAGATACAGACAGCAGTATATTTTATTTGCTCCTTGCTGCTAATTCTGCTGAGCCCAACCTACTGACAAAAAAGGCAGCTCACTCATATGTAACCCTTAAGATCAGCAACTCAGAGTCAGACGCATATAGGCAGCTCTCTGGGTAGTAGAAAGTTCTCAATGGACATTCTTGAATACTGGAGCTGGCCCTGTTTGGCCCACTCTCATCTGTTGATGTGAAAGATGGGGTACATAAAACTTCAGGGTTTCAGAAGCCTCTAAGCAGTTTCTGTTGGGGAAATTCTCAGCTGATGGGAGTACATTTTAAGACGTTCACACACAGTTTCATGAGTGGGCAGCAAAAAACATAACAGATGGCTTTCAGGGTCAACACGTGTAAGATAATGCAGTTAGGAAAAAAAGTAGTTCATAGCTGTACAATTATCAGTTAGGTTCCAGGGACAGAATCCAAGAAGTCATTGTAGACTGTTCCCTGAAGACACCAGTCCAGTGAGCTTCTGTGGCCAAGAAGATAACAAAATGTAGAGCACAAGAAACAAAATATCTCAAGTAGCTTGGATGATTACAAAACCATAGTGTGTCTGTGCCACAAGTATTCTGTGAAGTTCCTAGCATATTAAAAACAGCATGATGATGATAGGAAAAGTTTCCAAGAAGAACAATGAAAATAAAATGACCAAGTGAGTGAAGGTGCCACTTTATAGAAAGCACTTTAGCCTTGAAAATTGAAGGCTAAGAGGAAATATTGTCAGTTAATAAAACCACAAAATACCCCAGATTCTGGATTCCATAAATATGGAGCACTCTTCAAAGTTTCAAAAAGGCAGTTTTAAAAAGAGTAAAGGAAGGTAGTGAATAGTAAATGTGGGGAACCCACCCCCCCAAATGTGATATGGTAAAAATTAATGATTAAATTTAAGAAAGTATAGATCATTGTATGGATCTGTGATATGCATAGTGGCTTGTTAGGAAAATAAAACCTGTTTGGAATAATTGTGCTTTCTCACAATTGTCCCCAGATGTCCTAGCAGGCGACAGATCAGTTTGGCGTGTCTCTTGCTGTGGCACATACCAGTTTCTTTGCTTGGCATGAAAGTGCGGTGCCTTAGCGGAAACGCTCTACCGCACCATCCTTTACAGTCCTTTGACAGAACACCCTCTTCTCTCTCCTTCCTTAGGAGTGATTTGGGCCCCGATGTTGGCTATGAAGCTATTGGTCTTGTGGACAGTAGTTTGCCCACAGTCGGCGTTTTTGCAAAAGCAACCGCACAAGACAACCCCAAATCTGCCACAGAGCAGTCAGGTAAGGAAGCCCAACCACTTCTCTTGGAAGAGTGTTGAGAAACCATGGTCCAAATCCTCCTGAACAAGGGGTATCTGTGTTGGCCAGAGGGAACTGTCAGTGAAAGCCTCTCTTCATGTTGTGCTTTAAAATAAACCAAACCCGAAGTCCTCACTCTTTAGTGGTCTGAGAGCTGGCAAAATCAGGTATCCTGGTCAAAGCATAGATATTGTGGATTGTGGGTGTCGTCCTAGACTCTTGGACTCTTGGACGGTGGCTAACTCGACGGCTCTGTAAGTCTAGTTTGTCCCGAGGGACTAGGAAGACCTGCGTGATGAAGAAAACCTGAACTTTTTCAATGGCCTTTTTTTTTTTTTTTTTTTTTTTTTTTTTGCTGATCCCAAGAACTAGGCCTGAGAACCTTAGTTTGGGACCTGCTCCCCTCCTTGGGCCCTGAACAGTGAAGAACTGGGCTGAGTAGTCCTTGAGCTGCCTCTAATTCCATCTGTCAGATCTTAATAGCGGGTTTTCTCTAGACGGGAGGCACCTCTCGGAATGAACTTCTCTCCGACACACATCTCTTTCATTAACTCCTAGGTCTCTTCTCTCTCCCTTCGTGACCTTGGCTGAAGTTATTTAACCTCTGTGTCCTCTTGTTAGAGGCATTTCAAGGACAAGCTGTTCTTTAAGAAGGAGAAAGCAAGACATTATATGAATATGAGGTCCTTTTCCTGTGTAATCTAAGTGGATTACATATACCCACTCCTTAATTCAGACCTCTCCTGGGAAGTGGATCCAGGAGGGGGACCCAGGGACTTATACAGTAGGTGTTTATAAACTACAGGTCACTACTCTCTCCACTGGGCAGTATTACTTGAAGCCTGGTTGTTCCCAGAAGACAAAATGCCCTCTCCCCAGGCTGTTGCCACCACCCTGCACAGGAGGAAACACTTCCATATGGTTCTTCCATATGGAAGTGCCTTCTGCTTTGGCCAGAGTGTCTCTGGCAGTGCCATCCAAGTGAACTTTCTGCTATGATGGCAGTGTTCTGCCTCTACTCTGTCCAGTACATTAGCCACTAGCCGCATGTGGCTCTTCAGTATTTGAAATGTGGGTAGTGCAAATCAGGAACTGAATTTTACATTTTATTTAATTTTAACTAAAATAAACTTCAATTTTGAATTAATTTTAATTAGAATAGCTATATGTGACTAGTGGCTGTTGTACTGACCATGTAGCACTAGAATGTTTCTCAGGGGACAAGAGCAAGTCTTCTGTAGTTTGAAAAAAGATCCCAGGAAATATCCATAGTGTAAATTGAAAATGAGATAGGAAGTTTGGGGTCAGACTGACCCAATGCCCAGGAGCTGGCAAGGAAGAGCTTTTGTTGGCTTTGTCAGTGGAGAGGGGCTGGAATAGGCCAGTGTTTACTGAGGTGGCATAGAAAAACAAATCATTTAGAAGCAGCTTGAAGCAGGTGTTGAAAGATACTTGCCTTCTAGAATTTCCAAGCTCATAAGAACTGACTTTGTTTTGTTTTGACTTTGCTTGTTTGTTTTGGGGATTGGCTACAGGGACTGGTATCCGATCAGAGAGTGAGACAGAGTCTGAGGCCTCAGAAATCACTCTTCCTCCCAGCAACCCTGTAGTCCCCCAGGCCCCTGCCCAAGGGGAGGACTACGGCAAAGGCGTCATCTTCTACCTCAGGGACAAAGTGGTGGTGGGAATCGTGCTGTGGAACATCTTCAACCGAATGCCAATAGCAAGGAAGGTAGGTGCCCGTCAGAGCTCTGAGAGAAAGATGGGAGGTGTGGGCGGAAACCGTCCCTGCGACTTCGTCAGACGTCCTGCCACTCACTGTCCACCCAGGTCAGACTGTGCCTGAGCAGAACAAAGGTATCGCCTTGGCTCGGGTATGTTTCTTTTTCACTTGGGACATGGCTGGGTAGCATGGGCATTGGCATATGCTCACTTGGGCTTCGTAGAAAGCCATTCCCACAACTCCCTCCCAGTGTGAAGTGGCGACTGGCCCGGGCTGCCCTGGTGTGCGGCCCAGCCCACACGCTCCTTGTTCCTCTGCCCCTCAGATCATTAAGGACGGTGAGGAACATGAAGATCTCAACGAAGTAGCAAAGCTTTTCAACATTCATGAAGACTGAAGACTGCTGTGGAACAGGCAGGCCCTTTGCTGTCCCCGACAGCAGCTTGGATGGGTAAAGGAGCGTTTTTTATTCAGCAGACTTCCTCTGTATGTATGAGTGTGAATAATCAAGTCCTTTGTGAATATTTCATCCATGTAGGCAAATTCTTAATGTTCACATCATTAAATAAAACCTGATTCTTCTAAATTAAATTCTCTTCTCTTTGAAAGGGAGCAAGTGGGTGAAGGGAGGAAAGTGTGCATATTAGAGAGCAAGTCGGTTGGAGCCACTCCCAAGTGCATCATCTTCCTCGGCCTTGTACTCCCTGCCCCACACTCTCAGCTTCTTTCAGTTCACTGAACTTCTCCCTCACCCCTCCAGACCTCCTGTACGGACCTGCTGTGACCTCTGCCCACAGCACTTGACCCCTCTCCCCTCCTCTGGGGAACGTCCCGGTCTCTGAAGACTTTCCTGATCCTTCCAAGCCTGTTCCTTGTTTACATGTCTCCCTGCTGCTCTGCAGCTTCCTGGAAGCCAGAACCATGGCTTTCCTGTCTTGCTCATGGTTCTCTCTCCAGAGCTGAGCACAGGCTCTGGCTCACAGTAGGTGCTTAGTGAATCGTTGAATGAGTGTACACATAAACATGTGGACTAGACTCTGCTCTACCTGGGACAGCTCCCCTGTGTACCCCCACAGCCCAGAACTGAACTGGTCTTGGGAGGGGAGGGCAGAAAAGACATTTATTGAAGACGGAAATGAAGGTTCGGAGACCTGCTTCATGGCTAAGCCTGGAGCCTGACTCTGAGGGATTGTGGTCTCTCAACTCCTCCGCCCGCTGTCCCCCAAACTAGAAATCTGCCCTCTCCTAACCCCTTTTATCTCAAATAGGCTTATAGGCATGACTCACTTTACAAATGATTTCCTGGGAAGAGAAGTCAGTTTCATAAATCAACTCATTTTTTGCATTTCAAATTACTTAACTTTTAAAAATCAAATCTTATTTCAGTTAAGAGGAAATTTTTACTACTTTCAAGAGTCCTATTGTGAATCTTCTTCTAAAGAGAAAATTACTACCAGGCTGGATTTTTTCGATATTGGGTTTGTTTAAAGGGAGTTGCAGCTACAATGAAATTCCTTCTGAACACTAGGACAGGACAAATGTCCACTTTAAGAATTAGCTGTACTAGGGCTTCCCTGGTGGCGCGGTGGTTGAGAGTCCGCCTGCCGATGCAGGGGACGCGGGTTTGTGCCCCGGTCTGGGAGGATCCCACATGCCGCAGAGCGGCTGGGCCGGTGGGCCATGGCCGCTGGGCCTGCGCGTCCGGAGCCTGTGCTCCGCAGCGGGAGAGGCCACAACAGTGAGAGGCTCGCGTACCGCAAAAAAAAAAAAAAAAAAAAAGCTGTACTAGAACAGGTTCTTACTAGATGTATACAGGTTTAGTGAAATATAATCTGAGGCATGACATATTTAAGTCCATAATGTAAGTAGAAAACTCATCTAGTATCCTGTGAAACGGGACTTATTATACAGTAATTGCTGCTTACAAAGATCTTACAGCTGTAAGATCCTAAAGTGTTTCACAAATCATTTTTTAAAAAGATCGAATTGTGATTTGCCTTGTTTTAGTATCAGGTACAATTTAGTCTAATTCTTTGACAGTTGTCATCCTTGTATGGAATGTCATAATAATTCGGTTAATTAAAATGAAAGGATGTATTCTTCTATTCAGTGTTCACTGAGTGCCTACTAACGAGCCAGGTAGATGGCAGAAGAGGAAGGTGGAGAAAACATGGCCACTTCTCTTAAGGAGCTCCTGGTGTCAGTGAGGAAAGCAGACATGTGAACGCAGAAGTATAATGTACTCAGTTGTGTCCACAGGAAGATACACACCAAGAATGGACATCAGCCAGAGCATCCGTCCTTTGTCAACTACTGCTGCTAGATCACTTCCTAAAGCATCACTTGGTCCATATCCCCCCACCCTACCTCCTGGTGACCAACGTACATTGACTCCCTGTCACCAATCACATCAGGTCCGAAGCCTTCCATAGCGCTCTTGACCTCAGCCCACTCTGCCCTGCGGGCCTCCTCTGCCACAACTTCATGTGCATGTGCATACGCACATATACATCTGGTTTATTGCCACCTTTAAACTTTTGTTTGTGCTCTTCACATCTGGAAACCGTCCCTATTCCCTTCTACGTATCCAAATCCTGCTCATCTTTCAAGGCCCAGATGAAATCCCACCATGGTGATGTAGTACCAGTTGGACTAGTGCCCGCCCATGATTTCATCTCTGAACTTCGATTGCACTTACTGCCTTTGAACTTGATTGTTCTTTAAGTCGTTCTCTGCATTATTAGTGTTCACTCCCTAAATTGTTTGTAAGCTATCCCAGAGCAGAGACTTTTTTCTCAGGATGGGGACAACATGCGCCATCCCCCAAAACCCTGGCAAAGTGCTGACCAAGCCCTTGGTTGCTTGGTTGGATGATGCTAGATAACAGGGCTTATTGTAAGAGTGAGCCTCTGCCTTGTAGCCTCAGTTCTCTGTAATCCAGGTTATCAGACCCCACCCCCATTACTTCACCCACTGCCACGACTTGCCACTTTACCCAGGATGCATTTAACCTGTTTAGGCCCCCAAGTATCGCAAGGACCAATTTCTGACTGTACAGACGACCAGTGCCAGCTGAGGTTTAGCCCTCGATAGCTGGCCTGTGATTAGCTGGGCCACAGCGCAGCACAGTACAGGGCTAGCCACACCCTGCAAAGTTGGGGATCTGCCAAAGTATCAAGCTTTCAGGGCTCACCCACTTGACTTCAACCTCGCTTTTCTTTGCCATTTTACAACTGACATCTGGTGGTACCTCGGCACCGCTTCACAATGGTACTAACATTTGCCTGGCCACCTGTAAGGCACGGTGAGGGATGTCCTCGTACTTTAGCTGGAGAAATGGACCTGAGGGAAGGAAGTGTTTTTGATTGGAAAGGGGTCAGAGTAAGCCTCTTAGTGGAGGATGAGGTCAACGTGTGTGACTTTTTTGTTGTTCTAATCAACAGGGCCTGTTTTGGAGACAAGAGGCTTAAAGCAAGCGAAAGGGAGGGGGGGTGGGGAATCCACAGTGACTTACTGCAGGCTGCTTCCTTGAAGGAAAATCAGCAGCCCCTCTAGAGACCCATTTATACAAAGGAACTCTCCCCTCCCTTCCACCACTACCCCTTCCCTTTCCCGCTCCTCTCAAGTTTGGCTGCTGCAATATCCCTTCCGTCCTTCCCTGACTCCACCTAAAGATGGGCACCCTTGCTGCCCTAGAGACCATTGGGACTCAATTCCAGTGCCTTGCTCTCTGGGCAGAGGGAAAGTCCTGCAGGGCCCAGAGGTGAAGTAAGACCGCCTCTGGCCTCTTTCCCATCTTATCAGAGAATTTCTGGCGGGCACAGACGAATGTACACAGAACCACACACAGAGACACACAGCTCAGGCCAGTGATGACGTTCCCCTGCCTGGCTGGTTCTACAGATGGGTGTGAACTGGGTCAGAGTATAGGGAGGGTCTGAATATTTAAATTCTGGACTGCCAAGCCCTGGTTGGAAGACAGGGATCGTCTCAAAATGAACATTTTTTTTTTTAATTTATTTATTTTTGGCTGTGTTGAGTCTTTGTTGCTGCACACGGGCTTTCAAAATGAACATTTTGAGAAAGAGAAACGCAGCCCCTGACATCTGGAAGCTGGCCTGGGACTGTCAGCAAGGCCTTGGTGTCACTAAAAACTGGCTTAACACGCCCCACTAGGCCTGGGTGTTCTGTTGAACGTAAACAGGTTCACGGGACATTAGAATCGTACAAGGCCACCCTGATCATGGTGGATGGAAACAAAAGCAAGACTACTCCAGAATCATGTGTGAACGCAGGCAAAAATATGAACACTGCCCAAGCCACAGAAATGACCAAATACCGCCCTCCGTCCTGGCTAATCTAAGTGACTGCTGCTTCCTTACCAATTACATATTGAGCCTCGCTCCAGTCTGCCCTCCATTGGATATGATTGATTAAGACACTCCCTGACAGCATCCAATCCAGAGCAATGCCCGGCTTCCTTAAACCCTCCCGCAAATCACCCAACCTGGCCTGAATCCTATAATAAGTCCTTCCCAGCACCCTCTTCCTGAGACACCCCATGGTTCCCCAGGGCATGCATCCTCCCTCGCTGCAGTGAGCAATGAACTCAACTTGTTCGACTACAAGAGTGCCCTGGTGGTCTTTGGCTGGTGGGCATTGAAAATTTGGAGACAAAGAGCCAAAATACCTTCGGGAGGCCCACTTGTGAGTTTTGCCTAGTCTCATACCTTCTTGAAGACCTTACCTGGTCCCAGTGGAGCCTCCAAGGTCTGTGTCTCAGTTGGAGAAGGCCAGGAGTCTCATCTGGTGCCTGGACAGAGGTGTCTGGCTTCCCAAGCAGGTTCCCGCCTCTGCTCTCTTGGCATTTGCAGCACAACACGGAGATGCTTCTGGAGGAACACCCAACATGGGTGTTGCATTTATGAATACACACATACGTTCGTAAATGGATTTATTGGTCAGCTAGCAAACATAACTGCGTAACTTGCTGCATGCCGTGGGCCAATAGGCCCCAGAGATAAGAAGATGAGTAACATACAGTCCCTGCCCTCAATGGCTTTAGAACCTAGTGGCGGACACAGATGGGTCAACAGGAACCGTCAGTGCAACAGAAGTGCTGGGAGTATGATGTGTGAGTTCACATCGGAACTTCGTTACTCCTCAGATGGCTTTACTGTTCTGCTTCCATCTAGTCCAGGCTTTTCTTCCACTGACCAAACTGTGTTTCTTCCTCCATTCCCTGCTTGTAACTTCTCTCATCTCTAGGAGCAGAACATGAATATGTTTTCTTAAATAAATATGTATAATATCCTGAATACAGAGGATGGAGCTGCCAGCCTCCTTGCCCAAAGAGATCACCCCTCTTCCTCTTCACTTTTCCTCAGCCCCTTCCTTTTCCCTCCTTCCTCGCCCACTTGTTTTCCTTCTCCCTGTGTTTCTTCTTCAGGTTCCAGTAAGTGCTCCCTGCCCGTGTTTCTTCCTCCCGAAGCTGGGGAGCACAGCGGAAGGAGCGCTCTTTGGGATCTGTGTCTCAGCTTTGCCACTCACTCCTGGATGACCCAGAGCAGCTAATTTCCTAGGTCTCGGCGGCCTCATCTGTGAAATGAAGAGAACAGACTAGATCACCCCTCCACCCTCAGCTCTAACATCCTGTGTATGGAAAAGTCTCTCAGGTGCTTCTTCATCTCTCCGTGGACTCAGTTGCCTTTCATCTCTAAGTCTATAGCAGATGCTAATGGGACCTAAAGCCTTTGGCAAATGTCTCCCCACATTGCCTCTGCTGTCCCTTTGGCTCAACAGATTTTTTGTTTATTTGTTTGTTTTAGTTTGAGGCTTATGATTCTTCTTTGACTCAGCAAGTAACATTTAGACCTAGTCCCCTAGAAATCGCTCCTTGCCGGATTTGCTCTCCATGGAGAGTTTAACAGCCTTAAAACTACGCTCCATGAAAGCCCAGAATTTCCCCAGGAAGGCTTTATGGTGAGACAATGCTCAGCCATGATCCTAGCACATACATTCCTACACAACCATTCAGTGGCTCCCAGTCCCCAACAAACACACCCTGCAGAGCTGGCCGGTGACCAGCCACCTTAACCCAGGCAGCTTTCAACCTGACGCTGAGACAATTAGCTCAGAAAACCCCCCTCATACCACATAAGCCCCAAGTCCTGAAACTAGCTTGTACGCCCCCTTTGCTCTTAAGTCCATGGTCATTTCCACGTTAGCCATGGTCCTGGCAGAGCCCTGCCCCAAAGTGCAGAGACAAGTGAGCCAGGAAGCTGGCAAGCTTCACCACCCGATTCTTACCATAGAGACAAAAGGAAACTGCATACAGGGAAAGAACGAAAATCCAGCACTGTGATTTGCTAGGTGGAAAAGGATGCTTAAGGATCTCTGTCCGTCCAGAGGGAAAGGGGAGCTTTAGGTGTTTCAGAGCAGGCCTGCAGAGCCCCGCCAGCGTGAAGCCTTCCTTGGCCCAGGCCTGAGGTCCTCGGCCACCTTTATTGAGGCTAATATCCCAAGCAGCCTGAGTGAGATTCTGGTCTCCCACTACAGTGGGAGTCCTCAAACTAGTGGCACAGTGTGGGGGGCAGAGACTGGTGGTGAAAACAGGGAATCCTTGACCTCAAAGTCACCCCCACCTCAACCTGGCCTGGGCCAATACCAAGTTCTAGGAGAAAGGCCACATCGACCTCTCAGCAATTGGTCAGCTTGACTTAATGCAGGGGGTGGAGGGCAGCTCAAAGCTCAGAGCACTCCGCCTTTGTCCCCTTGGTGGCGCCAGCCCTTGTGCTGGCCTGTTCACTAGAACAGGAGGTTCCAAAGAGACCTCAGCTTCCAAGTGAACTCCCCAGCCAGTCCTGAAGCAGCAAGGCTCACTGCGTGAGATGGATAATTGCAGAAGGATACCTTGATGGGAGTTTTGCCTAAAGCTGCAAACGTACACTGCCCTCCCGGTCACCACCTGTTGTTCCCCAGAACAGAGAGGCGTGGGGGGCAGAGACCGAGTTTGGTGGTCTCCACAAGGACTCCCGCCCTCCCGCCGCTCCTCTCCCAGCTGCCCCACCGAGTCCTTCTCCGGGAGTCCGAACCCGCCCCTTCTCGCCCGACGGGGAGCGAGGAAGGGGGGTGGGCAGGAAAGAAGGGATTGAGGGGAAGTTTCAAGGGGTGTGCCGGGGAGGGGGGAGGATTCTCATGAGTCAGCGGATCGGGCTCAGTGTGACTTCACTGCTTCCCGAGAAGAGGCGCCCGGGGCAAGAGGCCGCTCGGAGTGCAGCCGCTGGAGTGGAAGGTCGGAGCGCTGGGCGGGGCTACGGGACGGGGTTCGGGGCTGGCCTGGTCGCTCGGGGCCGGGGCGGCGCGAGGAGGCCGCTGGCAAGCGGGGACCGCTCGGGGCAGCGGCGCCGACCTCTCCCCCTCTCCTCCTCCGCCGCAGCCAGTTCCCGCCTCGGCCCGAGACGTGGCGCGCGTTCCGCCTGTAGGTGGCGCTGCTGAGGCGCCGTGGGCGCGCTGCTGGGGGTCTGGGTGGGGAGCTCTGCCTTCACCCGCGGGGAATCCCGGGGGTGCAGGGTGGGCGGCCCATGCAAACGGATGGCGAGGGGAAGGCGCAAGGGGCCGCCACAACCCCCACTGTCCTTCGGGCCCGGCGCTCCCACCCGAGTGGCGGCAGAGTTCGGAGAGCCGACCTGCTACGCTAGCGTCCAGGCGTGGGGCCGCCTGGTGCGCGCTTCTTCAGGGTCCCTCGGGGCACCTATCGGGTCCCGCAGAGCTCGGGGAGGCTCGCCTCCAGCTAAGGGATCGCGGTTTATGGGCAGCGTTTCCTCTCCGGGGATGGCGCTCTTGACCCGCGGGCAGTAGAATGGAAAGTTTGAATCGCTTCTCCAGCGTTAGGGGTGGGTTTCCCTGAGCAGCTACTCTCCAGCCTGGCTCCCTTGAGACCAAGGATGCATCTCTTGCAAAGGGACAGGCTGTGGCCGGCGTTGGGGTGCAGTCTGGGACCAGGGCTTGTGCTAGATGAGGGGTAGGGGCTCAGCTTTGGGCTAGGTGTAGGGCGATGGTTAGGGATTCCATGCTTGTCAACCCGGTCTTCAGCAACTATGTAAAAAACAAAAAGCGAAGAGGCCCATCTGGGGCTCAAACTTGCAACCTTGGCCTCGGTTGATAGAGCTTTGTGCCCTACCTCCGTGCAGGCCCTGAGCTCTAGTAGTCATGATGCAGCTGACCTTCCCATGTTGGTTCATGGTTATGTGGTGGCTGGTTAGTTAACATATTGAGAGTATCAGGGCACAAAAATAACCTGTGGCCAGACACCTTTAAGCTGAAAGAAAAAAGTTGTTGGGGGCTCCAGCCTCACCCTTTCCAGAAGCTCCAGTGGCTGGCTCTTTCCATGATACAACTTTACATATAACTATATGGATAGAGTGTGTCTCCCTTATCGGTGCCAAGATATAAAAGCTATGCCCTGTACTAGGGTTCTGGGTGCCTCTTCTCCTCCGTCAATCAGTCCAGCTCCTCTGCTTTCAGGATGTCCAAAGCCATCTGAGAAAGTTATCTAAGGATTTTCCATAAAGGAGAGGAAAGGGGGGAAAAAAACCCAAAGGATCCTAAACGTTCCCAGGTTTCACTGTGTGCCAGGAGAAATACCGTCTGTCTCCCGCCCAGACCTCAGAGCCCGGGCCTCCTTCCTACAGGGCGGTGCCCAGCTATTCCTGGAAACCCCCTCCTTTCTACCAACCCCTTCCCCAAAGTGTCTCCTCCCAGAGCACGACCTAGGAAAAGGATCGTATTGTCAAAGTTTGATGTCCCCCGTCCCCTTTTTCTGTCCCCAACCTGACCTGCCACAGTCCTCAGCCTGCCCCCTCCCTTGATGCCCACATGCTGGCTTCTCCTCCCGGAGCAGGGCCTGAGCTGTGGCCTCTCCCTCCAGCCTGGCCCCGCGCCCCACTAGGTGACTGGGAGAGGATCTGATATACTAATTTGTGTTAATGTGATAATGGGCACTAATGGGGTCACGTGCTAACCACGGCCTCACTGCCTCAACCCCAAGTTGAGGTTGCAGGCTGACTAATCTCCACAGCCGGCTTGGGGGGCGGGGAGTGGGAGGAACCCAAGCCTGGGGACAATCCCAGGGTGCTGGTGCCTTCGAGCTGCTGCCTCGGTTTCAGTTTCATCCTTGGCTGACACTTTCCTCTGACGAGTGGAATTGCTTTGGTTTTCCTCCAACCCCTCTCCCCTCCGCGGCTGTCCCCCCCCCCACTTAGACTGCTAGCTTCCCTCAGCCAGCCCTTCACTTCGTGAGGGGAGAGATGGGAAGATAATTTGGCAGCGATGAGGAAAAAATGTACACGTAGACACCCTCAGACGCACAGGCTCACATACCACACTGCCTTGCAGACACACACATGCACACGCCCTCCACAAACACACATGCATGCACGAGGGGACTTGACACTCACATCCAAGAGTCGAGCCCGTGTGTGTGTGTGTGTGTGTGTGTGTGTGTGTGTATGCACACACTGGCCATGGTTACACCCTCGCTCACATCTGAGGGACACACACGGAGTCACACATAGGCAGGCTAGGCCCTCCAGAGACCCATCCCACACACAGACCCACACACACACTCACACACTGTCACACACACACGAGCAGCGGCAGCCCAGTTGGATGGCTTCCTCAAAAGAGGGCTGGAAAGTTTGTTTGCTGCCAGCGAAGGGGCCTAGACATTCCGTGAAATGACTCATACTGCACCTTTATAGACATTAAATGTTGTATTTTTCTGGATTCAACAACAACAACAACAACAACCACCACCCTCTCCCCACCCCCCGTCATGGGGGCACGGTAGGGGAAGTGAGGCGTGCTGCCTCACGGGCCTCTGTCTAGCGCCCGCCTCAGGCTTGTCCTTGCCTCCCTGTGGGATGGGGCAATCCTGAAAGGGCAGAGTCCTTTACCTCCTGGTACAAAGCTCAGCCTGGACCCGCCCCTTGGCAGGATGTGAAGTGGGTGAAGTCGGGAGCCAAGTCTCCCTCACAGCCCCTCCCCATTATCCCACCGCATCCCCAGTCCCGAGGACCTGCAGTCAGGCCCAGTGCCCCCACTTGGTGTTCCAAAATGAGCCCTTCGTCTTCTCTCCATCCATTCAAGCGCCCTTCCCCAGCTCTCCTGGGTTTGTCCTTACTGCCCTCTCCCGCACAACTCCAGGAGGCGCCATTCGCCGTATAGAACACGAGCACCCCATACAACGTGACTGGAGCCCCCTTCTCTCTCCTGAGCCTCTTCTCCATCTGAGGAGGTACCGCCCAGCTCAGTGGCTACTTGTGTCCCTGTCCCCCAGCACACTCAAGTGCCAGGGAAATCACTCGCTGCTGTCCTCCGGCAGGGCCTCCATGTGCTGGCATCCCTCTGCACCCCCATCTCGAGCCCTGCCCCCTAGCAGCAGCTCCTTGGGCCAAGGCCTCCCTAGGCCCACTCGTGTTTCCTGCAGCCTTGAGGGGAGGCACCTCTGGAGTGTCATTTGGAATCCCCGCAGGGCTGAGGGGCACAGCGAGGCTGCCCACCACACCAGATGGGTGCCGGGCCAGCAGATGTCGGGGGTTGAGGGGTTAACTCTAGTTCCACTGGACAGTGGCCCAAAAACTCTGGATGCTGTGCTGCCTCTGATAGGTGCCCCAGAGCAGTCGCCTGCTCTCGGCTCTTCTCCAAGGGACTTTTCCAGGCTGAGCCTAGGCCCCAAGATCGGGGCTAGGGACCAGTGGGATTAGAGCCTCCAGAGGGCTTGCCCTCATTTACTGAACTCTGCCTGAGCCAATTCTTCCTTATTTTTTGCAAATGAACCACAGGATTGGGTCCCTCCCCCTACACCCACCCTCCAAATCTCCCGCCAACCCAGAGGCACTGAATCTGTTTCCCAAATACAGTATTAGGCCGGCTCCCCTGGCAGTGCGTGCAGTGGAGACAGCGCCTCCCTGCAGCCGCTGAGCCCAGGGTGGACACAGGGCACTCACTCAGGGCCCGTGGCACCTTCTATATCTGGCTGGCATCTCCCTCCAGGCAGGCCCCTGAGCTGCTGTCTGGCCCCTCCAAAAAGTGAAACCCAGCGCTCCTCTGAAATTTTGTAGGGGCTCTGAGGATGCCAGGTCGTGTCCCAGTAAAGGCCTGGAGGAGAAATGTAAAGCTCTCCATTTGCATGAGAGCAGGGGTGGGTGAGGGGTGGGGACCAAGCGGCTTTCCAAGAGCCCCAGCCAAGGAAGGTGGCTGGCCAGATGAAAGTCATAATTGGGAAGTTGCTCCCAACTACATTCTCCCACCAGCATGCCTGTGCTTTGGCCTGGGCACCCCACCTCCGTCACCCCCCAGTATGTGCCAGACAGTAGATCTGCTCGTCTCCCGGGAAGGAGCACACTGGTATAACCTATCCCAAGGAATTCTTCTATCTTGCAGCTACTCAACAATCTTTTCAGAACAAACGCTCCTTCTGATGCCCAGCCACAGCCTGGGACTTAGAGATTTCCGTCCGTCATTTGCATCTATCTAGGGCCTTGTCATGTCAACCCAATAGAGGCAAATCTGGAGTTGTCGAACATATCAACAGAGGAATTGATTGCGGGCTGTAGAGAAAGGATTAGAGGGGACATCTCAGCTTTACAGGTGGGAGGATTCCTTTTAAACCATAACTTCTCTCCTGACTTTTGAATATGCTTCTCATTCTGAAAGTCTGATTGATAGGCAACTTTTCTAGCATGTGTCTGTGGTGGAAAGTAAAGGCCATGGCCACAGAGGCTGTGGCACTGTGGTATTTTGTTCTGGCCACAGGTTTGAATAGAATTTGTTGAGGCTCAGGGGTTAAGGGAGGGAGGAAGCAACCAGCCACCTTGTTTCCAGAGAACCTGGGGTAATTTGCAGGAGAACATAGGCTAGCAGGCACTGCTGAAAAGAGGGGACAAAGAGGAGCTGAGAAAGTGGCCAAGGTGGAAAGGCAAGTTGAGTGCAGAAGTGGGGAGGTGGCCCTACACAGGCTCTGGGCAGCCAGGAGGCCCCTCCTCTTCCAGGAGGACCCCAGTTCTGAGGCCCGAGAGGACAGAGTTGGGGTTGGAGAGTGTGGGGGGGAAACAGGGCTGGAAGGAGAGAGGCTGAGAGCTGGATGGCGCAGCCTGGGCATTCACGAGCAACTCGAGAAGGGGAATTCCTGCCAAGTCAGGGAATGAGCCATTGGCAGAGACATCATGCCTGTCGTCAGGAGTGGTGATCTCAGCCGGCTGGCCCCACCTGGCTGGGGCTCACCCAACGGGTAAGTGGAAGAGCGGGGAGCCAGGTGGGGAAGGGCTGGGCAGCAGCAAGGTCATCGGGAAGGGCAGCCCGGCTGACCTGGAGCCGTGGAGTCAGGAAGGTCATTCAGGTGGCCTATGGCTCCCTAAGGCGAGGGCAACACCAGGTTTTCATCAAGGGGGTGGGGTTTGCTTTGGCTGCAACTCTCAGATCATGGGGCTGCGGTTAGTTCCGAGTGGCTGCGGAAGGTGGGAACTTATGGGATTCCCACAGCCGTGGGCTCCAGGTCACTGGCAGGCATCAGGGCCTGTCACCGTAAGCTGGTGGGCCCGGTGCTGTCCTCTCTCCCTGCCCGTCCCAAGATGAAGGCCTCTCCTCTGGCACTTCCATGCCTTGAGGCTTCAACCTTGGTTTAAACCACAAACATTCATAGGAGGCATCCACCATTCCTCCTCAGCAGCTTCCGGCCCTGGCAGACTTTCTCCTGATAGCTGGGTTGAGGGAAAACGAGATGAGACAGAGATGGTGCTGAAGAAGGCTAACGTTTATTGAGGGCTTACTAAGCGCCAGGCACTGCCACAGACACAGGCTATCTCATGCAAGCCTCACCACAGCCTTGGGAGGCAGATTCTTATTATCCTCAATTTAAAAATAAGGATAGTGAGGCTCCGAGAGTTTAAGCGACTTGCCCAAAGACACACAGCCGCTAAATGGTGCAGCTGGAATAGGAACCCACGTCTGTCTGATGTTAGAGACCACTGAACTCTCAGCAAAATGGGAAAGTGTGTGTGTGTGTGTGTGTGTGTGTGTGTGAGTTTGTGTGTGTGTGTGTGTGAAGGTCAAGTAAAGGGGGCTTAGGGATGACTGGAACCTACCACAATTTTGAGAGGGGAGCCTCCCTGGCAAGAGAACAACAAAAAATTGTTGTGTCTCCTGATCCAGAATCCCCTGGGGAAAGTGTGCCCATTTACAAGAGAAAAAAACTGGAAATTTGCCCTCGGCACTTATTTCAGGGACTTAACTTTAGGTGGCCAAGAGGTCTCAAGGTGCCCCCGTGCCCCAGTCCAGCCCCTAGGTCTTCCCCCAGAAACCTGTAATCTGCAGCTACCTTCACCACCATCATCCACCACCACTTCTGCTCCCCAGTCCTGTGCCAGGGCCTCTCCTTTACCAAGGCTGGGGAAGCAGACAGATGCTGGTGGCTGAGCAGGTCCCTGAACCTCAGGCCCTTGGTCCACCCCCACCCCCCAGAGAGCCCTCCTCCCATGGGGCCCTTTCCGCTTTGCTGCTTTCTGCCCGGGTGGTAGATGCGGGGCTGAGGCCTGGCTGGGCCCCTCCTCCAGACCATACAGAGCCATAAGAAGTGAGAATTCCCAGCCAACTCCCTCCTAGAACCTCCTAGCTGTGGGACGGAGGAGGGTGCGGGCTGGTAGGATGCTGGGGCAGGTCAGAGTAGAGGGTAAGGGGGAGGCAGAATGGGAGACTGGGGTTCAAGTAGATGCCTCAAGCAGAGCAGCCTGGCTCTGGACAGAAAGGGGCATGAGCTTTTTCCCAGCACCCCAACTCTGGCTACCTTTGCACCTGCTGCACCAGCCCCTCTCCCCCCAATCCTTCCCCGGATTCATATCCTCCTGGCCTCCCCCACCCGGAGCCCTAAGCTCGACTTCCCTAAGAAATCCCCAAAACTCTCCAGTCGCGCCAAGTGCACGAGCATTTGGCCAGGGATTCCGCGGCATCTGGCATATCGTTCCCGAATTGTATCCTCTGGGCATCTCCTGGCCTCACCCACCCGCTCGGCCCGCCCTCACGCCAGGTCCTCCACACAGCAGGCGCTCAGTAATAATCTGGAGCGCAGGGCTGGGGCCAAAGGCGTCAAGCGAGTGGAGCGCGCAGGCCAAGGGGGCCGGACATAGCCATCCAGAGTCCCCCGGGAATGGAGCGGCTTTCTCTACGAGGCATTGTGTAGGGGCTTCCCGGACGGAGCTGCGGGCCCCGGAACGCGCCAGGTGGGGGGTGGGGCGCTGGGAGCGCGAAGTGGGCTCCGCGGGAGTCCTGCTCTCGCGGTTCCCCGGGGGCGAGCGAGCCGGGAGGGGAAGGAGAGGCCGCGCGGGCCCCTGGCACGGCTCCCCCTGCCGTGCTGGCGACCGCGGCGGGCCGGGGGTGGAGGGGCGCTGTTTCCACCAAGACGCCTCGTCCCTCCCTCGCGCCCTCCCCCCCCGCCCGCCCGTGGTCCCTCCCGTCGGTCCCTCCCTCCGGCTCTTCCCTCCCTCCCGCCCTGCCTCCTTCGCGCCCGCCCCAGCCGCCGCCTGCGGGGACGTGTGTGTCTCTAGTGCAATTTCCCCTTTCGCTCGGTTGTCTGATTGCAGGTCTCCGCTGGCTCGCGCCCCCTCCCCGGGCGCCCCCGCCGCCCCCTCCCTCGGCCTGACCCTCCCCGGCGTCCACCCGGCTCCCCCCGCACTCCACCCCACTCCCCGGAGTCGTTTTATCAGGGGCGCCGCCGTCTCACCTGGTATTTGCATCTCGCCCTCCAACTTGCCATTGGCGGCGCGACGTGTGGGAGAGCCCTGCGCCTCGCCCGCCCGGACCAGCCTGCCCCGGCGCCGAGGTGAGTCACGGGCGCGGGGCCGCGGGGGCAGGCGGGCAGGGAGGAGAGGAGGGAGGGAGGGAGGGAGGGTGGAGGACGGTGGCCCCGGCGGGCGCGGGGACCGACCGGGCGCCGCGCTCAACTTCCACTTCTCCTTTCGCCGGCGCCGAGGTATCGGCGCCACTCGCCCGGCCCGGCTTCCGAGGGGAGAAAGCGGGCTGGCCGGGCTGGGGACCCGCGTCTCGGCCCTCAGAGCGGGGAGGGGACCGCGGCGATCGACCCCGGCCCCGCTACCGAGCCCCTTCGGCGGCAGGTACGTCGATGGCGCCGGTTTTCTGAGCCTTCGGGGACCTCAGAAAGTTTGCCTGAGGGCGGGATAGGGGACGCCTGGGCCCCGGAGCGTAGGGGCTTGGGGCCCAGGGAAGGGTGGGAGAGCGGCGGCGTGTTGAGTCCCGCCCTTGCCTCGCCCCACCGCGTGTGCGTTGTGGAACCCGGACCACGGATCCTGGGTTAGAAGCTGAGTCGATTTCCTGAGTCGGGGTGGGGGCCGGTTTGCCTTCTCCCCAGGCAGCCCGGGGTCCGTGACTGGGCCTATCGTGACAGCCCGCCCCAACAGCTCGGTGCCCGAGGGCAGGAGGTTGGGCCTCACTGGCGGGGCTGCTAGATTGATCTGGCGGCCTCTAGGGCTTCTGGGACCAGGCGCCTTAGGGTAACACACACACACACTCTTTCTCTCCCTCTCTCCACACACACACACACACACACACACGCACACGCGCGCACACACACACACACACACACACACACACACACACACACCCCTATGAACCTATGACTTGGATAACTGGGTCGCCAAAATAGAGACCTCTCTCGTCAGGGGCCGGAGTTTCGGTGTGAGCCGGCCGCCAGCCTTCCCGCTCCCGTGTTCCCGCTCTCCCGGGCTCTCCCGCCTCTCTGTTCCCTCCTCTGCTGCCGGCACGGGGACTCAGCAGCCGCGCAGCGCGGGGTCCCCTGCCGACAGCGCCTTGCTTTTGGAGACTGCTGAGGCGGCGGCTTTATGGATTCCCGGTCCCTCCGTCGCACCCGAAGTCTGCCGCCCTTCCCTCACTACACGGCCTTCCTGACCAGAGTCACCTCCTGACCCCATTGGCTCCGCGCCTCGGCCAGGTTCTCCCCGGCTGCCCACCCCCCACACGCCAGCCATGGGATTTGATGGCCGTTTGATTCCTGCCCCTCATCCTTCTGCCCGAGATAGAGGCCTGTCTGGTCCTGCAGCTTCTTATGGTTAATGTTTGGCGGTTCATTGTGGCTAATCATTTTAATTAGCTCTTAAAGTGGGGAGGATCAGTTAACCTTGAACTTCTCGATTTTGGCCTGGTGGGGCCTCATATGGGAGGAGTGCTGGGGAGGTAGGAGCGGAAGTGAGGTCACCACCCCAGGGCCAGAGCCACCACTGCTTGGCCCCAACAGCTGGTGGGCACACCCATCAGGGACTCACCCACTGCGAGCTGACCCCTGGCCTGAGTGCCAGGTTGGAGGGGGGGAGGTGAAGGGATCAGATCTAACTCTCTCCTCTGGGGAGACAGGACACTTTGGCACTGAAAATGCTCAGGGTCACGTTTGCACGGCAAGAATGCAGATTCCTCCTCGCGGTTAGTTATGTAGGGTTTTACCGATTATAAGGCACTTTCTCAGCCATTAATTCAGTAGACCCACAGCAGTAACAGATAACGGGGAGCTATCTTGAGTTAAGTGGAGGAATTAACTATCCTGGAGGACTTCCTATCCTGGCCAGTGTGGGGAAGAGGCTGCCTTGCAAGTGGTTGTCTCTGGGTTCAAAGCCTGGGAGGTGTGAGTTGCAGGGGTGGGGGTCGTTGAGCAGGCTCCACGTTGCCACCCTCACCCAGCCTCTAGCTGTGAGCCGAAGGAGTGGCTTGTTTGCAACTATGTCTGGCATTCCTCCCACTGCTGCACTGTTTGCTCGGTGGTTGCTCAGGAACTGGCGCCCACCCCTGGACAAACTGGAGGCCTGAAAGCAGCCCTCCCCCTGCCTTGAGCTAAGTGGTGGGACAGCAGCTTCTGTCTCCTCTGTCCTACATGGGAATCTAAAAACGAGGGTGCTGTGGTCCGTCATTCAGGGGCCTGATTAATAGGATGTCCAAAATATCCCTAGCCTGCAAAATTCAGGGCCTCCCTGAGAGGCCCAGCCAGACGCAGGCTGAGGGGGTTGCTTTCCCAGGGAAAGCTCTGCACCGAAGTTTGGCCTTGGTCCTTGCGAGCCTCACCCCTCACCCCTCAACTTTTTCATTTTCCCTCCCATCCCTAGAGCCAGACTGTCTGGGTTTATATCCCAGCTCTGTTATTTACTAACTGTGTGATCCCAGTCAGTTGTGTGCCTCAGTTTCCTCATTTGTCAAATCAGACCTACCTCATAAAGTTTTGCTAAGGGTGAAATACATCAATACACATAAGCTGCTTATTATTAGAACAGTGCACGGCACATGGTAAGCGCAAGCGAGCCTTATGGTATTGTCTTACACGGTGCCTAAAACTCAGATTCAACTCAGCGCACATTTGCTGAGAACCAGTCCCAGTACTAGGCATCAGCGAACGGGCAGTGAGGGAAATACAGAGGTGAAGAAGGCACCGCCTGTCTTCCGGGACTGTGTGTACCTTTTGGCATGGGCCAGAGTCAGGGTGGGGAGTGTGGGAGGGGGCCAGAGAGGGTGGCTAGGTCATCTATATAAATAACCAAAATTTGAAGCCGGGCTCGAATCCCTAATTCAAAGCCAGTGTGGGGAGCCAGGTACCTCAGACTTGGAGGCTTCTCCTTGTCTGGGGACACTGGCTGGGCTCTGGTCAGGACGCCACCCCTGGACAGAGGCCTGCCCTGGGATTTGGGTGAATGAGAGGGAGGGGGAGACCCAATTCCTGTGTGGGCCGCAGGTGGCAAGCATTCAGTGGTGTGATTTGTTGGTTTGCAGGACAGGACGGCGTTACTTAGGGCCACCCCCAGACTCCCCTCTAGCCCCTCTGCCTGCCATGCCCCCAGCACCTCCCGGAGGTCCCCCACCAAGCTTGGAAGGGCCTTGGGCAGCCTTCTCCCCTCAAGCTTGGGCCTGACCCCAACGCAGGCTTGCTTCTCTCTCCAGGATTTCTAAGCTGCAAAGAGGTTTCTGGATTCACTGCCAATTTATTCCCTTTGTGGTTCTCAGACTGAAAACTAGTTCTGCAGGGGAGAGAGGAAACTCATCCGAGGTACCCAGAATCCCATGGGCGCTTTCCTAGGGGTCAGGGGCTTTTCTCATCAACACCAACCTGCCTGCAAATCTCTGGCCGCTGAGTCTTGCATGGCCTGTAATAGCAGCCGCACCGCTAATGCCCTATAGCTCGGACCCCAGCGCTGGTTGCCAAGGAACTGCTGGTCGGGGTGCTTATGACGGTTCTGACCTCATAGGGGCCGCTGAGTTTCAATTCAAAGGATATTTATTAACACCTACTGTGTGCCCAACCTGTGCTAGGTGCTGTAGGGGAGACGAGCAAAGGGGGTGGGGTGGGAGAGATGACTAAGACACTGATACAAGCAGAGGCGAGGCCAGCGGCTGGTCAGGTGCTAATTGTGCTCCTTGGAGCAGGGGCCAGAGGCGGCCGGGGCTCTGAGGTCAGCAGCAGTTGGAGGAGGGAGGGAAGGCTTTGTGAGGGCCTCGGCTCTGAGCTAGACCTTGAAGGGGGCAGGGTGGTGCGGGGGAGATTGGGCTAGGCAGAAAAGGGAGAGAAGACGCCTTTCTCTCTCTTTCCTGGCCACAGGCTGACCTTCAAAGCCTCTATAATTGTTTGGCGAATGCATGTCACATAAAAGACCAGGTCAGCCAGTGTGGGTGGCTCGGTGCAAACCCCAGTCTGCATCCTGGGAGATGCAAAGTGGATGGCCCAGGTGGGGAGCCCAGCGCCCCCAGGACGGATTGATAAAACACAAAGGTTGGCCAGGCTTTCCTGCCCCACAAGCTGAGGGGATTTCATGTTGATCTCCCGCCTCCCCCATCCCCTCCACCGCCCATGCAGAGGCCCTGGAGGGGAGAGGGGAAAAAGAGAGGCAGAGGGCACCAAAGGGACAGGAAAACTGCCCCGCCACAGGTGTTACTGCAGGCACGGGCTGGTTGAGTCCCATCTTTCCCCAGGGTCCTGGGATTGCTCTGGAAGCCCAGAGGTTCAGGTAGAGGATAGAGATTTTCATTTTCTCAGCCAGCCGAGAACTAAAATGTCCCACATGTTTCTGTCCAGACCCCCTGGGGAAGGGCGAGGACTAGCCATGTATTTGTTCTGGGACTTCTGCATCTCCCATGCCTGGATGTGGAGGGGGACTTGGTCCTTGTTGGATTTAATTGGATAAAAACACCTGGACACACACATACCGCCCCCGCCATGCATCAGTTTTCCTCTCTCACTGCCCTCTTGCCCTGCACCCTCCCCAGCACATTGCAAAACCACAGACACACCAGAGTGCCCTGACTTTTTGGCCCGGGAAATTGTGTCCTAACGTGAGTTACTTGGCAAAGAGACCCCACCCAGCCTTCTCCCAGGGTGGTGAGGAGGGTCAAGCAGAGCAGGGAGGGGTGTTTCATGCAGGAGGATCTGCGAGGGAAAGTGCCAGAACATTTCTCAGCCAGACCAACAAGAAGCAAGAGGTTAAACAGCTTGCCCAGATTGAGGAAACTTTGCCCTAGGTTCCCATCTTCTCGAGGGACCCCCTTCTTGTCCCAGTGCTGGTACTTTCCACTTCTCACTCCACCTGCCCTTCCCGAAGCTCCCTTCCTCTTCCAGTCTAACTCAGTATTCTTCTCGAGCCCGGTATTATCCGGAGGAGGAAGAGCACAGGCTCTCTGCGTTCATATCCCAGACCTATCACTTACTGGCTGTGTGACTATGGACTAGTCACATAACCACTCTGAGTCTCAGAACCCACTTCCCAGGGTTTGAGTGAGGATTAAATGAGATAATGCCTGTAAAGCACTCAGCATGGTGCCTGGCACATGGTAACCACCCAGTAAGTGTTAGCTGCTATTATTCTGTGGCTCTTACTATTATTGTTGATGTTGTTCTTATCATTTCCTCCTCCCACACCTTTGACTTTGCCAGGCTCCAGGGATCAACTGCTTCTCTGGCAGTGCTGGCAGGGCACACAATGCCCATTCATAAAACCAACAGGGAGATTTTCCACATCTTTCTGCTAACTTTTTGTTAACTCTGCTGTCACACAGAATAAGGAAGGGATGTGGAAGAAGATTGTGTGTGTGTGTGTGTGTGTGTGTGTGTGTGTGTGTTAAAATCTGAGTGGCAGGCAGTGCTGTAGTGAAGAGTAAAAATCAAGTCTTTAACATTTTTATTAACATTGCCATCTTTATCTCTTCACCACTTCATCTCAAGGTTCGTTCTCTGTAGGAATACGAGTGAGTTAGTTCCTTTGAGAGAAGACCTCATGTTCCATCCCTGGCAAGTATTTAGCAATCATCAGTTTGTTGTTATTACCCTACTGAATGTAGAATTCTGGGAGCCGACCGGCCAACCACTGCTCACTTTCTGCCTCCTTTCGCTTATGCCCAGAGGCGTTGGGTTGGAGCTGGGACACTGCCTTTGCCCAGAAGAGTTCCTGGGGGGCTGGGGGCCACTCCTATTCCAAAGGCCTCCCAGAAAGTAACTTGGAGGTTCCATCTGCTAGCAAGTGGATTTTGTTTGCTTGAGAAGCCTGTGACCACCCACAAGGGCAGGAGGCCCTGGACCACCCTTGGACCACCCCTGAGCCACTTCACTCAGTCCCTTGGTCCCCACCCGTAGGCCTTGGGGGATGTGATGGGATGGGGGATGGGAGAGTGGGCAATTAGTCTTAACCTCCCCAAATTCCTGATGACCTGATAACAAGGAGGTACTTAAGACATAGATTTAGGAGATAATCTGTCTTTTTCCCATAATGCCCCCAGAGGATAAGAGAGGCTAGTTCAGCTCTGCTGATTCTGTGAGAATCCATGCACAGAAAACACCTGTCTCATTAGGTGACCACTTTCTTGGCGCCATCCTGATCCTAAAAAAAAAAAAAAAAAAAAAAACACACAGCAGGCCCAGGCCCCTGCTCTGAAGAATCTAAACCCAATTCTGGAGCTCTAGTAACACACATGCACTTAGCCTCACAGCGGGCGGGAGCTGAAGTACCAGCCAGCCTGTGGCACTTAAGGTTTGTAGATTAGGTGATGGTGGGTTCGAGGAGGGCTTGCCTAGAGGAAGATCATTCTTCTCCCTCCTTAACTTAATTGGGGAAGGTCTCCTGGAAGTGAGAGGGCAGATGGCCTTTCAAAAGAGGAAAGAGAGCGCATTGCCTGTGCTCTAGGGGCCTTCCAGGCTCAGTGGGACAATAACAACGGCAGGAGCAGGAGCAAAAGATAAAACAACAAATCAGTACGTTCCAGGGTTCAGAATTTGTCTCCACTGGTGGCATCAAGGAATGTGTTTTCTAGGAGAGCATGCGTGTTCTTGCCTCTTGTCTTCACTGCTCTCGTATATTGATACTATTGCATAGTTAAATTACGCAGTAATATTACTTCTGCTAAAATTACAGAGTAAATGCTGCTGTTGTCATTTTACCCGACCTGGGGACCTTTTTCTTTCTTTTTATTGAACAGTTTTATTGAGGCAATATTGACATACAATAAACTGCACATATTTAAAGCGTACGATTTGATAATATTTGACATATGTATATACTCGTGAAACTAGTCACCCCCAAAAGTTTCCTTGTGCCCCTTGGCAATCCCTCCTTCTCATCCTGAGCAACCACTTATCTGCTTTCTGTGACTATCAGTTAGTATTCATTTTTTAATTGAAATGTACAAATCTTCATTGACTTATGATGAGGTTACATCCTGATAAACCCGTCGGAAGTTGAAACTATCTTACGCTGAAAATACATCAATTACACCTAACCTACTGAGCACCATAGCTTAGCCTAGCCTACCGTCTTAAACATGCTCAGAACACTTATTAGCATACAGTTGGGCAAAATCATCTAACGCAAAGCTTATTTCATGATAAAGTGTTGAATATCTCATGTAATTTATTGAATAATGTACTGAAAGTGAAAAACAGAATGGTTGTCTGCGTACAGAATGGTTGTAAGTCTGTTGGTTGTTTACCCTCGTGAATGCGTGGCTGACTGGGCGATGTGGTGGCTGCCACTGCCACTGCCCAGCATCACATATCACTAGCCCGGGAAAAGATCAAAGTTCAGAATTTGAAGTACAGTTTCAACTGAATATGTATCGTTTTCGCACCGTCGTAAAGTTGAAAAATCATAAGTTGAACCATCATTAAGTTGGGGACCGTCTGTATTTGACATATAACATTGTGTAAAGTTAAGGTGTACACCATGGTAATTTGATATGTTTATATGTTGTAATGCGGTTGCCATTGTAGTGATAATTAGCACCTCTATCATGTTGCATAATTATCCTTTCTATTTAGTGATTGGAATAATTAAGTTCTAGTCTCTTAGCAAGTTTGATGGTTGTTAATACAATATTGCTGTCTACATTCCCTACACTGTGCATTAGAGTTCTAGGGCTTATTCACTACTCAGTGTAATAGTTTGCATTTTCTAGAGTTTTATATACGTGGAATCATATAGGATGTACTCTCTCCTTGTATGGCTTCTTTCATTCAGCATATTTATTTTAAGATCCATCCATGTTGTTGTCTATATCAGTATTTCACTCCCTTTTACTGCTAAGTAGAATTCTGTTGAATGGATATACCATATATTGTTGATCTATTCATCGCTTGGTGGACATCTGGTGGTTTTGATTTTTTCTACTTTTTGGCTATTACAAAAAACGCTGCAGTGAGCATCTTTGTACAAATCTTTCTATAGCTATATGTGTCTTTTTCTATTGGTCAAATACCTAGGAGTGGAATGACTGGATCATTCAGTAGTTGTAGGTTCAACTTTTTAAGAAACTATCAATCTGTTTTCCAAAGTCATTGTACCATTTTACATTCCCACCAGCTGTGTATTAGAGTTTCAGTTGCTCCACATCCTTGTCAACATTTGGTGTGGGCAGTCTTAAAATTTTACCCATTCTAATGGGTGTGCAGTTGTATCTCACTGTAGTTTTAATTTGTATTGCCCTAATGACTGATGAATTGAACATCTTTTCATGTACTTATTTGTCACCAATATATCTACTTTGGTGAGGTGTCTGTTCAAAACTTTGGCCCATTTTTAAATTGACTTGTTTGTTTTCTTGTAGTTGAGTTTTGAGAAATCTTTATATATTCTAGATATAAGACCTTTATCAGATACATGCTTTACAAAGATTTTGTCTGAGTATGTGCCTTGTCTTTTCATTCTCTTCATAGTGTCTTTTTTTGGGGGGGGGTTAAATTTTTTATTGAAGACAAAAAATAGCCACATAAAATCCTTGCCATTTAGTGATTAGAATGAGCTAGAAGAATTTTTTTAAGTTATTATTAATGTAGACATGCCTTCAGAGTCATAGTGTCTTTTTTTTTAGAATATTACTACTACATTTATTTACTTGTTTGTTTGTTTATTTTTGGCTGCATTGGGTGTTCATTGCTGTGGGCTTTCTCTAGTTGCAGTGAGCGGGGGCTACTCTCCGTTGTGGTGCATGGGCTTCTCATTGTGGTAGCTTCTCTTGTTGCGGAGCACGGGCTCTAGGCGCACAGGCTACAGTAGTTGTGGCACATGGGCTCAGTAGCTGTGGCACATGGGCTCTAGAGCACAGGCTCAGGAGTTGTGGCACACGGGCTTAGCTGCTCTGCGGCATGTGGGATCTTCCCAAACCAGGGCTCAAACCCGTGTCCCCTGCATTGGCAGGTGGATTCTTAACCACTGCGCCACCAGGGAAGTCCCATAGTGTCTTTTGAAGAGCAGAAGTTTTCAAGTCTAACCAATCCGTTTTTACTTTTATGGATCATGCTTTTGGTGTTGTATCTTGGAATGCTTCACCTAGCCTCAGGCCATAGATATTTTTGTCTTATGGTTTCTTTTAGAAGTTTTGTAGTTTTAGGTTTTACATTTGGTCTTCGATCAATTTCGAGTTAATTTTTCTCTATGCTGAGTGGTACAAATCCAAATTCATTTTCTTCTTTTTACATATGGATATCCAGTTATTCCAGCACCACTTGTTGAAAAAGTTATTGTTAGTCTGTTACAGTTGTCCTTATATATAGGTTTATTTCTGGACTCTATATTCTGTTCTGTTGATTGATCTATTTGTTTATCCTTATGCTAATACCAATTGTTTTGATTACTGTAGCTTTATAATCATTCTTAAAATCAGGTAGTATTAGCCCTCCAACTTTGTTCTTTATCAAAGTTGTTCTTGCCTATTTTAAGTCGTTTGCAACTCCATGTAAATTTTAGAATCAGATTGTCAGTATCATTTTTTAATTGACATATAGTTGATTTACAATATCATATAAGTTTCAGGTGTACAACACAGTGATTCACAATTTTTAAAGGTTATACTCTATTTAGAGTTATTATAAAATGTTGGCTATATTCCCTGTGCTTTACAATATATCCTTATGGCTTATTTATAATATCTTTTTTTAATACTTGCATTTATTCTATTTACATTAACTGTTATAGCAGATATGTTTGGCTGTGCTTTTGTGATCTTATTTTATAATCATGGATGACCCTAATGTTACTGTCATTTTAGAAGATGCTTAATCTCTTCACTGATATTCTTTTTCTTTTTTAATTTATTTTTGGCCGTGTTGGGTCTTCGCTGCTGTGCATGGGCTTTCTCTAGTTGCAGCGAGCGGGGGCTTCATTGCAGTATGCAGGCTTATCATTGCAGTGGCTTCTCTTATTGTGGAGCACAGGCTCTAGGCGCGCGGGCTCAGTAGTTGTGGCCCATGGGCTTAGTTGCTCCGCGGCATGTGGGATCTTCCCGGACCAAGGGTTGAACCCCTGTTCCCTGCATTGGCAGACGGATTCTTAACCCACTGTGGCACCAGGGAAGTCCAATATATATATATATATTTTTTTAGCGGTACGTGGGCCTCTCACTGTTGTGGCCTCTCCCATTGCGGAGCACAGGCTCCAGACGCGCAGGCTCAGCAGCCATGACTCACGGGCCCAGCCGCTCCGCGGCATGTGGGATCTTCCCGGACCGGGGCACGAACCCGTGTCCCCTGCGTCGGCAGGTGGACTCTCAACCACTGTGCCCCCAGGGAAGCCCCGATATTCTTTTTTTTTAAACTCGTTCTTTTAAAAATATATTTATTTATTTATTTATTTTTGGCCATGTCAGGTCTTAGTTGCAGCATGCGGGATCTTAGTTGTGGCACGCTGGCTTCTCTGTAGCTGTGGCTCACGGGCTCCAGAGCACGTGGGCTCCATAGTTTGTGGCATACCGGCCCTCTAGTTGAGGCACGAGGGCTCAGTAGTTTCGGCACGTGGGCTTAGTTGTCCCGCGACATGGGGGATCTTAGTTCCCCGACCAGGAATCAAACCCACATCCCCTGCATTGGAAGGCGGATTCTTAACCACTGGACCACCAGGGGAGTCCCTCATTGATATTCTTCAGTAAAGAGTTTCTTAACTTTACTATGCGTTTGCAAAATAGAACTATTTATTATTTGCCCTTTGTTTATAACCCTTTTTTTTTTTGATATGCGGGCCTCTCACTGCTGTGGCCTCTCCCGTTGCAGAGCACAGGCTCTGGACGCTCAGGCTCAGCGGCCACGGCTCATGGGCCCAGCCGCTCCATGGCATGTGGGATCTTCGCAGACCGGGGCACGAACCCGTGTCCCCTGCATTGGCAGGCGGACTCTCAACCACTGCGCCACCAGAGAAGCCCTATAACCTATTTTTGGTGCAGGGTTCCATCATTATCTGCTCCATACATCATTTTCTAGATGACAGTCATATCCCTTTTCAACCTTGTCTGTCTAGCCAACAAAAGACCTCTTAAAAAAAAAAGTTATCCTCACACCGCATTCTCTTGAACCACTTTAGCTCTTATAACTGATCCAGCATCATGAAGTCTTTCCCAAGGGTCCAGTGATCAGAGCAGCACCGAATATTCACCAGGTAGAAACACTGTGGTTTTGTACAAAGAGAGAATGCTTTAATGATGACCTGATTGATCATCAACCGCCTTCTTGATGCTGTTTGGAATAAATGACTCTAGCTGGTAGGTGTTTTCCTTAATAGAGGCCTGGAGCAAGAGAAGACTAGTAATGTTTGAGCCTGGAGACCTTTGCCCCCTAATTCTATCCCTATCCCCACCCCTAGACTGTAGCCCTCAGATCTATCAGGATTCGGGGTCTCTTTTCTAGAGATCTCACTTGGGCTGAGAATTTACAGACTTAGTTCATGAATGCCCAGACCTGTGTTTGTTAGAGTCAGGAGAAGATTAAATAGACCTTGATCCCATGGATTTTACCACCTGATGGGGAAATAAGACATACACATGAAATAAAGAGCAATTCAAGATTGCGTGGGATTAAGAGATCTTGTGGTCAAATTTAAGGGCTATGGGAGTTTAGAAGGGGGCTCCTCCATTGGTGTGGACTCTCGTTATCAGGGCACAACCAGCTCCATGGATCTGGGGAACTTGGTTGGGACCTTGCTAGATGGGCACTATTTGATTAACCAAAACAGAGCAGCAAGGGCCTGGCAGGCCTGAGAAACTCCGTGAATGAGCCTGGAATGTTCCCTCAGGGGACCATGAGGAGACCACTGGGCTTGAAGCCCAGGCTTGAGTTGGGAAATCATGGGAAACGAGGCTGAGTAGGTAGGGTGGGGTCAGACTGTGAAAGACCTTTGGAAAGCAAGCAGATGAGTTTGGACTGTAAAGCTCTGCCGAGTACGGCTGGTGTGGCCACAGCCATAGATGTACATGTGTGCCCTGGAGTAGGGGCAGGCGCCAGCTCAGAGGCTAGGGGAGGAGCTAGGCAGAGGCAGGGCCATGACTGGAACTTACTCTTCCTCATGCCCAGTCAAGTGGGCTTTCTGCTGCACCAGGCCTGGCTAGCTTTTCAAAGACTTTCACATCCCCTCTATACAGCTTCCCAACAGAGACCACAGGCGTGGGGAGTAGATGGGGAAGGCCGGCTCGCTCCAGGGCTAATGGTGTCAGCAAGAAACCCTCCCTTGCTCACTGGCACCCCTATTAACCCCGGAGCCACTCCTTAGGTTAAAGCAGGGTAGCTCCGGATGGCCTTTTAAAATGAAAATGTGCTGAGGAGAGAGGTGACACATTAACCCAGTATCACCCATTAACACATTAACACTAAATGGTTTATGATTTTTCTGAGTGGTGGGAAGTTATTTCTGGGGAGGTGGGGTGGCCTGCGGAGCCCTGACTGCTACTAGGGTCAGTAAGCTTGTGAGAAGCTCTGAGTAGCATGAAATCTCTGGTGGAGGGGGGCGGGGGAAGCCCGAGGCTGTGAGAGCCATGTGACATGGCATGCCTGTGGTTACATAGCCCATTAATGGCAAAATTGCCTGAGCAGAGTTTTTCCAAACTTTCCCACCCAAGCGCCCCAAACTATTGAATTGTATCTTAGAGACCTAGAAAGACACAGCTGTATAAAATTTCTTTGAAGTATGGCATTTTATCTGTAGTGTGATGCCGCGGTCCACTGCCTGAGCATATTTTAATTGATTTCTCAGTGAACAAAATGGAAGCCCCTGGAAGATGAGCAGGTTTGGACTGTGGCTTTGATTCCTGCTCTGGGGATTGGTCAGCTTTGGCAAGCAAGCCCTGTCCCTGTGGGACCCGTCTAGGAACAGGTCAGAACGTGAACTTTCGAGGTATTAGCCCAAAGTGCTGGAAGGGAAATCCATCACCTCCTGCATGTTTACTTGCCCACTGTCCCCATTCCTGTCCCCTTCCTTAGTTCAAACTCATTTGATGGAAAAATCTAAGCTGTTGTGCTCTGAGGGGAAGTCATCGGACTTGCTCAGTGGTTGGCCCTGGCCTCATCGTAGCCTTCGGGTGGGTGACCAGATCCCAAGGTGAGATGGAGACAGCGTGGGACCCAGGAAGCTCTGAGGTCTGGGCTCTGAAGGCTGTGCCCACGGATTCCCCAGCCTTCCCTCCTCCACCACACTCAGTCTGCAGCCCCTCATTCCGCCCCACCTGTAGCGTGAGGTGTTTACAGTACTCTGCAGTTAAAAAAAACAACAACCAACTGTCTGTACACTCAGAGCCTTCCAGCCTACTGCTGCGCCCCCAGCCCCCTGCTCACCTCTTTGTGGCTGAGAACAGAAGAGCCGTCGAGGCTCTCCAGGCCAAAGTTAGCCTCCTCAGCAGCCCGAGCGCCTCATTTCTGTCCCGAGAGCCTGCAGATACGAGACAGTGACAATGTAGAAAGAGGGCATACCCTCCCCCAGCTTGTACAAGGTGGACGACGCGCTATGAATATTCAGCTCTCACTCCGGCAGGCAGCAAGCTCTCATCCACAGCCCCTGCCTGCGAGGGGTGTAGGGGTGCCTGCCTGGAGTGACGAAACCACAGCAGGTAGGGCCCTGGGCAGGCTGGCTGTGCCGGGCGGGGCAGGGCAGCCGACTGGGTGAGGCCCAGATTCCCCAGGCTGATAAGGCAGCCTGTAAACACCCAGCAAGGGGAGGGGGCAGAGGGCAGGCAACCACATGGCAAGAGAAGGGGGAAACCGGAGCCCAGGCCTAGCTGCAGGAAGTGGGGCTTGATGTGGAAACATCCTGTCCAGTGGGGACTAGACTGGTGGCCATCAGCAGTCATTCCCTCCACCACGGAGGCAAGCTTAGCACGCGGTGGGGCTGCATAGGGGCCAGGCCAAGAACCTGATTCCTGACATCTCCAAAGGACATGATCAATGGGTCTCTATTATGGGTTATTCTACCACCTAGCACTGCTGGTGGGCAGGGGCGGTGGGGGGGAGTGAAATCAGGACCAGCTACCCCCCCCATAGAGAAACTCAGCAGTGGAATCCTCTGAAAGCATCTGACTCTCATGGGAAAGTCCTGGTCGTCACTCTGCATGAGGAGCATCAGCTGGAACACCTAATCGTGTCCAGGCCCCCTGCAGCACTCCAAGAAGAGCCCCGTATCCAACATGCCAGTCTCTTCCATCCTGCAGGGCTTTATAATGAGAACTGCAGACGGTCAGAGCTGGTGGAGCCTTTTGCAAAGGATCACCAGACTCATCCACTTCACTTAACAGATGGGGCTGCTGGGTCTCAGAGATGGGCAGGGACTTGGCCACGCTCATGGAGACCTAAGTTGAAGCCCCAGCTCTAGAGCATTTTCTACTCCTACCCTGTTGCTCTAGATCCAGCCGCCAACCCTCATGCATAGGGCTGCCTTGCACACTCGCTGAACCTCAGCAGTTATGCTTGTTCAGGGTTATGGGGAGGCTGATGGGAGGAGGGAGCTTCAGAATCAGAACTCCGAAGACCTGGAGTCTGGCCTGAGCTGTTCTATGAACTTGCGTGTGGCCTTGAGTGAGCCCTCTCTGGGCCACTTTTTTTTTTTTAATAACAGCTTTATTAGATATAATTATAATTCAATACCATACAATTCACCCAATTAAAGTATATAATTCAATGCCTTTTTGTATACTCACAGAGTTGTATGTCCTTCACCACAACCCATTTTAGAATATTTTTATTGCCCCATAAAGAAACTCTATACCCATTAGCAGTCACTCCCCATTTTCCCCCAACCTCCGAGCCTCAATTTTGAAGAGACACTGGCTATAGGAGTGTTTTAAGGGGAAAAAAACCCAGCAATGTTGTTTAGGCAGATGGGCTAACCCAGCTTACCGGGAACTTAGACACAAATAGACCCTACCACAGAGAAGAATGGGGTGGGCCCAGCGATAGGCCCCTGGCCACAGACCTGGCACCTATGAGGTGTTCAGGGCTGACTTTCCATAAATATTTGAAAAAACATGTGAACCAACACCCTGAGATAAGAACCCAGACTTAAATTATGTGTAAGGCGAGAGCAAGTGTATATTTATGGGGCAGGGACCATGCCTAAGCCACTCCAGGTCTGAAGCCAGCAACACTCTGGAAGCAGTAGTCTCCTGAGGTACAGGAATAGAGTCAGCCTCCTTCATCAACAGAGCCGGAAGCCTTGTACTCCACAATACCTCTCCTCCACAGCTGGCCACAGGGGCTCAACTGGTCACCATTTTGCCCAGAAAGTTACGTTTCACCTATCAGATGGAGCTTTGAGGCATCTGGGACACAGGCCTGGGAAGCTTTTGTTGAAGGACATCGTAGGGGCTCCGAGCCTTCAACGTTGGGTGTTGTGAGCAAGCTCGGAGCTAGGAATCTGAGCAGGTGGTCGCCAGCATGGAGCAGTGGGAAAAAGCACAGACTCTGAGGTCACACAGGCCTGGGTTTGAGTTCTGCCTCCATTCTTGACAGGCAGTGTGACCTTGGTCCTGTTACCTCATCTTTTCTAAGCCTCACTTCTCCTGCTTGTAAAATGGAACTATTAAAACAGGATTATTACCAAAAGAGATGTAACTGGAAACAAAGTTCAAAGAGCGTACTAGTTGGAAATAAACCTGGGTTCAAACCCGGGCTCTGCCACTGACCAGCTACTTTGCGATGCTGTAAGAATGAAAGGAGATAGCCCTACGGCAAGTGACTGGCGCGACACCAGCCCCGCGGCTTGTACCCAATAAATGTAAATCCGTGCCATCTTCCCTATGCTCCACCCTGTCACCCTGTAATTTTTACTGTTCGGTCCCCTTCCCCAGAAGCAGAGGAAACAGGCTGGCGTGATATCAGAGGGCACAAAAGAAAATCTTGCCCACTTTAAATGAGTACCCACGCCACTCTGCCCCTCCTGCAACATGCCCACGGCTGAGGCCACAGTGGCTACACCCGCCATCCCGGGTCCAACACTAGCTCAGATCAGTGCCAACCCCGCAAGCGCTTGCCCTGAGCTGGCACCGGTCTCAAGTGCTTCCACCCGCTCCGCCCAGTCAGGTGTGCTTTCCAAACACATGCCACCAGCTTTGAGTTGGGCTTGTAACCAAACCCTGTCCCTGGGTTTGCACTGCAGATGTAGGGAGGGGCTGGCAGGAGCCTGGGTGCACATCCAGATGTTGTCTCTGAGGCTTCCTTGGCATCCTCCATATCAGCTGTGAAGCAGTATTTACTCCAACTTGCGGGGTGGAGCGGGCACGCCCCTCAGGGGCGATGGGGCTCTATCGCAGGGGCGCTGGGTCTTTTTGGCTCTGGAGGCATGGAGGGAGGGGAGAGGGGGCGAAGCCAGACTGTTCTATTGACAGGAGGCCTGGCTGGTCAGGGCTCTTAGCCAAAAGCACAAGAAGATGACCTCTCAGAGCCGGGAGACCATCTTCCCATCCCTTTTCGTTGGCCCATTCAGACCATCATTTCTAGGGGTCCCCTTACCCTTAGCTTCGCTCACTGCTACTTGAACCTCATGGAACACTATTACCACAGGGGGCCAAGGTGGTTGTGTCTATCCACTATTAGGACCCCATCCCAGGCACCAAGGCTTCTAGAACCATCATCATGTACTTCTAACTTGTCTTCAGGGGGACTGACAACTGGGCAGAGGTGCAGAGCCTCAGGCTACTACTGCTCCTCTGACCTATGGCCTTGGGAAGGCCTGGCAGAGCTTCCGGTCACCTGCCCGGATCCCTCACGGGCTCACAGCCCCACTGCTAGGAGCCCCACCTTGCAAAGGCAACTGGGAGGTATTTACAAGTAGAAGTCACCACACCAAATCAGCAGCAGCTGTGGAACGTGATAGCTTCCTGTTCCATCACCCAGAAAATGCCACTACCCTTGACCCGCATGTAATAGAATACTTTGCTCTCCATTGTTGCCTCTGTCCATCGGCGCTAGGGACAAAATCATGCAAAGTTTTGACGTGCCATTGATTTCAGTGTCACCTGCTGCTCCGAATTAACCACCATGGTTGGCCTGGTTTCCCCAGGCTCTCTCGCTTCAACCCGTCTCTCCATCTGAAGCCACCCAGGGCTGGTCCTCAGCCCAGGCAGAACTGACCTCAGCATTTACAGCCCACTCTTTCACCCAGCAGGCTCACTGTGCTCTCTAAGGTGATCGCTAGGTGAGGTGATGAGCTCATGTGTACTCATCTGCTAACAGGAGAGGGTTTGTGGAGACAGTCCCATCTCCCTCCCAGGTCCCGGCTCCCCCAGCCCAAGCAGGCTGGCAGAGGAGCTGCTGGGGCGTCCCCTTGTGTAGACAGCTGTCTCTTCAGCCTTCCTGTGAGGGATCCTCCCCACTCACCCACAGGGCCCCTCCCCTCTCTGCACTCTCTGACCTGTGTGGGGCAGGGGCGGGGCTGGGAGGGCCCGCAGGCCCTGAAGGGGAAACTGCTGAAACCCCTGGGACAGGAAGTGGCAGAGAGGGGCTGTTTCCTCTGGCAGAGCAGGGGTGCGGGGAGGGCTGGCCCTATCTCCTGCTCCACTGCCTGTCTGCTGTGGGCCCTGCGAGGCCGAGGAGAGCCGAGAGCCCTTCTTTCCCTGCCTCCACCCCACCCCGCAAAATGGAGGCTCCTGGACCACTGAGTGAGGGGGGGCGGTGCTTCCTCAGAGGAGGCCATGTTCATTTTGCCGGAAGAGGAGTTCGGAGAGAAGGGCAGACAGGTCAGCAGAAGGGAAGGGTCGGGCGGGGCAAGTGAGTATAAGTGAGGGGGCCCACAATAGTAGGGAAAGCCACAGCTGGGCAGGGGAACCTTCTGTAAGGTCTTGTTCTGAGAGAAAATGATCAGAATGGTGCCTGCTCAAAACTGTGAGTTGCAAATGCAGCAGATTGCTGAGTCTCTAAATTGTAGGGCTAGAAAGGGCCTGAGGCCATCCAGTCCAACCCCCCTCGCTGTGCAGCTGAGGAAACTGAGGCCAACAAAGCAAAAGTGACTTGCTCAAGGTCACACCGTGGGCAGAGCCAGGGCTAGAACTTTCTGATGAAAATTGGCAGTTTGTACTTGATGTTCCATGCCTCCCTCCAGGCACCTGTGAGTCTCCGTGACATTCTTCTACGAAAGGAGCTTGAATTTATTCACTCTGAAGGGGAGTGAAGCCTTTGGTCCAGGAGTCAGCAAACTTTTCCTGCAAAGGACCACATAGTAAGTAGTTTAGCCTTTGCGGCCCATGTGAACTCTTGTCACAGCAACTCAACTTACGATGCAGAACCACCACAGACAATACGTAAACGAATGCATGTAGCTGCATTCCAATAAAACTTTCTTTGTGGACACTGAAATTTGGACTTCATATAATTCTTCTGTGGCAGGAAATATTGTTCTTTTGATTTTTTTCCCCAATCCTTAAAAAAATACAAAAACCGTCCTTAGCTCACTGGCCACACAAGAAGACGGTGGGCTGGATTTGGCACATGGGCCATAGTTTGCAGACCCCTTGCTTTAATGTAAGTCAAGCTAAGGTGTTAAGAAGAGGAGAAGGAGGAGGAGATATATCAGGTGAGGAAGAAGCAGGTAAAGCTTTGTAAAGGAGGTGACATTTGCTTCAGATCTTGAACACCGTGTGGGAATTGGCGCTGCAGAAATTGGGGAAGGGCATATCAGGCCTAGGGGACAGTGTGAACAAAGACGCAGAGGTGGGGAAGTCATTGCGAATGTTAAATGTGTTCTGCACATGTGTGGCCTCATTGTTATTTGCCAGCCCTGGGTCTTTGGCTGCTGTCTGTTATCACCAAAGGAAAGGGTTGGCTTTTTTGAGGATGCCGGAGAGACAATGAGGAGGGGAGAAAGAAAGGTCACCTGGGAGTCACGGCAACTAGCTGTGTGACCTTGAGCAAGTCACTTCTCTTTCCTCGAGAACTCGGTGTCTGCAGTTGGATGACAGGAAGGATGGATGCCATGATCTTTCAGGTCCCTTTTAACTTTGACATCCTGAGACTGAGTCAAGGAGAGGCTTTCAGCCATGTGGGGGAGGGGGAGGGAGGAGCCCCCGCGAGCTCCCGGTTACATCGGGGCTGAAGGTGCCCTCCCTGTCTGCCCAGCCCAGCCTGTAGGCTCTTTCCACCTCATGCTTTCTCGAGCCCGCCTCTCTGTGCAGGGGACGCTGGACTGCCCCTTGCTTTTCCTTGCCTGGAAAGTAGCCAGTAGGGGAAGGGGGCGTTTGGAAGGGGCACCAAGAGCCAAGCAGGTCTCAAACCCCGCGCCACCCCTCCCACCTGGGGGAGCCCCAGATCCCAGCAGGGAGCCTCTGCATTCGTTTCTAGGACACATGCTGGCAGGGGCCTAGACAAAGAACACTGTCCCTTCAATAAAAGTTATCTGACTTAATATCCTTTTGGTGCCCAGCCACAGATTGCCCCAGCTTCTAAAAAACCCACTAATAAATTTAATTAGTCTCTGGTCAGTGTGTCTGTCCCCCGCCCATCCCCCCCCACCCCCCGTGGAAGCAGGCAGGCCTTACTGGGGGCAGGGGTGGGGGTGGAGTGTGTGCCATTCGAAGCATTTTCATTCAGCACATGCAGCTTTCTGCTACAGTGTCCAGAATGCCAGGCTCGCCAGGCCAGGCCTGCTCCTCTGGCCACTGAAGGCCTGTCGAGGCCCCACCGGCCAGGGTGTGTGTGTGCGTGTGCGTCTGCGTGTTCGTGTGTGTGTGTGTGTGTGTGTGTTTAGCAAAATGACTGTCTGGGCCCTCTTTTTTCCACCATTAATCCTGGATTTTTCAAGATAATCCCAACTTCAAAATGTCCAAACTGAGCTCATGTTCTTGCCATATTTCCTGCCCCAGTCACTCTATCTTTACAATTCTCACAGCAAGAACAGGTTGCAATCTTGAGGTCTCTGCAATTACTGTATGGCCCTGTACTCTGTCATTTTATTCCTTCAGGGTGGCCCTGGGATTCACCTCCTTGGCTCCAGGTGCCCCACCTGGTCCCCTTCCATCTCCTCCACTCATGCACTCAGAACAAACTGATCTTCCTTGGGAACTGCTTGCTTTATGCCCCTCCCTTGCTCAAGAATCAACAGTAACTCCCAGTTGCCTTCCAGATCAAGTTCAAATTCCACCACCTGGTGAATCGAGGCCTATGCACTTATCCCCCTGATTTCCCTGCCCCCCCAGCCAGTCCCACCTCCTCCCCATAGTCAAACTGGTTTCCGCTCTCCACCATGTTTGATGATTGTTGGTTATGTCCCCCCCTCAGCCTCCATTTCATCCCACCACTCCATTTCCCTTTCTTCCTGTCCATCTAGGTAAAGATATCCTGAATGCTTAATGCATGACCTCAGCCAAAGAGACACGGATCTGACCAGGAAATCTAAAAACACACTTAGGGGGTAACACAGGGCTCTCACCTACATTGACCTGCTGGCCGTCCACAACAATCCCGTGAGCTAGGGAGGATGGCCTCGTTTCCCGGAGGAAGAGGGTGACCTGCCTAAGCCCCAAGGCAAAGCTGGGTCCTCTCGCTGGGAAGCCCGTGCCCTTACAGTCTGCAGGGACTTCTGGGGTCTTCTAGGCTGTGGCTGGCAGCGCAGCCCGCTGGGGTTCAGTAGCTGGCCTGGATTTGGCTTTGCCCGCTTTCCCGCAGCATGTTCTCCCCATCACTGACTTGTTCTTCGCTTCCCAGGAGCGCTTGGTGCCCCTCTGCCTCCTGCTGGTCCCTGGAGCTCCGGAGATGAGGGTGTGGTGGCTGCAGGCACCTCCAGGGAGCGCTCTTTTGGCTTTCTCACGCCAGGCCCCTGGGAGTCAGGACAGCTGGGGAAATAGGTTCCCTTTGTCATAGCCCTCCCCCCATCCCACTGGGGCTTCTTCAGTGCTCTTGCCACATAACCACAACCCAGAGGGCTAGGGCTGGTTGGAGGTGGTGAGGACAGGGGACTGGGAGCACTCCTTCAACCACAGCAGCCTGTCCCTCCCTACAGGGCCCCCATCCCAGGAGAGGAGCCAGCCCCTTCCAAGCCAACAACTGGAAGCCTGCAGCCCACCCTATCTATGTTCTAGAGCCATGGGGGGCATCCAGGAGCTTAATGGGGTCCCCAGCCCCCTTGCTCTCTGGGAGGTCACCTGGAACTCATCATCTGAATGAGTGTGTTTTAATTTTCAAAGCACTTTCCCACCACCATCTTCATTCACCCGAGACTCCCTGGTGAGCAGCTGCTAGGCCTGGATTCCCCTCAGCCCTCACCCATCTTAAGGATGACAGAGACCACAGCCCAGAAAGATGGCTGACTTTTCCAGGGTCACACCTCTTGTTGGGTCTCCTGGAGAAAGAGGAGCAGACGTCTCTGTGCCTGCGACCTGCAGCCCTGACCCCTCCTCCAGTGCGCCAGCTCCGGCGGGAAAGTAGGGGCAGGCCTAGAGCTGAGAAAGGGCAGGGGCAGTTGGAGAGGAGCTCTGGGCCTGCCTTACCATCAGAGCTGTGACAAACCATACACGGGAATCAGGCAGTGACCGAGGGCCAAGGAAGGAAACTGGGTTTCTTGTAAATAAGCGCAGAGAAACCCCAACCAACAGAGCTTGCAAAACCTTTATTTTTTTCCCTCCCTCTTCCTGATTTCATCTCAAATGGAGGGAGTGGTAAGAAGGCAGGAATAGAGGAGAAGAAGCTGACAAAATAGCTGTGGCCGGGGCCCCTTCGCTGGGCATCTGTTCGAGGAGGGGGGTCTAGCTGGCTGCTTGGAGTCCAGCTCTAGTTGGACCAAGGTTGTGCAGGAGTCCCACACTTGGCTTACTTCTGCTACGTCCATGGCTACAGACTGGACCCCCGAGTCTGGCCCTCTGCCTCTTAAATACACGCCATTGGTCATGTGGTGCAGTGTGCAAACGTGCAGCGTGATGACTATTGGAGGAGGGGCTGTTTTTAAGTAGAGGGTACAGCTGTTCCTGGGGTAGTTTCCATTTTGTTTGTGGTTGTGGGGGCGGGGTGTTGAGGGAGTGGGAAATGGCATGAAGGAAATTGTCACTTCCTTTCCAGAGAATTCCAGAAAGGTTTCAGGGAGGACGGGGTATTTCAGGAGTGAGAGCTGGCTGCGAGAGGGCGAGGAACTGGAGAACTCTGCTCTGTGGGCCCAGCTGACCATCTGGCCCCCATGTTTGCCGGCGTGTGTGAAAATGCCACGGGTGTTATTAGTGATTCTGTGAGAGCCATTGGCTCAGCCGAACGGGTGTAGATTTAAACTTGCTCCATGGAGACTGTGGACGTGGCTTTCACATAGGGGCTGTTTCCTGTAGGGGAGGCCCAGATGGGTGGGTGCTGGACACCGCTTGACATGTTCCAGTGACAGCCCCAGAAAGGGTCTGTACGTCTGAAGGGGGCCCAGCTGTGATGACGCAGGAACAGCCCAAACCACTTCTGTTTTGCTATTTTGGTTTTGAAATGCAATCACAACCACAGAGAACCAGAGGTGTGTGTTTGCAGGCGGGGGGTGTGGGCACCCTCGCTTTCTTGCTCCCTCCTGTGGCGTGCGTGTGCACACACACAGGCCGGGGGCCATATGCTCTCACAAAGGCTTTGCTTTCAGCCCAAGTAGGACAGGCCATGGGAGCCAGGGATACTGCAGTGGCCTCAAAGGGAGTGGAGCTCTTGCCACCCTGGGAGTGGACTTTGACTGGAGCCAGCTGTGAGCTTTGCAATGATGGGGCGGGGTGGGAGGAACTCAGCACCGGTTACTAAGGGTAACCAGGTGCCCGATTCCTTGAGCCAAGTGTCCTTGTGGACCTTCCTAGCCCCCCACTCACCCATGAGGCGGTGTCCAGGGCTCTAGGCCAGTGAATGTGTGTCCCAGGGCGTCTGTAAGGACGCCAGGGAGGGGAGCCCCTGTGCGGGCCTCCCCGGCCTCCAGCAGGGCGGGCCTTCTTGTGCTGGTGGCTTCTTTGGTTTCAGGTTCCTGGGAGAGGGAGGTTATTTTGAGGGACTTGGGGGAGAGTGAGTGAACATGCAAATGCGCCTCTCCCCACCTCTCACTTTCAAATCCTCAAACATCTGAAGGGGGAAGGGTGAAACCTTCTGGACTGGAAGGTTCCATGGGGGTGAGGGGAGACTTTTCTTAGCTTCCCACCCCCACCCCACACACCTCTTCACCTTAACTTCAGGCTAGAGCTCTCGGGCAGAACAAGAGACCAGGATCAGCCTTGGGTGCTGGCTGCAGCCCCACAGTAGCCACAATTCTGGGCCATTGGGACCTGCACCAACCAAGTCCTGAATTTGGATATTTAGACACGCTGATACCTAAAGACGGCAATTGGATTTGTCTCTATCTTGTATTTCAAACCTCTCCTTTTTGCCTTGATGGCCAAGGGTTCCATCCAATCCAGTGGGAGCTGCCTTCCCTCTCCCACCACCCCCCTAGGAGAGCGGGCCTGGTGGGGGCTCACCCCAAGGACCCATGGGCCACGTACACATTCTGCTACTGGCATTCTTCTCCTGGGAAGCAAGAGGACTTTGAGTTTTCCGTGTGTGGGGCCAGGTGGCCGTGGCGGCCCTCTCGCCAGCAGAACCCTGGGCCCCGCCCCGGCCCACTCCACCACAGCCAGCTTCTGCCAGCCGGCATCGGCTTGGTGTGCAGCCAGTATTAGCTCGGGCTTGTCATTCTCACAAAGGCAGGCCTGGCGGAGGAGGAACCGACGACTGAGCTTGTGGCTGTGCTGGCCCAGACAGGACCAGAGCCCTTTGACACACAGAGGCTCTCACGCACATATCCCCACACCCTGCACATATGTATATCTACAGTGTGTTTGCATACCCACAGCAAACCCCCTCCCGAGCTCCCCCATTGTAAATTACAGTGCAGAAATACACAGATGTAACACACACAGAGCGCACACGTTTCTCTCTCCCCTGTAAGCTAGAGCACGTGACACCCACCCCACACCCAGTGTATGCATGGGTATACTTATTGCCCAGAAAACACACCTCACTGGTACTAGCTGACCAGTACCATTCATTCATGTGTTCGTTCCACAAACATACATTGAGCGCCTGCTACATGCCCAGCACCGTGCAAGGTGCTAAAGTTTCATCCATGCCCTCAGTGAAGCCACGTTCTAATGGGGGAGGTAAGGGAGGTGCACAGAACTGTGAAGAGAAGCCAAACTGATGAGCAAACCTGGAGGGAAAGGCCATAGCGGAATGACCTCGGAGGAGAGAGGGGCAGACACAGGAGTTTCATGTTTAGACAAAGTGGGATTAGGTGAAAGTGATCGCCTTTCATTTGATTAGTATGAGAATGCTTCCTGGGGGCAGACGGCTGGCCTGTGGGAGGGCGGGAGCTGCGGAATGCGGGCCTTGGGGCACTTTGGCTGGGGGAGACAGACCTTCCAAGCATAAATGGCCCTGGGAGGCTTCTCCAGGAGGCCACAGGCTCCCGGGTCACGTGCAGGTGGGGGGGGGCGGGGTGGTGGTGGTGGTGGAAAGCCGTGCTAGCAGGGCTCAGCCTCTCATTCACCCAAAGGGAAACTAATAAGACCTGCCACGTTGACTTGAGAGACTTCTCAAAGTTTTTGCTTGGGGGTGGGTGGAAAGGTGTGGGGGGGGGCGGAGCCAGCCCTGTGGGCTAACGGAAAGGAAGTGGGAGAGGCCTGGGTGTCTCCTGTGGGGGAGAGTGCTCATCAGGGAGGTCACCCGTGATATCCCCCTCCCTTTCCTCCCCTTTGTCCCTCTCTGAAGTTCCTCCTTTCTTTACGGGCCAGGAGAAGGTTTTGCCACCCTGACACAGCCAAAGGAGTGTCGAGGAGCTGGGGGTCAAGTGTGTCGCTCCTCCTATGGTGCGTGGAGCCAGTTCTTCAGACGCTTATGGTTGAACCAGGCTGTTCGTAGACCTGCCACACCTACACACACGCGGGTACCACGCAGAGCAGAACCCTCGGGGCCAAAGCCGTGCTACCTGAGTGTTGGGGCTGGAGATGCTGACCGCGCTGGAGGGAGGGGCGTGGGAGGGGAGGGAGGGGCGTGGGAGGGGAGCCAGGGCTCTGGGAGGCAGGCCTGGGTGCTGCGCAGACGCCTCGAGAAGGGCAGCGAGCACAGGAAACAATCAGAGGCCCGGGTGCCATGTGAGCACCCGAGGTACAGACTGTGAGTGCCACAGAGGACAGACGTGTGGACTGCAGCAGACAGATCTCCTGGAAGAGGGGGGCCCTGAGCTGGCCCTGGATGATGGGGAAGGTCCCCTGCGCCCTTCCCCCAGCTGCGGCTCTCCTCGCCGGTTCCCAGGGTGACAGTTCAGTATTGAAACTGAAAGCAAAGCTAAACCAAGAGCGCAAGCCACATATGGCACAGAGGCCATCATCTCTGGCGGGCGGCGGCGGTGGCTGGGTGGTGACGAGAGCGCAGGACATGCGGCCCACCTGTCCCTCTGTCTCCAGGCTCTCTGGAGGCGTGGTTGAGTCTGAGAGTCCCATCCCCTCAAGCAGGGTCAGGCTGTCACTGGCCCTGACAACACAACCCCTACAGTGAGACATGACTTCCACTGTGGACTCTGCCCTTCAGAACTCAGTGGCCTCTACTCCCAAGGCAAACCAAGCCAGGCAGAGCCTAGAAGACCATCCTGTGCGCCCAAATGTCCCCACCCCAAGTCTCGCACGCAGATTCTTTCCCCAGCCAAGGGTACTGTAGGGATTCTTCATGCTCCATCCATGAGGCCAGATGGGCTGCCCCTGGCTTCCCCTGTGGCCACATCCTGGGGATTAATCTTCAGAGTGGAGAGAGCCCGAACTCCCGCTATCTCTCACCTTCTCCAGAGGGCGTGGGAAGGGAGGGAGGCCAGCTCAGGTGCAGATGCTGGTGACCCAGACTGGCATCGAGGCTCAGCCTCTTCCCTCTCAAGGCGACTCAATTTTCTTTTCTTCCTTCTTTCCTTACCTGCCTCCTTTTCTTTTCCCTCCCCCTTCTGCTCCCACTGTCCTCCACTTTTGGCTATCCCTCTTCTGGCAGTCTGTCCTAGGAACAGAGCTCAAGGAAGGTGACTTACTCACTGCCCCGTCTCTCCCTTCTCTGTAGGTCGCTCCTGCGCTTGGCCTAGCTCAGCATGCAGCCTTGAACCTGGCTTAGGCCACCACCTACTCCAGCTGTCTACAACCCCTATTTTACCGTGGCTCGTGGTGTGGGCTCTAGGCTCCAAGGTACAGCATCTCTTCATTTAGGAAACCCCACGCCTCCAGAGGGCCCTGCGGATCCTGCAGTCAGCTCTCTGAGAAGACAGCATGGCTATTACTCTGCAGCCCAGTGACCTGATCTTTGAGTTTGCAAGCAACGGAATGGATGACATCCACCAGGTATGGCCCCAGAGAACAGAACCTGGTCAGCCAGTGCAGACAATCAGATAGACACAGAGAGGCAGGCAGACAGCCAGTGAGCTGGCCGACCAGCCAGCTAGCCAGAAAGCAAATATTGTTGTTGTTGTTGTTTTAATGTATATTTTATTTATTCATTTATGTATGTTTATTTTTGGCTGCGTCGGGTCTTAGTTGCGGCACACGGGATATTCGTTGCGGCATGCAGGATCTTTTGTTGTGGTGCGCGGGTTCTTCGTTGCAGCGCTTGGACTTCTCTCTAGTTGTGGCATGCGGGTTTTCTCTCTCTAGATGAGGCATGCGGGCTCAGTAGTTGTGGCACGCGGTCTTAGTTGCCCCGCAGCACGTGGGATCTTAGTTCCCTGACCAGGGATCAAACCGGCATCCCCTGCATTGGAAGGCAGATTCTTTACAACTGGACCACCAGGAGAGTCCCAGTCAGCAAATATTGATCAAGCACCTACTAGGTTTAGGACATAGGGGCTGCTTGCCAGCCAGACTGTGCACCAACGCGCCCCATGCGGCCAGGCAGTAGTCATCGCGTGGTCGTTTAGTGAGCTGGTTTTGCCCACGTGCAGTTACAGGGCACGTAAAGTTCCCAGGCCAGCCAAGCAGCTGCTAAGTACACTAGCTGAGCTGTCAGTCAGCAACGGGCTGAATGCACACGTGTACACTGACCTCCATGTGCATTTTTGGCCACTTTGCTTCACCTCCAGTGTCACAGTGAGAAAGGTGCTGGGACAACCACATAGCGGGACTGAGAACTGCCAGCTGGCACCGCAGGGTACAGTCCAACCCCCAGCACCTCCAGACTCATGTCTCTAGCCGGTGGATGAGCCCTTCCATAACCGTCTTTTCAGCCTCGATCTAAGGATTCAGGATAAACTGGAGATAGGTTCCTCTGGTGGGAGGAAATTGGAAAACAGGACAGGATTCTGGCACTCAGGCCCCCACTGCTCCATGCCTGGCCTGGCCTAGGCACTAGGGTACCCGTTGGATGGTGTCCCGGCACACTCATCCCTACCCTCCGCTACCCTCCTTCCACACACTGGAGGAGAAGAGGCAGCCAGGTCCGGCAGAAGGAATGGAAGATTAGAAGTCCAAAGCCCTGGGTTCTGATCCCAGTGTGGCCACAGTGTCACCTGGGCAAGTCCTGTCCGCGACCCTATCTGGCTGCCATCTCCCCATCTTCACCAAGAGGAGGTCCAGCTGGATTATCTCCAAGGGCACCCCAGCCTAATTCTGATGCTGTCTATCCCAGATCCCTGTGAGGATGGGAAACTTTGTCCAATCTCTAGTGACCTACCAAAGGCTGCCCCCTAGTGGGCTTGGAGTACATGGTACTTTCTGTCCAGCTAGGTCTTAACCTAAAGTTGCTCAGTTTTATCCAGCATCTCTGGCGTGCCTAACCTCCTGGACGAAGGGAAGAAAAATCTAACTCTACCTGGGTTCTCAACTCCGCTAGTCACTTTTTAACTTGTTTCTAGTCCACTCAGCAATTATTTCTGTTCTTCATAAAGGCTGCTCTTCACCGAAGCTGTTCTTCCCTCCCGACCCCACGCCTGCCCCTCCACCCTCAGCAGACAGCCTCTCCTCCAATCCACAGAGAAGCTCAAACCCAGGGACGCCCTCACTTTCCCTCCCTTCTCCCCCTTAGCAATAACATCACCTGTTCCTATTTCCTTTCCTCCGGCCTGGGACAAAGAAGTGACCCTCTTCCTTCCAAGGGTAACACCTACCCCAGTGCTTAATCTCTTCTCTCCTGCCGCCTTCAAGACCTCACACCATCCATCACCTCCTCTCTCTCGTACCTTTCAGACCTCCCACACCTGTCTCCTCAACCTAGAACATTTTCATGTCTCCCCAGCCCTAAAAGAAACCCTTTCCTCCCTTCTGCCCACCTCCTCCAACATACCACCTTCTTAGGTCTGTTCTTCTCCCCAGTGTAGCCTCCACCCTCTGGGTTTACTTTTTCACCTCCCTTCTCTCACTCTTTTTAGGAAACAATTTTTGTTGCAAAATATACTGTGAATACAAAAGAGGTAACGTATAATGGAAAAGAATCTGAAAAAGGACATATATATGTGTGTGTATATGTGTGTGTATGTATGTATAACTGCATCACTTGGCTGTACACTTGAAACTAACACAACATTGTAAATTAACTATACTTCAATTTAAAAAATGAATACAAAAGAGTGCATAAATTATATATATATATATATATATATTTAAAGAATAACTATAAAGTGAACACGCATTAACTCACCACCCAGGTTAAGAAATAAAACGTTACTTGTCTCCTAGAAGCCCCTGATGCCTAAAGCACCTAATGAGAACCTACTGTATGCCAGACCCTGTTCTAAGCGCTTTATCTACATTGATCTGTTTAAAAAACCCTATGGGGTCAATAATATGACCGCCCCAGTTTTATAAAGGAGGAAACCGATGCACAGAAAGGTTAGGTAACTTGCGCAAGATCACACTGCTCGTAAATAGCAGAGTTTGGTTTCAAACCCAGGTAGTCTGGCTCTAGATTTGCGCTGTCCAATGTGGGGCCATGTGGCTATGGAGCACTTGAACTATGGCTGGTGCAACTGAAATTTTAATCTTGAAAAAAGGTACACAGTCACCGGTGGCTAGTGGCTACGGTACTGGACTGGTAGCTCTAGACTCTGTGGCCTTAATCACTACGCCCACCTGCCTGCCTCCCTCTGTCCGTCCTCCCTGAGATCTGTTGTAATGTGTTTTGAGACCCCAGCACTCCCCTGAAACTGCTCTAGCCAGGTGACTGCCCAGCGGCCAAACCCAAAGCCAGTTTCATCGCTTTTATTCTTCTGGATCCTTCAGGAACATTAGGCAGAACTGAGCATTCTCGTTCTTTTTTTCATGAAGAAAGAATTAACAGACTCATGAAAGAAAATTTGGAAAATACAGACAAGTAGAAAAGAAAAAAATCACCCAAAGTCTCACAACCAAAATATATAATTATTATGAACATCCTGGTATATTTCTTTCTATTCGTCATTTTTAAAAAACAGTTGTGATCGCACTCATTTTTTAAATTTAGCTTTGTTTGATTTTAGAACAACTATGTCCTCTGGGGGTCAAATTCTCATCCCAATAATTTTCTCCACTCCCAGGGATGAGCTCTTGGATACATATTTTTGACTCCCTGAGGTGTCTCCATTTTAAGTATCTCAGTGGTGCCTCCAACTCACCATATTCAGACACTTTCTCCCTTATCTTTCTCCAAAAACCTACTCCTCGTCATTCTGGGTTCCCCCTTAACAAGAACAGTATCCCCATGCACCCACTGAATCAAGCTGGAAATCAGAACCCTCTCCCCCATCCAGGCAGGGACTAGGCCCTTACCTTCCTACCTCTATAATGCCTCTGTTCTTCTGTCTTCATTCCTACTCTCATCACCACAGACTGAGCCCTAAGATGTTCACAATCTGAGCCCCTAACCCTGGTACTCAACCCTGAGCACAGGCTGAGTCCCTCGCCCTTTTTGCCATTGACGAATCCTTTCCCACTGGCTTCAGAATGAGCTTTATCCTTCTCATAGACTGAGCACTAACCCTGTTCACCGATTAACCCATAACTACGACCAGTTAGAACTGTCTGCCCCTGGTTGAGTGCAGCTGGTACAGAGTTAACCCATCTCTATTCATTAAGAACCCACTCAAAGCATCACCTAGTGAGGTTGGACCCAGAGCAATGTCATGCCCTACAAAGGACAGCCCCTGAGGGATCCAAGAATTAGGAATTGCAAGAAGGGTCAGTACGGAGGGCTTCCTGGGAGAGGCGGGTGAGCCCTGAACCAGATCCCTCTCTTTTCCATAGCTGGAAGACCCTTCAGTGTTCCCAGCTGTGATCGTGGAGCAGGTCCCCTACCCCGAATTACTGCATCTGTACTCAGGCCTGGAGCTGGACGACGTTCACAATGGCATCATAACAGACGGGACCTTGTGCATGACTCAGGATCAGATCCTGGAGGGTAGTTTTTTGCTAGCAGGTCTGTTTCCTTCCTGGGCAGAGAAGGTGTGGAGGAAAAAAGGGTTCTGTCTTCAGGGAACAGTAGTCCACAATGGCTTCTAGTGACCCCACGCAGCCAAGGTCAAGGCCCCCAACAGTTGGAAGTTAGATGGGGTGATTAGGATAAGCAGGAGGTAGTACCACTTCAGAGAGGAGGAAACCACCTAAATGGATTCATGATCTCCTGAGATGGAGCGGGACAGTGAGGGGAGACCAGCTGGGATGGGTGTAGAGAAAGGTGGAGAATCAGGGTGGGAGGCGCGCTGGTCCCCTCCCGGCTGCCCCCGGGCTCCTTAGCTCCATTCTCTGAGCTGGCCCTGGTTGTAGCTGCATCCACTGCCCTATGCCCTGAGGGAACTTTTCTTCTCCCCCACATCATGGAACCCGGCACCAGATGACAATGAAGCAACCTCGCAAACCATGTCAACCACTGAAGTCTTGCTGAACGTCGAGTCTCCCAATGACATCCTGGATGAGAAGCAGATCTGTAAGTTTGAACCCTAGCGCCTTAAGTTGAAGCAACACAAAATTCCCTTAAAAATATCACATCCGTGTATTAGATTCTCAGGGACATGTGCGCGCACCCACACCCACCCATATACACGTGCACGTGCTCTTTGGCTGTGACTGGAATGGGAAGGGCAGGACGGCACTGGAGACAAGCAAAGATGGCCAGGGTGACTGTTCGGGTTTTTTTCTAGTTTTTCAATTATGGTAAAATACACATAACATAGCATGGGCCACCTGAACCATTTTTCAGCGTGCAGCCGCCACCTTGTAAAACTGAAAGTCTGTCCCCATGAAACACTAACTCCCCATTTCCCCTTCCCCTCAGCCCCTGGCCACCACCATTCTACTTTCTGTGTCAATGAATTCGACTCCTCTAGGGACCTCAGATAAGTAGAAGCTTACAGTACTTGTTTTGGAGGGACTGGCTCATTTCACTTACGTAATGTCCTCACGGTCCGTCCATGTATAGCATGTGTCAGAATTTCCTTCCTTTCTAAGGCTGAATACTATTGGTCAGGGTAACTTCAGGCCCCTCTGCTGTCTTGCTGAGCTCCCAGGAAGACCGTGCAGGGCGTGGCCTCCTCATCCCTTCACTGTTCTGGGAGGTTGGCCCCTACCTCCTCCGATGGCCCCCGAGGCAGGCTTCTCCCTCAGCACCCCCCACGCACTTGCCGTGACTCCACAGGAGGATTCCTGGCCCCAACTGCCCCTTCCCAAGGAAGCACTGGGATACAGTGGGGGAAAGGAAGCCCTGAAGCTGCAAATTCTGAATCCTAGCATTCCTAATCCCGACTCTGTCACTAATATTCATTCAGGATGCAACAAATATTTTCTGAGTGCCTGCATGTACCAGGCATGTGTGACCAGCTTGCTGTGTGACCTTGGGCACATGCTCTGCCATCTCTGGGTCTCAGTTTCCTCACCAGAAAAGCAGAGGAATTGGGCTAAATGATGTCTAAGGCTCCTTCCGGTTGTGAAATGAGTAGATGACTAAATCAAGGTGGCCCTTTTCCTTGGGTGTCACCTGGAACTTCCCCACCACCAGCAGTGCGCTATAAACGTGGCCGCCGTGATTGGGGCCAGCTCGTGCCCACAGCTCTGCAGATGTTTCCTCTCCTAGTGTTGTGAGACACGGGAGGCGTTTTCAGGTGTATCCTGTGTCTGGGGCCGTGGGGAATGGCGCCTCGCCCCGCCCCGCCAGGAGCCCACTGTTCTCTTGAGCACTGGGAGACCATGCCCTGGGCCGCACCCACCTCAGGCCTTTCTTCTTGCAGTCAGCACCTCCGAAATGCTTCCAGACCCGGACCCTGCTCCAGCCGTCACTCTGCCCAGCTACCTGTTTCCTGTCTCTGAGCCCGACGCCCTGAACAGGGCTGGTGACACTGGTGGCCAGGAGGAGTGCTGTCTGGAGGAGAAGGTCCCCAGAGAAGAAAGTACCAAGAAGACTGGAAAATCGAAGAAGAGACGTAAGAGAGAGAAGGGGGGGGAGAGGGGAGAGTGTTCCTTTAGGGGGGTGGGCAGTAGGAGGGGCTCAGGGATACCATAAGTAGGGGTGAGTGTCGGGGTTAGGTTCACGGACACATTTAAGAGAACAGCTCTCCGGTGTGGCGGGATGGACAGAAAGTCCTCCCTTCTGGAAAGACGGGCCCCATCAGGTGGCCTGCCCAAAGCCTGACATTTCCCAGGCCACCCCCATCTGCCCAGCAGATATGTAAACTCTTAAAAACCCAATGATCCCCGTGGGTTGAATCCTGTACTGAGTGTTCAGACACCAGGCTTGGCCCCCTGGCCAGTCCCTGGCCCTCTGGGGGCCTCTGCCTCAACCCATGCTCTTATCTTCCCTCTTGGAGCTTACGGAGCTGAGACCATGTATGGGAGAGGACTTTGGGCTTTCCCAAGCCCCAGTGTTATTGATTTACTCAGGCGATGGCTGGTCGATACTGCCGCGTCCGCGCGGCAACCAAACCCTGGTGCCACACTTATCCACACCACAGTCACGCCTTTAGGCTGCCTTTTTGTTTCAAAAATTAGGCGAGGCGGATTCTGATCTTCTAAAGGTGGCGCATCAGTAAGCACTCCATTGCCCACACAGGAGCAGTGTTCTGCTCTACCTTTGGGGCCTGAAAATGAGGGCTGGCCATTGGGCAGGTGCGGGCACCTGAAGGCTGTGCCTGTGGAGAGTGACCCCGGGCCTCCCGGGGCCTCTGCCTTGTCTGCCTCATCACCTAACTTGGTGAGCGCTTGGGCCCTCCCTCCCAGGAGCCGCCCTTCAGCGCTCACCCTGGCTGGGCTCAGCCTCACCCTGCTCCCACCATCCCCCCACAGTCCGGAAGACCAAGGGCAACCGCAGTAGCTCACCCATCACTGACCCCAGCATCCCCATTCGGAAGAAATCGAAGGATGGCAAAGGTACGGCAGGGAGGCAGGTGAGGTGGGTAGGGAGCCGGGGGGCCTGGGCGCCCCCTCACCGCCTGCCACTCTGCAGGCAGCACCATCTACCTGTGGGAGTTCCTCCTCGCACTTCTGCAAGACCGGAACACCTGCCCCAAGTACATCAAGTGGACCCAGCGAGAGAAAGGTATCTTCAAGCTGGTGGATTCCAAAGCGGTGTCCAAGCTGTGGGGGAAGCAGAAGAACAAGCCTGACATGAACTATGAGACGATGGGACGGGCACTAAGGTAGGAGCCACTGCCCTGAGGAGTCACCAAGCTCTTCCTTCTGTCCAGGGAGTCCCGTCGCTAAGGGGCCTCCAATTTTCCCTGAAAAGACTGGGCTCTGGGTGATGTGTAAGTGCCTCGCTCCTGTGGCCTGAGTCACCGGGACGCTCTTCCGAGGAGGGAATTCCTGTGACTCTCCCGTTTGCTTGCCCCCCAGCCCATTTCCCAGGTCCCGCCTGGGAGGGACAGTCCCCTTCCTCTTGCATTTCTGTCCTAGCCTTTTTTTCTTTTTAGAGCAGAAAGAGAACTTTAGGGCCCCCCATCCCCAAGAAGGGCTTCCTTCATATTCTGCAAGCTAGGGGTCCAGGAAGCTGGGCCTGACTTACCCACGGTCGGTCTCTCAGGTTGGGGGATTGCTGAACCCCCATCGTCCACCCCTCCCATCCTTCACTCACTCCCGTCCTCTGCCCCAAAGCAGGATGGGGGTCAGCATTTGAAATCCCTGCTTGTGGACCCTTTGAGTCATCAGGGGGGAGATATCAGAAATTTCATAAAAGCCTTCCAAGTCCGAGAGTTGGCCCTACCCCTTCCCTCGCCCTTGGGCTCCCGTCTGGCTCCCCGACCAGCCTCCACCTCGTGCGCACCCTGCCCGGGAGGGTGGTGTGTCCCTGGCTCACCCCCCACTTTCTGTCCCGTGTCCCACAGATATTACTACCAAAGAGGCATCCTTGCCAAAGTGGAAGGGCAGAGGCTGGTGTACCAGTTTAAGGAGATGCCCAAGGACCTGGTGGTGATTGAAGATGAGGACGAGAGAAGTGAAGTCCCAGCCACATCCCCTCAGGCCTCCACTCCCTCCACCTCGTCCAGCAGCACCACCCGGCGAGCCAGCTCCAGGGTATCATCCAGAGCTGCCCCGCATGGCAAGGGCGCCACTTCCTGGGAAAAGCCAAAGGTTCAGCACGTTGGTCTACAGCCATCTGCGAGTCTGGAATCGGGACTGTCTCTAGACGAGGAGATCCCCACTACCTCCACGGTGCTTGTCTCTCCACCAGAGAGCCAGGCCAAACGCACCAAAGCTGTGAGGTAAGTGCGCCCAGGCCGTTCCAAGTCTTCCCATAGTACCTCGTGATGGGGAGCGTTTTCAGCTTCTTGCAAAGCTCCGCTCTCTCTCGGGTCTCCTGGGACCCTTGTGGCATCCCTGGGAAGCCAGTGGGACACTTGTTGGTTAAAAGAGGAAAAGTGACTTGCCTGAGGTCACACGCCAATGTAACGGCCAAGCCAGCTGTTGACCTGGGATGCTTCTCTTGCCAGCTGGGGCTGTTTCTGTTACCCCAGAGTGCTCCCCAAGCAGCCACCGGGAGCCTCTACTCCTGGGCTCGTCCCCCCAAGCCTCCTCCACTCCAGAAAAGAGGCAACATCCTGCCTTCCTCAGGCCCTCCAAGCCCACCAGGAAAGCTCTTGCTACTTCTTGTCCACACTAAGGTGCCTCCAATTTTCCGTGGAAACTTTGGCCTTCGTCTGGTTTATATGTATGTACCTGTCACTACGCTGGTGTGGGCCACAGGGATGCTCTTCTGAAGAGGGACGGCAGTAGAGTGGAGCGGTGACAAACACGAGCTCTGGAGTCAGAAAGCCTTGTGTCCCTGTTACTAGCTGTGTGGTCTAGGGCAAGTTACCTAACCTCTCTGTTCCTGTTTCCTCACACAGTAAAATCAGATTGTTAATCTTATTTGACTCATGGCTGATCGGAAGATTGAGTGAAATCCTGCATGCCAGCCAGTTAGAATGATCCCTGACCTTTACTAAGTGCTCAACAAACGGTAGCCAAAGTGACGACAAAGAAAACGCCTTCAGCTCCGTTCCTCCTGTGCCCTCCTTCTGAGCCTCCTACCTGAACCAAATCTGTTTTCTGTTTCTCCTCAGTACTTCTTCAGTGCCCAGCAACATCCACCTAGGAGTGGCCCCTGTCGGGTCAGGCTCGGCCTTGACCCTGCAGACCATCCCGCTGACCACAGTGCTGACCAACGGGCCTCCTGCCAGTACTACTGCTTCAACCCAGCTCGTTCTCCAGAGTGTTCCGCCTGCTTCGACCTTCAAGGACACCTTCACTTTGCAGGCCTCCTTCCCCCTGAACACCAGTTTCCAAGAGAACCAGGTGGCAGCACCAGGGGCTCCGCTGATTCTCAGTAGCCTCCCCCAAATTCTGGCTGGGGGCAACTGTCCGACCAATCCAGCACCACCCTCGGTCACAGGGGCTGGCCCAACAGGGCCCAGCTCTCAGCCCCCCGGGACTGTGATTGCGGCCTTCATCAGGACTTCCGGTGCCACAGCAGCCCCTGGGGTCAAGGAGGGGCCTCTGAGGCCCTCCTCCTATGTACAGGGCATGATGACTGGGGCCCCCATGGAGGGGCTGCTGGTTCCTGAAGAGACCCTGAGGGAGCTCCTGAGGGATCAGGCTCACCTTCAGCCACTTCCAACCCAGGTAGTTGCAAGGGGTTCCCACAATCCGAGCCTTCTGGGAAACCAGACTTTCTCTCCTCCCAGCCGCCCCACTGTTGGGCTGACCCCGGTGGCTGAACTTGAGCTCTCCTCGGGCTCAGGGTCCCTGTTTACGGCTGAGCCTAGTGTGACCACATCTGGGAGCCTACTGACCAGATCCCCAACCCCAGCCCCCTTCTCCCCATTCAACCCCACTTCCCTCATTAAGATGGAGCCCCATGACATATAAACGGAGGGCTTGGGGGGAAGTGTGACCCACCAGGCAAAGTGGAGCAGCATTTGTATATGGACTTCCTCTAAGAGCCTGACTGAAGGAGTGCACCTGCCCTTATATTTCAGTGGGGGGTCAGTACACCACACCCCCGTGCCCCACCCCTGCCCGGCGTCACCATGGCCAAGACAGGCCCAGTCGGAGCATCCCTGGTGTCAGACCACAGCTTTCAAGAGCACTAGGGGCTATGTTCTTGTCGGGGTAATAGGCTGACTTGGTGACGGAGGGCAGACCTCCTGAGACGTCTGTAGCCAGGGCTGGGGTAGGGGCTTCGTGAGAAGAGTCTTTTTGCCTGACTGTATTTCACCATCTTCTTTCCCTCCACAGAGTACTTACTATCCCGTACGTGAATATCTCTGTATGTATTTGTGTGTACTCGTGGGTCTGTATCTCCATTTCTTTGGTGAGGACGGGGGTGTAGCTGTGAGGTCTTCAAGGGTGTGTGTCTCTCTGTGGGTCAGCCACAGAGATGGGGAGTTTTCTGTTTTAAGGAAAAGCCTTCTCCGGTTCCCTTTGTACAAACCAAGATTCGGTTGTTCTGAGCCTATGGGGTACAGGTTGGAGCCGCCACATCTGGAGAGATGTCACAGAGCTGGAGCAGGTCCAGGGGAAGAGACCTTCGATGAGCATGTGTGTTGGGGAAGACGCTTTCTTCCTGGGGTCAGCCTCTTTGCCCACCAGTCATTAGCCAGCAGGCCGGAAACATCAGCTCCCCAGAGCGCTTCGCTGAAGCGCCCCTCCAGGGGCAGACCCAGCCACAACGTCCCCGGGGGGAGGGGGGCTAAATTAGCTGGATGTTTGCGCCAAGGGCTCGGGCTGTAATACCAGCCTTCACGGGCGCCCTGCCCTGCACCCCGAATCCTGGCTTCCCTCTTGATTAATTTTGCCCCTGCCGCTTCCCTGCTGGCAGGCGGGGCCGGGGACAGTCGGATAATCCAGTAGCGGTGTGCTTCGGGCCCACCTCTGTCCCCGCTCGTGCCTACTTGCTGCTCAGCCTACTTTCTACTCCCCTCACAGGTCGGTCCACCCAGCCACTTCCGCGACCGCTGCAGCAGACCACCTCCAGTGGGCCGCGGCCCCTGACCTCCAGCTTTCTCACCTCACCCTGATTCCTCCTCCACGAAGACGGGAGCCAGCAGCTGTGAGCTCCCTGTTCCTCCTGTCTCTCCATGTGCCTTCCTTCCATCTTTCCTCTTTCTGAGAAGGGGTCAGCCAATTTTCTCTTGAAGTCAACCCCTCGGCCTGGGGCCTCCATCCTGTCCCCTGTCTCTTCTGTGAATTCGCTTTCCTCTCTCCGCCACGTTTCAGAGCCAGCCTAAGAGCTCTAATATGTCAGCCTTGGAAACAGTGATATTATCTGGTGAATTTGGTTAATGTGAATCAGTGCCTCAGGACCTTTGCTATGTCCCTGGCACAAAACCAGCCACGTGACCTAACTACCTCCCCTGGTTGCCCTTCTCTCTCCTGGTCACTGCCAAGCCCATTATCGTCCTCTTGTTCTCCCTCTTCTCCCCCCAGGAGGGAAGCATACATGGTTGTGCAGGTGTATTTCTCACACGTCTCCAGCGCTTGGCGTTAACGTGATTTTTTTCTAATAAAATCAGTTTATTATGACCATTTCCTGGTGGCGGAAAGTAAAGCATCTTGAAGGGGGTCACCTTTAAAAGTAATTTTGGCACAAAGGTGCCACGTGGGTTGAGACTGGCCCTGCCCCCCTCACCCCAACCCCATAGAACTCATCATACGAAGGTCTTCTTCACACTTCTTGGCCCCTGTGAGCCCTCACGGCACATGACACTACTTCCCATCCCCTTGGGCACTAGCTGGGCTCATCCGAGTCCTCCGTCACCCTCTCTCTCTGTGCCCGTCGGGCTCCACATCCACCACTTTACATGTGGGTGCCCCCAAGGGCCTCATCCACCCTCCTGGCTCCAGGAGGGCTCTTTGGGTTGGGTCTGGAATCTAGAGCTCCAGCCCTCACTCTTCTCCTCAGCTTGTGGCTCACATTCCTAGCGGTCTGCTGGACAGTTCTACCCGGGTGCCTGTCAGTCCCTCAAAGAGTGCCCCTCTATCAAAAATGGCTATTTGAAAGTCCTCCACACACACAAAACCTTTCGAAACAAAAAGGCCATCATGACTTGCCTGTTTCTCTTAATGCTGCCACCATCTTCCTGACCTTCTAAGCTTGACATTTGAGAGCCAGCTGATGGCTGTGTTCACTTGACCCTGTCCCCGCCCCATTTCCTGAACTCCAGCGCAGTTTGCCATTGTCTCTCAAATCTGGCCGTTCTTCCACATTCCCAGCCTAGCTCAAACTCACTCAGAGCTTAACCCCGTCCCCAGACATATTGGCAGCCCCCCAGGGTGATCCGACTCAGCCCCTCCAATCTGCCAGGGCACCACCTCTGTTCTTCCTCTGCCAGGATGCCTCCAGGTCGGGGTGACACTCAAAATACTTAACCTCCGGGTTTCCCTGGTGGCGCAGTGGTTGAGAGTCCGCCTGCCGATGCAGGGGATCCCAGTCCGGGAGGATCCCACACGCCGCGGAGCGGCTGGGCCCGTGAGCCATGGCCGCTGAGCCTGCGCGTCCGGAGCCTGTGCCACAACGGGAGAGGCCGCAACAGTGAGAGGCCCGCGTACGGCCAAAAAAAAAAAAAAATTAACCTCCAATCTGTTCTGAGCAGCTGGGCATTAACCCTTTATTTTCTGAATCGTGAGGCAGTCCAGGGGTCCTGGAGGAGGTGTGGGGGAGCACTTGAGGGCTCAGGTCAGCCGTTCCAGAAGTATTTTGCGCTTAGCATCAGCTCTGTCTTCAGACAAGTTCCCAAGTCTTCGACCTTCTGGCAAGGCCCTTCACCATCAGGGCCTGACTTCCCCAGTCGGCTCAGCATTGCTTCCCTGACCTGTGTACTGCTCCAGTCAAAGGGGTGGATTGGCTGGCCTTTGAATGTGCCTCTGTTGGAGTTTCCCACCTCTGTGCTTTTGCTTTACTTGCTTCTGCTCAACCGGAATGGTCTTCCCACCCCGCTAGTACCAATTAAGTTGTATCCATCCTTCAAGTCTTGGTTCATGGAAGCTGCCTCCCCAGACCAGTTTTGGCAGTTTTGGCAACCAATTGTGAGCAGCCTGTGACATCTCTATAATAATCACAAACTGTTACTTACATCCTCAATGACCTGAACCTATTTAGTCTCCCCAATTACCTTCTGAGGGGCAGGGGACTGTATCACCCAAAGAGCAGGGCACACTACGAAGAAACTAGTGAGCATCAGCGGACGGTTACTGATTGAGCTGGTGAGAGATGGGGGACCAAAGTTTGAGGTAGGTGACCTCCAACCTCCCCTCTGCACAGGCACTCACCCCAGGTGCTCCACTGCCCAGGGCCTGCCCTCCCTGGCTCAGTGCCCTCATGGTACCCCCACCCCACCCCCCAGCCTTAGCATCCAAGAGTTGTTACTACTTTGAACATCCCCTGCCCCTAAAGAAACTTCCCTGTCCAGTTTCTTTCCTACTCGAAGTGTTAAATTAGCTAATCTGATAAACTAACCTGTGCTGATACAGTTATGGGAGAGGGCTAGAGGAGAGCCTCAGGAGACAGGTTCATTTCAACCAGGGTCACGTGGCAACAACATCCCTGCCTTTGCAATGGTTAATAGAGTCAAGAGACTTGCTCCTCACCCCCAGCAGCTGATGCATTACTCCCTCCTCTGAGCTCCCACAGCACTTTGTATATACCTCTTATTGTAGCACTTAGCACATGGTAGCTCCTTAGCTATGTGTTTATGTATGTTTCTCCTCCGATAGACTGTGAGCTCCTCAAGGACAGGGACTGTGTGTTAGTCACTGATGTATCCCCAGCGCCTAGCACAGTGCCTGGCACACAGTAGGTGCTCAATAAATGTTTATTGAAAGAATGAATGAGTCCTGTTTCTAACCATGGGGATTTCAGCCCTATACTAAGGCAGGCAAGAGGGGCGAGAAAAGGACAACCCATACTTGGGGGCTACCACGGCTCTTTTCCCCTCCTATAGCACTGCAGGCACCTGCCTCCCTTGCCCACGTCTGCAGCCACCCCAGGACAGCGACAGCAAGGTCCACAAGAAGACCAAGGCTGCTTCCAGCAATGCCTTGCTGCCACCAGGTGCCCCGAAGACTCTGAACTCCTGCCCTTTTCTGCTGCCCCCTTCCTGGGACAGACTCATCACTATTTCCTCATCCCTGGGTGGGACTGAGTGGTAGAAGCGTCAGGCCCTGTGGGAGGGGCGGAACAAGAAGGTATTCTCACGATCGTAGTCTTTCTGACCCCCATCATGTATTTTTAAAGAGGCGGTTGCCTCCGGCTCCAAAGCCGCTGGATCCGAGGTGAGTGCGCTCATTCCCCTCCGGCTGCTCCCAGGCCTGGGAGGCCAAGGCGGTCGCAGCCTGTGAAAGCCTCGGCCTTGGCACGCCAGGCGTGCGGCCTGCGTCCAGCAGGTGGCGCTATGGAGCCGGCGCAGGCGGGCGGGTGACCCAGCGGAGCCCGGGAAGGGAGAGGCGGCCAGGGCGGGGCGTGCCGCTCTTGGCGGAGGCGGCCGCGGCCGGCATCTTCCTCTGCCTCTGTCCTGACCCTGCGCCCCAAACTGTCCCTGGGCGGCTCCGGCCCCCACCAAGGCCTTCCATCGCTCACTACCTTGGAACTTTCGCCCCGGCCCCCTCCCCCTCCCCTTCCCCTTTCTAGGGGGAATTCAGCAGTCGAATGAATGCCCTCTCCCCATTGGCCGGTCGCTCCCTGGCCCCGCCCCGCAGCCACCCACCCCCAGCCTCCGGGACTAGCAGGTGAGCACGCGGCGGGCCTGGCCTCCTGCGCCGGCCGCCACTCTCGCACGGGCGGCGGGAGTGAGACCGGGCCGCCGCCCCCCGTCGCGGGGCGCCCGGCCTGGCCACCTCCCCACCGCGGCCTGCGTTTAGCTACACTTGCGCGCACCGCCGCTTTCAACCTTGAAATCGGAGAGTGATCGAGGCACTCGCGACAGCCGTCTGCGCGCGGAGGGCCCCGACCGCCCGCGGCGTGAGCCCGAGTTCCTGGGAGGCGTCCGAGTCCGTTTGCCCAACGCTGCAGCTTAGCAGCCCGCCTCGCCATGGAAACCCGTGGTCTCGGGGAACACGTGGAGCCTGGCCCGCCCTGTTGCGGGGTCCAGAAGGCTCCAGCACTTGGCCCCTCCCCCTGGGAGCTAAGCAGGTCGGCCTTGGGGCGGACCTCATCCTCCGCAAACCACACACGCACTTGTCTTAGCAGGGACGGGACACCGTAAAGCACCCAACAAGCTTCCCCGGCACAGGGTAAAATATGGAAGGGGCAGGAGCTTACCGCCCAATTCCCCCCCCCCAACCCAAATAGATCGCGGGTCGTCCTTTCTCAGAGTACGGAGACTTGAACAGGGCCTCCCTCTCAACCCTGCACCCCAAAAATGAACATTCTGGTAAGACCATCATTAACTGTAAGCTCGTGACCTCAGCACGTAGGAGGAACTAACTTCAGCTAAACAGCCATGTTTACTCAGTGTGATTCTCTTCCGTCGGCAGTAAATTGAGCCCCATTTGGCAGATGGAGTAATGAAGGCTCGAAAGATTAGGTTCTCTCTCACCCGAAGTCAGCCTAGATGGTAAGTGGTGGGCTGGCTCTTTCCCCTAGGCCGCACTGAAAGGATTAGATCACTTAATAAGAGGCCATCGTCCTCACCCCAGTCCGGACCAGGGATGCAGATTTACCTCCTGCTTTATGGGATTCACAGTCCGTACCTCCTGCTTTGCTCTTCCCACTCTGGCAGAAGGGCAGTGAGAGGACTCCAGAAAAGGTGTGGGGAAGGGAACCCAAAAGCAAGAAAAGAAACTGCTGTTTGGTCCCGCTTTTAACTCATCCCCTTTCTCCAGAGAAATAAAGGGGTGTGCACACCCACACACCCCAAACACCCATGGCTGTCCACGGGTCCCCAAAGGACCATCACCTATTCCTTTGGAGTCATTCGGACTTTGCCCACAGCATGTCCCTCCTGCCCTAAATGGAAATCCTTACAGCATCCCCACGACTCTCCCTTCATCCTTTCTTCTGAATCTCAAGGGATCACCTTTTCCCCTCCCTCTGCCTGTCCTACCTCCAGCACATTTTACCAATGTATTAAAAGAAAACCAAAAAAATACTCTGTCATACCTGGTTTAAAGAGTTCCCATGGTTCCCCATCACCTCAGGCAAAAGTCAAAGCCATACTCTGTGGCATGGCTGGCAGGGCTCCTACACCCTCCTCCCCCACCTGTACCTTCTAGCTCCGGTGACACTGAAGTGGGTTGTAGTTTCCTGCACATACTACCCTTCTTTGTCTCCAAGCCTGTGCTCAGATGTCTCCTTAGTTCAAAGATTCTTCCCTACCACCCCTAATTCCCATTTTCCTACTTGTCAACTAGGCATCACTTCTGAACAACCCTGTGCCCCTGCCCATCCCTCTGAGCTCCCATAGCATCCCTGGCTTAGCTGGATCCTTGCACTCGCCACATGGCCTCAGGTGTTGTTTGGGAACCCGAGGCCTCAGGATCAGAAAGTGGGTAAGTGCAGGCTCACAGATCACTCCTGGGGCTGGCTGGGCTCCTGTCGGCCAGACACACAGACCCCTGGCCTGTACGCTGATACGACTCTCCAGAGACTGCAGCCACAGTGAGAGGTCCTAAGAACATAGCTTAAAAGGGCCTCATCCCAGGCCTGCAGGCATCCCGTTCCCCTCAAACAATAACGGGCTCATTCTGGAGCCAGCAGTCAGAAGGAATTATAGCTTCTACCACTGTTTTTCAGAAGTAGGGAGAAAAGTTGTAAAATCCAGGATGGGTATCTTGCCTCCATAGTAGCGGGGTCTTAGGAAAGCAGAACCACAGAAAAACTGCACTGGGTACGGGGGCAGGGGGCACACCGGCATGACAGTGAGGGCAGTGACAAGACCATGAAGTCAGCTGCTGACACCGGTGGCCCAGGGCAGGCAAGAGAGCTGGCAGGCAGGTGATTTCCTTGAGTTAAAGAGCGGCATCCCTCACAGCCACCTAAAAGGTGGTCCCTCCCCGCATCATGCTCCTCCTGTGCAGCGCACGCCTGGGGGGGACCCCACCAACCCCCGCCGCCCCGCGCCAGACCAACGCAGGTGCTCAATTCTCCCCACTGGCCACCCCCGGGATTTGCCCCGGCCTTTCCTTTCCTCTCCAGATCTTGCCCCAGTGACCCAAATGCTCACTGGCCACTCCACCTTGTCCTCATTTGCTGTGCCCATAAGGACCCAAAACTGCAAAGCAGGATCAGGGCTTTCCCCACTGACTTCATGGGGACGCCCACCTTCTGTAACCACGGAAGAGCCAATACGGGCAGGAGAGAAGACAGGAGACAGAAGCCCTGACACAGGTTTTTCAGTATGCAAGTGTTTTTGACTCCACAGCCAGTTGCTTAAAATTAAACATAAAGGGCAGCCAGAATACACACCCAAATGCAAAAAAGTAAAGGCAAACATAAAATAAACCACACAATACCATGACCCCCAACAGAACCAAAAAGTTAAAACCCCAAAAAACCCCTCATCTTTATATATATATATATATATATATATACATATATATATATATATATATTTTTTTTTTAGAAAGGGAGAACAACTGTTCAAAACCAACTGGGCAGTATGGTGGGGGTGGGGAGCAGTCCTACAGAAGGGGGCCTAGAACTTCCCCCTGGGGACAAAGAACAAACACAATACAAAGAAAATAACCACCAATGCTCCTGCAAGGGTCAGGAGTCTCCAGAGAACAGATTGTCCCATCCTCAAACTGGCTTTTTTTTTTTTGCCTTTTTTTTTGTCCTTTTTTTTTTCCATTTTCTTCTTTTGTTGTTGTTGTTTTAGCACCTGTACAATAAAACTGTACCATCTCCAACCAGAGCTGGCCGTAGGGAGGCCCTCCCGCCTTTGGATGGCACACACTCTCTACAAGGATTGTTCGGAAAAATAGCAATCGATAGAAAAATAAGAACAAGAGTGGGAAAGACAACGCCACAGAGGGGGCCGGGACAGAGAAGCAGCCCAAGCACCTCCCCCTCTCTCCACGAACAAACCCAGCGCTGGAAGGGAAGCCTGCTAGGGCCGCACACTCAGCCCCAGGTCCCCAGGCAGGAGTGGAGGCCGGCAGGAGACCAGTCTCCTGCCCTCATCTTAGGAAATAGCTGAGGCCTGGGTTCAACATCTGGCAGGCAATCCCAGAGCCCTCTGCAGATTCCAAAGGAGAACAGGTTGGGGGCAGAGGGAGAATGAGGGAGGAGAGAGAGAAGAGAGAGGAAAGTGGTGCTCTGAGTCAGGCAAGGGGGAGAGATGGGGACAAGGGTGGGGAGCCGAGAGGCTCAGTATCCAGGGAGGCCGGGGGCGCAGGGGGGAAAGCTGCAGGAACAAACCCATACTGTGCACTCTGAGGAGGGCAGTGAGGACAGCAAGGAGGGGGCTACCTTATCCTTCAGACCCGTTCTCAACTCTCCTCCATAAGAGTCACTCATTAACCCCTTACTCCCATAATCCTCCCCTCCCCAGTAAACACTAATCTCGAGACAGCAGGGCTGCTGCAAAGGGCAGGAGGGTGAAACGGGAAAAACTGGGGGAGGGGTGAGCACCAAAGACTCAGGATTCACCCCCCACCCCCCAGACCTGGGCCAGCACCAGCCACCATCATTAGTCACAGGCCAGTGGCCCCCCCCACCCCTCCCCGCCCCCTCCCCAGTGGTGGAAAAAACCCTGGGAGTAACTTTTTCGGAGGGAGGGAACAGCTTCAGAGCTTAATCGAGAAAGACAAAGAAAGGAGGTGAAGAAAGTCCCTCAATACAACAAGTTGTCTCAAATCGTCACAGTGATACAGACTTATCAGAAACCAATGAAACAATACAAATTAAATACTAATAAAATAAATACTATGGAAGACAAAAGAACACAGGGGAACAGAGGGGGCGCTCAGAGATTTGGGCTTTTCTCTTTTCTCCTCCGGACAGGCCGTGGCCACCCAGGGCCCAGGTTTGGTCTTGGTCACACACAAGGAGGCCAGTCCAAGGGACCCTGGCGCCACCTCCCACCACCCCTGGGACCTCTTGTCCTCAGACGTGGAGTTCAACTTTCCACCCCCGTCACCAACCACGACAACAATGACGATGACAGGGAGATGAGAACTAACTGTAACCAAATTAAAAAAAACAAAAAAACAATCCAGTCACTAATGCTGGCATTGATAAGGCGGCTTCTTGTTGGTCCGTATTATTGCCTCTTTCTGCAGTCTGGTGCTCGGTGGGGGAAAGACATGGGAGGTGGGGGAAGGGTGAACTTGGGAGGAGAAAGAAGAAAAGGGAGGGGCTGTTTTCCCGGTCAACTGTTCCAAGGCTGGAACTCCACCTCGGACCCTAGGAGCCGAAGCAGCTCCGCCTCGTACCGCACCAGCTCCACAGTCTCAGAGGAGCCTGGGGCAGAGGTGGCGTCCATGCCTCCAGGCCACTCGGCGGGGGTCAGCAGCTGACTGGAGGCCACCTGCCGGTAGAACTCGGCCTTGGGCAAGGTGGCGATTTCAAAGTGCGGGAACCGAGCCTGAAAGATCCTCGAGGAAAGCTTCAGCCTCTTCAGGACGTCGGTAAAGAGAAACCAGTTGCAGGGCCTAGAAAAGGCAAGAATGGGAGTTAGGGGAGGGGGCCAAGGGGACGGGGCGGCGGGGGTGGGGTGCTGGGAGCAGGTGGGAGGGCTGCCGGTCTGGCCACCCTCCACTAAGCCACAGACCCCATGAGTGTAGCGGAGGTGAATATTTTCTCCTGTCCCCTACATTGGCAGGCCCAGCTTTCAGCTAAATGGCGAGCACTCAACCCATGAGTGGTGACCTCTTCCAAAAACGGGGAGCGGGAGGGAAATGGGCCTTCCAGAACCTAAAACTCTGAGCAGGCTTCCCCAGGCCTTACCCGCACCGTGACCTGGAATTTACCATCTGCTGGGACCAGTTCTGCCCCCAGCGATCCCTGCCAGCCTGTCTGGTTTCCCTTTCCTGTTCTCACTCCTGCTTCCCCTGCCTCCTTGTTCTCCAAGATCTTCCCCGGCAGAGGGGGAGCCGTGGAGAAAGGCCTAAACTGCGGGTAATCCAAAAGGCATTTCTCTTTGGCTCTGGAATGCATTAGACAAGTTTTTTCTCCAGCGGAGCACCATCATTTCTGCAGGGCCGGAGCTCACGTTACAGCTACAGCCAGTCTGACTTTGCTGAGCACACCCGACTGGGCGACAGCCTGGGGGCAGTCAGGAGGGGGGCTGCTAGGTTGGCCCGGGCCAAACGCTTGCTTTGACTAAACCACGAGGAAACGCTGCATCCCCATGTCAGTGGTCCCTGTTTCCAGGGCTGTCCCTCCTCGCCATTCGCCATTCCACTGTCCCACTTCCAGCCTTTACCACTTTTAGCCTGGACTATATTGCATCAGCCTCCTAACTGGTTTCGCTCTGCCAAGAGCCACCCCCCACCCACCCTCACTGGGTCCTCTGTTATTCTTCGTTTCCTAAAAAGAATATCGGACCTTTTCACTTGCTCCCTAAACCACTTTCAATGGATCCCCAGTATCTCCAGCAAAAAACCCTTCAAACTCTTTAGCATGATTATCATGCAAGACCTCATTCAAACACGACCCCATTCGACCCCTTCAGCCCTGTCTCCACCCAATCTCCCTCTCTCTCTCTCTCTCCCTTTCTCTCTCTCTCTCTCTCTCTCTCTCTCTCTCTCTCACACACACACACACACACACACACACACACACACACACACACACACACACACACACACTGCACACTGTATCCTCATCCCACCAAATACCAGCCATTTGAGGAAGGACTAGCCCTGTTTTCTGAACTTGAATGTCTCAGTGCCTTTGCTCGTGCCACACCCTCCATCCTCCTCTCCTCCCTGGCCCAGTGCAGACTCCCTGTCACCCGTGAAGCCTTCCCCCCATGTAACCGGTTGCTCATCCCATCTTCCACAGTCTCATGGCACTTGGCTTGTACCCTTATTATAATACCTGTAACAGAGCCCATTTCAGAAAGAATATACAAGAAATGTAAACTGTGGTTCTCTCTGTGGCACAGAAATGGGGACTTGGGGTGGACTGGAACTTTTATTTTTCACTTGACACCCTTCTGAACTGTTTGAGTTTTTTACAATAGTAAATCTGCTTAGGAACTCGGTCTTTTATTAGAGTTAATGGTATACTTGTCTGTGTCCTCTATCAGACTGGAGATTCTTTGAAGGCCAGAGCTATATTCTAGCCCTCAGGGTTTGACCTGGTACAACTGCTTAAGACATGTTTCTGGAATTGAATGTTCTGTACAGCACCTAAAACTTCTACCCAGACCCACAGTCCTCATCCCTGAAATGCAGCATTTCTTACAAATGACAATAACCTCTGTCATCTCACACAATCAGGGAATGGGGTGTTCTGGGTTAAGGGAAAGGGACTACAGATGCCAGACACTTGGACATCGCTTTCCAAGAATGGAGGAAAAACCCCCTCAGAACATTAACATTGGTGATCACAATTCAGTCTTGCTTTGATGAGTCAGAAGGCACTTCTGAAAGCCACAGGGCCTCGGAGTCATCATTCTACACACACACACACACACACACACACACACACACACACACACACACACATTTCTTTAAGAACATAAATGTTCATTCACATCGTGCTGTAGCCGTGTGGAAGGGCAGATTCAGAAGTGGCGCTGGAAGATGTAACATCAGGAAAACCAGCTCTGCTGGTACCAAGCTCTCAACGGAAAACCTGCCTGCCGCCCAGCTTGCTGAGTGGTGCGCGGCCCTCGGTTGCCCCGTGTTCTGTCCGCACCTAAAGCACACTACCCCGGTCCTTTTACTGCCTGGGGCCCAAGATCCTGTTTCAGAGAAGGAGGTGCTGAATACTTTGGAGGAATTAATTAACTGTGCAATACTATATCCCAGAGGCCCAGCCCCGCCCTCAGGGATCAGCTTATGCCCAGAAGAATAAGGACCAAAAGCCCGTGAAACTTGATCCCTACTAGTGTCATCATAGAGGCTATTTTTATTCTTATCAGGCCGGGGGGAGGGAAGGGATGCAAAGAAACTGTGGTCTAGTGGTTAGAGTCGTCAACTGAGGGGCTCCCTCAGAGGGTTCCTAATCCATTGCCCCCTCCTCCCCGTCTATCATGTGCACTTCATGTGCTTTCATTTAAAAAAACATAGGGTCTGATATTTTAAAAATAGGTATCAAAGAAAAAGTATCCTTAAAAGTGTCTGCAAAGGTACTTGAAATACGTGAAGACACCAAGAAGAGGACACTTAATGATGGAGGCCAAGAACGAAAGGACAGTGTATCCTGCATCCTCCTAACCGGTTCAGCCACGGCCCTGCAGGCTGCTGAACTCCCTTCTGAATCATCAAATAAAGGTTAAACTGGGTTCAGTCTAACGCTAAGTATCAAGTATATCCTAGTCTCTGAAAACGGGTGACCCTCGTTATAATATGCACGGTAATCTGAGAGGACAGCAGCCATGCCATCATCTCGCCAACATTAAGGCAATGAGAAACCAGCCTGTGGATTACTTAAGGACCCCGGTGGCCCCATAGCTATGGCAACCATATGTCCCAGCTTTTCCAAGAATCTCAATTTCAAATATTCTGTCTGGCTGTCCCCAGAAACCACAAAAATGTTCCAGAGATTCTAATAGTTCACCAGCCCAAATATCTCCCAGATCATCTCTTACACCCAGGAACAGGGCAAAAATCCTTCAGAGAGTGAATCGAGATTTTGGTTTTGCAAAACACACATAGTCAATGTACCTAGAGCTATTCTGAACATATCTAATCTGGGCTGGAAAGTCAGGCTGGACTTGGTCATATATTATCTCTCCTATGCTCTAGCACTTGTTCTCCAGGTCTCAGCTTCCTCCTGGAGAACTCCAGCATTCTCAGGGAGGCGGGCCCTGGCCCGGGGTGCTAGTGCTTGGTCCTCATAGATCTCTCACACACTCACCCGCGGGACACTGACACCTGGAGGTTGTAGCAAGGGAGAAGAGGCTTGTCTGAGAGCTCAAACATAAAATCATCCCCATCCACATCATCTCCTTCTTGATCGGAGCTCCCAGGAGGATTATGGAGGAGGTCACAGGCAAACCCATCTTTTTCCTCTGTAAAGACATCATACAGGGAATTAGGACTTAGCTACATGCATTAAGACCAAAGAAAAGAAATGCTCCAACAAGATAAAGAGGAGTGGCGGTGGGTGATCAGACGAACCAGATCCCCAGTCAGGGCCAAGTGTCTCTGATGTCATGGCTCACAGCCTTGGGAGGGCATGTGAAAGTTCTAGCCCCGGGAGGTAGTACTTTGTGGCCAGCGATTCCTTATACTCCTCCACCTTTCAACCGGAAAAAAGCAAGGTGGTGTGAAGGATACACTGCCCAACTGTTGGAGACAGAAGCCTGAAGATGTCATCGGCAGTTGAAGGCAAGGGAAAACACCTGCCCTTCAAACTGCAGCTTTCCCAAGCCACCAGAAAGCCTGCTGGCGTCCCCAGAAGCCCGGAGGGGGCTCAGCCTGTTCCCTTCCCCAGCCGTGTGTTCGGGTGTGGCCTGCCTCTCCTGGTCCAACTTCCCCCAAGCTTAGTAGCGGGCGCCTCCCTCGATCTGCAGCCCCTGGTCCAATGGGTGAATGCCGGATGACGGCCACAGATAAAGGCTCACTGCTCTTCCAACAAAGGAAAGCTCGGGCCAGAAGGCTAAGGGCTTGGGAGACAGCAGCTATCATCTCAGAAACCCTGTGTGCATCTTGGGGGCAGGGTAGGGAGGGAATGGTAGCTGCCAGATGAGGGGCTGGGTCCCTCTGGAGTGTGAGCAATACCAGAAGAGGTGACGACGCACATAGGCGCTTCTGGCAGGGTTAGGACAAAGCAACGGAGGAGAAAGGGACTTGGAAAAGAGAGAATTTTTCAAGTACCCAGGGTGGGGAGTGGTAGAGGGCTAATGACGGATGGCTTTCTCCAAATCAATGGCATCTCCTGGTTTTGGCCAACAAGTTCTGAGTCTGGGGGAGGCATGGGCTAGAGTGTGGGCTGAAAGGGCCTGTAAGCTACTAACGAGTGAAGAAGGGCTACCTCCATTAGGTCACTCCTGGCTTTGAGAAGAATCAGTGAAACCCAAAGCAGATCCCAAACCTCTGAGCCATAGACAAGGGTGGGAAGAATCCCACTTAAGGCTTACCCAACACAGAACTGCTGTAAAAGTCCCAGGAAACGCCAGGATCACCCTCTGCCCGGCCCTGAAGATCCGAGAGGTGATCTGATGAAAGAAGAGAGGGAAGTGAGAAAAGGAGGTAGGCTAGAGAAGGAACCTAGAAGCAAAGTATATCCATATGGGGTTAGGAGAATGGGAGATGGAAAGGAAGGACCATAGGAGGGGCTGGGAGCGACCCAAGAGAAATCCGCTTCCTGCCATCCATCAGAGGTTACAAACCAGCAGCCAACAACCAGCTCTAGCCCGCTTACTGTCTAGGTTTTGGCCCAGTGTTTTAAACCCCTATAATTTAATTAACTTCTAACATTTTAAAATTGGGAAATTTCACTTAAAAATTCGGATTTCCAACTTTTCTTGAAAAAAAAAAATCAGGAGATCTGGCAACACTGCATCCACATTCCTACATGTCAACAGTTGGCTGGAGGGAGAGGCGACATGTGCGTTCTCCAATTCAGCAGGCCCCACCCAGCCTGCTCTGCTCTCTAACACGATCAGCCTAAAGGCATTTAGGCCTGCGACCCCTGCTTCAAATGATGTAGGGAATTACTCTGCAAGCAGAATCCTAGACCTATCCCAGGATTTCAATTCCCTGTTGGTCACAATGTTCATATATCCAATCGCGATCTTGCCAATTCAAAGTAAGATAAGGAAGCATAATTCCTTCTGTTTCGTCTTTGAAAACATGGTAGGGAGGGGAATGGCCAAGTTTATCCTCATGAAAACCTATTGCTTCCACTCCTAGGTATATACCCAAAAGAATTAAAAAAACAGGTATTCAAATAAAAACTTATACGTGAATGTCCCACAGCAGCTCTATTCACAATCTCCAAAAAGTGGAAACAACCCAAATGTCATTCAGCTGATGAAGGGATAAAAAAAATGTGGATAAACACTATGGAATATTATCCAATCCTCCATTAGGAGGAATGAAGTGCTGTTACACACTATGACATGGATGAAACTAGGAAAAAAGGAGGCTAAGGGGTTAGGACTCAGTGTTTTTTTTTTTTTTTTTTTTTTTTTTGGCTGCACCACATGGCTTGCGGGATCTTAGTTCCCGACCAGGGATTGAACTCAGGTCCTGGCAGTGAAAGCACCAAGTCCTAACCACTGGACCACCAAATTCTCCCAAAAAACCCCATTTTAAAGCCTTTGCTTACTTGATCTGAGAACAGACATCAGGTCACCCCTTAGCCTCCCTGTTCCCTAGCTAAGCATCATCTAGGTGAATTGTTTCACCTCTCAGCCCCACGTGGACAAAAAGCAGGTTTCCATGACAAATTCAACTGTGTCATCTGTGGGCACATGGCCCAGTGGTTGCCAATATGCCACGTAGTACAGTTGACAAGCTGATTTAGCTGTGACACCTGGGCAACAGGACAGGAGAGAGTCCAAAGGGCACAGGTGAGGTGAGGGTGCCCCCTGAAAACCAAATCCCAGGAGGAAGCTGGCAGCCACTCTTAAAGGAGCAGAGCTAAGCTTCCCGGATGGAAGGCACCGCCACGGTCCAATATACCTTCCCTTTGGGTCACACATTCTATCAGCAAAAATGCCCATCAGTTGTTGTGAGCTACTGAAAGAAATCGTTTTTTAGCAACCTTCTAGGAGATGAAGGGTTTCTTCCAAGAGGAAAAGGCAGTCAGAGAGAAGCATTCAAGTAATGGCTGAGCAGCCGGAGGGGAAAACCTATCGTCATGTACATTAGATCTTTTGTGCATTCTATGAAAAAACTCTGAGGTCACGGCTGCCAGCTTATTTCCTCTTCTGTACCGTGTGCCATTTGGGAGTTAGAAGTAATTCCTTCCAAAGGCCTCTGTCAGGTAGGTGTCTATTCTGTGCCTAGCCCTGTGCTAGGTGTCCCGGAAGATAAAGGAATGAGATCGTAAGTTCCCTAAAGGCAGGGCCCACGCCTGTCCTGTTCATCACTGTCTCCCTGGTACCAAAGCCCAGGTGCCTGGCACACAGTAAGAGCATAATAAACACATGGGGAAAAAAGTGGGCGGCGGGGCAGAAATTACTATAAGGCGAGACTCTAAAGTCATGTGCTTACTCAGCCTGGGTCCGGAACATATGCATTCAAGTGACTGCTGTCCCCCACACAGGTCACACGAGGACTCCATCAGAGCAGCCCTCGCTCACCACATTCCTGGGGCTCTTCTCTTGGAGCTGCCTTCAGAGACCCCGGCACACTCCTCTAATTTTCCTCGCTGGCGACAGATCTTTGTCATTTGCGGTGAATTTGCCTTTTTGAGACAGCCCGAAGTTAACTGGCACAGGCAAAGATGCCGAAGTCGGAACAGGCCCACGAGTGGCATACAAGAGGAACCATCAAGGTCTGCTTGACGGGGCAGCTTTGAGGCACGTTTCCTCACACGTCTTCTCGTACAATCAGGATGAGGAGTGACTCCTTTTCCCTGATTCTCCCTTGCCTTCCCCTTAACTTTCAGTTCTTTCCGCTTTCCTTGCCTTCAAAAAGAACCCTCAGCCCAGCAATCCCGCTCCTAGGTATATACCCCAAATAATTGAAAACAAATACTGAATCAAACAAATACTTGTTCACGCGTGTTCACAGCAGCACTAGGCACAATTGCCGAAAGGTGGCCACAACCCAAATGTCCGTCAGCTGATGAATGGATAAGAGAAAATGTGATCTATCCATACGAGTGGATATCATTCAGCCTTAAAAACATGCCACTACGTGGACAGACCTTGAAAACATGACGCTACGTGAAAGAAGTAAGACTCAAAAGGCCCCATACTGTATGATCCCATTTCTATGAAATGTCCAGAATGGGCAAATCCACAGAGACAAAGTAGACAGGTGGTTGCCAGGGGGCTGGGGGGTGGCGTGGGAGTAGAGAGCAACTGCTTAATGGGTATGGGGCTTCATTTTGGGGAGATGAAAATGTTTTGGAGCTCGATAGAGGTAGTGGTTGTACAACACTGTGAACACACTAAACGCCACTGAATTGTTCACTTTTAAATGGTTATTTTTATGTTATGTGAATTTTGCCTTGATAAAAAAAAATTTTTTTAAAGTACTCAATGTGAGCCGTGACCCTGGCAATCAGAGTTTCTCTATGTCCCAGGGTCCCATCGTACCCCTCCCCATCTCCTCCAACCAAGTCACCAGCTGAGGGACATGAAAGGAGAGAAAAACAAAAAACAAGCAGTCTTCGACATGGGGTCATATGGCTGAGGTCTCTGGCAGGAAAAACAAAAACCTGTGATTCAGTGACCTCAAGTGGTAAATGGCTAACCCTTTCATCAGTGGAAGGAAAAGCAGTCCTGATACTTCCTCCAATGCCCCAACCCAAACTGCAACAATTCCCCCCAGCTCCCACATTCTTTCTGACAGAGGACGAAAAACGAGTCTGTTTTCCCTTGGGTAGGTTGGATATTATTCTTTTCTTCAAAGGGTCAAAGGGAAATCAGTCACATGCCTGCCTGTAATCTGGCCCAAGGAGGAGGTCTTCCAAAGGCCTCTCAGAAGGTTTGGATGGCTTGGTGTTCCGAGCCCAAGGACGAGAGAGAAAAGGTTCACTGTCTGACCTCCAGACAGTGTTAGGCCAAGCCAATGTAGGAAAGTCCACATTTTCAACCCACACGAATTACCAGCGTCTTCTGCTTTACAGAAGAATTCACTACAGGATACCATCCCTGTATATTTAAAAGAGGATTTGATTCCCAGACTTTTCCAGAACAGGGGACTTGTACAAAATGAGGATGCTCTACATGGGGCACAACCCTGAGAATCTCTCTGGCTCGCCGTTTCCGCCCTTTACACCCTACAGGGACTCGCCTTCATTTGCTGCCCAGTGGGATCTCCACTAGGGGAGGAAGAAGACAATTAATCTATGGAGAATTTGGTCAGGCAAATGCTTGGGGATGAAAAGCAAAAAGCTTCTTAACCACGTCGGCCAGACAGGCAAGGTAAAAAGAAACCCGGAAGTCCACACGGAGGCATCTAGGTGTAGGGGCCTCCCTAACCCTCAACCTCGTGGTGCTTCCTGCAGCCACTCTACCCAGTGGTTCCTTGAGATTTGGGGCAGGGGAGAGCTACGGAGATGAAAAAAGAGAAATACCCGGTTCAAGGAATCAAAAAGCTCCTGGTGATGGTTGCACAACATCGTGAATGTACAAAATGCCACTGAATTGTTCACTTCAAAATGGTCCTGTTAGGTGAGTTTCTCAATTAAAAAAAAAAGGCGGTGGGGGGGGGACTTCCCTGGTTGCGCACTGGTTAAGAATCCGCCTGCCAATGCAGGGGACACGAGTTCGAGCCCTGGTCCTGGAAGATCCCACATGCCGCGGAGCAGCTAAGCCCGTGCGCCTAGAGCCCGTGCTCTGCAACAAGAGAAGCCACCGCAATGAGAAGCCCGCGCACCACAGCAAAGAGTAGCCCCTGCTCGCCGCAACTAGAGAAAGCCCGCGCGCAGCAACAAAGACCCAACGCAGCCAGAAATAAATTTATTTATTCTTTTTTAAAAAAGGCCCTGAGTAATACTTCTCATCCCCCCCAAAACAGCCTTTGGCCTCAAGTCCCTCCTCCCGGTGCCTGCCTCCCCCGGCTGCCAAGGTCCTAGCCAGATTGAGCACTTTCCCTAACAGCCAATCAGAGCTCTGTCTTCAATCGGCACTCAGTATTTGCATGGAAAAGAGGTGGCCCAGTTTTAACACTCCTTTCAGCTCCTGGCTCCCACTATGAAGTTATAGCTCCATGCCCATAAAGTTGAGAAACAATGTCAAGATTTGAATGAAGGTGCTCAGCCTGGACAGGCTAGGAAGTGCCACAATTAAGAAAAGTCTTTTCTTGCGTCTGCAACACAGACTAGCATCCAAGTTAGTTTAAGGAGGCATCAAAAGGCTTTCTAGTAGTTGGGATTAGTTAACAGACATGAGAAGAAGAGAGAAAAACGTGTTTATTTCTAATTTTGTAACTACTTAAAATGGTTTCAACATTCAAACTCCTTGGGGATTTTGGAGAAGGGGTCCGGGAAGAAAAGACTTTGCTTACAACTGTGGTCAGAGACAGCTTTATTTGGACCCAGAGGGCCCCAAGCCCTCAGGAGGGCAGTCTCTAGCCCAAAGACACCCCTAGATGAGACCTGCTGATCAAAGGAGAGCTTCGTGCAGTGCTTTTATCATGTTGAGATGCTCTGGATGGCCCCGTGTGGCAGCTTTTCCTGGGAATTGTGTGGAGTGCAGACAACATGCGTGCGCGTGGAGGAAAGTGCGTGCGGTGCGTGGGATGCAGGAAGAGGCCACAGAGGGTGGCTTGCCCCGAGCCCCGGTGATGGTCCAGCTAAAGTGAACAAGAGTCCTCAGTGGCCCAGAACAAATGCCTGAAGGAGCATCCCCAAGGGGCTCCACCCCTCACAGACAGGGGCCTGGGACCCCAGAGCCGGCAGAGGGAAGAGGCAGTCCTGCTCCAGCCAGAGAGGCTGGGTCCTGCTGGGGGCGGGAGGCCTGCACACAGTGGGGGGCCCACAGGGATGAGTTGGTCTGGCTGCGGACTGGCTGGAGGCTGGCTGAGCAGGAGTCAAGGGCTCCCTCAGCGGCCTCCTATCGCTCCCCCTCCAGCTTTCATTAGTACCTAGAAGGCAATTCCCACCTAGTCCTCCTTCCATGGGGACCTTTAGCTCAGGTTCCTTTGTTTCTTCCTCCATCATCAGCCACCTAGTTAACCTTTGTTCAATAAACAAATGAGCCCCTGATTGGGAGCCCAGGACTGTATTGGGGGAGGCGTGGGGGGGGGCGTGGGGGCATGGGGGGAGAGTTCGGGGCTGAGGCCACAGCCCAGGAGAGAGGGAGCAGCCTCGGGCAAATCCTTGACCCTGTGGGCTTCCAGGCGAGAGGCGCTGAACCACAAACACTGAAGCCTCCGAGGAGGATCAGCGACACAACTCCCAGCTGCTCCATCTGACCAAGTGCCGCTCAGGCAGCCTGAAGAAGTCACTGCTAGCGCAAGGGCCAAGCTGTGATGTCACGAAGGAGGCGGGGTTCCTTCATTCGGAGGTCAAGTCTGAGGAGATTCCCACTGAGCATGCCCAAGCTAGACTTCCCTCCTTCCCTCCTCCCTGCTGCCCAACTCGCCAGAGCTATCTAACTGCAGACAAACAGCTGTCATCCGCTAATAAGAAAATAAAGGCAAGTTGGCTTGTGGCCCTTGCCATGGGCCTTAACACTACTTTTCCAGAGGGGGCAGGTGAGGGAGGAAGAGAAAGGAACAGGAGGATGCAGAGGGAACATCAGAGTTACCACAGAGTGTCAGGAATAAAGTATCGGAGGGGTCCCAAGGGTTGGACTTTGACCACCAACAGGGAGAAAATACAAAGTGCAAAAACAAAAGCAAAATGTTAAGTGTCACTTCTTTGCAACCGACATACCATTCAAAGCACAAGTCCACACATTTTGCCCCCAACTAAATCTACTAGTGGGGCTGCTGTCCACAGGGAGGCCTCCCCACATACCAAACGGGGAAATGGGTCCCCGCGGGCTACCAGGGCCCTGAAGAGGATGCGTGTGACGTGGACGCTCAAAGCACAGGGACAAGAGGAAGCGACCTTCTGACTTTTTAAAGTTCACAGAGATTTCTGAGCCACCAGAAGGAAAGCCCGTGAAGAGGGCTGACACCCCTCACAGGAGGTGCTTGAGATGGAGGAAGATGAAGGGCATCTCGGGAGCTCAGGGATCAGAGGCCAGCCCCAGGAACGAGGTTTTGAGTCTGGGCCGTACTCACCACTCAGAAAGCGCTTCATGGTGTCGCTACTGGCCAGCTTCATGGCCGTCTGTCCCGAGTAGGTGGCCAGCGTGGGGTCAGCCCCGTAGGACAGCAAGAGCCAGATGGTTTCCAGGTTGTCGTTGACCACCGCATCATGAACTGGCCTGCGAGGTGATACAGGGTGAGAACAGCAGGGCCCAAGTGGGAACCTGGGTGTCTAGGCCTCAGGCCACCTCATCAGGGAAAGCAAACTGAGCTGACCCCAGTGTAACGTGGGTAAGACTTAGGGCAGGGGAACCACTTGCTGGCCTGCACTGTCCTCTATCCCTACCTTTCTCCTCCCTCCCATTTCTCTCTCTTATCTTTCCCCCACCATGACGGGACAGTCCCCGTGGCACAACGGAGCTCCGCTGTTAGCTCTGGAGCTCAGGAGAGAACAGGTCCCTGACTGAGGATAAACTTAGAGCAGATGCTGGGGGATATGAATGGAAAAACCCAGATGATTGCCCCAGAGCAGGGATGAGCAGGGCTGCTCCACACACCAGGCCGGTGGCCAAGCGGAGCCTACACCCTCTGACCCAAGTCCCCCCACTCGGTATGCAACTTGTGTCAGTTTCACTCAGGAAGTAGGCCCTCGAATAGAGCACAGGAGAATGGGTGCAATTTCTTTAAGACAATGGCAGGTGTCTTTTTTTTTTTTTAAGTATACAGAGATCAACTCAAGAATCAAATCTGGGATGTTACCCTAAGGTCAACCTCCCATTCCTAAAGCCCGAGATTCTGCCTGAGACAGGTGCACAGGATGATCCCTAGACAACACCAGCCTCCCCTCAGTGACCAACGTGGACTGGCCAGCAGGAACTCATCCAGCCTTGCCCTAAACCGGTCCGAACTGGGGCAGGTTCTCTTGAGGGAGGGGCTGAGTGGGGAGTTGGGAGGCGGCGGGGGGTAAGGGGAGCAGCCTTCTTGCCTCGTGCCGTCCTGCGCGCTGCAGTTTACGTTGGCACCGTGCTCCAGCAGGATGTTCAGGATGTCAGTCCAGCCCCGGGAGCAGGCCTCGTGCAGGGCCGTGTAGCCAGCGTTGTCACGGTGATTCACATCTTCACTGTCTTTCTGGAGGCAGTAGAGAACAACGTCCTGTGGGAACAGGGAGAGCGCCGTGAGCAAACAGAGGCCAAACTCTGGAAATCACCCTAGTTAGGTCTGAAGCTCTCCAACTGTCCAAAGAGTCTCAGAACCTGCTCTTTAGTCCAGAGACTGACAGGCAAATCTCAAAATCTTTTGCCAACAAAATCAGTCCTGAGGTGCCTTCGCCAGCGGCTCAACTTCCGGCCGTGTCCTCAGCCACGGGGAGGCAGTTCTAATGACTGAGAACACTCGTCTGGGTGTGGTTTGCTGGCTGAGGCCCTCAGAGAGGCTCACCTGCCCACCCAGAGCTTAAACCCTCAGGCCTCAAGTGTCTGAGCACTCTTTCTGTAGTCTGGGGCTTTTTGAGACAGCCCCAGACCAAAGAAATGAGACATGTGCTGGCAAGCACAGCCCCTGGCAGTAATTTGAGAACAAGGAAGAAAGAATTGGTTTAAGTACTATCCCTGGATGCTGGTTTTAATTGTTTTAAGTACTATCGCTGGATGTTTATCCCTGGGCAGTCAATTCCAGGCCTCCCCTCAAATCAAGACTGTTCCAAGGATAAGCCAGTAAGGTCACTCATCCATAGTAGTGATTAGCTTCCCTGGGCTGAGACGACAGGACCAGAAGCGGGACTCCAGGCCTAGAAGCTGCCTAGCTAGTCTAGGATGAAGCTGGTGAATACGCTGACGGGGAGGGGAGAGGCAGCCCCTCTTCTGAGGGAAAGAGGCTGACAGCAGCTACCAGGGGCCTCTCATCAGCTCGCCCAGGGCCTGGTGAGATGGGACTCAGCCGTCCTGACTGACAGCTAGCTCACTGGCTGGCTGGCTGGCTAGAGCTAGCGAGCGTGCAAGCCTGCGTGTGCCCGCTGCCTCTACCCAGGGGACCACAAGGCCCCCTACCCTCCTCATCAGTGCAGATGTTGCCTCTTCCTCCAGGCCTCAGACTACTCCTCCCTCCCTCCCTCCCATGACAGGCTGTCCAACTTGCTCTTGCCCCATCCTGATTGGTTGGCCTGTGGTTTCCTGTTGGCTGGTTTGGCCCCAGGTAAAAGAAGTTCACTTAAAGGGCAAGCGTTGGTCATCATTTTTTCTTTCGATCTCCCTTGGCAGCTACCCAGGCCCCCACACGAGGTGCTCGAGACAGATACGTGGTTTGCCAGTAAGACACTGTCAAAGCGGCTCTCCCATGCCAACCAGGCTGGCTGGGAGTGCAGCTGTCTTTAAATGAGTCAGTTATGGGTGTCGGAAGCCTTAAAAGAAAAGAGGGCCTACTCTGAAGCCCAGCAGCTCCACCCTTCAGAGCAAATCCTGGGGAAATAATTGGTGTGGCGGGCAAAGGCACATGGTCAAGGAGCTCATATCAACAAAAATGTCCAACCAGGTAACTGCATGATGGCAAATGAGTCAGGCTTCTACCCCTACCCTGGCATTTGGGAATCAAAAAGACTTTGGTGTGAATTCATACTCACATGTACGTAGTAGCTGAGTGATTGTGGATGTATCACTTAACAGTGCTAACCCCTGATTTTCTCACCTATAAAATGGGGTTAATAAAACCTACTGCCATAGGCTTACGGTGAAGATGAAAGGACACGACGTAATGAGAACTCAACACGACAAAATAAACACCAGTTTCCTTTCCTAATTTCTTTTCGATCCATAGGGAAGTAGCATGAGGTGGGGTGAGCTCATCTCTGCCCCTCCAATGTACTCCTGACTCCCCCACTACCAGAAGCCAAAACGAGGGGAAGCTGGAGAGGGACGTAAAGAGTGAGCGATGATCACCCCTGTCCCTCTCTGAGTGGGGGAGCCATGGCACAGGGAAATTCAAGACGACATAAAAACCCCCAAATCCCATTTCTGGCCTAGGAATGTACTGGATGATACTGTGTTACCATTTCAATTCTGTTCATCCTAAATTGCCTTTCAAAAGGGTTTGCGTTCCCACACACCATGCCAGGGTCAGGGCGGCCCCAGAGGCCGTCTGCGCAGTAGGAGGAGGCCAGCCTGGGCTCAAGCCCCAAACCAAGCCTTGCCCAGGCCACAGAAGAGCCAATGGGGAGAAGCTTCTCCACAGATGCTCGGGCAATGGCATCCTGTGGCTGGGGGGGTGCTCCTTACCTTATAGCCAAGACGGGCCGCCCGCTGCAGGAGGGTCTCGCCAGCATTTTTGTTCACTATGAGCCGACGAGCCTCTGGGGGGATCTGCCGGGCTGCGGGTGACTCGGAGGCCTCCTCTGGGCCAGCACTTCGGGACTTGGAGGGCGTGCATGGCTCTGTGGGTTTCGCTAGGGTGGGAGATTTGGGAGATCGTGTCTTCTGCTGGCTCCAACGCCCTTTGCCCTGGAAAGCAGAGACGCAGTCCTAGATCAGCACAGGTCCTCACTCATTTCTACCTGGTGAGCAGATGCTAAGGGGCTCAAGTCCTCAACCCCAGAAACCAAGGAATAATGATGGGATTGGAAAGCACAGGTTGAGGAGACATCCCAGCCTCTCTCAAGCACTCTGCATGCCGTCTTTACCTGCCTCGGTCCCCGTTTATTGCGGTTTTTACAAGTCATCTCGATAAATAAGTGGGAGCAAACTCTCAGAGTAAAGAGAAGTGGAGACAGCTAGCTTTGACTAAAGAGGCACGGCTGTGGAAGCCTTCACTCGTGTTGCAAAAACCTTTCCCCCACATCCAGCCCTCACCAGGCTTTTCCCACCTCTCATCACACTGTGTCCCCGATCACACTCACGCCCCGCTGGGCTGGTGGAAAGCGATCAAGCCCACGAAGCAGACAGACCGGCTTTTGAATCCTGCCTCTGCCAGCCACTAGATACAAGACCTGGGGCAAGACCCAACCTCTTGGAGCCTCACTTTTTCCCTTGCGGGGTCTTTGAGATAATGAACTAGAGCAGCTCCAGAACAATGCCCAAGGTGCGTGCTCACAAAACGTTAGTGTCCTTTCCTCATGAATGACCCCTGCATGTCTCCTTTATCCTCCCATCTTGAACTGGAATGTCTAGAGAAAGTTCCCATGCCTGGCCCAGCACTGTTTAGTGAGTCTATAGGGGCAGGTAACTTGTCTCTTTCAGATGAAGGGAGGGGACTTCAGATGGGGAGGAACTGTGTTCGAGGAGCTGTACTAGAGGAACCAGACCCAAGGCGCCTCATCTGCACCTGGACCTAAGTTAGATGATGAGATTCGAAACCTGGAGTTGATACCATAAGTGGACAAGACTTTGGGGGGGCCTTGGGAGAGGAGGGTATGACTTGCATGTGGAAGGGTATGAATCACTGGGGGGCCTGAGGACAAGAATGTACCCTCATCAGACTTTAAGATGGTCCCTGATGATCCCCACCTCCTGAAATTCATGCTCTTGTGTAGCCCCCTTCTGCACTGGAGAGGACTGATCTGTGTAGCCAACAGGAGAAGGCAGAGAGGACGGTGTGTGACTTCCAAGGCTAGGTCCTAAAAGACAATGTTGCTTCTGCTTTGCTCTCTTTTGGATCACTCGTTCTGGAGGAAGCCAGCTGCCAAGTCATGAGGACACTCAAGCATCCCTTTAGAGAGGCCCACGGGGCAAGCAAAGGAGGCCTCCTGCCAACAACAAGCATCAACTTGCCACCATGTGAGGGAGCCACTCTAGAAGCAGATCCTCCAGCCCCAGTCAAGCCTTCAGATGAATGGAGCCCTGGCTGACACCATGACTGCAACTTCAGGCATGGGAGACCCCAAACCAGACACAGCGAAGCTGCTCCTGAATTCCTGACCCCCAGAAAGTGTACGAGATAATACATGTTTATTGTTGGGCTAAGCTGCTAAATCTTAGGGTAGTTTGTTGCACTGCAACAGATAACTAATACATCACACTTCCCCAAGTCCCTCAGAGCATCAAAGTCTCACTTAAATCCTGTGTCTTCTACAACATTCTACAACACTCTGGTCCCCACTGCCCTCTTTCTCTGCAACACCCAGAACACCTAGTCTGAATCACATAATCCAATGCCTTATGTCTGACTGTCAATTTCCTCTGGTTGTCTCACAGACAAGTCTGGCCTCCCCTGCTACGTTTGAAGCTCCCCGGGGTCAGGGTTCACATTTTCATCTTCCCTTTTGTTCCTTACAGCACTTAACTCGGGGTTGGGCACATCGCTGCAACAAGCATTTGTTGACTTGATCCAAGGCAGCTATATATAGAGCCCTGGGCAGCCAGAAGAGTTGCCTAGAAAGACACGAAGCCAGGAAAGGAATGGCAGCAGGGAAAAGACAAGGTCCCAGGGCATTTGTTTCCTCTGGTAAATCCCAAGACAAGAGCTGCTATACGTCCACATCCCAGAAGGGCAGAGAGGTACGACAGCTGGCAGGAAGGCACCGGCTATGAGTGTAGAATGCTGCTTTATTGCCGGGAGGATAGAGGTGCATTATGGTGATACTGGAGGATGCTGGGTAAAGTACCCAGGTTTTTGCTAAGCCAAGCCAGGAGCCAAAGGGTGACTCTCCTTCTAGGCGCCAGAGCTGCCAGAGACAAGGGAGGCTGCCAGAGACAAGGGAGGCTGCCTGAGGGAGGAGCAACAGCAAATGGGGACCACCTCCCCCTCCCCCCTTCCTCCCTGGCTCGGAGCCCCTGCGGGAAGAAGCCTTTGACCGATGCCCCAGCTTTAGTGTTGCAGGTGCGTCCCCCGCCCTCCCACCACCTTGCTTCCCACTACAAAGCACTGTGCCATGGGGGCAACTGGAGCAGGTGGTGGTGACTAGGAGAGAAAGAAAGGTGGGAGGGAGAAAGGGAGGCCCTGTGAAGGGAGAAAACCTCTCTGGGAGAACACTTCGGTGGGCACACCGCCAGGCAGAATAACCAGACAGAGGCATCAGCGCGTGCTGCTGAACGCGAGGCGGCTGGTCACCTTTGCGTGGGACGGGGTCATCTGAGCGTGTGGGGAAGAGCAGGGGAGGGGGACGCCCAGCTTTCGCCAGAGCTGCTCGGGGTTGCAGTGTCTCCCTGCCCAGCTGCCCCCTCCCCCAGTGTCCCCCGGATAGACAGAAGCCACCCATCCACAGGGTGGAGACATAGGCAAAGAGTGGGGGGCGTGCGCCAGGGGCAGCCAGGCCGGCCTCACACCCCAAGTCTCTCACTCGGGTCACCGAGTAACCTCGAACAAGTCCCCTAACCTCCCCAAGCCTCAGTTTCCTCACCATAGAATGAGGACAGCTACTGTGGGAATTAAGAGCGATCATGCAAGCAGAGCACCCGGCACAGACCAGACTTCCCCTCTCCTTCCTAGGCCCCCTCCTTCCTTCCCCTTCTCCTTCCCCTAGGTCCCAGGGAACTGGCACTGCTACCTTGCCTCTCCGAGCCTCTGTCCCCTCATTCTTACCTCGGCCTGAAGCTCGAGGATGTACACCAGCCTCAGAGAGAGCACTTTACTGTTCTCAAAGCCCTTCACATCCGTTGCCTCCTTTCTTCCCCCAAGCACCCTCTTGAGATGGAAAGGACATGAAGTATCATCTCCATTTTTAAAGATGAAGAAACAGGCTTGAGTACTTTGTTTGAGCTGGAACCAGATTCCAGAAGAAGGAAGGGGAAAGGAGGGGAGACTCAGGCACTTGGGTCTCCTACCTTTTGCCAGTGCCACACAGGGATCCCTGCTCTGGAGCTGGAGAGAACCATAAGGATCACAACCACCAAAACAAGCCCAATATGACCTTTTTTTTAGTTGTCATGACAAACACATATTACAGGTAAACATTTGAACCTGAACCTCACTCCTCTCAAATGTACAGCTCACCCAGGATAAGGACGGTGTCATTTTTTTTTGAACTGTGCAATGCGGAACTCAACACCAGTGCCATGAACATCAGACCCAAAAGAGACGTCAATTTTGCACAGGGGTTCTAGAACGCTTGCCTAGCTATTGATCGGTGAGTGCCCACTTACCTGCTCCTCTGCTTCCATGAGAAGCAAAGGAACTGAGGAGTGGGGTTGGGGAAGTACAGCTATGACCGGCCCAAGTGGAAGAATTCCTTCAGCCCCACCCTTAGGCAACCTTTGTCTGGACATCAACATCCTTGCTTCTGTAAGTTGTTTTCTACCTTGATTGACTCAGAAAGCTCCCTGATCGGTTTCCAGTGAGTTAAGCCCATACAAAAGCTTCTTGATTGGATGTTAACAAGCTATTCAGGGTAACATCCCGCCATATTCTTTAGCTCTTCCCTAACTCAAAGGAGATTCAAGGATTGTCAAGGAAAAGCCATCATGGGCCAAACCCCATAGTTTGCAGATGCTTCTTGTCAGCTCTAACTTTAGTTCCCATTCTTCAAATCCATACCCCAACCCTTCTAGAACTAGTTTAAAATATTTTAATAAATATGGGTTAATTTGATCCCCCCCCTCCCCACGGTGTACTCACTCACTCGGAAGACTGTTGACTGAGGAGCCTGCCTGGAAAATGTGCCACCCTAGCCCGGCCCCGGCCGCCACAATGCCCCTTCTCTACAGCTCCCCTGGCTGGTAATGTACCTTTGCCTCTTCTGAGACCGTCGTCATGTGCTTGGTCTTGCACTTTCGTTTTCCTGATGGCTTTTCTGAATTTTCAAGGCAGGCTGGCTCCTCTAGGTTATTTGGGAGGAAACCATTTGGTGAATCCGAAATCCCCTGGGCTTTGTTGGGCAAGAGAAGGTTCCTGTTCCTGAGGCGGTGCTCCGAACTTTGGGAGGAAGTCTTCTGCTTACGGGCCTTTAAATCTAAAGGCAAGAAACAGGAAAGAATGGATGTCAGGGAAATGGAACACAGAAAAGCAACGCCTTCCTCTAAGCTGAATCAGAGGACTTTGGGGATTAGAACCTCAGTACAAAGTTGTGTAACTATTCGCTACCCATATCTGGCACGGTGCTGACTATTCCACTAAACGCTTCTCGAACGGACACTGTGCTTCCGCATCAAAGTCCCTCTTCTACACGCAGGAGACAACTCCCAGCCCTGCTAGCAGCGGGTGGCCCATCTGGCTGTCCCTAAGATGAGGGTAATTTTAAAAGGATTTCCCCATAGCCCAGAGCAAATCAGAACTTTCTTTTCAGCTTTTCCCCACTTTGTCTTTTTTTCCACTCTAATACGAAAACAAATTTAGCAGCTCTGCTGAAGTGAAATGTGAAGTATACTGGGGTGGGGAGTAAATGGTAGAAGGCTTCCTTCGTAGCCTCAGCTCTACCCGCCTGACTGCCCTGTTGGTCTCTCTCCAAGCACACAAAGATCAAAGCCACAGAAACTCCCTGAAACCAGAAGCTGCCATGGGCCAACTTAACTGGTGGGCAATCACAGAAACCTGCTGCCCTCCATGGCTGGAAATCAAGTCACTGGGACACACTGGGCAACATCTCTAATTCTAGCCATAGCTCACTGAACAGAGCACATTCCAGCTTCAAAAAGGCCTGCTGGGAACTCCATTACCAAGAGCCTCATCCCACAGGGTCAGTCCTGAACTCCAGAGGTAGGGGGACAGATTGAGTTTATCCTTATCTCTTAGCATTACTGTTACATGACTTGGCCACTAGCTGTGTGACTGCTGAGGGCAGGTCATAATCTCCCTGAGCCTCAGTTTCCATGTCTGGAAAATGGGGAGCATAAAACCCACATAACCCCTTATAAAGTGTTATAAAGAGTAAGGTATCATTATCGTATTATTTAAGTGTAAGCTCTTTAGGTAGGGCCATGCCCGTGTGTTCTTTATCTCCCCCACAGGCCTGGCCACCATGCCTAGTACACGGCAAAAGATCAGTATGTCTGTGAAGTGAGTGACTTCAGCCTCAGTTTCTCCAGGTTGTGAAACGAAGGGGTTGAGCAAGATCCAAGCGTTCTCAACTCGCCTCCCCTGACCTTTGCACGCGCTCTTATGTGTGAAATTGCCAAGGGCAGATCCGGATGTAGGAACCATCATTACAGCATGAGGAACTGTCTGCAGGTTATGCACAGCTCTTAGAAGGCCAGCTGCCGTACCACCCCTTCCTCCCAACTAGCTCCAACCCACTAGTGGGTCCCCACGTCTGTCTAAGAACTGCTGTGTTGGATGGCTTCTAATGGCACTTCCAGCCAGCACGTTCTCAACCAGGCCTTTTGATGCAACAAGTTTGGGCTGAGGCAAAAGAGGAAGGAACAGAACCGTGCCTTATGAGGACCTCAGGAAACACAGGGAAGCCATATTACAGCATTCAACGCCACAGGAAAAGCAGCAGCCCCTTCCCTGTGTACTCAGGGCAGGGCAGGCTGTGGAGTTTATTCAACTGTGGTGGAGCAGCCTCACAGTAGCACAGAAAGGAACAGAGGGTGAAGGTAGCAGGTGTATTGCTCTTCCTATCCCCTCCGCAAATCAAGAAGAGAGAGACCCAAGCCAAGGACGAAAGGAAAGATCATGAGGCCCAGACAGGAGTAAAGTGACCTGTTTAGTTTGGTCTCTGCCTGACTCTCTGATGTCAACCTGAAAGAGGGTAGCAATAGGAGGGATCAGAGCTTTCGGAGAAAAGAGATGTTTGCCAGGCAATTCCTTCATGAAGAGTCACCATCAGATCTAGAGGAAGGTGACCAGACCACAGGCCAAAGCCAACAAACTCAACTCAAAACCCGTAGACACACATGGAGGGAGAATGATCTACTTTCCAACAGCCGGAGCTGCCTCCACGACAAGCAGGATGCCTTGCTGAGTGGCGTTCCCATACTCCTGGAGGTGGTTGAGGCTACCTGTCCAGAGTGCTGTGGAGATCTCCGCATTGAGTGGAAAACTGGGCCAGGTAATCTCGAAGGTCCTTCTGGTTCCAAAAGCCGATAAGTTCCATAAGAAGCTTCCAAGCTTCTAGGAAACCAGATCTCATTAGAGAAGACTGGGTGGTACAAAAGCTCCTCTTCATCCTAACACAAGTGGCTGAGGCCAACTGCTTGACAACTCACTCCTGACCAATCCATATGGCTGTGGCAGGGAACTGGGAAAATCATCTCCACGCTCTCACACGGTTGATGAAAATTGGCTCGATCACTCTCTTAAGTGCGGGAATAGGTATTGTGTATATCTCTACTTAAACACAGCTGGAAATGAGGCTTAGCCTTCTTTGCATTATAGCAAACCCAGAATCTACTACCCACTCACATGTGGTTATTCAGTTTTCACTAATATGGAGACCGCAGATATTTACCGGCAGCTCAGGATGAATACATTATAGGAGCCAATCAATTGTTGTTTCAGGGGCAGAGGTCAGAGAAAGAGAGTGAGAGACAGAGGTATTCTCATTGAACCCAGAGACGTGCTTTTTGCTCATCTAGAAATCCACTATAGGAATGGGCCCGAAGAGCGCTTAGCCCAACAAACTGATATTAGCCTTGGTGACGGTCTGTGCCTCCATGATTACATATTACAGCGTCTAACGTGGCCAAACAAAGCCTGGTGTTTTCTCCTTGGGCTGCCTGCTTTTCCAACAAAAATGATGCCTGCAGGTCCAACAAAAATGATGTCATCTGAAAGCTTCACTCTGCCTCCTAATGACCTTTGTGGCTTTAACTAAGAAAGCCAAGTTGTGCCCGCTTCTACTTGAAGTTCTTCTGTTGGGTTGAGGAAACCATTGTGCTTCTTTTTAGTTTAGGGGCTGGAGGCATCCCAGGAAAGGCAGCCAATACCCTCTTTCTTCTTGAAGCCAGGATTCTAGGAGAGAAAACCCAACCTCCCAAAAGACCCGACTCCCTCAAGCCAACCAGAGAACTCCCTGGTATTGAGTTGTCCCACACCAAGGACGTCACTGTGGCCTTGCCCACAGGTCCAGACTTTTATAAAAAATTGGAGAGCTCGGGGCTACATGTCCTCAGCTCACCTGTAGGTCAGTCCAATGTCATTCAATCTCAACCCCAAGCCAAGACCTCGGGACTGGAGTTGAGTGACCCCCTCTGGCAGCTGGAGCTCATAGCACCATGTTTCTCTGGGTGCAGAGGCCTTTGGCTGGCGTAGAGGAGGCAGAGGTGGGAACACCCAAGATGCCCGAGGGTCCCCAGAAGCCAGAGTCACTGTGGTTTGGGGACGGGGGGCAGCAGCTCCCTGGGGCAGCAGCCCCCGGCCGGCCTTACCTGCTCTCCCTTTCCGCCGCTGCTCTTCTTCTTGTTCAGTCAGGTACTCCCCAGTCTGGTATTTTCGGCTCTTCTGCCGTCTCCGTTTCTTCCTCTTCACCAGGCCCTCCTCCTCGTCTTCCTCCTCCTCCTCGTTGGTGTCCCACATCTGCCGGGCAGCCTCTGTCCTCCAGGGCATCTCTCGGGCTCGCCACAGGTGCCTGCGGCCCTGGCTCAGCAGGGTCTTGTCCTGGGCATGGTGGCTGCGGTACTGGGTGTCCCGTTGGGTCTTTCTCACCTTTCGACGCTTGGCCGGGGTGGGGGTCACCTCCTCTTCCTCCTCGGTGGGGAAGACTTCCTGGCTTCCCATGTCACTGTCTGCCATGCCAGCAAAGGAGCTACAGATGCTTCCTGTGGACGGGATGTACAGAGGACGGTCAGGTACCTCTTCAAAGGACCAAGAGTACGGTGTCGAAGCAAGTGCCCTGGATTAGGAGTTTGAAGGTCTGGGTTCGAGTTCAGGCTCTGCCAGTTATTGGCTGTATGCTCTCAGAAAGTTCCTTCACTTCTGTCTCCTCGTCTATAAAATGAGAATACTGTTCTCTGCCTTACTGACCTCACAGGACTGTTCTGAGGCTCAAATGAGATAATTCACCCTTAAGCGCTTTACAGAGTCCAATATATTACACAGCTATCAAGTATCCAAACCACACACCCTTCCTCATCCACGCTGCCCTGCCACTTTCATTCATTCCACAAACTCTTACTTAGTGCTTATAAGGTGCCAAGACTTGTCTGAGGGGCAGGAAAGGGCCACAGGGTTTAGTAGAGGGTGGGGGAGGGCAGACTGACATGGCGCTCCCGCCCGTGCTCACTATGTGACCCCCCAATCTTGCTGACAGAGCCACCCTGGGCAAGCAGAGTTGTCACCAAAGAGTCTCAGGAAGAGTGAAGCAAGAAGGAGCCCCTTTCCTGTGACACAGCCTGCGTTAGTCCCGCCCAAATGCTCCTCAGCCACGCCCTCTTCCCGTCATTGACCCCACCTCCTACTGAGCAGCCAAGAGTCCAGGGGTGGAGCTTTCTCTCCAGCTCCACCCCCTGCCCCACTGCAGCTGTTCCTCACCGTTGGGCAGGCACTTCCCCCTCCTCTCCTCACCACCCCAGGATGAGGGGACCTTTCCTACCCTCCTCTGCCACCCGGCCAAGAGGCCATTTTCCTCCCCACGCCTGCCTTCAATTCTGCTAACAACAAACACAGTCCTCAATTGGCCCGGTTTAGTGATCCAGGAGATCTGACATCTTTCTCAGAAGCAGCTCTGAGATACCACCATCTTTCTCCCGAGGCCCAGCTATTAACTCAACAATCCCCAAACCCAAGCGAGGTCAGAAGAAAGAAATGGTTCGAGGGAATTCCCTGGTGGTCCAGTGGTTAGGACTCCGCGCTTTCACCGCCAAGGGCGCAGGTTCAACCCCTGGTTGGGGAACTAAGATTCCACAAGCCTAGCGGTGCAGCCAAAAAACAAAGAAAAGGTTCGAGGCCAACAGGGTGGCAGTGGCTCTTGACCAAAGCTTCAAGTCAGTCAGTCAGACTGCTTAAAGACAGCAAATATCCAGGAAACTTTCCATTATACAGACTAGGCAGGGAACGAAGTGTTCTAGTTAATCTAATATTCTGGTTAACACGAATCACCATAGAGATCACACAGGGATCACCAATTTCCAAAGAATCAAATACACTACAATGTGTTTAACACTGAAATGGGAACGGCTGTAATGTAATCGCTCTTTGATGATTCAGAGGACACTTCAGGATTTTTCGAGGCCTCCAGGCTGTCATTACGAGCCCCAATTACCACCGCGCTCTCCACGTGCTGAGGTGCCCGTTAATAGAATGTCAGATAACTGAGTTTACACTGTGCCCTGCTTCCCCATTCCACCCACGTTGCATGGAAATCTGGGTGAACCGGGGCAACCATTTCTAGCACTAAGTACCAACTTGGAGGCTAGCAGGCAACAGTAGTAGCTAGAAAGGGCTATCCTTTTTTAGACCCTGGGGGTTGACCAATACAAGTTCAGGGGACCAGAGGTGATTCTGCTGGCCCTGACGACTCAGTGACCATTTCCAATTTGGATACCTGGCACACAGGGCAAGAGGACAGAGGCCCAAAGGTTAAATGTTTGTGCCAGAGACTGGCCCCCAAAATCACGAGATGCCAAAGCCTGGAGTAGAATCAGTTTTCCTGAGTGGCACAGGCCTTTCCTCCTTCCACCACTGGCTGCCAACAAGAGATGTCAAATCCCTGTTATGAAATGCTAAGTAAATCATCCTAAAATCGTGGGCAACGACCCAGCTCCTACCCTGGGCTCTCTCGTCTCTGCAAGGAGCTGGGCATCTTGGCACGGTGAATCAAATTCCCAACTCTCCACCTGGGCCAATGGCAAGGTCGCTCGACCAGACTTCTACCTCTCTGCAGAGGAGTGCCAAGGTGGGCCTCAGCCTCAGACTCACTCACCAGACTGACTGCGCGTCCGGGTGCTCAGGACCACGGGGATGAAGTCGCGGAAACTGCTCTTTGCCTTCTTCTCCAAGGAACCTGGAGTGGTGTGTGGTTTGAGAGCAGAAGGCAGAGATATCACAATCAGAGTCTCAGGACGGGAAAGCCTCCCCCACCCTCCCAACCCGAGAGGCTCAAATGGAGAACTCAAGGGAGGGTTTGTGTTCTCCCTGCATTACATTTATTAATTTCCCTTATGCTGCTATCACCTACGTATCTCTTTTAGAGAAGGAGCTTTTCCCGGTGGTTTTTGAAAACTGGGAGTTGGGTCATTTTTGCTGACACCAAAAAAGGCAGTGCACGGCATCGATTCGCCGGCACGCCACAAAGTGGAAGGCCCGGTTGTCTGGACGACTGTGAGGCTGCTGCGCCTCCACAGCGTTATAACTGAGCTGGAGCAGGTCCCAGAGAAGGGTAACCTCCATGAATCGCAGAGGATTGAGCAAGGCAGGAAGATGGGAGCAGGGAACGGCGGACGGCGGAAAACTGCTATATAGGAACAGACTAGAGAGAGGCAGGTCACATCAGACAGGCAAGGCTACGAACACCGGCTACTATGGGCAGGAATACGCGGGCTTCTCTCTGCTGAGGGCGCCAAGGAACTATTAGTGGCAGAGCATACGGGTTACGTACACACCTCCCCAACCCAAACACCCTGTGTGTCCCTAAATAATAAGGGTTTAGGACTCCTCCAACCCTTCTAGCTAGCTAGCTATTAATTTTTAACTTTTATAATGGGAGTTTCCAAATATACCAAAGGTAGACAAAACAGTGTAAATAACCCCCATTTGGTCTTAATCCTCATTAAACCCATTTCTTCCCTGAGCCTAGACCCACTTCAGGGTAATAGGTTGGCTACTCTGCTGTAGGACTGACTCTTGTCTATCTGAAAAGCACCACTTCAGAGTGTGCCTTATTCTAGCAACCAGGGTGAGCAGCATTAAGCCCCCACTCCTGTCTCCCTTCTCCCTCCGCTTAGATTTCAGAGGTGTCAATTATATCTTCCTCCTGGGACTTCCCTGCTGGTGCAGTGGCTAAGACTCCATGCTTCCAATGCAGGGGGCCCGGGTTCAATCCCTGGTCAGGGAACTAGATCCCGCACGCCGCACGAAGATCCCGTGTGCCGCAACTAAGACCCGGCACAGCCAAACAAATAAATAAATAAATATTTTTTTCAAATTATATCTTTCTCCCACAGTGAGGAAGTCTCACTTTCCTGGTCAGTTGCAGAGCCCCTCCCCCCCCCACCCGCCATAGGGATCCCTCTGCAGCCCATCAAGAGGGCCAGGACCCGCGGGGCCTACCTTCCTCGTGGCCATCGGCTCGTTTTCCTGGAGACTGGGACTCCGGCTTTGTTGGCTTCCGGTGCTTGTGCTTTACCCTGACTCCATTGTGCTCTTTTCCTGAATCTGAAGCCCCCCTGGGGCTTTTCTTGGTGGGTTCCTGGGGGTCACTAGGTGGCTTCCGGCACTGTGGAGAGGTGGAGAGAGTCAGGTCTGAGGTCAGTTTCACCTCTTAAGAAAGCTCTCTTAATGTTGAGCCCTGTGCCCTGATACTGACACACGGACACGAGCTTCCCACGTGGAGGCTGGGGGAAGGGGCCGCCCGCTGCCTTCCACAGTGGGCTACAGAGGCTTTTTGGACTGAATCCAGTGCCCTAGCTAATCCCCACAGACATCCATACCCCATCATTTGAAACACGTCCACAGAGTCTGCATTCACAAGCCGAATAAACACCCAAAGTCATTTGAAAAGGTGCAAAGTCAGGCCCCATACTCTCTATATCCGAACAGCAATAGAGAGATGGACAGAAAACAAAAATGCCTCTTCTGCAAGTTGGATGACTACATTGTTCAAATAACTTCACTGTGAATAGTACTGACACCAACAACTGAAACTAATTCTCATATGGGCCAACTCAAGAAAAATTATCTATTTGCACATGTAGATTAATACCAGAAAAAAGATTCAGCTAAGGCAAGAAGAAAAGTCTACCACGGCAGCAATTCCAATCTCCCCGTACTTAGGAAAGACACCGAAAAGGCCCAGGCATTTTCAATAATGACCCTTTACACTCTGAGGCCCTTTCACCTTTTCCAAACACTCTCTCTAATATTCGATTTGTTCTTCCCAACAACCCAGAGAGGAAAACCTAATATCACACCCTTGAACAGACGAGGAAACTGAGCCTCCAAGATAAGAGGTTAAATGATTTGTCCAGGGCAACACAGCCCAAGGCGTCCACTTGCTCAGGGGCCGTCCGGGACCAGGCAAACCTGCAAGTTAGCTGCTCTGTGCCTGCAGTGAGAAAATGGCTGAGCTAGGACTAAGACCCAGGGCTCCTGGCGCCCATCCCGGGCCTCTTCACCTCAGCTCTCACTCCTCTTCTCCCTCACTTGTGTCCTCCACTGGTTTTGGTCATCCCCACTCATACCTACTGCCCAGCGCATGCGGTAGGCACAATGGTTGTGCTTACACATTGCAAGGACACTCTTGAGCCTAGCAGTCACACATCCTCACAAGCTTTGAGATCTCTCCACGCCACCCAACAAGAAATAGGGCAAGGTAGGGATTTCTAGTATTGTAGTATCCAAGGAGTGCAGAGTAAGCAAAACATTTTAACAATGACAGTGGGCCCTAGGAAGAAAGGAAGAGTTGTTTTCCCCCTAAGCAGACCCGCACGCCACATTCTAAAAGGTTATCACGGTCCAGCTCCAGCTAAGGGGATGGCAGATGTCTTACTGACGCAACATTTTTCCGGCGTGGGGGCGGGGGGAATATGTCTCCATAGAGCCACCATTCCCCATCAAATTCCAGGGACTCCTGCTATCCCATGAACTCCTGCTTCTTATTCAGCAGAGGGCTGAGCTGAAAATTCAGTTTCTCCCTTTACTTGCTGCCAGCTCCTATAAACCAAAGTGTTAGGAGAAAGAAAGAAATGGGAAGGAAAGAGGAAGATGGGCAACTGCTGCTTAAAGTGTGACCTTCAGGTATGGCCACAGAACAACTACCTCAAGTCAGGCGGAATAAAGTTCAGTGCATGTCAATTTGAACATGTCGCATTTATTTCTGAATATCATTTTTAGCTGGCTCTTTCAAGTACAGATCATTAACTTTTACTTCCTAAGAGAGACAAAAACAAGTAAAACAGAACATCTAGAAGGGATCTGTGTCTGTATGTTCTGCAAGGGCAACACTCAGAGTAAAAATATATCGCACACTCCAACTTAGGCAAAAAGTTGCGGTGATGAAGAGACCATGTAAGATGAATGTTCTGGTTAACAGAGTTTTGAAGGGTTTTCCAAAGAACTTTCCAAAAGATGAGAAGACAACCAGCACCAGATGAAGCAGAACTTTCTTTGCTGATGACTCAGAAGGTCCTTCAGGATTCCGCACGGCCTTGGGGCAGGTGGTGTAGGAGACAGGAGACTGATTCTTTTTTTAAATTTTTTTTATTTAATTTTTTTATTGCAGTAACATTGGTTTATAACATTATATAAGTTTCATGTACATAACATTATACTCCTACTGCTGTATACACTACGGAGAGTATTCTGATTCTTGGCCATACCCTGAAAGGGGCCATACCCTGGAGACTGGGCTTCCGGCACTGTGGAGAGGTGACCCCTGATTTTAGTTTTGCTTATCAATGGTTTCTTTCTCAGGAAAATGGAACATAAGAAAAGAAAGATCTAAGTTATTTGCTTTCTGGAAAAATGGACATTTACTAAATCATTACAGGCGGCTGCCAAGGGCTGCTTCAAGGCTCCTGACACTGTGACTTTATTCTCTGCCCTCTGCATCTGTCAGTGGGCCCAGTGAACTGTTCATCTAATATAGGAAGGGGCAGTGCCTGCCTGTCAGCGAGTCGCCTGCAAGACATAAGCTCCATGAGGGTCTATCCTATTTGTAATACTAATGATATCAACAGCAGCCACTAACACTTCCCGAGCATTTACTATGTGCCAGGCACTGTTCTAAGCATTTACACATATCACTTCATTTTATCTTTTTTTAACAATAGCTTTGTTGACATATAACTTACTGAGATATATCATACACTTATTTACGTTTATTATTCAATTGTTTTTAATACAATCACAGAAATGTGTAAGGATCATCACTATCTAGTTCTAGAACTTTTTCATCACCCCAAATAGAAACCCTGTACCCATTAAGCCGTCACTCTCCAATTCCTCATCCCCGCCAGCCTTAGGCAACTACTAATCTACTTTCTGTCTCTGTCAATTTGCCCATTCTGGACATTTCACATCATCATTTCATTTAGTCTTTACACAGCCCTATGAGTAGGTACTATCACTGTCTCATTGTATAGATGAGGAAACTGAGGGCGAGACAGATGAAGTAACTTGACTGATATCACATAGCTAGGAAGAAGTAGAACCAGGATTCAAACTCAGGCACTGTGCCTGGCTCCAGAAAGCATACTCCTCACCAAAATGCTGTACTGTCCTCCTGAAGATGTATTCCCACTGCCTGGGAAGGACTGGCACATAGTAGCCGCTCAACAAACACTTGCTAAATGGTCAGTGAAACAGCTATACATAAGCAGAGTGGAAGATAGTGTGGCATAGCTCAAGATGAACATGAACTTTATTTTTCTCTTTTTCTTTTAATTTTTTTAAATTGGGGTATAGTTGTTTTAGAACGTGAACTTCAGAGCCAATAAGACTGGAGCTTGAGTTCCACTTCTGTCATTTAGTAGCGGTGTAACTTTGGGTAACTTACTCATTTTCTTATCTGTGAATTGGGTCATAGGGTTATTTGAAGGATTAAGTTAGATAACATACGTAGAAAGCACTTGGTATGTAGTAGGAATTCAACAAACAGTAACAACTATAACGACATGAACTATTATTATTACCACCAAGAGCAGATTGCAGTCACCTGAGCAAACGCTAGACATACGCTGTACTGTTTAATGACCTATGTTCCTACTTGGCATGTCTCTGCCGTACTGAGGTGGTCATGGGGTCACTGAGAAAAACCCACCCAAACTCTACTCCCAGGGTTCTTAACCTGGAGTCCATGGGTGGGCTTTGGGGAGTGGGTTGGGTCCGTGAGCCCCTTGAAATTATGGGCAAAGTTCTGAGGTCATGTTTCAGGGGACAGGGTTCACAGCTCTCATCAGCTTCCCAAAGTGCTCTATGGTCCAAAAAAGACTAAGAGCTTCTGCCACAAACAAATTCATAGTGCTCTGGCTAGAAATCTATTCAACATCCAATCTGAAGGCTGTTAACATAACCTCAAATTGCTCCATATTTTGAATAAGCCCTACCTATCCTCAACTGCTTCAAGAATCTCCTTGATCACTAGTGTCCTTCAGATCCTCTTTGGAGGAACACTGGATTCAGGCCAAGTCCTCTTAGCCCACCTTTTTGCCTAGAACCCTGCCATCATCCTTAGCCTATTAAGAACCCAGACCTAGATGCCCATCTGCCTTGGACATCAAATTCCCAATGGGCTGAAACCCACAGCTGCCACCCCAAGCATTAGGGGGAAAGGAAACTGGTGGATAAGCCCAGAAGCTGAATTGGCTCGAGCCCCACAAAACTCCAAGCAAATCCTAAGCAGGCTTACCCCGGTGGTGCAGAGAACAACCTTGTCAAAGGCCCCTTGCCTCCCTGGACCCTAAGCTCTCAAGGCCAGCAGTCATCTTAGAAGAGGAAAAGGAAGAATGGCCATGCAAGGAAGGGCCTGTTATTAATTGATTTCCCTCCCCATATCGTATGGTATTCTTCCACTTTCCAACCTCATCTGGGACAATGGCTTTCCTAGTCTCAGGGACCGAATCATTTCCCACATCTACAAAATAGAAGCCCACCCCTCCCCACGCTAAAACACCATATATGGAGAATGTTACTTGGTAAGGGTCATGATTCACTTTACACAAGCCTTCCAATCAGTTCAGTTCACAGAGCTACTCAAGAACACTGCACGAGGGCTTCCCTGATGGCACAGTGGTTAAGAATCCGCCTGCCAGTGCAGGGGACACGGGTTCGATCCCTGGCCCGGGAAGATCCCACATGCCGCGGAGCAACTAAGCCCGTGTGCCACAACTACTGAGCCTGCGCTCTAGAGCTCGCAAGCCACAACTACTGAGCCCACGTGCCACAACTACTGAAGCCCGCGCACCTAGAGCCCATGCTCCGCAACAAGAGAAGCCAACGCAATGAGAAGCCTGCGCACCGCAACGAAGAGTAGCCCTCGCTCACCGCAACTAGAGAAAGCCCATGCGCAGCAACAAAGACCCAACGGAGCCATAAATAAATAGATAGATAGATAGATTAAAATTAAAGAACGCTGCACGAGGTTGACGTCTGCAGGACAAAGCAGACCGCTGGGGTCTCGGCCCGGCCCTCAACCTCAGCCCAGCACTCACCTTGGGTCCAAGGGAACTGCGGACCACAACCTTGGCTTGCGGCTGCTGCTCCTCTCCATCCTTCTCTTTGCCACACTTCATTTTCTTGGGTGGCAGAGGTTCGGTCACCCCATCGGTCACCACCGAGTCTGGCTGCCACTTGTTCTTGCAAGGAAAGACACCTACACTTTCCTGTTTCACTCGAGCCTGCCCAGCCTTACTCCGCACTTCAGCTTGGCCCCTCTGGGTAGCTGCTGGGAGGCCATCGGCCCGGAAGCAGGTGGCTAAATTGAAGACCACATCACCATCCACCTTCTCCATTTTCACCCGCCCCAGGTCCACCTGGCTTCCGAGCTGTGCAAGGTCTGTGCTGGAGGCCCTCTTGCCGCTTGGGACCACGTCCAAGATGATTTCCTTGGGGCGGCTGTCATGAGGTAGCAAAGGCAGCTCGGGCATCTTGTGCAAGTTCTGGGGGGTGGCCAGGACCAGCTCATGGGACATATAGGTGGCCAGCACTTGGTTCTTAGGCTTCGTGTCTCCTGCCAGCTTCAGGCCGCAAGCCCCCTGGGGGCCTTCCAGCTTAGGAGTGCTGTCGGGGCAGAGGTGGCTCTCTGATTCCTCAGGCCCCTGATTCACTCTCAGGTCCCCACTGCTAGGCTGCACAGACAGTGCCAGGGTCCCTGTCTGAGGGCTGAGCGTCAGGAGGACAGGGTTCACTTGTTCCTCGTAAGGCTTGGCAGCAATCCGGCAAGTTTTGTTCTTGGTGCCCGTGTCCTGCTCTGGAGCAAAGGGGCCCCCGGGCCGTGGCTGCCCCTCGGGAAGTCCATGCACAGCCTCACTAGGGCCAAGGGATGGCACACCAGAAAACTCAGAAACGACGCTGGTGGGCCTGATGGGCACCCCCTGGCTGGGGGTCAGCTGCCCGGCACTGGAAATGCCGATAGAAAGCAGAGACGCCTGGTGGTATGGTGACCAGCCAACAGGCAGGACCTGGGTGCTGGTGGGTTTCCCGTTGACTGAACACCGTGGGTAAATATTTGCTGGCCCTGTGGGCTTCCAGAGGGAGAGCTCCTTGGTTTGGCAGCCCGGCAGCCCAGGGGCGATGCGGGCTGGGGTGTAACGCTTCACTGTGCTTGGCTGTCCCTCAGTCCCAGCCTGGCTGCCCTTCTTGCCACAGGGGGCACCAGTGCTCTTGGGCTCTCCTTGATCGATGATGGAGATGGGCTCCTGCTTGGGGAGATGACGGGGGTCTCGGTTGAGGCCCAGGTTGGGGTCTTTGTTCAGCAGGAGGGATGCAGGCACTGGGTTGGCCACTCCCACGTAGGTGCCGGGAATGGTGCTGATCAGCGCAGTGGAGTTCTTCACCCAGGTGCTTGGGTCCCCGTTCCTCACGATCTCAGGAAAGATGACGAAGGGCGAGGAAGTGGAGCCCAGGCATGAGGTGACATTGCTGCCGGCAGCCTGGGTCGTGCGCTGGGACCTAGACAGGACCGTGGAGAGGAGGGCCTTGCTGCTGGTGTGCACGGGGGTCAACACGGGCATGGGAGGCGTCTTGCGCTGGTTCGGCAACGGGAGCTTCTGCCGGTTGGACTTGGAGGAGAGGTCCAGGGGCATCTCGCTGCACTCAGGCGGAGAGGCCATCTCTCGCTCCAGCTGTGGAGGTGACTTGAGGGGAGAGAAAGTGACGGAAGTCCCTTCTGTTTGTTGCTCGTTGCCACCTGGCATCTTGGCAGGATGCGGTGGGGCTGAGCTCACGCTGGGGGCTGGCAGCAGAGGCTGTGGTGGTGGAAGCACCTTGGCAGAAGCAGTGGAGAGGGAAGTATCTGCCAAAGGCCCGGGGACCCCATCGGGTGCAGGCTGGGTGCTGGTGCTGCTGGATGGGGAAGCACAGGGGAGCCTGTTCACCTCCAGAGAGACCAGCTTGGACTCCGAAGTCAGAGGCCGGGCCACAGAAAATGCATATGGGTAAGACCGCAGCTCTGGGGAGGCCAGCACCCCAGGGAGACACCTGTCCTGCAGGTAGGATGGCAGGACAGGGAGTGTAAGGGTGGAGGAGACTCCCAGGGTGGTTGGCAGTGTGGCCACGCTGAGTGGCTGCCCACAACTTGGAGGCGGGATATAGACCAGCGGCTGGCTCGGGGTCAGCACTGTCCCTGGCTGAAAGGACAGGGGTACTTTTTGCATAGCTGGTGCCTGAGCTGCAGGAAAACACACTCGACTCAAACTAAAGGACGCCGGGATGGGTGCAGAGGTGGGAATGGCAGTGGGCGTGGCAGCCGGCATGGGCGTGGGGGCTGGAGTGAAAATTGGGGCTGGGGTGGGTGCAGGCACCGGCGTGGGAGCAAAGGCAGGGATGAGGGTGGGGGTAGAAGGCGGGCCAGAGGACGGGGTCGGGGTGGGCATCGGCACCGATGGAGGGGCGGGAGCTGCCGGAGGCGTGGACGACGGCATCGGAGCCAGAACTGGAGTGGGGACAGGTGCGAGGACCAGGGTCGGAGCCGAAGGGGGCACAGGAGCCTGGATCAGAGCCAAGGGAGGAGCTGAAACTGGGACTGAGATGGGGGTAGGGGCTGGAGCCGACAGGGGGACGGGGCCCGACGGGGGAGCAGAAGCTGGCACGGGCACCAAGACTGAGGCCGAAACCGAAAGAGGGTTCGAATCGGAGATGAGTGTGGGCACTGACGGTGGCGCCGGAGCCAGAGCCGGGACTGGTGCTAAGGGAGGGGAAGGGGCCGGAACCGAAGTGGCAACCTGGACGGGAACGAGCCCAGAATGGGGCACCGGGGCGGGGACAGAGAGGGGGACCTGGAATGGATCTGGAACAGATGGGGGGACAGAGGCTGAACTGGGAGCCGGGGGGCAGATGGGGGCTGGCAGCGGACTGAAGTTAGTGGTAACCAGAGGCAGGGTGCCCTCCACGGGGACGCCAGTTCCTAGAGTTGCCAAAATGAAAGTATTCTTCTCCCCGACACCCTGCCGAGAGTCCAAAGCCTTCGCCCCAGCTGGCGAGCAGTCCACCTGTTTGCTCATTTGGGTGCTGAGGGGAGTCCAGGAGCAGTCTGCCGTGCCGTTGCTGGCCTCTGGGCCGTCAGAAGTGGGAAGCTTGAGCCCGTCTCCCGGGCTGCTCAGTGGCACCAAGGGGCCCCCTGCCTCTGCCACATTCCCAGCATAGTCCATTTTCGGCTGGGCGTCGTCAGGCCTGTCTTCTGACTTGTGCCCAAGTTTTTCTGTTGCACTGCCATCTGGGTCTGCCCCCCGGGCATTACTGCCACTTCCAACTGCCGTGAGCTCCACCTGCAACGACAGAGCAGCGTGCCCATCTTAGCGAGCTCTCTGTAGATCGTGCAAGTGTCCCGAGGCCCGGGAGAGGTGACTGCTGGTCCTCTTTGCAACTCGACCAACCAGGCAGAAGCAAAGAGAAGCTGGCCAATTTCTGTCTCACATACAGCAACTCCTGGGAAACACCCTGTCCTTTCCTGGCCCCCTTCTTGGGATGGCAGGCTGGGCACGTTGCCTGAGCAGTTCAGCTCCACCCGTTGGCAGGTGGCATGTGGTTCTGCATGGCCCCTTACCTTGGAAAAACTGCTGACACAAAACTCCTGAGATCCAAAGTGCTGGCAGTCACCTGTCGTGGACTCCTCATCAGAAAGAGGTGCTCTTCTAGCATGGGAGACACAACCAGAAAAGGGACATGAGACCTAGTCTTCAGGCCACCACCACCTTCCCCAGAACGCCCCCTGCCTGCCTGGGTTCCCACAAAATCCTCCTGTCTCGCTTCCCTTGGTGGCTTGGGGAAAATCACAAGGAACTAGGGGTGGGGGAGGTCCAGGCTGAAAACCGGAGCCTCTGTGCCCAGCTTTTCAAGTTCCTGCAAAGGAGCCTGATCTGACTAGACTCCCCTCTTTGGGCTGTGTGTCCTAGGGCTCTCACCAGGAGTGTGGAGGACCCCAGCACCTTTGCCTTGTCCCTAGAGCTTATCCATCAAGGTGACCGCCCAGGAGGTACTGAGCATTGCCAGAAGGGGAGAGGTCATTCACAGAAGATCCCAAAAGGCATGCAAACTGCTTTTCTTGTAAATATGATCTTATTTTAAGTCTACAAGAAAAGCTGGCTGCAGGTACCATAAGGGTAACCCTTTCCTAAAACAAATAACCACCCCCATTGTGTTTCATGTTCCAAATCCAAATCATCACCTAGTCACCCGACGAGCTTGCCTAGAGCAGGTACACGTTTACTAGCGCACATAATGATACTCATCTGAGGCAGGTCACTGAGCATCAAGGGGCATTTCAAGGGCACAACTTCTTTCCCTCTAGGGTATCTCTTCCTCTTCTCTAGGGCACCAGAGAGCTCAAGCCAGCACCCTCCTCCCTACCTTTCTGCTCTTGCTTGCATCCTATCCCCTGCCAGCTCCCCCACTCCCTGCTTGGCCTCCCAGCACCACTGCATTTTCTCCCATCGCAAAGGGAAGGAAGCCTTCAAGGCTACAGACCCCGAATTCAAGTTGGTATATTGCAGAGGGAAATGCTCAAGGCCAGAGAGCTGGTTCCCAAAGGAGGAAAACTCAACTGTACCCTCACCTCCTCAAAATGTCTTCTCTAAAATTTGGGCAAGAATCTTAGAAAATGGTATATCCTGACCAAAAAAAAAAAAAAAAGGTCAGACTGGGAGGGTGAAGTTGAAGAGAAGACAAACACCCCCTGGAAGTTTGGTATTTTGAGTTATAGCAAGAACGTGCCACTGCTGCCCTAGGGAAGACACCAGTGGGGCAGGAGCCATGGTGTGAGTGGCCAAGTGGAAAGCTGAGGTGCAAGAATAAAGCTCCAGAAGAAACCCTGAGATGTGGTTCCTAGGGTGCAAAGCACAGGAATGCTCTGTGCACCTCTGGGGAGCTAGACTGCCTTGGGGTTTGCCCCCCTTCTTCAGAGCCTCGCCCTGAGCTCTGCAACAGCCAGGGAAGAAGCCAGCAGCTGCCTCACCAGCCATCCTAACCAAAGGGCAGTCAGGGCGCCCACAACCAACCCCCACAAGAACTAACTCCTTCCCTCCCACTGGAACAGGGCACTGTTGATGGACCCCAAAATTGCACCTGGGGCAAGAGAAGCAAAAAAGGCAAGGGGATCACCGCGGGCCTCTCCCCATCTTTTCAGGGCTCCAGAAGGGACTAACCGGGGGGGGGAAAGGCTTGTTCCCTTTAAAAGGCATCTAGGCTGGCAGAAGTGGGAGGGTTCCACTGCTGGCAGTGACTGCTGGTGACAAACAGAAATGATCATAAGAAGAGAGCAGGGCTGGAGATGCAGTCAGGGGTCCCGAGGAAGGGGAGCCTGAGGGAAAGGGCAAACACACTTCGACATCAACCCCTGAGAGCCCAGAAAAGCAAGACCAATAACCAGCCTTAGGCCAGGCCAGGGATGGTTTTGCGGGGAGGATGGTGACGAGGCAAAAGGAGCGGCAGGGAACCACCCCCTTCACCAGCCCCACATGAGGGATCGCAGAGGGGAGACACTATTTCCATTTCCCCCGTCCTGACCATACAAAGGGGAGTTCAGCTGCATATTCGGCCCTCCTTGCTCGGCTCCCACCCTGCATAAAGTCACCTTGAAAGTAGACACCCTGCCTTCGAAGGCAGCCACCAGAGAACGGCAGAGCCACCGGCCCAGAGACTCTGGAGGTGGCAGCGACAACAGCAGTCCTGGCTACTCCAGCCATACCCACACCTGAGTGCCAGCCCCCAAGGCTCTGGGAAAATGCCCTGTGGCCACGTTTCAAACCCTCTGAGGAGAGAGGTGTGTAAAGCCAAGCAAACGTTAAATTGCTCCATTGAGAGAAGAGCCTGGGACAGAGACAGCTTGCAGGGCAGGGGTGCCTGGGGAGAGGAGGGTCAACCGGGCAAGATTAGGAGGGCGTGGGTGGCGGGGAAAAGGGAGCAGGGGTCAAAGCAGTCTTCAGTCAGGTCTGAAAATCAATCCCACCTTTTCTTCCCAACAGAGATGACCCTGGGCCGTTATGCTCAAGGCTTTGTTGAACTTAAACCAGAAACAGCCATAACCTTTCAGGGCTGTTTTCCTAATTATTAAGGGCTAGCACCACTGTCAAACCAGACCTTTTTCATTTCCTGTTGGGTCCTAACTACATGGCACACATCTCGCTTAGATCGCAGTCCCTGCAGACTTCCCATAGCACCCCAAGACTGCCTTCATTCCAGCCAAGGTCTCCCCCAAACACACCGTGTGAGAAATACCAGCCCTCACCTGAAACACCTACTCATCCCCCAAGCCCCGGCGCAAAGGCCACTGCCTCTGGGAAGCCCTCCTGTATTCCCCCAGGAAGTTTTTCATTCTGGCCTCTAGACTCCCACGGGACCTGTACACGCCACTCAACAGCACTTACCACCAATATCCCATGACTACTGGTTTGCTCTGATTGAGTTTAATAAATGTTTGGTGAATGAAGGCATGAATGGGTACAAGAAAGGAAGCAGCAAGCAAGCAGAGGGATTTAGCTGGAGGCTTGTCTAGAGTCGGCCACCTGAGGCCAGCATAAAGCCCCTGTCCCCAGTTTCTACAGCCCTCAGCTACATCTGATGGTGCTAGGCAGGCTTCTCAAACATAACTTTAAGAGTTAACCCCCAGATGCAGCTTTACACCCAAAATGTCGAAGTTCTACAGGTGGTCAAGGGCTAAGGAAGATGGTTTTTAAATAAGGTGAGATCACATTTTAGAAATCAGCTATAGCATGGCCTGGGCTGTAGCGGGAAGGTGACAGCAACGGGTAGATGAGATCAGGAGTGACAACACTTAAAAAAGGTCATCTTAACCACTTGGCATATTTGGTAATCTAACGTCCCAAGAAAGGTCCATAAGGAGGGAAAATCAGGTTCGGGCCCACTTCCTGGTCCTTTTTCAGAGGGGATTTAGAATAGACAGTAAACTAAGGTAACTTGTTCATTGATTTTTTGAAGGCTCTAGTCCAGATCTCTACATCAAAGTCTCAACTACTTATAACTAGCTGTCAATGAATACTCCCGCAAATCAATACCAGCACTCTGCCTTCCCCAGATCATCTATTAGTTATTATCTAAGGACATACGTCATATGCAAAGGAAAATATCTTTCTCGTGCAGATCTGAGAATTTTGTCTTATTTTCCTTGATCTTGATTTTTATATTCTAAAATTAAATTCCTTTTAAGTCCATCTCTAACTTGTTCCTCAGTATAGACAGCGTTAAACCATCAGGAGCTAATGGCTTTAAAAAAATAATAAAAAGGTCTATTCTCCTAACCTGAACCTCACACAAGTACATACTTCTCCAGTTAAGAACAGAAGAAAGTAGATACACACAAAGATGCCCATTCCTTTTCCCTTCAATATTACCAACACTCTCCCACATGCACACACACCCATGCACACACTTCCAAGATTTCCCCAAGGAAATGTCAGATCTTGAGTCCCAGGAAAAGCCATATCGTTCTGTATTCTAGGTGACTGACTTGATGTATTTGGATTTCAACAGTCGATATATTGAAACCAGCAAGCATGGGGGAGTCATACCTTCTCTAAAAATGGGAGAGGCAATGTAACCATCACACACAGCTCTTTGGCCAAGGGTTATGAAAATCAAATGTAGAATCTGAAGGCCATTTTGAGTGCTCTTCACATGGGGCATGATCAGGAAATGGAACAGCCTGGTCAACCCAGTATTTTGGTGAACAGAAAACTGAAAACACACGCAGATCAGGCAAGCATCACCAACTCTCAATTTCATACGAAAACTACGTTAAGCAGTTTGATCCTCCTTTGATACTTCATAAGGATCTCACTGCGAATCATCATTAGCCTCGTGAGGCAGGAAAGTGCTGATCACCAGAATACCCACTAACAGTTTCCAGTATAAAGCTGAATGACAAAATCGCCTTTCTTCCAGGCTTAGATCAAGGACCAAAAATATCTTACACGTATCCTTGAGCACAGAACATGGATGCAGCAAATAAAACTTGCAATTGCCCAAGCTTCCCTTTAATCCACAATCTGACAGTTCTTAATGAGCAGACAAATACTAGTCGGCAAAAGGTCATCTGTTGGCCTCCTCACTTTCATCTGAACAGGGATGGCATGGCAGAGCAGGCCACTCACACAGCCCCAGCCCCAGCCCATCTCAGGAAAATTAGAAACAACCAGCAGCCTCCTCCCCAGGGTCCCCCCTCAGGCGCTGCTGCAGCTACCTCGCTAGGGAGCAGGCACCGCTCACTGGAAGCCGGCAACAGCCACCTTCCCAGCCTTCTCACCTCTCCTCGTTGATGCCACACATGCGAATCCGGTCAGAACTGGTCCAGTTGTGCACGCCGCTGTAGAGCGGTGCTGTAGAGATCATGACAGCCACTCACCACCAGCTAGGACCTGCTGTGGCCACTCCCCCTGGGGAAAAAGAACTCCCAAAAATCAAAACTTGTAACACGGACAGCTGCTTTAACCACCTTTTATGCGGAAACATTTAAATAAATAAAGGTAATTAGAGCACCAAAATGTTAAAGCAGTCTCTCACAAGCCAGCCTGCTATGGAAAATTAAGGTCCAAATGGGGATGAGGGGGCACCAGCTTTCCAGGAATCCATAGGTTTCAGGATGGAGACGAGGATGCTGTTAATCACCTAGAGTGATTAAATTATCTGAAAGACAGATATGCATGAGTGTTCGAGGAAATTCAATCTATTTCAGACAAGTGAGATGCCAGTATATTGTTCTACACACTTTTAGCCTAACCAACTACAATTAGGGGGTCATTCCCATATATGAACAGGGCATCGAAAGACTACTGGGGAATCTTTTTCTCGTCAACTCTCCAATCCATGAGTACTGAAGTATTTGAGTGACATAACCAATTTAAACTCTCCAGAGGAAGCACATGCTTTCTTTATAAGCCCTTCAAAAATACTCATTCTAATTTCAAGTTAGGAGTTATATAGATATAATGCATATACCTAACCTGGTTTAAAGTGCCCTTCAGATCAGATGCCATACTCCTTGTGCTCTGACCACAAACAAACAGAAAACAATGCTCCATCAAGAACCGCACATGTCTGCCCTTGGCCCTTCCTATCTGTCTGTCATCCCCACGACCTACCGCCCCCTTCACCAGCCAATGTCGGGTTCTCGCTGTTGACAACCACTGCACAGCCAATTCACCTTCCAGAGAAAATGAGGCATCAAGAGAAAGAGGTTTATCCAATGAGGTTGTCTTGAGACCCTCAAACTCGAATTAACTTATTAGCTAAAAGCCTTATTCATCAAAGCTCAACTGAACAAAACCCTACAGTGATCAGAATTTTATGCTGTTCTCCACTTTCCAAAGAAGTAAACCACAGTAAAATACAGTCACCTCAGGAATTTGTTTCATTTATCCTTTATACAATTTTCAGAGATTGTCCATATTCAACACAATATCACTTACTCATTCAACAAATACGTATTGACCACCTACTATGTGCTGGCACTGTCCTAGGTACTGGGGATTTAACAATTAACAAAAAAGACCAGAAATCTCTGCCTTCATGGAGCTTATATTCTAGTGGGACGAGATGGACAATAAACACGTTAAATGAGTCTGTGTTACAGTATGTTAGAAGGTGGTATAACACAGGCTAAGGGGCAAGGGCGATGGTTGGGGGTGGGGAGTGGAACGGGCTGCAACGTGTAAGTGCGTGAACCGAGTAGGCTTTGCTGAGAAGGAGACATTTAAACATCCTGAAGGAAGCAAAGAGGCGAGCCATGTGGATATCTGGGGAAGAGCATTCCAGGCAGAAGGAACAACCTTGCAAAGGTCCTTAAGGCACGAGGTGCCTGCTAAGATCAGAAAAGAGCCAGGAGGCCAGCGTGGCTGGCACAGAGGGAGCAGACAAGGGAGAGAGTCAGTGAGAGGACAGCAGGGCCACATCCCCCATTCTCTCCTTGGTCCTCATCCTACTCCTGTCCCTGTCGCATAGGATACCGCTGCCTTTGCCCCTTCCTTTGTACTTGCCCCTTTCCTGGCTTTTCAGACCCAGTGCCTGCTGGCCTTTCTGGGGCCCTTCTCTCCTGCCACCCCAGAAACCTGGCCCTCGGTCTCTCCTTACCTCTGCCACCCTCTCCTATCCCCCTTCCCCTTCCCTCCCTCTTTCTCTTCCTACCCCACCCATCTCTCTGTCTCTTTCCCTTCCCCCTCCTCTCTCAATCTCTCTCTCCCATTTCTCTCTATTTCTCCTCATCATTCCCCTGCCCCCTATTATTCTCCCAGATTTCGCTGTCTTCCCCTCTCCTCTGCTTCTCTTCTCTCTCCTCCCCTGCCATGGTCCCCTCTCCTCCAATGTTCTTCCCGTTCCCACCCCTCCTGCCCCTGTCCTTTCCCTCCTTTATCTCACCTTTCTTATTTCCCCTCAGGCTCCACTCTCTCCTCCCTTTCCTCCTCCTTCCCTTCCTCCCTCCCCGCTGCCCCCCTCCCACTCTTAGTCCTCGGGCCTCAGCCTTCAGTCTCCCTCTCTTGTCCTTCTGTCTTCCTCTGTCTCTCCTCTTCCTGTCTCTCTAGCTCAAGTCTGGCTCTCCCCAACCCCTCCGCTCCCCTCCCTCTGCCCTAAACCCCCTCCCTCTGTGTGTGTGTGTGTGTGTGTGTGTGTGTGTGTCCTGCCCCTCCTTTTCGCTTAGTTCAAGAGCTCCCACAGTTTCAACTCACCCCTTTGTGCGCTGATGACTCCCAAATCTGTATCTCTAGCCCTGACCTCTCTCCTTAGACCCAGACCAGAATTTCCAGCTGGCAGCAACTTGCTGTTAATTGGATGTCCACCGAGCCCCTCAAACTCAGTGTATCAAACCGAACTCATTATCTGTTACCATAAACCTGCTCCCCACCCCCATACCCAGCGTGTTTCCTACCTTAGGTAATAGCGCCACTATCCCCTAGCCTGGAAATTTCAGCATTCAACTCCTCCTCTCCCCCACCACCCACATGCCATCAGGAGTCAAGCCTTAATAATGCCATCTCCATCCTCTCCTTCTACCCCTCTCACCACTGCCCTGATGCAGACCCTCATCATCTCTCGACCAGAATATTACACTAGCCTCTTAACTGGTCCCTCTGCCTCCAATCTCTTAATTCTACAATCAATTCATCTTCTAAAGAACCAGTTCGATCACGTCACCCCCTCCCTCCTCCAAAGCTTTCAATAGCTTTCCTCTGTCTTCAGAATCAAGCCCACATTTCTTAGCACAGCATTCAGGGCCTTCCACAACCTGGTCTCAAACCTCCTGTCTAGCCTCCTCTTCAGCCACATCCTATTTCCCTGCAACCTTGCCACCCCAACTCCTGACCCTTCCCTGAAGTGGCCTCTCTTGTGTCCCCTCTTCCTTTCTGTCCTCTCTCAAAGCCTAGCTTAAATATCATCATGTCATCTCCCCAGCCCCAGCCCCTGGTCGGTTAACTCCTCCCTCTCTGGTTCTCCTCAAACATTTCATTCCCACCCCTACCACAGCACAGATTCTTAGTCCCTCTGCTGTGTGGTTAGTTGGGGATGTGGCACATCTGTCTTGCCCCCACCCCCAGACAATCAGCTACTTACGGTAAGAAATACTGTCTTTTCTGTCTCTGGTTCTTCTGCGATATCTTACGTATAGTAAGTACTCAGTATATACGTGTTATATGGAAGTGAAACCTGGATGAGAATTGAGGTGGTGACCCTGAGAAATTACATGAAGCAAAAGAAACCTCCCTAAAAAGTATTCACCATGCTTACTGTTTAAAAAAAAAATGTATTTCAATGAAAACGCTATGCACTATCTATAGCACACCCTTCCAAGCTGCCTGATTCTAGCCCAGTTCATTGTCTTTGAGTTATTTTGCACCTTTGTAAATTGCAGGTAACTGATGGATATGCAAACTCTGTCTTGTCCCATGCAGTTTGGATTGACTTTCCTCCCCACTGTGGAAAAACCAGTTTTGCCTCCATTTGCAATTCAATTCCTTTACTCCATATAAATTTGTGCTTTTTGGACTTTTTCTTTGAACCGGCTATAACATCTGTCTGGTTCTCTTGCTGATTAACGAGTAAAATAAAATCTTTAATACGTGTTCATTTTTATATCTGTAAGAGACTCATGATTTTATCTTTTTCTGAAAGTTATCTTTAACATTCCTAAAACAGTTATGTGGGCTCACACATAATTTTAGAGAGATTTCCACAAGGGGTAAGACAAATGGGTTGACTGTCTGCGTCACATCAGGTCACCGGGATCCCACTCCCTAAACATCCCGGTTGATCAAGTTTTGACTGTTTCTTAGAGTATCTTGGAATATCCCAGTTTAGGAAACAACAGCTCAGCCTGTTGGCTGACCAGCCTGGGACAGAAATCAGAGGGGGGAATCCTGGCATTTGCAAACAGAATAATGTATAAAACATCATTACCTAGATAAGGGAGTTTTTAGACCCCCCAAATCCCCAAATAACAATAATAACAACAAGAAAAGCAAGTAAAAACCAAAATAATTACCATACAATGTGCATTTTATGACCACCTAGAGAGCAAACCTGACCCTAGGCAGCCCCACTTTCACAAGATCCTGAAGATAGAGCATCTGCTTAAATCTCAACCTCCCACTCTTCCACTATGATTTTGTCAGACCAACACCTCTTCTTACGTGAAGTCCTCTGCTGCTAATTAATAGTAGCCTTTGCGGAGGCAGGGAGGGGAGGAGAGGGGTAGAAAGCACAGTCAGGAGAGCACAGAGCTAAGTGGTCTACACAAGAAGCAAAGATGGGTTCTCCCAAGCCAGAGAGTAGGCAAAGGGAACTTCTAAAGAGGCACTGGTGGCGTCAATGCCCACATAGGGCAGGAGGAGTCAAGGACAATGCACACCAACATTTCCCAAGAGTCAGAATCACCGAGGTGCTGGTTCAAAATACAGATTCATAGGTCCCAGCCCTGGAGATTCTAATCCAGTAGGCCCAGGGTTTTGTTTTGTTATTATCATATCCAATCAAATTAATAACCACTCAGCTGTACACTACGCCTCAGGAGAGGTGAGCAGAAAGGAAAAATCCTACAGACACGCCACACTTGGTAGGTTTCACTGGTGTACACACTTGGGGCCCAGCTTGCTTTTGCTCGTAGTGCCTGCACGCATGTGTGGTGTACAACTCTCCATCTCTCTCTCACTCCCTCTCTGATGGGAACCATCACATCAAAGGCAAAAGGCGAAGTTCCTAAAAGGAACTTGGAAGAAACCTGGTAATCTCAAGTGACCCAGGAAGCACAGGGATACGAAATACCGCAAAGGATTTTCCCAGATGTCACAACCATGTAATTGCTAAGAAATGAACAGCTGCACGGCCCCAGAATCGAATGCTGGTCACTGCCTGGAAGGCAGCAGGACCACTGTGAGCTGTCCCCACTTTGGGGGGAAAAACTCAAAAGACACATCCAACTCGTGGTGAGAACAAAGGAGAACACATGCTCCACCAATCCAAAGTGATAAGTGTGGCTGAAAATATAAAGAAAGAAAACTTTTTGATTTAGAAGGCACATGTACACATAAGTAGAAGGACTGACCAAGACACAAGGGAATGAATCCAAGAAGCGGGCGGCAAGAAGCAGGTAGCCAGGCACAATCACCGCCCTATGAAACGGGGGAGACCAAAGAGAAATGGACTAATAGGAGAGCAATAACCTTAAAATGGTGAAAAGCGTCACTAAGCTGAGGGCGAGCAGGTAGCAGACGAAAAACCATGATGAGGTAGAACTCTTTCCCCAAAAAATCCAAACGGAAAAAAAAAAAATGCTCGAAGACAAGTGCAGGTGTGAAAGGCATAAAAGAGAAGCCCATAGCATATAACAACCAAAAAAGAAAAAAATGAAATAGGGGAACCTGAAATATTTCACCATAGTGGGCCAAACTGAAACACTGGGGGGAAGCACTGAAGACAGACATTTTAGAAAAGTTTAGAGAGAATATGTTCTCAAAAGGGGAAGAACATCGAATTGTAGCCCAAGTTAGGGTTGAGAGAGCTGGTAGTAAGGGACAGTCAGCACTAAAATCTCAAAGGAGATTGTACAGATTGGGTAGACTTTTTTGGTTCTGTTTTGAAAGGAAGATGCCCAAACAAGCAGATTTCACAACAACGACAAGCAAAAGCATGTGAGGAAGAGGAGGGCATGACAGGAGGTAACAGAGCATCTATCTGACTTTTTTTTTTTTTTTTACGAAAGTAGACATTGTTAAAAACTTTTAGTTTTTACCCTTGAAAATGACCAGACAGGGGATTTCCCTGGTGTCACGGTGGCTGAGAATCCGCCTGCCACGCAGTGGTTGAGAATCCACCTGCCAGTGCAGGGGACATGGGTTCGATCCCTGGTCTGGGAAGATCCCGCATGCCGCGGAGCAGCTAAGCCCATGGGCCACAACTACTGAGCCTCCGCTCTAGAGCCCATGAGCCACAACTATTAAGCCCGCGTGCCGCAACTACTGAAGCCCACACACCTAGAGCCTGTGCTCCGCAACAAGAGAAGCCACCACAATGAGAAGCCCGTGAACCGCAACGAACAGGAGCCCCCACTCGCCGCAACCAAAGAAAAGCCCACGCGCAGCAACGAAGACCCAATGCAGCCAGAAACGATAAATAAATAAAATAAAATTAATAAATTTATTTTAAAAAAAAAGAATCCACCTGCCAATGCAGGGGACACAGGTTCGATCCCTGGCCTGGGAAGATCCCACATTCCGTGGAGCAACTAAGCCCGTGCGCAACAACTACTGAGCCTGCACTCCAGAGTCCGTGAGCCACAACTACGAAGCCCGCGTGCCTAGAGCCCGTGCTCGCAACAAGAGAAGCCACCTCAATGAGAAGCCCGCGCACTGCAACAGAGTGGCCCCCGCTCGCCGTGGGGCTAGAGAAAGCTCACATGCAGGAACGAAGACCCAATGCAGCCAAAAATAAATAAATAAATTTATTAAAAAATAAAAGGAAAGAAAAGAAAATGACCAGACAGGGTGTTTGTTAGTCTAGTGGACCAGTTCCCCAGAATCACGTAGCTCCTTTTGTGGCCAAAGACCCCTTACGCGCAGAACAACTGGTGCTGGCAACGCATGGGATACAACTAGGACCCCTACACATAGCATGAAACCTGCCCATTTACTCCAGCTTGGACTCTGCCACCCAGACAGTAAATTAGAAACTCAAGATTAAGAAGGCCTCAGTTAAACTAAATCTGGTAGTACTCCCCCAGGACTCTTTTGGTTCACACTGTCTTGTGACCTGGAAGCAATTATGACTCTAAAAAAATGAAAGAGCCGGAAAATATTCCTCTTGAAGCCTGGCCCTGAATCTGTCCTCAAGAGGATAGGCGTGGCCAGTAGACAGTTAAAGAAGGAGGGCTGGGTCAGTGATGACTAATAAGTAAAGAAAACCAACTTTGGGACCTACTGCTCCAAGAGAAGTCCAGAGCCCTGGGGAAAGCTCCCGTAAGACAGAGGTATTCGCATTCTGATTTCACAGAAGCAAAGGAAAGGCCACCCTACTACCCCACTTTGGGAGAAGCAGCATCTAAGACACCCCCAAGGAGATCCAAGTGATCACTGGCATTGAGATCCTAGGGAACATGAAAAGGCCACGGCTTCCACCCAGTCACTGGAGTGCCTTTAGAGAGATGTCAAAATGTCTCAAAATCATTGTTTTCAATAGGAAAGTTTACACATACCCAACAAGGATAACTTTACCTGACTTTAGATATAGAACCCTCACCACAGGTCTTACCCTCCTTGTCCCTCTGCCTTCTTCCACGTGTAGGACTAGCATTCCTATTTTTCCTACTTAATTACATATCCGAAACCTCACCCCCCAATGAGGAAGTTCTTCCAACTTAAATTGTCTAATTTAATGATTTCCCATATAAGGATATTCTAATATTCTCCTCTGGCTCTCCCCTCAATATCAATATGCCCTCTTCTTTCCCTACCATTAACCAAATACCATTCCTTGAAACTCAAGAGTCCTGTATACATGCCCCAATCATTCTGCTTCCCTTTATGCAAAACAGGTTCCTCTACCACCATACACCACCACACACAAACATACAAACACACAAAATCAACTGAAAATAATCTGCTGGGCAATTGAAAGGAGGAAGGGGCCCTTTGCACTGTTCATCCCCACCTTCTATTCTAGCACTTCCTGGTTACCCTGAGTTTTTTATTTTTTTTCATCCAAATAGTTCCACAAGTTCTACTCCAAGGGATAAGTCTTATAAGGGACACTGCATCCTGTTCCCAGATGCATTCATTCCTGTATTTACCGAGAAGGCTAAGGAGTTGTCTGCACACGGCTCTAGCAAAGACACCTTCACAGACTCCATGGGTACCTCCATGTTTGAAAACCCTGCCTTATAAACATTTATGAGACTTGGATACAAAGGAATGTTAACTATCTGCTAAACGCATGAGAGCTTATTCATTCAAATGAATAAATGTCGTTACCTCCAAAGTAGTCACTTTGGGAAGCTAGACATTCATCTCAAAGCAGTGACCAAGGCTTGTGATCTCTTTGGAGCTCTCCCGGTGAGCATTACCATCCAAACCTTTCTCAAGCCAACTCACAGCCTTTTCAGTCTCCTCACAAGCGCTGAATCCATCCAGAGTCATTTTGATGTTTTAAAACTGCCAACACCCATTCAGAATCATCTAATCACAAAACTGGCAATACCCTTGAAGAATGATATAAAGTTTACCGGCGGTAACCGTGGGTTTCACATCCGCGGTTGGCTGAATCGGGGATGCAAACCTCGCGCGCGAATGCGGAAGGCCGACTGTGTTCCTTCTACTCCGCTATTTTTTGTCAGGGACTTGAGCGTCCACGGATTTTCGTATCCATTTTGATATCCACGGGGGTTCCTGTAACCAATACCCCGCAGATACCAAGGGACGGCTGTACGATAGTACCCAAAGCCTAAACTGTGGGGGGGGCAAAACTTGGAGGGCATTTTCAGCCCCCACTTCTCAACCATCTGAGACATCTCACTATATGCAGTTACTATGTCATCTGCAAAAATTGAGAATAACACAAAAGCACTTGAACAGACCAAAGGTAATCGATTTCAGCAGTTTAGTAGGCAAAAACAAAAGTTTTAATCTCTCATGTATATTTTCATACCACCAGATCATTTTAGCTTTTCCACCCACTGCCAAGATACTTTTTTCCTATTATTCAAATAGTACTCACTTCCATTTCCTGCTGCAAGGAAATTATTTTACTCCATCTAAGGAAAATACCTCATCATAGCTTTAAACTGGACCTAGGCTCTAGGAACAAGATTTTGTGCAACTTCTAGATGTCACAGATATCTAGAAAACCTAAACATCATGAAATTAATCAGTCCTTTTCCAAATGCAAAGCCACCTCAAAATGTCACCCTAAGTAACTAGGGTCATCCTTTGAACACTTCTCATTTCTACTAGATCAAAAAAATGAGTTGGCTTTCCTCAATTTGGTCTTCAGCAGGACCATGTGAATATTTGGTGTGTCTTTCACACTCCAAAGTTGAATCATTGTAATCTGAGACTTCAATCCCTTTTGTGATGCTTCTGTGTCCTCCCTGCCATAAACTGTGACAGTGGCTCTCAGGTCCTCCATTTCAGTATACAGCATGCATGATATGGAATTTTTCACCTAAAGAGAATTCCTCCTCACCAAACTTTGGCCCTTTTTTTTTTTTTTTTTTTTTTTGCGGTACGCGGGCCTCTCACTGTTGTGGCCTCTCCCGTTGCGGAGCACAGGCTCCGGACACGCAGGCTCAGCGGCCATGGCTCACTGGCCCAGCCACTACGCGGCATGTGGGATCTTCCCGGACCGGGGCACGACCCCGTGTCCCCTGCAACGGCAGGCGGACTCTCAACCACTGCGCCACCAGGGAAGCCCTGGCCTTTTAAAAAAAAAACTCTCCTGGACCTCTTACATAAATACTTGGAGAGGCCATTATCAGCCTATTTTTTTTCTGTTCTCTCACCCCAGAATATGGGCTTAACTCATTTTGTACATTTACTCATTCAAAGGTACACACACACACACACACACACACACACACACACACACACACACACACAAATTAGCTCACAGAATTTCAAACTCTCAACATTGGCTCAACCTGCTACCAGTCTATAGGTTTCTCAAGGCCAGAAAAAATATTTTCTACTTCTTTTAATAGTTCCTCCCAATAGTGTCTAGCATGACACAAAGTACACAATATGCGCTAGATAATTATTTGCTAAACTACAGGGAAAAACTAAAATTCCCTCTACCCAATACAGAAACCAAGAACAACCCCAAGTAAAAAGCATTGTGTCGGGCTTCCCTGGTGGCGCAGTGTTTAAGAATCCACCTGCCAGTGCAGGGGACACGGATTCAAGCCCTGGTCTGGGAAGATCCCACATGCCATGGAGCAACTAAGCCCGTGCGCCGCAACTACTGAGGCTGTACTCTAGAGCCTGCAAGCCACAACTACTGAGCACCCGCACCTAGGGCCTGTGCTCCACAACGAGAAGCCACCACAATGAGAAGCCCGTGCACTGCAAGGAAGAGTAGCCCCTGCTCGCCGCAACTAGAGAAAGCCCGTGTGCAGCAATGAAGACCCAACGCAACCAAAAATAAATAATTAGTTAACTTTTAAAAAAAGGCATTGGGTCTTTGAATTCCTTTTACTTCCCATGATCTCTCATAAACTTTCTTTCTTCTCCTTACTTCCATGATAAAGAAACCACAGAAATAAAATAAAATTGGGCTGGGGCAAAACAATAAAGTCAACTTCCAATTATCTGTAGCTTAGCCGCAGCTAATTTTTAAACCCAGCCGACTTATGGACTGCCTTCTGCCACTTATAGTAGATGTGTGCTCAGGGAACAACTCACTTTAATATTTGCCTAAGCATAATATAAATAGGAAGGTAGATCTGCTGGGGAGGGGGACAGGTAGAGAATAATAATGCATTTCTGAAGTCAAACAGAAATTATTAATTTGTTCACTGATCTAGTTTTAAATTGGCCTGGTATCACACTCTCCCTATATTGGCATAGCTGATTGTTGGCATCAAAGTTCACTTTGGCTGCAGAGAGGGACTATATTTTACAGCCCATCGTTTTTCTCTGCCCAAAAGTTTGGTTTGGGGATACCCGAGCTATTTGAGGCGTTAATCTCTCTCATCCAATCACTGATGAACATCCTTGTCATAGAGGCATACCAGACCTGGGCTCTATCTACCAGCTCTTGTAGAACTTCCAGATGTCAGAGACAGCTGGAAAGCCCAACCAGTCATAATTAAACACAGCAGCCCTTTTCAGAAAGCAATGGCTTTTTAAAATGTCACCCTGGTAAACTACGTTTGGGTCATTTCTAAAGGACGGACCAAAATGTGCCCTGAAGTTTTGACTGGATATACACCCTTCAGTTCCTGTTCTGAAATACTAAGCACGGTTACAGCACAGCTGTTAAAGAAGCTGCCACTTCCACCTCAAAGGTGGATGCAATAATGCAGTGATGAGCCAAGCTCTTTCTTCCTACCACGTCGTAAATGCTAAATATGTACTAATACAACAGGAATATGGAGAAAGAGCACAGAGAAACAAGATATAAGGGGAGCACTCAGGAGCTATTGATAGTTTTCTTTCTGCCACCATGTTTACCATAGTGTAATATAAAAAGGTAATGTCATAGGACACAGTTGAATAAGAAAAACTAGATTATACTATAATAATAGATGCCATTTATTGGGCACCTGCTATGGACCTGGCACTATAGATGCATCATCTTGTGTAATCCTCACAGCCCTGTGAGACTGGGATTATCATCTCCATTTTATAGATGAGAAAACTGAGGCTCAAGAAAGTTCCACACGACTAGGAAGTAGAAGAATGAGGACTGCAACCGAGGGCTGTTATGTCTCCAAAGGCCTCCAGATAATTCTGATGCAGGCTAAAGTCTGAGAACCACTGGACCACACTACCCCGTGCGTGGTACCACCAAGTCACGCTGAGTAAAGCCTTGTCATAGTAAGACACCTAATCACCTCTCAGGTCTAGGTATAGAGTGCCTCCCCTCACTCCGGGGCTCAGAGCCACATGTAGTGCACTTCTCTATAGAACTTGGAAAAATGAAAACCTGCTTGCTCTCCTTGTCCCCGGACACCAGCATTATAACAAAACTCGACTGTACCCTTAAATGGCACTAACACTAAGATTTCTAGGCATACCTTAGCAATGAGGTAACCAAATTTTGTTTCTTAGCAGACAGTCAAAGAAGCCTAAAACACAAAACTTTGCCTGCCCCTCAGTACTCTCGATTCTTCACGGATACTTAGCTTAAGGTCTTCTTAAAATCCAAATGAAGATGTATCCTGCGTCACATACTCTCATGAATAAGCTAAAAATTACCCCGTTTTACAAATAATAAATCATCTCTCTTCAAATTCATCACAATCCATTGGGCAGGGAGAATATGACCTTGACATGCAGCCTGCAGCCACTTTTTAAACAATGATTCACTTTTTAATGTTTTATGGGGAAAGGGTGGCTTCTGCTTTAAAAAAAAAAAAAAAAAAAAAAGAGGGAACCAGAACAGCATATTGGAATGATGGGGATAGAAAAAGAGTTAAATTTTACTCTTGACCAGAATTCAACTTTAGTTCACCAAAGAAAGTTTTCATCATAAAAGAGTGCTTTTAAGTTATGAACAGTAGGAAAGCATATGATTTAGAAGGAGAACAGTTTCTACGTTATTTTAAGGATGACCATTCAAAAACTGGCGTTAATAAAGCCTAGTTTGTATGTGAAATTATATAAAATACTGTATAGCATCCTAGTGGCCGAAAGGTAGATTACTTCTTATTACCTCCCTCTTTGGCCGGTCAGATGCTAAACCTTCTGGCAAGCAGAGACTCACACCCAACTGGAACTCCAGCATTAAGAAATTTCCTTTCTTTTGGAAAACTCAAAGGTCTAGGGCCTTCCTTCCTCCCTCATGTAATCATCAGTGGCTTCTCCTTTTCCCTGTCTATTTTATCCCAACAATTTCCACTTTCCCCAGTGCTCTCTCCTTTCCACTCTAGTGTTCACTTTCCCACCCAACTCAACCATGAACTCCTCCTCTCTCAATCCCAGATGCTGGTTGACACTGGAAAACAGCTCTCTACCCTCTGAAGCCATTCTAGTCCATCTCAAACTTAGCTCAGCCTAGAAGCAATGAACCACTCCAGCTGTCCAACCCCTGATTAGCGCCTCTCCTCTATGCCCCCACCCCACCCTCCAATTCTGGCCCAAGGCTCTCAGGCCACTGTTCTTTATCCTGTTTCTTTCTGGAATTTCCATCATCCATCTCCATATATCTAGGATTCCTCCCACTTGCAGACTGGAAAAACTGGTGTATTCCCACTTTCTCCTTCTTTCAAGGCCATTCTATTTAGGACGGTTAATTCCTTCCCCCATTCAATATCCTTACTTTAGTCTAGATTTTCTAATTAATGCTTAGACTTATAAGCCCTGGATCCCAGCTAACTTCTGCTTCCTGGGCCCTCCCAGGGCAGCAGCTATCAAAGGCAAGTTTTTACCTTCCCCACACCAGCTCCCAATGACATCTGAATAAACACCTTCCTTCTTTGGCTTGTTATCCCACCCTCTTTCTCTATTCTGCATTTTTCAGCCTGTACAGTATCCCTAAACTCCCTATTTCCTTATGTGTAAATATATTTCTATTTCTTTCTACATATCAGTTTCTCTGTAGCCCTATTTTTACCCAAGATCATCCTTCTCTCTTGCCCAAACCTTACTGATTCTAGCATGGAAGTGTAAAGAGCCTTAAAGATTCTTCAAACTTTACTTTGGAAAACATTATCCTGGAGATTTCAAGGTTCCACTTTTTCCTACTTAGCCCTAACATGGAACCAGTGTGATCACCTTTCTTCCCTCTTCACTGTCCAACCAACCCACTTCTGACTTCTCTTTCTGCCTTCCTTCTTTCTAGTATTCAAGTCCTTTTCTCCCATAATTCTGTTCCCCTAAAAGAATACCCTCTAAAACCCATAATCCAGACTCATCATGTTGAGATCCTCTGCCCCCTGTACTAACCTTTTTTTTCCTATGTAGTGAATTGTAGCATGAGTAAAGCAAAGAGACATCTGGAGGAACCCCCTTTGCTTCCCAAGAAAGTTTACATCACTGAGAAAGAAAGGGATCCTCCTTGCCTCCCTATCCTCTCCTGGTAAATCAAAACAACCAACTCTACAAGTGCCCTTGGTACAGCCACCATTGCTTGTGGAAATCCCCTCCCCCTCCACTCTGCCCAATCCAGACTCCAACTGCAGAGTTTCCCAAGGACTTAGCTTTCCTCTGCCCTGTCCCAACAATTTGCCATCTCTTCCTTGTGGCCTCAAGAACTAGTCCTCCTTAACCGAGACGTCAGAGTCCTCTCCCCTTCCTTCATCAGCAACTTCTCAGGGCCATAACAAAAAGAAACCTACCTACCTTTGCTGCAAAGCTAGCAACGGGGTCAACCCTCGTAACATCAATTTGAGTAAGGCTCTGTGCCCCATGGCCTGTGCCTCTTGTCCCCTACATCCACCCCAAGAGCAGCTGCCTCAGTTGCCATATCAAAAGATGAGACTGCCTAGCAATATCCACATAGCTTGGTCAGATGGCCATGTCCCTCCTCAACTCCATCAGCCTTCAGATTCTCTTAACTTGCATCACCAAGCCTCCTGCTCCTCCTAGCTCCCCCAGTCTTTCCTACTAACTTTGCTTCTCCATCAAAATTTTACAGGTTCCTGCCTCTGCATTTTGCTTCTATTTGGAGCCTCTGGATGATTCTTGGGATTAGGTTACCCCATTTAATCCCCCGGTGGAATCCTCCAAATTTCTTTCCTACATACTGTCCTCTTCAGTACTACGTGGTGACATCCCCATCCAATCTAAGTACCCCTAAACTCTGCTCCACTGTGCTGCCTACCATCTCTCCCCAAATAAAGCTTCCTCTCTCCCAACATTCAAGGACAGGACAGGTAAACAGAAAATTAGATGACCTTTAAAGTCCCTTCCAACCTGGTAATTTTATTATCGACCTAATCTAATCCCAACCCCGAATACATACCCCATTCATTTCCCCCGAAATGAATGTGACTTTGAGAAATAGCCTTCTAAGTTGAAAGAACCACGAGCTAACCAGGGCAATGCAAACCTACAGTTGCACCCCCAGAAGTCTCACCAAACATTTCTGCAATTGTACTCCACCTCTGTGCCACGGGGACTGTCTCCAAACTGCCTTGAGAGTATTCCGCTGCCGCAGAAGTTACAGGGTCCCCTTCCCACACTCGCATAAAGAGCCCCTAAACCGTGGGCTAGACGCGTCCTCACCAAGGTACGCCTGTCCTTACTGTCTACTCTAGAAGACACCAAGAATAAATAAGTATCACCGCATCGACAGCTTCGTACAGCCAACACTGAAAATTTTCAAAACAATAAAACAAAACCAGAGTGCTTCCACTGGGGGGGGGCGGAATAGAAGGGCACCCCCACCGGCCTCCCAGGTTTGCAGTGTGGTTCCCTCCCGCCTTTCCCCTCGACCACGTCTTTGCCTACAACAATCTCCCGCACCTCCATAACTCGAAATCCCCAGCCGAGGTGCGGCCGGCTCCTCCCAGCCTTGCCCCGGACGTCCCTCTGGCCCAGCCTCCCTCTCGGCGGGACCCCAGCAAGGAGGGCCCCCTCCATCGTCCAGCTCACCTCCCGGTCCCTTCCCGGGCCTCTGGGCACCCCCGCAGGGCTCTGTCCCGAAGCAGAACCTCGAGGAGCCAAGCCCACGAGGCCCGTCGCGGGACCCACCCCCCGCTTCCTTCTCCCAGCACCTCGTCCTCCATGCACCCGGCCCCCGGGGCTCTTCGTCGTCGTCGTCCCGGCTCGTACCGCCCCCCGTCGGGGGCTCCACCCCCCGCCTGCACCCGCCCCCAGGACGGCCCCCTCCCCACCGCGCGCCGCCGGCGCCCTCTGCCCCGGCACGGGACTCCCTTTGGCCTCCGTTCCCCACCCAGAAGCGGCGGCGGCGGCGACGGCAACGGCTGCGGCGGCCCCAGCAGGAGCAGCAGCGGCGGCGGCGGCAGCGGCAGCAGCGCCGCCCCGGCCCCGCCCCGCCGCCCGCCGGAGCCCCACGCCCCGCCCGCCCGCCCCGCCGCGGGACTGCTCCCCCCAAAGCCCACCACTAAGCCCCCCCCACCCCCAGTCCCCAGCCGCGATCCGTTCGAATCCAGCTCCGCCAGGCCTGCTGTCCGTTCCTCACGCCCCTTAGGACCCGGGGTGGGGGAGCCCTGGGGTTCGCGGCCATCCCTCTCCCTCCTTCTCCAAGGGCTGGGGGATTGCCCCCGATCCCGAAACCCGGCCCAGTAACCGGAGCCTCCCTCCTTGCAGCCCTCGGCTTCGCTCTCAGACCCCTTGCCTCCAGGCCTGGCGCGAAGCGGGTGGAGAGCTTGCACGCCGGATCTCCCCCCTGGCTTGCCGGGGCTAGTATGAATTGCCCCCGATCTCATCCTCCTTCAATTTAAGCCCCCTCCCCGCCGCGCCCGGCCCGGCGCCCCCGCCCCTAGAGCGAGGGCAGCGGAGCCAGGGCGCTCCGAAGTCATCCCCCGCCTTTTTTCCAGGGACTCGGATAATTGCCCCTGCCCCCATCATAGCACTCCCACTCCCGAACCCAGGCCCCGCCGCCACCTAGGGGTACCCCTTACCCTACGGTTCCTGCACCCCGACACCAGGGAGAAAGCAGCCCTTAAGAGCACCCGTCGCACCTCCCCTCTGAGGTTGGAGGGTATTTTCTCCTGGTCTCTTCAGGACTTCATCACGGACAGCCCCCCCCCAAAAAAAACAAGCCCTTTCTCGCCCTGCCCTGCTGGCCAGCCTCCCTTCGGATCGTCGGATCCTTGGATCAGGGGGTTGGGGCCAGGTAGTTAACAAGACCGTAGCCTCCACCTCCCTTTCCGAGGAGTGGGGTAATTCCAATGGTTCCCCCCCAGGATCAACCCGACCCCCGTTTCCATGGAGACCCCCGCCCAGCCGGGATGAAGACTCTCGGATCGTGGCGAACAAGTCTCACCTGGCTAAGGGAGAAGGGGTGAGGAGGGGGTAGGGTAGGGCAAGAATGGGGTACGAAGGTGGAAGTGGAGGGGAGCTGTCCCGAAGGGAGGGGCGAGGACAGAGCGAGCTCCAGGGAGCGCTACGTCCGGGGACACGAAGAGGACGGCGCCCCCGGGGGGCAAGCAGAGCGGCCGCGGGGCGAAGAAGGGACAGGGTTGGGGAAAGGCTTGAGGTAGAAAGGAGCGGGTGGAGGATACGAGAAAGCCGGGGAGTCAAAAGGGGTGGAGGGGTTGGAGGAGAGAAAAAAAAGACGCACCTGTTCCCGAGTCGGCTCCGCGGGGAGGCTCAGGCCGCCACCCGGACTCCCTCTTACCCCCTCTGAGCCACCACCCGCCTAATACTGCCCCGATCTGATGCCCCCTCCGCCCCTTATTGCCACCGACCTCCTTCTCCTCTCTCTCGGCGGCGGCGGCGGTCGGACTCTAGGAACTGAGAGGAAGAAGGGAGGGCTCAGCAAAGCGGAGGAGAGACAGAGCCACACACTGGCAGCAGCCGCGGCGAGCGAAAGAGTGAGGGGGAGAGCGGTGTGTGTGTGTGTGTGTGTGTCTGTGTGTGCGAGCGAAGCCTGGTGGAGTGGGTGCCGGTCGCAGGGCTCGACGGGAAGTGGAGTCCGGTCGGATTCGCGGGCGGCGCCAGCCACCGCTCCGCGGGACTACAACTCCCAGAATGCCGCCTGCCCGGGGGGAGGAATGGGGAGGAGGAGGCGAAGGGAGGGAGAGAGCAAGAGAGGGAGGGACGAAAGCAGGGAGCAAGCGGCGGCGAAGGGGGCAGAGCCAAGCAGCCCCGGTGACACTGGGAGGGGAGGGGAGGAGGAGGGGATCGCTGCGAGGACCGAGCGGATTCCGGAGAGGGAGGCAGCGGTAGCTGCAGCAAGCCGGGCAAAAAGCTAGACTCCCAGGAGAGGCGGAGGCGCTCAATTCGAGAGGCTGCAGGAGCTCCACGCCCCCCCCCCGTACGCCCCACGAAGGGGGAGGTTGAGGAAGGGAAATGATCAGTGCACCACGGCCAGGGGTTTCTCTCTTTCTTCCAACGCTCTCCACCTTATGCCCCGACCTGACTTTCTCAGGCCACTGGTGCTGGATCCAGTGTGCAAATCCGGAGACCCCAGATCTCCCCTGCCCGGCAGCACAGAGCAGACACATTCAGTCCCCTTCTCCCAGGGGCCTGAGGGAGGCTCCCCTTGCTGGCAGGGCGTGACTCCCCCCTTCATCCCGCCCCCCTCATCGCCACCCCCCATCTCCCTCCCCGGAACCCCTCCCTTGAAGCCGGGGCTCGCGTCTCCCTCCCAGCCAAGAAAGGGACTCCCTCGGGGGCGACTACCCAGCCCCCTCCCTTATACTGGGCCCTTACCCACCAGTATCCCCTTCTTAGCGTTGCCCCCCTCACCGAAGTAATAGTGGGAGCGACCCGAGTTGGACTGGTGGCTACTTTCCCTCCGAGACTAGCCGTCCTTGGCCACGCCGACCCTGTGTAGAGATAGAGAAGCACATTAATTCTCCCGTTCCCCCCCCCTCAAGTTCGGATCCCCGTGGAAATGGCTCACAAGGAAAGAGGGGTTGGTAGTGGAAGTGAGCTGGGGGTGAATCCCAATCCTCAAACCTCATCCCAGGCGTGGAAATCCAGGGATTCGTCCCCTTTCTTAAAAGCCATCAAATCGCTTGGGGGGGGCGTTAGTTGGGGGTAGATTATCTAACCCCCAATGTCCATGCTACTCGAAGCAACGCTACATGTAGGAATAAGATAGGAACTAGGCTGCCGCCGCGAGAGGAAAAGTATTACCCCCCCTGCCGTCGTCCACCCCCAAACACACAACCCTAGGAGAGTCAGATGGCCGAGCAAGGGGCGGGGGGAGGCGGTGGGAGTGCTGGAGAGTGAAAGGGTTGCGGCGGGGAGGGTCCGCGGCCCCCTGAGAGCAGAATCCAGATGCTAAAGAGGTGGGTGGGGGGGGTGCGGCATAATTGCAGACAGTGTCTCTCCTAGCTTTTCCCGGAATCGCCACCGAACACCGTCTAACACTCGTAGTTGCTTACCAGTCAATCCCCTAGCCCCATTTGTGCGCTTGAGGCTGCCGGAGCCCGGGAAGCCCGGGCACAAACTCCGCGGAAGCTGGCCTTCGCCGCCGCCGCGCTGCCGCGGGCCTCCCTCTCTCCGCTGGCGGCCCCGCCGATCTACCTTCGCCCCCGGCCGAGGCCAGACCCCGCTCGCAACTCCACGCCCCTACTCCACCCCCGGCTCCCCCTCCCCTCGCCCTCTCCCCGCTGGTCCGGCCCAGCCCCTAGCGCCGCGCCGCCCCGCCCTACTGCTCGGTCCCGAGCCCAGCAAGTGCCCCGAACTCGCCCCCCGCCCCCACGCCCAGGCCAGTCCGGCCGGGCCTGGTTTCCCCCTCCCGCCGCGCCCCGCCCCCGAATCCACGTCCTACTTCGCCACCCAACTCGGCCCGATCCGGGTTCGGCCCGCGCCCAGGCCATCGGAGTCCCCGGTTCGGTCCGGTGTACGGCCACCCACCCCGCCCTTGCCTGGGTGCCGGCCTGGCCCGCTGCCTGCGCCCGCCGAGCCGACTCAGGCGCGCGGTCCTGGTCCCGGTCCCGGTGCCGGCCTCGGTCCCGGCGGCGTTGCCGCGTCTCGCCACGAGGGCTGGGTCCACGCAAGATCCGAACCCGCGCGGGGTGGGGGCCGAGGAAAGCAAGTTTCTTTATCTTCTCTCCGCCCCCGCCGCAGGGCCGCGCCGTCCCCCCCTTCCCCGCTCCCACGGAGCCCCCTTCACCTGGGCAGAGCCCCTCGGCCGCTGTCGCAACTTTGCTCTTCTCCACGCTGCCGGGGAAGCGGGCGAAGCGGGAGGAGGAGGGAGGTGGAGGGGGGTGCTGGGATCAGGCCGCTGGGCTCCGGGAGGACACGTGGGGGAGGAGGGGAAGGAGGAGGAGGAAGGGGGGGCAGGCCTGCAGTTCTCGGGGCTCCCCCTGCCAGCCCCGGGGAAGCCGGAACCTCGCCGGGCAGCCGCAGACCCCGCACTGGCCACGGGGGAAGAACGGAGCCACCTTCCCCGGCCAGCCCGTGGCTCCAGGAAGGGGGGGGGGCGAGCAACGCCGCTTGGGGTCGGAGAGCAAGCGTTTTCGCTCGAGCTTTATGTGTGGCTCTCTCTTTCTCCGTTTAGCCTCTGTGTATGCGGGGGGGTGGGGTCTTGCCTGCGGGGGGTGCCCCCACCGGACGCCCCGCCCCTCCCCTCCCCCGGCCCCCCACTTCCCTAACCCGGGCGACCTCGGTGCGTGGCTCCGGCACGGGCACCGAGGCCGCCCGCGGGTGCAGCCCCAGCCCCGGCGCCGAAGTGGGACAGGTGCTGGGGAAGGGAAAATGCCGGGGCTCGCTGTCTCGCCTCGCGTCTCCGGGGCGGCCCACCCTTCGTGGCAACGGCCGGGTCTGCAGCCCCCGTGGGCAGAACTCAAAGGGCAGCCCCCGGCCTGGGCGTGGAGGCATCTGGGGGGGGGGCGGGTAGGAGTGAGAGGCCCGAGGGAGGAAGGAGGAGGGGGACGAAAGGTCTGCAAAGGGGGGAGCCTGCACGACTCGGGCCGAAAACCTGGCTCTCTTTCCAAGGCTCCTCAGTCACCAAACTGAACCCCTTGACCCTTACCCTTTACCCTAACGACTCCTCTCCTGGCCAAAGGAATAAATCCTCGTATGTGTTTACATCCCAGGCTATCCCCGGCACTGAAGGGCTGAGAAGCCTGCGGTCCACATTGGAACTCTGATGACTTTACATTAACTCTGAGGAGAGCAGCTTGCGATGGAGCTGAAGCTGCCGGGCGGACTTACTTTCAGTCTTAGGGTGTTTCTTAGCAGCTCCAACCCTGACTTGGTGGTGGGGACTTCAAAGGCATCGCCTCAACCTACAGGGTATTAGGGGAGGTGCCCTGCAGTTCCTGGAGGGTTCAGGGCTTTGTAAACGGAATGTGAAATGAATAGCAGGAATTTGAAAAAAAATCTTTAATGTGCAGATATATTGATATTATTTATTATATATTTATCTATACTAAGGAAGCCAGAGGGTGATGTGGACTGGAAGGAAGCCCTGCAGGATTAATGTCTTCCTCCTCCCCCTCCTCCCCGCCCCCCTCCTTTGTCCTAGGCCCAGAGGTTCCATCTCTAAGCTGTGGGGTGTCTTCTCTCCTCTCCTTTGGAAGCACTTTAGAGATGGCAGTTGAGACTTGCCTGGTATGTCTCCCTCACCTGGTTTGAAGGATGTGTGTGAGTATTGCGGAGGAGGGCAAGCCTCTAAGGCTGCAGTGGCTTTGCTGCTGGATGAGGCCTGGTGTTCTATGACCCCTCTTGCTTGTCCTCACCAGCGTCAAAATCTATTGCCAGCAGTGTGGACATACCGCTTGCCATTTTACTTTGCTTTGGGAACCTCTTCACTAGCTGTTTTACTTGACCACTCCTGCCCTGCCATGCACCCCCCACACACCTTAAAAAGTGTTTGGCCTAAGTTGCACCAAGGGAAAGTGGAGATTGGGAAATGATTTGTTTAAGCTAATCAACATATGAACTCGAAATGCATTATTAAGGGGGGAAATTGCCTCTATCGGGCCTGATAATGCAGGCCCCACCACTTCTGCTTTGATTTAAATTGGCTGTCTTCACTGATTTTAATTAATCTGGTAATTACTAAATCTCCACGTCTCTTAAGGCCCTTAGGGCCTTAGGGCTACTTTGCTCCTTGGTTTGAGGCTGAAACAGATTCTGGACACCTCCGTTCCCACTCGTCTGTGTCTCACCATTTGGCTGCATCATTTATCTGGCGAAATAAAGGTTGGGGCAAGATGGCTATTTCCTGGCTGAAGCCCTAGCATTTCTGAGCCTTTTCCTGTTGGGGGGCCACACTTCCTGCCCTACAGGAGATGATGGGAAACCAAGGAGCAGGGTGGGGAGAGCTGTGGGAAACCTTGTAAAGAATGTAGAGTTTAATGATTCTTTTATTTGAGGCTAGAACCACAACATCATCATAATAATACCTTACCTTTGTACAACATCAGAGTGTTTACAAAGCCCTTTCGCTTGTGTTATTTCATTTGTTTCTCACTACAACTCTTGATGTTGTAATTGAGGAAACTGAGTCCATGAGCAGCTATGAGTGGCTTGCTCAAGGTCATATGGCTAGTGAGTGCCTGAGCCAGGATTCAACCCCAGTAGTCCTGTTTCCACATCCGGAGCTCTTTTTAATATGGAATAGCACCTCCATTTCATGTCAAAATATTCATTTTCAGGCAGGGTTGTTTTTCTAATTGTTTCTCCCATCGATAACAGCTGGACTCAGAGAGGCAGCTTGGTGTAATGGAAAGAGGATTGTTTGGAGAGTTCTAAGAATCAGATCCCAGTCCTGTCTTGTCGATAGCTAGCAGTGTGACCTCAAGCAAGCCCTAACATTTAAGTAGTGCCAGCCTGATGCCCGGTACTGTATTTTGGGTCTTCCCCCTGCTCTAAAATATGGAAATCAATGCACCTGTCATACCTCCCTTACAGGGACACCCCTGAGCATCAGATGAGATAATGGATGGGAAAGAATTTTGTACACTGTAAACCACTGGGCTCATGCAAGACTTATTATTATCAGCGTTGGCACCACCAGCCTCCCTAGGTGTAGCTCAGAGACCTAGGGGTGACACTGGCCTGGGGCCTACCTTCCTGAAGCTTACCAGACAAAACAGGGCATTTGGGGGGGGGTCCCAGGATAATTTAAGCTCCAAACCAACCTCTGGCTAAATTCATAGGATAATTGCTTTAATTCTCTGCTTTGTTCTGCAATCACAGGCCTTGTCTCTCTGGTAAAGCAGCCCAGCCCTATGACAACAATAACAACAGTAAAATCCCGGTGGTTTAGATCTTTAGAGTGTCAGAATGAAGCACGTTTGAAGCTTCTGGTCATCCCTTCATCCCCTGCACCCCAGTCAGTTGAAGGTGAAGTCACGTTTGGAACCCAGGGTCTCAAGACTGCTGAAGGGCTCATTCTAAGTCACCCCAGTTGAAAGCAGACCAGGGGAGATCGCGGTACAGAAAGAACCTTGCAAACGTGGGAAAAGAGTGGGGCTGGTACTAGGTCAGCAAGACTGACCACGAGTTACAAACACTATGTGCTCTCAAGTGTTTCACTTTATGCTCTAGGAGGGGCCACAGGGGAAAATTCATTGCCCCCTATTCACGTAAATCTCAAATGCACAAACCCTATTGCAGCAGGTTGTTGCTGGAGAAGCATGCCAGCGGCTCACTGCAGCTAAGGAAGGCCTGGTCTCTGCCCTCTCAGAGCCCGGGGTCTAGATGGGGAGACAGTATGTCTGGTTAAACTTAACTCTGTAAACAACCAACAACCTTTCTGGATTTTATAGCCAAAGGGGGGGAAATGAGGAAGGGGACTAAAATCACCCCAGAGGTCTCTCCGGGTCAAGCCTCCCCCCTTCCCTAAGACTCCTAGGCACTTAACAAGGTTCTTAATCAAACAGACAGTGTTAGAGGTGGAAGGAACTCTAAGAAATCATCTGCCCTCCTGAAAAACTGGCTGTGGCTGCACGCTGCCAACAAAATCAAGTTCATGAGCCTTCACCTAGCTTTCAGGGCCTTCCCCGATCCGATTCCAGCCTCCTTTCCTCCCATGTCGCTCACAGGGCCTCTGTTCTCACCAAACTGGCCCTCTTGCCATTCCTTGGACAAGAGGAGCGCTTCCTTGACTGCTCCCTCAGCTTTGTCTTATGCCCTTCTCAGCAATGTTGAAATGCCACTCAACCATTACTTAAGCCAGCTCTTTCCTGCCACCTTCCCTGATTCCCCACTCCCTGACCCCCACTACCTCCCTACTCCCTCCTTAGTGGTACCCCACAGTACTGAGCTTGTCCCTTTAGTTAGCACTTCTATGCTCTGCCTATTTAGCTCTCCAACCAGATTTTCCCTTTCTTGGATGAAGGAACCCAGTATTTCTCATCGGTGTGTCACAGCTCCGTCTTCTCCTCCAAACATCCCCCACCCTGGCACGGAGTAGGCGCTCTATGAGTGTTTGTTAAGTGAATGAATGAATGGATCATCTAATCCAACCCTCTTATTTTATAGTGGGGAAACTGAGGCCCAGACCTGGCTTCCCTTCTAGCCAGTTATTAAAGACTCGGGGTTTTTTAAATTTATTATTATTATTATTATTTTAAAATTATTTTTGGTTGCGTTGGGCCTTTGTTGCTGCACGTGCACTTTCTCTAGTTGTGGCTTGCGGCAAGCAGGGGCTACTCTTCTTTGCGGTGCGCGGGCTTCTCATTGCGGTGGCTTCTCTTGTTACGGAGCACTGGGTCTAGGCGCACAGGCTTCAGTAGTTGTGGCTCGTGGGCTCTAGAGCGCAGGCTCAGTAGTTGTGGCGCACGGGCTTAGTTGTTCCGTGGCATGTGGGATCTTCCTGGACCAGGGCTTGAACCTGTGTCCCCTGCATTGGCAGGCAGATTCTTAACTGCTGTGCCACCAGGGAATTCCCAAAGACTCAGTTTTAAATCTTGGTCCTTTTTAGTCTTTCTCTTCCCATTTAATTCATGCAGTCTCTGAAGTTAGACAGATATGATTTGAATCCTGGCTCCGCCACTTCGTAGCAACATTACCTTGGACACTCGACTTCCTTCTGAGCTTCAGTTTCCTCATTTATAAAATGAGACCTAATAAATACCTCCTGAAAATGTTCTAAGGATCAGATAAGTTCTTGTATGTTAAGTGCTTAGAAAAGGGCCTGGCCCCTAGTAGACACCCCATAGTAGTTTGTTTTTTTTTTAAACGTGAGGAGTTTTTAAAGAGTTCAGAACTTCGGAGCACCTGCTTAATTCAAGCCTGGGAATAAAAGCTACAACCTGAACATAAAGAAAAAGAGAGGTGTATTTTTGAAGAGGAGAATGGAATAAAATTTAGAAAGACCTTTGAGTCAGTCGAACTATTACCTCTTCCTCCAAAGAGGCTAAAGAAGATTGAGAATAGCACTCAGTCCAGTGGCCCACATTCAGTGGGAGCTCACCAAATTCCAGTTCCTGGAGCGGTGCATTCCTCTGGCTGTGGTGGTGATTCAGGATGCTGGCACAGGATTGACGTGCCCTGCTGAAGCTACACGTACTATTCTCACCCCTATCTGTGTGCCTATACTTGAGCGCCCCTTCACCTGGCCAAATCCTTCAAGCCCCGCTGCCATGAAGCTTTCTCTGAATGCTTCTGCCTCTGAACTCTTGGCCCCATGGCAAGTACTACTTAGCACTTAGTTCTTTTCTGTGCTCTGTGCCTTAGTTCTACCTCCCCATCTGAGGGACTTGTCATAGTCATAGAAGGTGTATCGCCCACAGTTTCTGGGAGCATTCAAGGAGGCAGAACTCCAGGAATACTTTGGGATTGTTTGACAGTAGGTGTTCAGTGGGGGCATGGGACCCTTCAAGTCCGGGCCACACTATTGTCTCCCAACCCCCCGACCCCCCCCCCGCCACTCCTCAAATCAACCACTCCCAGGACACCCCACCCAGCCTTTTCAGTAGCCATCTTCTCTCTTAGAATTTGCAAGTATCTGGAGGGCAAGGGCCATGTTTTACTGTGTCCTCCACACAGCCCAGCATAGTACTTCCAACATTAACAGCCTAGAGTGAGCACATGGTTTTGCTGCTGTAGATAACTTGGTAAAGATACCGTGCTTATTCTGGGCCTGTGTGTTATATGTGTTCTTGTGTGTCTGTTCTTGCTCATTAAACTTCAAGGGGCTCCAGAGGAAGAACTGTCCATTTTGGGAAGACAGTCGTCACAAGATGATTAAAAAAACAAGTTGAGACCTGGGATTTAGACTTTTTTTTAAAATCCAGGAAGCCAGCATTCTGCCGTCAGTACATACTCACTTTAAATGCTCACACCAGGGCTTCCCTGGTGGCGCAGTGGTTGAGAGTCCGCCTGCCGATGCAGGGGACACGGGTTCGTGCCCCGGTCCGGGAAGATCCCACATGCCGCGGAGCGGCTGGGCCCGTGAGCCATGGCCGCTGAGCCTGTGCTTCTGGAGCCTGTGCTCCGCAGCGGGAGAGGCCACAACAGTGAGAGGCCCGCGTACCGTGAAAAAAAAAAATTGCTCACACCAAAATTTCTCAAATTTAATATACACAATAATCACTTGGGGGGAGTGGGGAGCTTGTCAGAATTCAGATTCCAAGACACCCTCCCAACCCAGGGTCTTATTGAATAGGTCTGGGGTGGTGCCTCATACTCTGAATTTCTAACAAGCGCTACCGGGAAGTTGGAACCAGAGGATTTTTAGATGACCCTTTGAAAGACATTGAGCACTTTTTCTATTTTTATCTTCACCAGGGACCCCCAAACTTTTCACTACCAAAGGTTTCATTATTTTCCCCCTCATAGACCCCATTTTAAACACACAGTTATATGTCACTTAGTGTGTGCTAAACACTGTTTTAGGATTTTACAGGGACTTCCCTGGTGGTCCAGTGGTTAAGAATCCGCCTTCCAATGCAGGGGATGCGGGTTTGATCCCTGGTCGGGGAACTAAGATCCCACATGCTGTGGGACAGCTAAGCCTGCGTGCCACAACTACTGAGCTGTGCGCCACAGCTAGAAAGAAGCCCACGCGCTGCAATGGAAGATCCCGCGTGCCACAACCAAGACCAAATGCAGCCAAATAAATAAAAATAAATAAATAAATATTTTTTAAAAGGATTTTACAAATAGTTACTCTTTAAATACTCCTAACAACTCCATAAGGTAAATACTATTCTTTTCCCCTTTTACAGATGAAGAAATTGAAGCCCACAAAGGTTCGGTGACTTGCCCAAAGTCGCCCAGCTAGTAGGTTTTTTTAACTGAGGTCAAATTCACATAAAATAAAGTAATAATTTTATTTTATTTCACTTTTTGGCCGCACCACACAGCATGCGGGATCTTAGTTCCCCAACCAGGGATGGAACCCACACCCTCTGCAGTGGGAGCACGGAGTCTTAACCACTGGACCACCAGGGAAGTCCCTAAATTAACAATTTTAAAGTGTGCAATTTGGGGTGGGGGGAGAGATAAGAGTTTGGGATTAACACATACACACTACTATATGTAAAATAGGTAAACAGCAAGGACCTACTGTATAGCACAGGGAACTATATACTCAATATCTTGTAATAACCTATAATGGAAAAGAATCTGAAAAAGAATATATATATGTGTGTGTATAGAAGATACACTTGCTGTACACTTGAAACTGTCAAAACATTGTAAATTAACTATACTTCAGTAAAAAGAATAAGCAAGTGCTCTATAAAACTATTATGTACAAACTATTATGTATAAAATAAGCTACAAGGATATATTATACAATACAGAGAATATAGCCAATATTTTATTATAACTATAAATGTAGTATAACCTTTAAAAGTTGTGAATCACTATATTGCACACCTGTAACTTATATAATATTCTACATCAACTATACTTCAATTAAAAAATTTTTAAAGTGTTTTGAACTAACAAAATATTCTATAAAAACATTCCATTTCAAAAATTAGAAATCTAGAAAATATTTATCAATGTTTTCATTAAAAATAAATTCAACACTGAAAAAAAATAAAGTGTGCAATTCACTGGCATTTAGTACATTCACAACATTGTGCAACCACACCTCTAACTAGTTCCAAAATGTTTTCATCACCCCAAAATGAAACTCTGTACCTGTTAAACAGTTGCTCCCCTTTCACTCTCCAGACTCTGGCAACCTCCTATCTGCTTTCTGTTTCTACAGATTTAACTATTCTGAATATTTCATTTAAGTGAAACCATATAATATGTGGCTTTTAGTTTCTGGTCAGTATCAAGTTTTCAAGGTTCCTCTGCATTGTAGCACGTATCTTCATTCCTTTTTATGGCCGAATAATACTCCGTTGTATGGATGTGCCGTAATTTGTTTATCCATTCCCAGCTACTAAGTTTTGTTTTTGTTTGGTTTTTTTGGGAGGGGTCTGCATTGGGTCTTCATTGCTGTGCGCGAGCTTTCTCTAGTTGTGGCGAGCAGGGGCTACTCTTCTTTGCGGTGCGTGGGCTTCTCATTGCAGTGGCTTCTCTTGTTGCAGAGCACAGGCTCTAGGCGCATGGGCTTCAGTAGTTGCAGCACGTGGGCTCTAGAACGCAGGCTCAGTAGTTGTGGCTCAGGGGCTTAGTTGCTCCGCGGCATGTGGGATCTTCCCGGACCAGGGCTCGAGCCCATGTCCCCTGCATTGGCAGGTGGATTCCCAACCACTCCACCACCAAGGAAGTCCCCCAGCTACTAAGTTTTGAAGTCGGTATCTGAATCCAGGCAGTCTGGTTCCAGAGTCTGTGTTCTTAACCCTCTGTACTCAAAATATTTATCTACTTAAACAGGATATATTTTAAAGTAATAATTTTCCATTGAATAATGTATCAGATACATACAAAATTGGGCCAGAACTTCAGATCAGCCCAAGATAGTCACACTGAGGTCATTTAATTCCAGCCAAAGCCAAAAACACTTGCCCTTGTAGTTAACCTCTGCAACCTCATGCTGGTACGTTTCACTAGACTTTATGAAATACCAGCGCAATTCGTTGATTATCTCCCAGGCTTTTATGGGTTCAGGGACCCCAGTTTGGGATCCACTGGTTGCAAATCCCTGCAAGACACCCAGTCAACAGAGAGGTTCTATTGAGTTGCTCATTAAAGTCTACTGACAATCTAGAAAGTGGTCTCATGCACGTGAGAAAGGTTTTCCACACCAAGAAGCTAAACAAGAAAGGAGGTGGAAGTTAACCGTTACTAAATTGGAAAATTCCAAAATCCAGGAAGGCATTCTGTTTGAATGTTCTAGTTAACTAATTAGAGTTTCCCCACCAAGGATGCACATGGCCATGTACTGAGGACCAATAAGACAGCCCTTTAACTACCCCCACCAAAAGGTGACAGCCTAAGCTGTACTTACCAGAGAGGATTTCCAGACCCAGAGCAGAGCATCTGCTCTGACAAAACCCAAGGTGAGAATGCTATTCCAACACAATGCTAATCGCATGATTTTTCTCCTGGTTCTTCAAGGGTGTGGACAAAAAAAAGAAAAAAGAGTCAGGCTTGCATCTCCTCTGGAGGTTTGTGATACTTGCGCCCCATGTCTGAGAGCCCCATTTGATGTTCTGAGCACCGCCCTCTCCAAAGGGGCCCCTTGTTGCCCAATCAGAGACTGAACAACCAGGGCTGGATTCAAAACCATTAGCCCTGGCTTCACTCAGCAGAATAAAATGAACATCAAGGAGAGCCTTGAAGGGGAAAAGATGCTACAAAACATGTCGCTTGAGAGGCGAGAGGTGAATGGTGAGCAATGAAGGCTTCTTCATTTTTGTAGCCCCAGGGTCTAGCAGAAGGCCTGGAACTGATGGGAAAGCACTCAAAACATGTTTGTTGATTGAATGACTGACTGAAAGAGAGCCTTCTTCTTGGTGTGGAGGTCGTTATGGAGGCATTGTAGAGCTGCTCTGTGGGGACAGAGAATGGAGGGAAGTTGGCATGGGTCTGGAGCGCCCTGCCAGGACCTACACAGACCATGTTTTTCTCTGCCTGAAAATTTCTCCCAGGCAAAGTTCTCAGAGCCTGCAAGTCTCAAAAGTAGATTCCTCGGAGCTCACTGTGTGCTTTATTCTACTGAACTCAAGTCACAGAGACTTAACAGTGGCATAGTGTTGTGGGGAGAATCTGATGAGAGCACCTATATAGAAGCATATTGAAAAAGATAGAAGGCCAGGGAATTCGAATTCTTGTTAACTTACCAGTATGGCTCTGCATGGTCTAAATGACTCTTTGTGTTACTTGGCCAAGTAGGTTTCTATCTGTGGGTCTTATCACTGAACATGCACTTGTGCAGACGCCCCCCCAACACACACACACACACACACACACACACATTTTATAATGTGGTAAACTCCTGTTTGCCAAAATCCAAATAACTACAACCCTCAAAGAGTCGGAATGCTCTTTTTGAGATGCAATGCAATAATCCCTTACATTTGTATGGGGCTTTGCTGGTCACAAAGTGCTTCCCCATCCATGACCCCATTTGTTTTTTGATTGATGTTCAGAATGGTCCCGAGGCTTTGCAAGAGACTGGAGGGTCTTGTGAAGCTTCAAAGAGCAATGACGTGTGGTGCAAGTGGCCTTGGCTGTGTGCAGGGCCTCCGAACACCAGGCACTTAGTTGTGGCAGAGACATCAGGGGTACAGTGACTGTCACAGACTTGCAGGGACATATCAGCTCTCGGGGGACTGGGCTGGTGCACATGGCTCCTACAGCTGAAGGGAGGAGCTGAGACTCATCTGCACACAGTCAGCACTAGGGCAGCAGAGGAGACAGAAGCGTGGGCACACCCATCGCTCTTTCCTTCCAGCAGCCTTTCCATCAGTCATTCAACGGGCAGACATTGAGCACTTGAGCTCAGAAGGAGCTTGTTCTGGGTGTTGAGGGTGCAGAGATGAACAAGACTTGTCTCCTAGTTCTCCCTGGCCATGTAATCTGTGAGGTCTTCTCCCCTTCAAATGGCTCCTTGTTCATTATAACCCTATCTTTCCAGGGGCAAATGTTGAGGGAAGGGGTTCCACCCAGTCGCTCCCTCCCATTTCCCTCCCTCTGTGTCTCTGGATCTCTTTCTCTCTCACACACTCACATACACACACAGACACACACAGACACACACACACACACACACACACACTGCTTCACTCAGGGCCTCAAAAGCCTCAAGGCTAACCTGGCTGTGTCATGCTCCTCTATTAAGGAGAGTATTGAATAAACCAGACCCATGGGAGCAAAATGAAAATTCATAATGCATAGCAATAATAATAGTAATCCCTCACATCTGTATAGAACTTACTAGTTTACAAAACACCTCCATCCTTATTTCTTTATTTGATCCTGTGTCCTGTCATCATCTTTCATATTCAGAGGCAATCTTCTGATTGTGATCTCCACGTATGAGTGAAGCAAGACTAAGCCAGGGCTAAGAGTCCGCTCCCCAGGTAATGAACCTGCCCCCCCGTTTGTCTTTTTGCACCTTTTTCTTTTTTGTCTTCCCTCTTTCTCTTGCTGTGCTGTCTGTGGAGCCTGGAGTTGCCTATGACTCAGCTTCCCAGTCTCTTGGGAGCCTGGAAGCCCATGGGAAAAGGCTGTTGATCAGTAGCCCCTCAAACGGGGCCACAAAGCCTTTGGCTCCTGCCAGGATGGATGGGTGGGGTGAGCAGGGGAGACCCTCCTCTTTGGGTAGCCCCCAAATGAGCCCTCAACCACCTCAGCGGATTGGGCAGGCCTGGCCTGGGAGAAGAGGAGCACTTTCAGTTGAACAAGGAAAGGAGGGTGTGATGAAGCTTTTAGTAGGATGTGAAATGGGGCTTTGAAGCTGGGAAGGCAACGAACGGCTGAGTGCGGGCTTTGCAGGGTGCAGACATACTGAAGGAGCCTGGGTCTTGCAGGAAAAGATGTTAGTGAAGGGCAAAGAGGAGCCCCCATTGCATCCACCGGGTTTTTAGGCCGTTTTTTTAAAACCCTAACTAGTTCACTCATCCCCATTCCCTCCCGTACTCCCATATCCCCTTCATTTCTCCAGTCTCTTCACTGAGCCCTCTTCTCCCGCCGTTCCTCTAATGCAGCCCCAATTTGCTGAGCTAAAAATGCTCTCAGTGAAAGTCCACCCCAGATTGTTCTGAAGCCATCACAGCCAAACGTTCTCAAACTCCCCCATCCCTCTCTCTACGTGGTATTTAGCACATGGCTTGGGCCATACCAGCCACACCCTCCACCTGGCCCAGAGCTGGCCCCAGATGGGAATGCCCAAGCAACTAAAGAGGAGTAGGGGGTATAAAGCCACTGTGCTCTGGTGATTTGCAGCAGTAGAGGATCAAAGCTTGTCCTCCCCTGGTAGGAGGGGTCAGGGCCGTCAGTCCTGGCAGTCGCAAGCAGGGGGCCCAAACAGCAGGGAAAAGCTGCTTTTAGCTAGTGGCCAGGTTTAAAAGGGACGATTGTGCCTAGTGGCTGCCATGCTGGGATGGGGACGGAGACCCACGATCTCCTCCCTTCATCCTTGGATGTGACCAGCAGCCAACTGAGGCTTCCAGCGTTGCCCAGCCTTGGAAGCTCCCTTCCTTCAGGAAACGAGCTTCGCTCCAGCGCAGGAGCCCCCGGCCGAGCCCTCTTCCAGCTCCTACCCTGACGTTTGGGGCCGGCCGAGTTAGCACTGTCGCTCCAGCAGTGGCAGCCAGTGTGGGGCGGGAGTGTGTAATTGCAACCACTTCCTGCCCCAGCTTGCCCTAGGGCTGGCCCCGCCCCTGAGGACAGTCGGGGCGGGGCCCAGGTACAGTGAGGGAGTCCGATTGGTGAGGGGCGGGGCTGCCGAGGAGGGCGGCCCTCAAGGGAAATCAGCTGAGACTCATAAAAAGGCGGTGTGGAGCGGCGGGGGGGGGGGGCACGCCCTCGGTTTGAGCCAGCCGCAAGAAAGAGCTGGGGCCTGGGGCATTCTATTGGCACAATCTGTCCCTGCAAAGAACGATCCAGACAACAGTCCCTCTCGAACTAGTAGACGACTAGTTCCAATATTAGCTTTATTCATGAGCTCTGAGCACTCCGAAGCCCCAGTAGAGAGGGGGAGGGGAGACCCTAGAGATGCTCCCCTCTCTGGCCTTGGCACTGCTCTCCCTGAGCAAGTTAGGACTGAGACAAGCGGGGGGGGGGTGCTGCTGAAAAGACTCTGGTGGTACACAACACCCTTGGTCTGCAAGTGCCTCTCCCTTCCTGGAGCTTCCAGGATTCTCTGGCTGGTGGCATCATCGGTCTGTTGTCTACCCAGGCCTCGGAATGCCCATTGTGTGCAGAGCCCGTGCTACATCAGGTACCCTGGAGGTACAAAAGAAGCAGAAAGGCGTCTCCCTCGCTTTGGGGAGCTGGACATCAACTGGGCATTAGGGTGGCAGAGTGGGCAAAACATGCCCTTGATAGTCAAAAATGGAGGTTGTGGCCCTGCCCCATCCTCACGTATTAGCTGTGTGACTTTGGGCAGCTTGCTTATCTTCTCAGCTTCAGTCTCCTGGTGTGTAGGATGAAGCTGCTAATACTTGCCTTATAGGGTTGTGGTAAAGGTAAAATAAAACACGCTTTGAAAGCTATAGAGCACCCTACAAAGGCAAGGAAGGGATGCTCACGTTAAGTGGGGTAGAGGTGGGAGAGAGGACCCTGATGGCGGGAAATGAATGGGCACCAATGATTAGAGTGCAAGCTATCCACGGGAGTGTTAAAGGAGCGTGCTGTAAGAGGGCTAGCGGGGCTGGCGGGGGTCGGGGCGTTTAAGTCTGCCTGGACTTCCACTTGGAGGTGGGTCTGAGAGAGGAGATCCCCCTAGGAAAAGGTGGGCAGGCGAGGTGGAGAAAAAGCCGTAATTTCTCTCCTTTTGAGAAGGGCTTGCAATGGTCCTGGTTGCCTTAATCATGCCCATGTGAAGAGAGGCCAGCGGTGGGTAAGGAGTTTTGTCTGGGGGGAGGGGGTTGCCTGTCAGCCCTCGAAGGCAGCAGCTGGAAGCCCGCCGCTTGCTCACATACCACGCCTGCAGCGTGCACACGGCTCGCTGGAATGAGCCCGGAATGTCTCCTCTCCTCGCCCTCTGCAGACCGAGGAGAGCCGAGGGGAGCTGGGAGAGCCAAGCACGTTAATGGCAGCTGCAAACCTGTAGGCTTCTCGGTCCCCTTCGAACTCTGGCAAGGGCTGCCTAGGCCCGGCTGACCCCTGCCCTCCCTTCCTTGCTCAGCAGCCACACGGGGGTGGGGGCGTCCTTGTTTGCTAGGTGGGTGTTGCGGGGAGGGTGTACCCAGGTGTAGTGGTGGCACATGTTTCAGGGATGCACCCACGTCTGTGCATGTCAGCAGCTGTGTCTGCATACTAGCGTGTCATACATGTTCACGCTCCAAGTGGCACGAATGCGGGATTGACATTTCTGCTCCTGTCTGACTTTGGACCTTCTCCTCTGTAAAATGAAGAGACTTGTACCAGAGCATCTCAGAGGGCCCTTTCAGCTCAAATGTTCACTGTTTCCACATGTAGGGCTATGGCTACTTAAAAAGTCAGAGCAGTGGGAAAAAAAATCAGCCAGGGCTTCCCTGGTGGTGCGGTGGTTAAGAATCCGCCTGCCAATGCAGGGGACACGGGTTCGAGTCCTGGTCCAGGAAGATCCCACATACCGCGGAGCAACTAAGCCCGTGCGCCACAACCACTGAGCCTGCGCTCTAGAGCCCGTGAGCCACAACTACTGAAGCCTGCACGCCTAGAGCCCGTGCTCTGCAACAAGAGAAGCCACCGCAATGAGAAGCTTGCACGCTGCAACGAAGAGTAGCCCCCGCTCACCGCAACTAGAGAAAGCCCACGTGCAGCAATGAAGACCCAACGCAGCCAAAAATGAATAAATCAAATAAATAAATTTATTTTTTTAAAAAATGAGCCAAACCAGTTGTGACGTTGGTTGTCGACACTTCAGATGTTTAGGTTTGAAGATTCAACTTTCAAAAGGCCAGTTACTTGGCATCATGTAACATCTGTTCGCTTTCCACCCGGACTGTGGCATGATGGTGTTTGTCTATTTGCTGTGTGTTTACATGTATGTAAGTGCAACTATGGGTGCGTGTTTAAATTGCATCACAGAATATTAGAGCTGAACGAGATCCTGGAGGTCATCTAACTGAATCCCTTCCATTTCTGATTCATTTATTCAACAGCCCTTTTGTGAGCCCGGATCTGTGCGGGGGAGCTGCAGAGATAAATAAGACATAGTTTCTGCCCTCCAGGAACTCACCTCTAGCAGGGGGGAGAAACATGTAAACAAACAATTACAATACAATGTGATAATAGAGGTATAAATCCTATGCTATGGGAGCCCAGAGGAAAGGCCAATTAATTCCGCCTGGAGGTGTCTGGGACAGAAACTACAGTGACAGTCTCACAATCATTCTACAGCCAATGAGCTTTCACCTTCACTTTCCTACTTCCAAAATATTCATCCTTGTTCTCCTAACCAGCCTTCTTCTCAGGAAATCTAGGAAGATGCACACTAGGTCTAGGTAACCAGGAGAACCTAGAAACTCCTAGTGAGCTGGGAGTGAGAAGTTCCCGGCTGGGAGTATAAGGCTATGAGAAGAGAACCAGCACCTCTACACAAAGGGCCTGTCTGCACAACCGTAAAAGGATTGGCCAAGTGGCATGCTAGGATCAGCACCACCCACTGGGATCCACCGTGACCCCCACCCCTCTCAGCTCTAGGCCAGGGAGAGCCATAGTTGCAGATAGTTGAGTGAGGTTGCCTGGTGTTGGAGGGATGGAGACTGAGAGGGAGGCCAAGGGAACTGAGACTCCAGTCCTTCTTGCCTGGCCAAAGGGGTGTGTGGATGGAGAGCGCCTTCAACAGGGCGTGCCCTTTGAGTTTTCTGCCCGAGGAACGTGGCTGCGTTAGGCATCCTGTCTCCCTTGCCCCGGCAGCCCTGGTTAACAGCAGTGCACGTTACTGCGATGGTTGCTGATGGGGTAGCCGTAGTCGGTGCGGAGGGCAGATTAGAGCGAAGCTAACTGGCGGAGGGGAGGGGACACAGTAACTCTGGACTCGACACCAGAGGTTCCAACCTCTGTCCTACCTGCCCAAGAGATAGCTGTGGGAGGCTAACTTCCAGCCCTCAACCTCCACCCCACCTAGCGTCCTTCTCCCTCTCCGCGGGCAGAAGACAAACCACCCTCGGGGCCTACCACCACCCACCCACCCGCAGGGCGGGAGCACTCCCTCCCCCTCCCACCCCTCGATCCCTAAAGCCAGGAGATGCTACGGCGAAGGGAACCCTGGGAGTGCGCCTTGAATGACCCCCCAAACACATCTGGATTTTTGGAGTTCGGGCCAGCCCCCGAAACGGACCCCAGGGAAGTCCGCCAGAGGGAGGGGGCGGGGGAAGGGAGCGGCAGAGCCGAGCGAAGGGCCTGCCGTTTAGGACTCCCGGCCCCACGACTAGGACCGTCCCAAACTTCCTGTTTCTTCCGGCCGCTCTGACCCTGGGGCTGCAGCTCCGAGATAGCTCGGGGCCTGGAAGTGCATGCTGGGTAAGCGCAGACGGACAGAGTAGGCGAGCTGCTCGCTGTCGCTGTCGCCGCGGCGCAGGGCCGGTGTGGGCGCGCGCTCGCCTTCCTTCCCCGGCGGTCACGCTTTGCATGTGGGATGGGCAGCGGGCAGGTGGCAGGGAGGCCCCCGCGCCCAGGGCTCTGGGAGGAGCTTAAGCCGGGGCGGGGGCGGAGGGGGAAGGGGAGGAGGTGGCCGAAGGGGCGGGGGTGTGGGCCGGGAGTTTCTGCATTTTAAAGGGAAGCCGAGTCGTCTGCTTCGGAGGCCGAAGTTCGAGCCGACCTCGCCGCGCCGAGTGCAGGAAATCCTGGAGGGGCAGCGCAGCCGGATCGGCCCCGGCCCGGCCCCCGGCTCTCGCGCCCCCCTGAAGCCCTAGGGGGGTCGTTTAGGGCGAGTAAAAGGAAGCCCTTCTTTACTCTGCGAGGAGGAAACTTAACGGAACGGGTGACCCCCTCCCTCCCCAAAGGTGGGCCAGATTTAGGATTAAAAAAAAAAGTGTGGGCAAATACCCGACTCCAGAGAAAAACTAAGGTGATCCCAATCGCGGAGGGGGTGAAGGTAGGAAAGGACAGCCCTTCCCTCAGTGCTTCCGTCCTCAAGATAGACGGCATGGAGTGGGGGGCCTGAAGCAGACGACGCTCGACTGCTATCCTGAGGTGCCTTCTCCCCAGCAGCCCCACTCTCCTCCCCGATGCTGCTACTTAGTTCCCGCTTCAAGACGCCGGGGGAGAGAAGTCGCCGGGGAAAGATAGTTAACTGCGTAACGAGGAGATTAACCACCCCCCGACCCGCACCTTCCTTTGGGGCCACACCCCCTGAACGCCACCGCATCTCCCACTCCCATCACCTCTCAGTAGTCCCCACTCTCTGGCTTCGCCACGTGTTTGCGTGGCATCTCGATGAAACTGGTAGTTATGCTCTCGACCTGGGGTCGAGGTTGGATATAGGACCAAGCAGGGTGGGAGGTACGGCACACAGGGGCCCACTTCACAGATTATTGCTCCTATTTTGAAGATGAAGAAACTGAGGCAGCCCAGAGAGCTTGGACGTTTGCTGAGCTCACACAGGGAATTAGTAATAGAGGTTAAAACACACCTTGGAGATGGGGTAGGGGTTGATGTTTAAGACTCAGATTAAGCAATCACATCCCCCCACCAAGTCTCTCCAGACTCCATGCCTCCCACTAGCTGGGTGCTACCTTAGCAATCCTCTCTTATCCTCTCTCTGATGGCACAACGCACTTAGGGTTTGTTTTGGTTTTTTTTAAATCACGTTTCTGTCACCCATGCGCTGCTGGACTGTGAGTGCCTCAATGATGGAGACAGGGTCTTGATATTTATTATGTGATCTCAGTACCTAATAAAATGCCTGGCACATAGAAGTCATTCAATAAATGTTTCTTTTTTGAACAATGGAAATCAGGAGTCCAGACTCCCAGCCCTTTTCAAGTCAAAATGCTCTCTTATCCCATAACTAAGACCCGGCACAACCAAATAAATAAATAAATATTTTTCTTTTAAATGCTCTCTTATCTACCCATCCACCTACACACCCGGCTTAGAAGTACCCCTTTAGGCGCAAGATCTTTCTATTGCCACATATCCCTGGTGCTGGACTCTGCAGTTAGAGGGGCTTTCAAAAGTAGACACGGGGGGGGGAGGGGCCGTCTTGGGCTGACTGGCTAGCTCACCTAGCCAGGGGCAGGCTCAAGCTGCCCAGTTACAAATCTGTTATGTATGTTCTGTACTCTGGTGCCCTTCTCCCGAACCAAAATATAGCAGGCAGTGCAAACATTTATGCAAATGAGCCAAGAGCCCTGCTGCTTTCAAAAATAAATGATGGAGCCCGTATCAGTAGTTGCAGTGTGTCTTGGCAGGGTTTGGAAGGGGCCCTGCCCGCCCCTTGCTAGTTCTCTCGGGAAGCCAGGCACAGTGAGAAGCAGTGTCCCCTACCCCCGTAGTTTCCCCCTCCCTTCCAAAACTACAAACAGCCACAAACCACATGGCCCACAAGCAACCGAGATTTGTGGCCTTTGGAACCTCCCAGGGCAGGGGTCAGTAGGGAGGTCAAAGGGGGTGTAGGCATCACACAGTCCAGAGTCATTACTCTAATGCCCTCTGGGAGAGTTTCAAATCAATGGGCCTATTTGTCCTCCCTCCAGGGAGGACTGGGGGTAGGGCAGTGGGGGTCCATTATCATGCCCACCCCCACCCCCCATAACACTGCCTCCAAAAAGCTCACTGAAGGCCTGGTAGCCTGCAAATCTCCCCACTACCAGAAAATCAGAAACCGGAAGTGGGATGATTTCTGTGGGGATGGGCAGACAGGACGCGTTCTTTGGATTCTAGGTTCGGAATCTAGGAGTCTGGACTTTCATTTGGGAGTCTGTGGCATTTACAATGCCAGTGGGGTAAGCCAGGGCCACTGTTGACCCCCCACATTTTGGTAGCCAGCCAATTTCCAGCAAGATTGTGCCCTGGCCCATGATTGTCCCTATTCCTTCTGGGAGAGTTTTAGAATCACTCGCTGTGGGAAAGAGGCGAGATAGTATAGTGAGTGGTTGAGGGCCTGGACTTGGGTGTTGGCCAGACCTGGATTCCAAACCCAGCTCTGCCACTAACCAGCTGTGTGACCTCTTCAAGTTACCTTCTCTGAGCCATAGTTTCCTTATCTGTTAAACTGGGATAATAATAGTACCTACCACATGAGACTGTTATTGGATTAAATATGATGTGTACTATGCACTTGGCACTTGCTTACGTGCTCAATAAGTTGTAGCTGTGGTGACCATTCTTAATAAGTTTTATTTTTATACATCTTTATTGGAGTATAATTGCTTCACAATTGCAAGTTAAGTATTGTGTTACCTGTTACCTATCAAACCTGGGGCATTTCTCAGCTCAAGTCCCTCCCTAAGATCCTGGAGAGATGGAATTCCTTCCGGCACCCCTCCCCTCCCAGCATTTGGGTAATTGTTATCAGGATTGGCTCGGGATATGCCTAAGGTGCGGCAAGGGTGGCTTTGGCCACAGGCAGTATCCCTTGAGGGAATTTAGCTTTATTGACTAAAATGGTTTTAAGTTGTGGTCAGCGCGGGGGGGGGGGGGGCGGGGGCGGGGCTCAGGGAAACTGTCCCTCCGTAAGCTCTAAAACACATGCCCATGGTATCTGGGGCCAGGCTAGTGCCATGGCTCTAGGCACCAGCTAAGCGTGCATTTACAGTGAGGCAGCTTTGAAAATGGTTTGCCTGATTTACTTGATAACTTCCATCTCTAAATGGCCTTTGTTTAAAAATTTACCCTGGTATGGAATGAGAGAGAGTTCACTTTTAATTCCAAATTTTGGAGGCGGGGGTTGGTAGGCCAGGGAGTGGCAGTTCGCTAAGTGCTGGCCAAGATGGGCAGGGAAACACAATCTGGTTCTGCCAGAAGTTCACGAATATGTAGGTCCAGCTCTGCTTTTGCAGGGCACTTTCGGATTCATCCTTTTTTTCATTGAGTTTGTACTGCAAAAGAGAGGGAGACTGAGTGTCTCTCATCAGACTCTGGCTCCCTGAGGTTGGAGTCCTTGTCATCCACCCTCACAGGACCAGGAGCCTTCCGACGGCGGGGTCCTAGTCTCCCCAGTTAGGCTGGCGGTTCCCCAGCCTGGGAACCGAGAGCGTTGCCTCGGTCCTCGGAGCGTCTCCCCCCACCGGCGCCCGGTGCATTCCTTGATGTTCGAGGCGCCCGGAGGCTCAGCACCCGCGGCAGAGCGATTGGCGCGAACGGGGAAAGGATGATGCCTCGGGGGCCCTAACTCCCCAGACCTCTGGCTGGGGAGGGGACGGGGGAGCTGCAAGCCGCCCGCGGAGGGAGGGGCCACGTGGTGGGGAGCTGCAGAGGGGTGCCCCCGGAGTCCGTCCGAGCCCTTTTGTCTGTCCCCCGCGCAGAAGCCCCCTCCCCAAAGAGGGCTGGCATCGGGGAAGGAGGGAGGTCCGGGCAAGGGGTGGGGGGGAGAGGGGAGGGAGGGAGAGGAGAGGGAGCGAGCACTATGGGGGCTGGGAGAGGCTGGAGGGGTGGAGGGGCCGGAGGCCGAGCCGAGAGGAGCGGCCGGAGCTGCCCGAGAAGGCGAGGAGGAAAAAACGGAGGAAGGAAACCCATCCTGCCCCCAACACCCGAGTGTCTCCTGTTACCAACCGAAAGGTGCTGCCTCAGGAAGAGGTGATCGGAGCCGTTGAGAGCAGTCGGTCACGTGAACCGAGGGGGGGCGGAGAGAGAGCGAGAGAGAGCGAGAGCAAGAGAGCCAGTGCGAGAGAGAGCCGACAGACAGACCGACCGACAGACAAAGAGCCCAAGAGGGAGGCCGGCGGGGCCCGCGAGAGAAGGAGGAGCCGGAGGGAGGGCAGCGCGGCCCCGGGCCTCCCCCTCCCTTTCCCTCTCCTCCCCAGCCTCAACTCTCAGGTCTCCCACTTGGGGAGACCAGTGATCCAATGAGGGCCGGAGACCCGATCCTCCCGCAGAAGGAGCCCTTTATTCCCCTCGCTGTCTCACTCTGCCCATGCAGCTAGGCTTGACGCTTCCCCATTCCTGGAACGACAAAATCAGCTGTAATTGGGCCTGGTAAATACTCCTTTCTAGCTTGCAGAATAAGGGCAACTCCCTGTTATCCGCAGGGGGGCTTCCCCAGGGCCCTGGGAATCCGGAATCTTCCAGACCTTAGAGCTACCCCCGTCCCTGCAAGTCCACTGGGAATTGGGACCCCGCGGGGTAGACACTGTTGTCCATTGGGCAACAAGAAATGAGGTTTGGGTGAGGAGTCCACTGTGCCAGGCACTGTGCTGAGTCCGGGGGCTGCTGAGATGGACAGCACAGCTGAAAGGCTGTGACCTCCCTTCTGGGAGCTTCCGCCCTAGGAGAGGCGGTCACAGTCGGACAGTCAGAGTTGACTGTGAAAGGGCTCTACCCAGCACTCGGAAAGAGCTAGAGGGAGTATGGAAGAAGGAGAAATGACCGAGGAACTAACTGCAAGGCTTCTTGGAGGAGCATGGCCTTGAAGGCTGAGGAGAGCTCTGGAGTCTGGGGGATGTAGGTGCAGGTGGAGGGATTAATCTGAGCAGAAGGTCTGGAGCACAGGCTAGCTCCTTCTAGCAGGAACCTGCACTGGTTCATAATTATAAAGATAAATTTGCTGTTTTAAAACAAATTGGATTGTAAACATTGATATTTTTCTTGATCTAATTGCAGGCCCTACTGCTGGCCCCTTGTTCATGCTGATTACTGGGAATTGGCTATAATTTTACAAAGTGCTACCAGTTCAATGAAAACTTTCCTCAGCCCACTTTTTCCACTTTTTCCATTGGGGAAGCACGGGCTAGAAGGAAATGAAGTCAGTATCCTGTCCCCTGTCCCCCCTGCCCCACAGGGCTAGGAGGTGACCACCCACTGATGAGTCTGGGCCAGGGGCACAGAGAGGTTTGCCTTGGTCCTGCCCTCCCCTCTCACTGCCTGCTTGGCCTCACCATTGGGGTCACTGGGCAGGGATTCCGAATCCAGATTCCAGGTCCCTGTGAGCAGGTCAGGTGTTCCTTGGCTATCCCAGGCCTTGCATATTGGCATATTAATCGTGTGAATTCCTTTATCTTTCATCTTTTTTAGTTTGCAAGATACCCGTCAATTCCCTGTTATCCTCAGGGCCTTCCAGGATGCTCTGAAATTCCAGCGTCTCCCTGAGCTTAGTTAGACCCCCTCCCAGCTCCAGCCCGCGAGGAGCTGGGGCCTGACAAACACAGGGGTATTTCAGTGGAAGGAAGGACATGGTAGCTACAAGCCTTGGGTGGCAGGCCCAGTACATGGAGTCCCCAAGATTAGGGATATCACTTGAGATATGACTAGCTGGGTTGCTCAGGGCAAGGGGACCCAAGTCTCATAGGAAGGTGTATAGCCCTAAAGGTACCCTTCTCAACATTCTGGTGAAAGGGCCGTCTCTTCCCCAAACACCTTGTAGACACACGGTATTAACATCACCACAATGAACTTTTTACGACTGTTACTCATTTATTCCTTCATTCAGTCCGTTTATTCCACAAACATTTATTCAGCATCACTGTGTGCCCGTCTGTGTTCAGGACTGGGGACTGAGTCCCTCCCCACCAGGAACTCCTGCTCTACTGAGAAAGAGATCACAAATTCTGAGGAATGGGAGAGAATGCTTCCCTTTGTTCCTAATCCAAGAAGGATTAATTAGTTGAAGAAAGGGACAGTTGGGAAAAGGTAGAAAGCACATGTTCATTGTCAAAAATTTGGAAAATAGAAAAAAGTAGAAACATAATTTTTAATCAATAATTTTTAATTATGTCACTTCCGAGCTGTGTGGATTTTAGCTAGTTAGCCTCTGGGACACTCAATTTTCTCACCTGTAAAGTGGGAGTAATTGCCTCACAGGGTTGTTGTGCAAAGACGTGATAATTTATCTAAGTAAAATGCCAAGCACAGACCTGATACTTAATAGGTCTTTGATAGTTTGCCTGTACCTAGTATTGTTAAATAACTACCATCCAAAGACAATCAACTGCGGTCAATATTTTGGTGCATTTCCTTCCAGTCTTTTCAAAAATGCATAGTTTTTCCATACAATTTGTGATATACCATCAATATACCATTTTATAGCGTGCCTTTTTTATTTTTACTTAAAATTATAATAAGAATTTCCTCATGTTATTAAAAAGATCCTTGTAAACATCATTTTATTGACCATGTAATAGCCCCTTGTGTCGATTCCTGTTGCTTTTTAAAAGCTCCCAGGTTATATGTCAATTATTTCTCAATAAAGCTGGGAAATAGAAAATAAACAAATAAAATAAATGAAAGCTCCCAGTCCTACTGTCTCCTTTATCCTTTACCCATGACCAGCCCGGCAATACCATGTCTTTGCTGAAGACAATTATGGAAGCACCTGTTTCCCACCCGCCACGTTCAGATCTAGTTATTTTCTGTGACATGGATTGGTCCTTTCACCTGGGCGTTTCCACAAGTGTCTGCCCTTCCATACACTCATTGGCAGCCAGACATTCTCAGGCCGTGTGGTACCATGTTGTAACTCAACACAGTGCCTGCCTCAGAGGACCCTCTCCTCCTCCCCCTCACCACCTTTGCCTCTCCCCACTCCCTAGCCTGCCCCTTAAGCTTGGGCTGCGAGTTCCTTAAGGACTCTCTGGATGCCAACTCCACTTCCACCCTTCCAGCCAGAGATGGCACCTCCACTGCTCTACAACCTCAGTTTCAGTTTTTTTGTTTTCGTTTATGTTTTTTGTGGCCACACCTCACGGCTTGCGGGACCTCAGTTCCCTGACCAGGGATCGAACCCGGGCCACAGCAGTGAAAGCCCAGAATCCCAACCACTAGGCCACCAGGGAACTCCCAACAACCTGTTCTGATGTCACCAAGAAAATAGACCAGGAGACAAGCACTGTAGCCTCTGGCAGGTCTCAGGAGGGCTATAGATCAAGCTCCTGTGTCTGGAGGAAGCTTAGTAGGTCCTCCTCTCTCCTGGGCGTTGCCACAGATGACAGTGAGAATTACACAGAATAAGGAACCAGTGAGGTGGGTGGAGTGGGAGTGGGTGCTTGTCTTGGGGCATTTCTTTTTTCATTAGGTAAGCACTTCTAACCCCTCTGAGTTTCTCCAAATGGGGGCTGGAATCGTCAAATAGATGTCTTGCTATGGGGAGACCTAAAGTCAGCAGACATGTTTCTTAATGCAGTCCTCCAGCTTAAAGAGAGAGAAGTCCTGAGATATCCAGAGTGTTCAGTGTGAAGCAGGCAGTCTGGGGTTCTAGAACAGGAGACTTCCCTTGGGGAGAGGAGAATGAAAAACCCTCTGGTGTTCTAGGAGAGACAAGGAATTCTAGTCAATGGGACAGTCCCAAGAGCAAAAGCTCATTCGGTGGACAATGTCACGCATTTCACGTCGGTGGGAAGAGAATGGATTATTTAACAAATGGTTTGTGGATATCTGATTATTTTGGGAAAAAAGTTAGCACCTCATGCCATCTGCCAATGTAAATTCCATAGTTAAATCCTAGTAGCCTGATGAGTCAGGTTCTTGGTTGCAAACCACAGAATCTAATTCGAACTAACTGAAGCAGGAAAGGAGTTTGTTGGGAGGCTATTGGGGATCTCACTGTGACCGTGACTATGTTAAAGAACCAGCCTCAGGAAAAGGGTAGGAAGCAGGGGAGGCAGGCACAGTCAGGATCATGCCAAGGATGTGCTTGCCCGGGATGCTGTGACTGCATGGTCCCCTCCAGAGACTTAACTGCTGCTCTTCTGCATGTCTGGCTGCTGAGATCTCCAGGAATAATTGCTTTTCTCCCCTGCAGTGCTGTACCACTCAAGTTCCAAAGTCCAGAGGGAGAGAGGGCATCTGACTGGCACACCCTGGGCCATATCCCTGCTACCAAGCTGCTGGTGGATAGAGAAAGGGAATATCTGCCTTCGTGTGTCTTGGGATTTGCTTCAAATCATCAGAGTGCTTGAATACTGAGCAACTCAAAATAAAAAATGTCCAAATACAGTTGCTGATGCTTCCTGAGCACTATCAATTTGCTATACATATTCCCCTTGCCCCACTCCCTACCCTGCCCCCTAAGCCTGAGATGGGGGTTCCTTAGGGACTCTCTGGATGCCAGTCCCGTTTCCACCCTTCCAGCCAGAGATGGCACCTTCATTGCTCTACAAATTCTTTACATATATTATTTCATTTAATCCTGAAAACCACCCTGTAAGTTGGAAACTATTATTATCCCCACTTTATAGTGGAGGAAGATGAATATGCCCTTGGTCACAGGGCTAGTAAGTAAGGGGTGGAGCTGATTTTGGTCCCAGCTCCATCTGACTCCAGAGCTAATGCTTGCACTTATACACTCTGCTCCAGAGTGGAAAAGAACAGCGAGCAATAAGACCATAAGCAACCTAGAAGAAAATAGGGGCATATTCCTCTGGTCCTGAGAATAGGGGAAGTCTTTCTAGACATAAAGGTAAACAAAGAAACAATAAAGGACATGAAAATACAGATTTGGCTATGTAAAACTTCTGTATTTAAAAAATAATAGCACCACAAGCAAAATAAGACGGCAAGAAGTATTTACAATATTTGACAAAGTTTAAGTAAGTATCTTTGATATATAAAGAAGTCTTACAAATCCACATGAAAAAGACAAACATCTCATTAGAAAACTAGGCAAAGGACATGAATTGGCAATTTGCAAAACAAGAAACACTAATGGCCATTAAAGTAGGAAAAATATTCAATATTGCTAAAGAAGTGCAAATACTGAGATATTGACATACAATTTTTTACCCATCAAGTTCACAAACATATATGTATACATTTTAATTTATTTTAATAATAGTTATTTAAATAATACTCTGTTGGTAAGAGTTTAGGGAAGCATGTTTAAAAAATCAGCTTGATTGATGGATACTTTAGCTACAATTAATGTCCATTTAAATGGTGCAATTTAATGAGTTTTGGTATATATATCTACCCGTAAAACCACGGCCACAATCAAGATACAGAACATATCCATCATCCCCAAAACTTTGCTTTTAATAGTCCATATCTTCCCCCATGTCTCTCCCCAGGTAAACATGGACCTGCTTTCTGTCACTATAGTTTTGTTTGTATTTTCTAGAATTTCATATAATGAGATTATACAGTATATAGTATTTTGGTCTAGTTTCTCTCACTCAGCATAAATGTTTTTGAGGTTCATCCACGTTGTTACCTGTATCGGAGTTTATTCCTTTGCATTTCTGAGTGGTATTTCATTGTAATAAATATACTATTAAAAAATTATTTAACCGGTGATAGTTATTTGGGTTGTTTCCAGGTTGCACTGACTGGGTTATTGTGAATAAAGCTGGTATGAACATTCTGGTAGGAGTGTAAACTAGTAAAATATTTGAATAGGTCAATTTGGTTCTGTGTGTCAAAATATTAAAAATACACCTATCAAAATTACATGATGTACACCTATCAAAATTACATGATGTACAAGGTTTGCTTCAAAATAATCCATTGGCAGGAAGAAACAGGTGAAGGTGTAGGTGAAAAAAGATCAGCCATCAGTTGATAATTATTGAAACTAGGAGATGGGTACATGGGGGTCTGTTAAACTATTTTACCTTTGCGTATGTTCCAATCATAACATTTTAATACTCACACCTCTTGATCCAGTTTTTCGTAAAACCACATATGCACAAAAGACGTCCATAAGAAATTATATTTATAATAATGGAAAAAGCTAAACGATCTAAATACCCAACAAAAGAGTGGGTAAATAAATTACGGCACATTCATTGAACAGAATACTATGAAGTCTTTAAAAATCATGTTTTCAAAAAATATTTAATGACCTTGAAAATTACAATATACATTTTATATAAAAATGTAGGTTACAGACCAGTTATATACAGCATGATTCCACTTTATTTAAAATATATAGTAAAATACAAAGACTGGAATGTTAATGATGGTAAGCTATGTGGTAGGATTACAAATGTTTTTTATGATCTTCACAGTTTCCTGTATTTTCAAAATTTCTACAACGAGCATGTGATACTTTTATAATGTTTTTAATGAAAGAAAAATAGTATTTCTTTTTCCTCTGGTCTTTTGCATTCTTTTGAACTCTCTTCCCTTACAGTGTCTTATTTTTAACTCTACAAGATCAGTAGAACAGCTTTTTTACATTCCCACAGACCCAAAGTAATACATTCTCAAAACTAGATGGAACCTTAGAGACTAAGACTGATCCCATTTTTCAGATGAAGAAACTGAAGATCAAAGAAGGGAAGTGACTTATTTGAGGCCAGCCACACAGAAAATGGGTGTCAGAGTCAAGACTAGAAGTCAAGCCCCCTGAGGCCAACTCTAGGGATGTTTCACTGCCTTCTGGAAGGGATCCCAGGTAACCCAGCTCCTGACAGGGAGCGTGACTGGACATTCTTGAATAGGAGGCCCCAAAGATAAGACACCTGCCCTGACTTCTAATCCTGGTCCTAACCCTGGCTGCAGACTGAACCCAACCCCATTAATCCAGGCCTCAATGGACCCCTCAACTCCACACGCAGACCAATCTCCCCAGCCCTGGCCAGAGGCTGAATTCAGATCTGTGTTGCACAGGGAGCCTTTTCTCCACCCTCACCCTCCATCATACAAATCTGTATGATGGAAAGGCTGACAGGGGCAGAATATAGGTGAATCGATACAACCTTCTCCCTTCAAGGGTCAAGGGCAGCACTTTCCCATAGGCAGGCAGTCAGGCAGGCAGGCACCTCTTAACTAGAAAGACAAAGGCAAGTCCAGGGCTCCAACGGAGGATACTCAGAGCCAGCGTTCTAACTTGGGGAGAGTCTGGCTCCTCTTGAGAACATCTCTCCTATCCTTCCATGTGGCTCTCTGGGGCCCTCAGCCTGCTGGATCAGAAAGATCAGGCCCGGAGGCCTTTCCCGGGGTCCCCGAGTTAGCTGAGGGAAGGGAGCGGCCCAGCGTAGGGCGGTTCTTGAAAGGCCTTTGGGAAACAGGGGCGGGGCGCAGGGGTGGGGAGTGTTGAGAGCTGCTGGAGGGGCGCCAGAAAAGATCGAGGGAAAAGATGCGACACGTGACGCCTGGTTAAAGGAATTGGAGCTACAGGAAGGAATGGACCATCCTCTCTTCACCTTCATTCCCGGAAACTCTGTCAGAACTCCGTCATGTTGGGAACCCCAGCGGAGGGGACTGGGACTCCCTCAGGGATAAGGAGTTCGCCAAAGTTGAAAAGGAATTTCTCTTCCTGCGAGATAATTGGACCAGTGCCTCAGTTCCCCCTATCTGTACAATGGGGCAGCAATAGCCTTCCTGGCCCTTCTTCCTTGGGGAGATAAGTGAAAATGCATAAGAATCGGGTACAACGTTGTTGAAGCATCTCTGGTTTCAGGCTCAGCTGGGAGGGAGGTACACGTCACACTAAGAGGGTTATAATCCATTTTGGTGCCTTTATTGACAGGCACTGGAAGGCTGGGCATTTAGCTTAGGCCTTTTTAAGGGCTACGCCACAGCTCCTCGCCCCCCCCCTTACATTTCCAGGGGTGGTATTGGGAGGAAGGGAGGGGGCTCAACCCTCGCCTCTCCATCCTCCCTGGCCCAGCAGGGGAAACCTATTCCAACATCACTGCTCAAAGATTAAGGCGACCCCTCAATGTTCAGCATCTTGCCAAGTGGAAAGAATTCCTTTGGGGGCATAAGGTGGCCCCATCTCTGAGTCTGTGGAACACTGTCGTCCAAAACTTCACTGTTTGGAGTTCCTGAAATCTGGAAAATGAGCTGTCTCTTTCTAGCTGTAATTGTGTGTGTGTGTGTGTGTGTGTGTGTGTGTGTGTGTGTGTTGGGGCGGTTTGTGGGGGAGAGGGAGGTGAAGTAGGTAAAGGGGAGGGAAATGGCAGGTAGTATTGCAGGTATTAACCTGCCCAATAGATTTTGTTTCCCCTCCCACAAATGCTTAGGAAAAAAAAAAAAAGATCCGCAAAGCCAGAGAGGAGCTTCAGGGTGAATCTTCTGTGGTTTAAGGCTTTTCAGACCCCAGTTAGCCCTCTGCCCACCTGAGCAAATTAAAGATAAGGATGAAAAAGTAAAAAGAAGAGATCAAGGTAAACATGTGACTCTCCTTTTTACCTACATCATGATCTTCATAGAAAAGATGCCAGTGGCAGCAAAGCTACAAACCCAGGTGACAACATGGAGGAAGCAAGGACCATGGGAAGAAAAAGGAAGCTGACCACGTGTCTTTCTTGAAAAACTTTCCTTTATTTCTCTATAGTCCAAACTGTGAGCTCAAGGGGCTTACAGTGTGGGCAAGGAAACAGATTATAAGAAACTAGAGAACAAGGCAAGAGAGCAGAGCATCAAGATTCAGGTTAAAAAAAAAATCAGACAGGATGAAAAAGTTGAGAGGTGGTCAGAATCAGGGAAGGTTTCTGGGAGGAGGTGAATCTTGAACCTTGACTTGGAAAATTCAGGTATGGAAAGAGGTAGGGAGGGTATCAGACTAGAGGGACACCACGAATCTGAATCCATGTGCGGTGGGGGGTGGTGCCAAAGAACAAAGGCTGCAGAGAGCAAGGTTTGTTCAGGGAGGCAGCATGGCTGAAGAGGAGGGTGCTGTGTTGCAAGGTCATTGTGCAGATCTGAAGAGAATGTACTGTACTGAGGGGGGTCAAGGAAAGACATGTTGTTTCCTTTTGAGAACACTGGGAGCAGGGAGAGACTTTGTCTCCCTTTTGGGAACACTGGTCCCAGGCGATGTGGGAGAGGCTTCCACAATTTCCCCAGCCCTTGGGACACACACAGCGCTCAGCCCTCTGACCCCTTGCACCCCGTCTTCCTTCCATGCTTACAGGGCTAAGGGGTGATTTATAAAATAAGAATACTGACCCCACAAAGATCAGTGTAATTATTTTACAATCCTACTGTGAACATGCAGGCTGCTGCATGGGTGTGCATGCGTGTGTGCATGCACGTGTGTATGCACGCTACAGTGCAAGGACACACACAAAGCATGTCTTGCATTTTGTCAAACTGAAGCAGAGCAGGTGGCAACCTGCTTGGCACTCTTTGAGGCAGGCTGCACAGCATAGCAGAAGAGCACAGGACTTAGATTTGAATCTCAGCTCTGCCACTGTCCATCTGGGGGACCTAGGTAAGTCCCTTCACCTCTCTGAGTCTCGTTTTCTCATCTGCAAAATCAGGATAACAGTACCTCCCCCAATAAGGTGAAGGTGAAATGAGATCAACAGGAAACCACCTGGCTCATAATAGATACTCAAGCATGGACAACTTTTTATATTAATTACCCAACTCCCCCAGGCCCACATCACCCCCCCACCCCGGGAACCTGCTGTGCAAGCCTGAATTCCCACCGTTTCCCACCAAGCCTCAGCTCCTTTGTTGAAAGAGCTGTTCCAGGCAGTGCTAGGCACTGTTTGTGTGGGATGCAGGACACAAACATGAAGCAGAAACAAATGTGGCAAAATCTTGATATTTGTGGAATCTAGGTGATGGGTGTGCGTTGTGTTATCTAGTCCTTTGTGTGGGCTTGAAACCCAAAGTATAAAGTGAAGCAGAAGCCCTCCTCAGCTGCAAAAAAGGTTACATCTATCCCACAGGAGAGCAGCAAGCCAGCAACTAATTTTTATGCCAGGCAGAATGTGCAAGGAGGCCCTCAAAGAGGGACTACTGAGTGCTGCAAACCCAGGCGGGTGGGCGGGAAGATGACTTCACCTGGGGCACTGTGGGCAGCTTCCCAGAGGCAGGGGCAGTTCAGCTGGTCCTTTGAACAGGAGACTTTGATTTGCAGAGAACAGGGTTGGGGGCCTGGTTACAGTGGTCCAGGCTCAGAGAACAGTTGCCAACTGCATAGACTCTGGCACAGACCTGACTGGTGTGCTTTGAGAACTGCAGTCCAGCTGGGTGTGGCCGGAGGGAGAACACATTAACCCCTGAGTGCTCAATAAACAGTTGTGGAGAAGGCTGAATTGATCAGGTTAATCTGCTCTTTGCTAGTGAAGGGCAGAGCCAGGAGGGGGCCTATTTCAGAGCTCAGCTGGGAGATGTGGATGAAGGAGCATGGAGCTTGAGGACTGAACTGGTTCCTGGGGTGTGGGGTTACTCCGGGTGTAGAACTGGAGGGGAGAGGGTGAGTGCCTGGGGGCGGGGTGTTGGCTGGGCCTGCTCAGGGCCCAGAGTACAAGGCAGAATTTTCAAGGAGGCAAAACAGAGCAGCATCACGGCCAACGAAGGGTGAAAGTTCTCCCCTGCCCGTGCCACCTCAGCCTGTTGAAGGCCCAGAAATCCCCTGCCATCTGTTTGCATTCTTTCCTAGGCACCTTGAGGATTTTTTTTCCAAGTTAAAGAGGCTCCTATGCAACCACAAGACCTGGGGAGGGGGTGGCATGCTAAGCCAGTACTAGCTTAACTCCTTACCTGTGCAGAGAGAATTTTCTAAACCAGTACTTACCAACCTTCCAGACTGAGAGCAACACTCTCTTGAAACAGGAAGGGACAAAGGGAGAGGGGGCATCAGTGGAGCTGGCGAGTGAAGAGGGACACTCCATTTGGCTGAGGACAGACCTCCTTGGCAGGTGACAGGGAGGAGAGCGGGCCTCAAAAGGAGAGGAAGGGTCAAGAAGCAAAGGCCAACAACGTTGTCTAGGTCACAGTTATTTCTCCTGAGCGTCCTGTGGGCCCCTCCCTGACCCCTTCCTCCTCACTTTGGCCCCTCTCAGTACTGTGGTCCCCACCCGTCTTCACACACAACAGGAAGAAGGCAACTGAGAACAACCCAGAATACTCTCTATAGGATGGGTCTGGTTAGCTGGGGAAGGATGCCCAGGCCACTACCAGGCTGGTCTCCACCTGGGAGAGCCAGCTTAACTCAAGCTTCTTAGGCAGGTGCCAGGACAGAAGGCCCTAGAATCCAGCAACCCTGGAACAGGACAGTGATCCTCATGGGCTAGAGCTAATCCCGGGTTAAAGGGATGGCCTTGAGAAGTTGGAATTAACCAACCAACAGCATCCCTTTGCCAGCTATATTTGGGAGGTTCTGGGGACACCAGGGGTCCATGTTCACCTTTTATGGCTAATATCTAGCAACCAAAAGTCATTTATTTTTCATCTTCATTGCTGCCATTTTTGGAGTGTATACCATGTGCTAGGTACTTTATTATCATCAGTAATAGCTAAAAGGCGTGGAACACTTACAGCGTGGCAGGCTCAGAACTTGACTTGTATTATCTCAGTTCATCCCCACAACAGCCCCGTGATGGAGGTACTGTGCTGGTCCCCATTTTACAGAATGAAAACAGAAGTTCAGAGAAATGAAACAACTTGACTCATTGAAGGCCACATAGCGAACAACTGGTAGAGGCAGGATTCAAACTCAGTATGTGGGTCTCCAAAACCCACATACTATGTGCTTCAGCAGCCCGCTCCACAGTCTCCAGCGTGCTTTGCTGCCCTGCTCCTAACTAGCGATGCCTTCTCCCAATTAGTAGATTAGTCATGTGTTGACACTTCTAGTCTCAGTCTAATGGCTTGTTTATTTAACTGATGGATGCTGCTCCCCATTTGAGGCCATTAGCATTTAAACAAAACAAAACAAAACAAAACTGTTGAGGCTGGCATAGTGACACTGTGTTTACTGTTTTTCTCCCAGTGTTAATTGTATTTTCCAAATATGTATTTTGATGTGCTAACGGTCCCTAAAGAGAACATCGGAACAGTTTAGTAATCTCCTCATGTAGCTCCAGCCCCACTCCCCTTAATCTCCTTAGTGAGGGGGACAAATGGCTTGGGGACCAGCCTTGGCTAGGATGGGGAAGAGGGATGGTGACTGTCCCATTCTGAATAATTAGGGGGCAGAGAGACTGGGGCTGGGCTAGCAACTCTGTCCTTGGAGGCTAAGCCCTGGAGCATCCCCCCTCCACACTTGGGGAGGGAATTTCGTATTTCTTTCCAGGACAATAAGAACATCTGTGCCAAGGCAGAGGAGGAGGCCGGGCGCTCCGAGGCATCTCTGCCCGAGTCTCTTGACACTGTCCGATTGTTACTGTTTCAGTTTCTGCTTGGATCACTGACCGTGTCCATTTAGAGCAGGCTGGCTTGGGTAAAGACAGTGTAGGGCTGAGGAAGGACAGAGAGGACCTGTCCGACTGGGGGTGGGGGTGTGAGTTGGGCAGGGAGCTGGACTGACTCTAAAGTGACCAGGTTACAAATAAACCGCTGCAAAGTACGGGATCAATCTTGCATCCATAAATGGGAGGAAGGAGCACTTCCACTGTCCCTCTTTCCCTGGGGTTGATTGCTGTTGATCGGGTCCAGTTTGTTTGTAGCCTCCTTACTCTGACACAGTGGGGTTCAGCTTGACCTTGGGGTAAATGGATGAGGAGCTTCAGGTTTGATCCTTATATGGGACAGTTTGCTTTACAGGGAGAAAAAAACTGGCTACTTCCTTCCTCCCAGCTCCAGTTGCAAACTGATGGGAGTTAAAGTGGGGAGTTTACGGCTCCCTGCAAACCCATTCCCAGTACTGGAAAGTCACATCACCCAGTGTGTTCTGATGAGTGCAGCCGGTTCTGGCCCTATGAAGTCGGCCTGGGACTGGGAATGAACTAAGGCAGCTCCTTATTTTCTTCCTTACTCAGGACATCCAGCTCTGGAACTGGGAGTTCTGAGGACCAGGAGGAGGTAGGCATCTGCCTCCTGCATAATTAGCTACATCAGACTCAAAAAACATTGACGGCCCATCCCTTTGGGCATCATGCTGTGCCTGGCACGAGCTAGTAATCCCGACCCGGTCCTGGCCCTCCCGAGTTTACAACCTTAAGTCACACGATAATGACACAGATCCCAAAGGCGGGCAGTTAACAAATAAATCCACTTGTCCGCCAATCACAAGGGATCCATTGAGGGAGCCACAGAGACAAACAGGGCCCCCTTCAAAGAGCTTCCAATCTGGTGGGTAAATAGGTAAGACTGAGTGAGGGCTTGGGGGAAGAGGTTCAGGCGAGGAAACGCGGTCAATTTGGGCATCACCGAACAGACTGTTTTAGAAAAAAGTGCCCATTGACCTGTGGCTGGGTTTTCTGTTCACTTGAGCCGCGCCTGCCACCCCGGACTGAGGTTTAATTCCAGTCCTCCACGCGCGTGGGGTGGATACAAAGGGCTAGAGGCAACGTAGCTCTGCGCCCGGGAGGTGGGCAGCCCGGGACTGGGAGGCGGGGGCCGAGGCGATCCGCGTGGGATCGCCCCTTCTCCTTGGGTGGTCGGGGCGTGTCAGTGGCCCTCACCTCTCTGGGCCTCACGGTCCGCATCTAAGTTTCCTCAGGGTATTTTCGGGACAGTCCCCCTCCCACCCCATCCCGCTAGTCGCTAGTCCCTGCTGTGCACTGAGCGCTGGTGGCACAGGTTTAGGGCGGGAGCCGGGAGGAAGCTCTGGGTACAGTCATCCCATGCGGTAGGGTCGCAGCGTGTCCCCAGGGCGCGCCGGCCAGGCCCGGGTTGCGGGAGGCGCCGTGGCCCGCCCGTCCCCCAAACACTTCCGACGGGCGCCTGCGTCCCGGGCGGCCGTCGAGGGCCAGGCGGGGGAGGGGGCGACCCGGCCCAGGTTCGCGCTCCCGGGCCATGCGCCCGCCCACGAGGTGCTGGTGGCCGGGGGACGCCGGGGCTCCCCCGAGGGCAGGCTGCGCGCCTCGCGGGGCCGGGCCGCCGCAGGGCCTGAGCGGGCGAGCGGGCGAGGCATGTGTGTGTGCGTTTGTGTCTGTGCGGCGGGACTGCGCGGGAGAGCGAGCCGCCGACCCGGGAAGGGGTGGGTCGGGGAGCGGCGGCAGCGGCGGCGGCGGCGGCGGCGGCGGCGGCGGGAGGAGCGAGCCGGGAACCAGGGAGGTCGGCCGGGCTGGCGGGCCCGGAGCCGCGGGGAGGGAGGGCGGAGCGCCGAGGGCGGAGATGGGGCCGCGGGAGGGAGGGGGCCGGCGGGGCGCGGCCAGGGGGCGGGGCGCCGGGACCTGGGGAAGATAAGAGCGTGCTCGCGGGGAACGAGGGCGGGAGTGAGGGAGGGGCGGGGGACTTAGAGACCAAAGAGGAGACAAAAGGACGGGGTGGGTGGGAGGGGCGTAGACAAGCGGGGGTAGGGGAGGGGCGCCGGGGGACGCCTCGGAGGGAGGGTATGTGTGTACGGTGTGGGGGGGCTGGTGTGGGAGGGACTTAGAGAGGGACGTGAAGGGACAACATAAGAAGGGAGCGCGGGGGTACGGAGAAAGGGGGGTGGGCCGGGAGTGCTCCACCACGCTGGCCACGAAGGGGAGGGGAAGCCGCGAAGGGGAGGCCGCTGGGAGGAAGGGCCACACACAGGGAGGGGGATCCTGGGGATGGACAGTCCGCGAGGAAGGCGGGCCGGGGCTTCGGCGGGCTCGGGAGGGGAAGGGTGAGCAGACGCGGGGAGAGGGAGTGCTGCAAGAACCCGAGGGTGGAGGCGGATGGGCGTGTGTGGAGCGCTGAGGGCAGGGATTTAACGCTGCCGATCGGGATGACCGAAAGACCACGGTGGGGGCCGCACAGACGGGACGGGGCTACCAAGGCAGGACGAAAACTGCCCAGGGGAAAGTGGGACCTACGAGGGCTGCAGAAGGGTGGCGGGGGCGGCCTCGGGCTCGGCAGGAAGGCGCCACCACCGCCCTCTGCCCGTCCCCAGCGTGCCCCGCCCCGTCCGGGGGCCCTAAGGGCAGGGGCCTGGGCCGAGGGGGAGCCGAGCCAGGGCGGTACCATTCGGAACAGAGAGGGGGGCTGGGGGGGAAGGGAGGAGCCAGGGGTCAGAACCCTGTTGGGGGCGGGGGGGGCCACACCCTGGGAAAAAGGCTTGGGCACATCCAGAATGGACCAATCAGCGAGCAAGGCCAGGGTGGCGTCAAGGGGCAGCTCCGGCCAATGGGAAGGGAGAACACTTCGGAGGTTCGGAGGAAGAAAAGAAAAAAAAAAAAGCCCCACGAAACAACAATCGAATCCGTTTGGGGGCTTGGAAGGCTGGGAGTGGGCGTCGTTTATAGCACGTTCCAGCGCCTGCCCTCCCCTTTGAAGGATGGGGTCGTTTGCATCACTCCTGGGCCGCGGGGAGCACACGGAGCTGAAGAGGGTCCCGAGAAAGTAGACGGGGATTGGCCGTTTACAGGGGGCACTTGATTGGGTGCTTCGATTTGGGGGGGTGGTGTGGGTGGGACGGAGGTGGCAGCTTTGTGCTCAAAAGAGTGAAATAGAAGGTTATGGTCTCTTCGAGGGAGGCAGGAGTGGGCAGAGGTCCACCATTCCCCCTCACTGGCTACTGACTTAAAGTGACAACCAGCAAGTGGATCGCAGATAATCTCAAACCAATGGATAACTTAAAAATACCTCTTGAGCTCTGAACACTATCAACATATTCAGTTCCCTTCCCAGCACCGGGCAGGTTCTTGAGAGGATGAGCAGTGGTAGTCCGGGCCCACAGCTGCCACTGGGAATTTTATAGACATTTATGGCGTGGCTTTTGGCTTCGGAGTTAGTCTAGGGTCCCACTGCTTAGTCACTAACTGAAATCTTAAGCCTCTAAAATAAAGGCATTGGGACTAGTTACCTTTGAGGTGGAAGCACTTGGGAACTGATCTGGAGAGTGATGGGCTCAGAAAAGAGGGCCATATTGGTGGGGGCCATTGCAAAAGAATATTCGTGGAGTGGCAGAACTTTTGGCCCAGGGATTCCAAATGTCTGCAAAGCTCCTGAAACTGTATGTAAAATGGTGTAGGTGTTTGTGCATTTTTCTGGGGAGGGTTCATAACTTCAAATTCTCAGAGGGTTCTGTGACACACAATAATTAACCCCCATCTTGGTCTAAAAAGAGTAGGGGGACCCATCTCCAAGGCAGGAGGTGAAGTGCAGTAGTGGCTATGTCCTTTCGGAATCAATGGAGGGGTTTCTCCAATTCCTTGTGAGGACTCTTGGCTGCAGGGGCCCTCTCGATACGTATTGTCATCCAGAGAAAGGCAGGTTCCTCAGAGCCGAGAAGCTGACGTAAACTGCCATGCAGCAAAGTAATGCTTGAATAAACTATAAACAATGGTGAGGAGCTGGCCCTGCTTAGGAAGTAAAGGGAATAGAGCTTTACTTCTGAAAGCTCATCTACCTCATCTGTAAAGTAAGGGTAAAAGTGCTAACTACTCTAGATAGCAACCTGTGTAAGCCGGGAGGCTCACACATGAAAAGAAAACCATAGTGGTTAGACTTAAAGCTGAACCCAGCTTCAGCACCATCCTAGGACCAGCCTCGAGCAGAATCCAATTGAATGATTTGTGCATAATGCTGCTAGGTTCAGAGGTTAAGAATATACAGTATTTAATTACTATCCCTGACTCTTTAAACTGGTTGTTTATGGTTATATCCGACGTGATGGATTTAAGGTTGTAGGCTAGGGTAACTTCCCTCCAGTCCAATTTAGGACAACATAGTCCTTGGTAAGAAAATAAGGTCCCCTGACAAGTGCGACTGGAGAAATGCAATGAGGAGCATCCAAAGGTGTCTTGTCTAACTTGAAGGAAATGGGAAACAACACAGAACACACTCCAGTTAAATAGATTAAAAGAACGCCTTTATTTCTAAAATGTGGCTTAACTACACCCACGGTGTGCTAAGCCAGTTTTGGAACTGATCCTGCAGCTCGGAGTAAAACCGGACCAATGGAGGAGCAGTCAGGGCTCCCAGTTACAGGCACCAAGGTGTCACTACTCCAGCAACTCAATCTACAGAGTTTTTCTTCAGCTGTTTTTTGTGACGTATGGAGAGTCGTTTTGGATTTCTCTGTACGACAGAGAGGTCCGACCTTGAGGAAGACCGGTAGCCCACATCCTCTGCTTTTATAGGCTTAATGATATGGCCTGGCTTGGTGACAACCTTGGGCATAGTCAGCTTTTGGAAGGACCTCTGGGTGTTCCATGTAGATCCTATAGGGGTCTGAATGGTCCTTTCAAATTGCTGATGGTGTGTGAATGGATATGGAAGCATCCGCACCTAGAAAGGAAGGCAGAGTGATGTGGCATGAGCCAGGCCTGTAAACTCTGATGGCACCTGGTCAGGTAGTTTTAGCACACAGGCCATAGTTCTACACAATGGTTGCAGTGAGTGAAGCTTCTGAGAGGCTAAGGTATCCCCATGCCCCCATCCAACCTTAGGAGTGCCAATCTGCTTGATGGCATATGGGAGTAGAGGGGCCTAATTTGGATTAGAACCTCCCTTCCCCCAGGCTTACACAACAATCTAGGGATTGAAAAACCATCCCAACAAGGCCCCTGCAGCTATAGGAACACTACAGGAGCTGCAGGTTGCTGGCCCCTAGTGGGTCTCCCTATACAACATTGTGACTGCAAGACACATCTGAGTATTGGTGTATCTCTGTGACTCTCCTACCCTCTTCATGCTCTTAATCCCTTCCTTTCCTCCCCTTGATTCACAGGATTGATGTTTTATGGAACCCAAAGATTTACTCCTGAATCCTGAACTCTACCAGGCTATTACACTTAGCTTCATGCTCTTCCCAAGTCTCATTTCCTTGCCCAGGATTCTTCTTCACTCCACCAAAGCGCTACCTTCAGACATATAAATAATCTTTAAACACCTCCCCAATGGCCAAAGAGGAGCAAAAAGATGTAAGCAGAAAAACGGGTAAGTTACAATCAGTAGTCTCTAGAGATACTCAATGGAAGACTCAAGAGAAGCTGAGTACTGCCGGGCAGTCCTGGTGGTGGTGAAGGACACAGATTCTTTAGGTTAAGGGAGGGTCTTAGTGGGGGTGACAGCTAGATCTGTGCATGTCACCCAGAGCAAAAGAATAGAAAAAAACACCTGCACAAAATATGCAGTCTTGGGAGGTTTTTCCCCCTTTGGCTCAAAGTGCTTTATTCTATTGCATGCTGGGACCTGAAGTATATATAGCTTATTAAAAAGATGAAGAAAATCAAGGGAGATTCTTGGAAAGTTATTTGTCAATTTACTGTGACTGTATTAAAAAACAAATAGTTAAGATTCCTGGAAGGGAAAGGTGATCTTTATTGAGGTCTGTACTCTGTCCTTCGCCTAGAATCCGGGCCCGGTGAAGCACCCCTTTTCTCTCCCTCTTATCCCATAACTGCTTGTTCATTGCCTATTTTCTGGTTATATATCCTCAATTGGGATTACAATTCAATTTATGCAGCAAAATAAGATCAACAGAGTATTACTGAAATGATATTTTCTCCTCTCTTCTGTACCTATTAGATAGCCCTCCCCCACTTCAGAAGGAAAAATACAACTCATTTCAATATTAAACCGGCTGGGGACAGATCACAGGGCCACAGGCTTTCAGAACTGAAGGGAACATAAAGGTCACCGAGTCCAGTCTCATTCCCAAGTCCCTTTTACACATGCTTACAACCCCAGAGCAACCCCTTCTCTCTTCTGACCGGCAGAAAGTTTTTCCTTGAACTCTGCCTTTCCTCTAACTTCTGCTTTATGTGACTTCCACACGACAGCCTTCATTATACTGGAAGACCATGATCATGCTCAAATCTGCTCCTCTCTTGGGTAAACATCCCTAGCTCATTATCACATGACACAATTTTAAATCTTTTCATTGTCCTGAACAAGTACTGGTTGATCTTCATTTTTCTTAAGATGCAGCTTAAACCTATAGCCTCTGAACATTACCTGGACTATAAACAAAAGCCTGCAGAATGGCAATTCTTAGTTTGCTGAGACCCATTTGCATCAGCATTATCTGGGGGTACTAGCTGAAAATGCAGATTTGGGGGCCTCACCATTGCTGCAAAGATTATCCTTTAAGTTTTAACTTTCCCAGCCAGTAATTAAAACAGCAGAGTCAGTTTGGAATTATTCATCTCAGAGCCAGTGAAAAGAAAAATAGATCCGATTCTGTGGCCAAGATCACACATCCCTCTTGACCACAGAGCACCAGAACGCTCCTCCCAAGCAGGAGAGCCAGGCAGCAAAGAGGAGGTTGCTAAAGGCTCTCTATCCCTCACCTGATGAGCCACTGCATGGATGTTCCGCTTCTCATTGAGAATCACATTTGGCAAATTCTTGTCTTTCCTTGGAGGACCCTCAGGGGCTTTAACGAGAAACCTGGAAAGCAGAACGGCAGGACGTCTGACTAAGAGCATTAAGGACTTAGCCAAAAGGGCAGAGAGGACACATGAGGGTCAAGTGGGAGAACTTGGTGCCCTTCTAACAGGCTTTCTTCCCTGTTCTTACCGGCGTCTCTTCTTGGCACTGGGCTTCAGGCCCACACCACCCCACTCGCCCCAGCCAGGCAGAGTCAGGTCCACATCCTTCGGCTTACTCGCCTCCACGGCTTCCCTCTTCTCTTTCAAGAAGTCTCTGATGACATCATCCCCAGCAAAAGCTTCCTTTATCATCTGCCTTTGATCTCTCTCTTCATCTTCCTGGGAAGAAATGAACAACAGCTACAGCTTGCCTCCTGAGCCGAGGTTCGTGGCAAGACCGCTCAACTGCTGGGTCGTGACATTTTAGCGCCCCCTAGGGGGAAGTGCGGAACAATGATGGTCTTGCACTACAAACCCATCGGCAGCCAATCAAGCTCCAATCTTCTCTCTAGGGTAAATATCCCTAGCTCATTATCATATGACACAATTTTCAACTTTCAATAAGGACACTGCAGGGTAGAGGAAGGAACGGCCTGTGTTAGGAGGGGGAGCTCCAAGTGGGCCTGGCCAGAATGTGGGGGTCCTCCAGCTTATATCTCTGAAAAGACAGGCACCAGGGCTCCTCACTTGAGCAGTTTCAGTGACTTAATCCGGGAGCCGCTCCCCCGCCCCCCCCCATCATTCGAGATCCCACCGAGTAGAGCAAAATATTGTCAACAGCTCACTGACTCACCTTTGAGTTGTCCTGCCTGGCATCTGGTCAGAGCTCTGAGTGACTCCCTCTTTCCTCTGAGGGCTTTAGAGTCACCCCAGGGAGGATTCGGTGGCTCAGAATTTAAGGCGAGGGAGTCTCAGCAGCACTCACAAATTTGCATCTACGAAACTGTCACTGGGACAAGCCGGGCCCATACTACTCCAGACCTCTTAACTGCCGCCATGTGCCCCCAGCACAGAACTTCACTGATTCTATTCCTCGCGGAGGAAGGACACTTTCCACACCAGCTCTGATACCCCCCAATGGCCCACGACCCTGGCTCTGCTCACCAACTCCTCTACTGTCGTGGGAACTGCCAAGGACTTCATGGAAGGAGATTTTGTGGTCAGGAGGTTCTGGAGATCAATCATTTGCTCCTTCCTTTTCTTCTCCTTGGGGACACCAAGATGATTACTTGGGTTCCTCTCCAACTGCTGCCCTTCTACCGCAACTCTGGGAAGCTCCTTGTTTTGAAAACGTCCTTCTTTGCCCAGCTCCTCCAGTTCATCCAGAGTTCGTGCTCTCTCCGGCCTCTGCAGCAACAGAGGCTCCTCTTCCTCCCCGGCAGGTTCCTCTCTCTGGACCGCCAGAACTGTCCTCGTTGAACTCAGTTCTTGCTTCCTGGACTGATGGCTCTCCCTGTTGAGTTTCTGAGACAGTGCCCTCAATTCAGACAGCACCTCCTGGCTGCTAAGATCTGGGGGAAGAAATGAAAGCTGTCGGAAAAGTAGGGTGGGAGCTGCCTTGTCAACAAGCGTCTACTGGCCTCTCGCTGGGCGCTGGGCACCATGGGAGACATGCTAACGGGGACAAACGGGTAAGAGAAGATGCCATTCGCTGGATCTCCTGGCAAGTTCACTAATCATTACCTGTCAAGTCGTGAACAATGGAGTTTAGGAGTTAAAAGCAGCATGTTGGGAAGCAGATGTCCGGGTCCTATTCCCAGCTTTGCCAATGACTCACTGTGTAACTGGAGCTGTGGCTTATTTCCCCGTAAACTCTGCTTGGGAAGATCACCCCAAATTCCAAATTTGTATTAAAAGAGCTGTTTTAGCCAGTGGCCTCTAAATTCAACTTCATTGTCATTTATGATTTGTAATTGCTAAAAAACTGTGATTTCTAATTTGTAATTTACACTGTAATTTCCTACTTGTAAAAACTGTATCCAGCATTGTTTTACCTTAAAGCAGCATTTCACAATCTGCTGTGGCAGAGTCAAGTAGCTCACACTTTCCAGCCACGAGCATCATCTGAGCAAATACTGCTAGTCTCCGAGAGCCCCGAGGGAAACACAGCCGTGACATGCTTTTAAACTGTCCCTTGCGTTGACTCAAGTTGCCTCCATTCCCAAGTTCATCCTGCTCTCTAGCTCTGGCTTGAAGCCACTGGAAGAAGCTACTTAGATCTGGCCTGAGGACATGCATGTTTATTTTCAAGGACTAACTTTCCTTGCTCATTCTGTTTGGGGTCCATGCCTTCCCACTATTTTAGGATACTATTTCCCCAAAGGTTTGGGATCATTCTATTTACCATCCAAGGAAGTCCAAATCCACCTTTCATTCCGCAACCAACTGTTCTACACATTTCACTAGATGGGCAGCTTTTGAGGGGGCTTGGGAGGAACCATCTCGGCCTGCGGTGCTGCTTTCTACAATCCTCTCGGAAGCGACTGCTTGCCAATTATTAATCCCAGAAGTCTTTAGCTGAAAACCCTAAGTAAAGGTCCTCCAATACATTCTAAATGACAGCTTGAAAAACAAACTTTTTTTTTTTTGCCACTTGCTGTCGTGTAAATGCATTCATTATTCCTCTAGGAAATATAATCGGACCCAAGAATCTGTCCAGATTCAGGTGATTTCTGAAGGCAGTTAGTTTCCTAAGCAGGCTTATAAGGCTTTGTCCCCAGAATGGGAACTCTGACCTGCCTCAAGGGTGCTAAGGCTGCTAATTAATATATAACATGCAAATCGAGTCTGAGCATGGCGTAACAATTCTAATTTACCCTGTACCTTGTGAAGTCATTCATTCCTATCAAGAAAATCACACCCCATATCAACATATCGACAGACAACTGCAGTGATGATTTGAAGACACTTCATAATGTCTCAAAATACGCCTCTGTCTGTGGGTGTGAACAACTTTCAGATTTGCCAGTCCACCACATGTACTTCTCACTGGCTTGTGGGTACCAGTGATGTTAGCTCCTGCCCTTCCTTCAAGGATGGTGTACTTCTGTCTTTCTGAAGACTGGACACACACTCTAGAGCCATGCAGATGCCTGCTTATTAAATGCCTTTGAAGGAGAATGGTCATGACAAATCTGTTTTCTCTTCAGGGACCCAGGGCACTCTCTTGAAAGTACCTAGAGCCTAATCACTCTGTGACACAGGTGGGTGGACCCGGCTTCCCTCTCAGTCTGCCAAGAGCACCAGCACTAGGCACTCCTCCCCTCTGGTCCACCACTGCTCACCTTTTGCTTCTTGACTGCCCACCGGCTTGGCGATCTGGTTGAGCCCAGACTTTTGTCTAAGTGATCGCCTTTCCTCAAATTCTTTCAACAGAATTTCTTCCGCCACCACTGGTCCTTCTTCCTCACTTTCAGGAGCCTCCTGGGCTGCAGGCTCTGCAAGTTCTTCAGGGTCCCGCTGGACCTCAGCCTCTTTTGTGTCACCTGAGTGATTCCTGAACATCCAGGGGTTCGGTCTGTCTGCCTTCACCTGCACCTCATTCACCACGTCAGGGACAAAGGGTTCACCCTCTTCCTCCGCACCTCCCTCCTCTTCCGCACTCTCGGAGGCCACCTGGATCTTCTGCATCAGCTCTTTGTTCCTGGCCAATTGTTCCTGCATAGCCTGGCGAGCCTGGAGGAAAGGGTCACGGCACGAGCACCTTGTCATTAGTGACCACAGTAACACCTTTCTTGGTCCATTTCTTAGAGCTGCCTCCTCTCAATCTGACTTAAGTATTTCTTACTGGTACCTACTGTTCAAACTGCACATACACCACTGTGTTAACAGCTATGGAATAAAACAGAAGACAAATTCTTTGTCCTCAAGGAATCAACATGTGAAACAAGGTTTAAAAAAAAAAAACACACAACTCCTCTCCCCTTTAACTGGACTTGCCTTCAATGCTGCTTCCCTTTCATCTCTCCCTTTCCACCTTGTTCCCGGTCATTTTCCTCTCTGCCTCAGAGATTTTCTGATGCCTTTTTAGAGTCCTGGTTTTCCAAGCATCCTCATGGCTCTTTCCCAACTCTGCTTCTGCTAGCATCCTTATGGATTTTCCTTTCTTTCCTCCAATTCCATCTCTGATTCTTAAGAGAATGGTATTGTTTTACATATATCAGTAATGTGAACAGAGTGATCCCCCCGGTAATATTAGAGAGTAGCCTCAGAGTCCCCTTGCTGAAGTTGTCTTAAATCAGAATAAAAGTTAAGGCTTTACCTACACAGCTGAACAGCGAGCCTGGATGGTCTCTCACCCTGATGGTCTCTTACCTCCAGGTCGTATTTGGCCATAACTGCCTTTGACTTTGCCCATTTCCCACTGTTCTGGTGCTTAAGGCTCATTCGCTCCTGGAAAGAAAGGGCAGAGTGAGATCCTTATTGCTTTCCGGGGAAAGCTGGTTCAAGGGTTGGAGGCCAGAGGCAGCCTCACCATCATTCTGGCCTTTTCGAGTTTTTCCAGTTCTTCCAATGCTGCAGCAGGATTGACCTTCTGCAGCTTCTCGAACTCTTTTAGGGCTTGCTTGGCCTTTCCTTTCTTCAGAAGTTTGTGATACCTATAGGATGAGAGAGGGGTATGGGGGAAGAGATTTAGCTGAACCACTGGCGCCACACACGAGTGCCCCGCCACACAAGGGGTTTCCCTATGTGGGGGAATGGAAAGGACATCACAGAGCTAGCTGGCTGCAGGGAGCCGGCTCGAGACATGCGACGCCCCGCGGGACTCTCAGTCCCTGCAGCCCCCAAGGGCAGACCTCTGCAGAGCAAAGAGTCCCCTCTGCTTCTAGAACGCAAGGGAAGAGCAGAATAGGATCCAAAGAGGCAAAAAGGCAGGAAGGAAGCCCTACTGGCCTCCACAGCTGTAGAACTCAAGAGCTCATTCGGCAGAACCACTCTGTGATGCCCTGGAAGGGAGAGAAAGTAATTGAACAGTCCTCTTTTTAGCAAAACCAAGACGGAAAGCCAAAGCCACAGGAGCAGGTACTACTGAAGGAGGCAAAACTCTCTGAGGTTGGTTTGAAAAAGAAAGAGGCTAGTCACTACTCTTTGGGACCTCTCCTACATGACCCCAGCCGCCATGGGCAAGGTTCTCTCCTAAGGACTCGTGATTCTTCCTCGTCACTTTCTTCCATGGAACCCAAGGCCGGTACACAGGGGCCTCCTTACTTTTTGCTTTTGATTTTCTTCTCTCTTCGAGCCCTGGCCTCATAGTAGGACTGCAGGGCCCGGGCCCTTTGAAGCTCTGCTCGGCGCATCTTCACCTATAATGAATGACATTTACAGTGACCCCTGGGTTTGATGGCAAATGCTGGGAGAAAGAGAGCATGTCTGGGTGGATCAAAGGGCCTAGCACACTTACCTCTTCCAGGCTCATGGCTTTGAGAGAGGCCTTTTCCATGGGAGTCAGTAAAGGGTCCGTCACTGGCTGCTTGTTCTTATGGAGGAGATTAAAAATCTCCTGCTCCAGGGGAGTTCTTGCCTTAAGGAGGTAACAGAACACTCTAAGTCTTAAATCATGCTCCTAGAGTCTCCCTCTTTACAATCCTATGGCCATATACTCTATGACATTATAATTGGAATCACGAACTGGATAGGACTGACTGTTACAGCAAGAGAAGGGGGTTCCAGGCTCGCTGTTCAGCTGTGTAGATAAAGCCTTAACTTTTATTCTGATTTAAGACAACTTCAGCAAGGGGACTCCGAGGCTACTCTCTAATATTACCGGGGGTGGGGGTGGGGATCACTCTGTGTTCAGATTACCAATGTATGTAAAACAATACCATCCTCTTAAGAATCAAAGCAGGATGCCCTTAAGGTCAATGCTGGCAGGAGAGAGGAACAGCAGTACCAAATTGTCAGTCTTAAGAGTTGCAAAACAAAACGGTCCCTGTATTGTTATGTATATTTGAAGCACAATACTCTTAACATAAAGTTAGGGACCTCAGATCCATATCAGCCTCCTTTTAAGAATACTTCTAGAGAAAAGGGGAGGTTAGGTCTTAAGATGAGCACAAAAAGACACTGCCTTTAACAATAAGACCTTCAGGTAATTAGCCTGCTTCCTGACAGTTCAAATTTAACTCTCATCAGTTTCTAACTTTGGCTCCAACTCCTCAGTTGCCAGTTAACTTTGCATACTAGGTGGTGTCTACGCTGATGAAATGAATGGACTGTGAACCAGTGACTTTACATGTCAACAAAAGACCCCATTTGCTGCTTGACTGATATTGTGAGGATGGCTAAAATAATCAGGCTGATCGTGTCATGGTCCACTTTGGCAAGGCACAAAGACAGCCTGGGGCAAGAGCCAGTTTCAAACCTCATGCACGTATTTTATGTGGTTTTCTTCAACGACCATATACATCACGGTCAGTGTTAAAACTTACAAGTATCTGGACAAATGCATAAACACACATCATCACACGTTACACGGCACTATTGATCTAACCATAAACCTACTGAATAGTAAAGGTGCATGTTCTTCCATTTTTAGTATTTGCAGTAGTAATCAATCACAGGCTACAAAGTGATTTATATTACAATGTTGTAATCTCCCTCCAATTCAATTCAATTTACAAACATTTATTGATTGCAGCTACATTCCAGGCACTTGTGCAGGGTGCTACGAATACACAATTAAGATAGTTCCTGTCCTCATAGAGCTCATAGCCTTTCAGAGGAAAGAGACATATGCACCACTAACAACATAATGGGTTAAATATTAGACCACAGGAGTAATCACAGAGGAAGGAACAATTAATTCTGATTAGGAGGTGGGGCAGCTCGGGGAATGAAGAGACTTTTTTTTTTGCGGTAGGCGGGCCTCTCACTGTTGTGGCCTCTCCCGTTGCGGAGCACAGGCTCCGGACGCGCAGGCTCAGCGGCCATGGCTCACGGGCCCAGCCGCTTTGCGGCATGTGGGATCTTCCCGGACTGGGGCACGAACCCGTGTCCCCTGCATCGGCAGGTGGACTCTCAACCACTGCGCCACCAGGGAAGCCCCAGGAAGAGACTTTTTGAATTAGGCTTTGAGGCATAAGCACAATTCTACAAGGAGGTGGAAAAAGCCAAATGGAGAGATGAGTATAAGCAAAAACACAGACCTAGAGAAAGCAAAGGTATGTCAGGGAACAATGCACTGTCCAGTGTAGCTAAGATGCCGGCACTTCTGTCTCATTCGGTAAGTGGAGAGCCTTTTGAAGGATTTTAAGCAGGAAAGTGATAATCGGTTTTGTGTTTTGGAGACAAAATCCTGGTGATTGTGTAAGGGGTTCTATGGAAGGTGTCAAATGAAAATGAGGAGGAACCAGGGATGTGAGAGTTATTACAGAGACAGAACTACAGGACTAGACCCCCTGCATGGGCTGGGGGTGCTGGCAGTTGAGGGGAGAAGGAGTTATGCCATTGACTGAGTTATAGCATGAAGGTCGTGGTATAGAGCTTCAGGGTCTGGGGAAGGAAAATGCCAGGCTTTCTTTGTTGTTGAGAAGTTTAGGTGCACAGGGGAGAGCCAGGTGAGGCCTGCTAGTCATATGGAACATGGGTCTGGAACTCAGAAGGAGTTGAGAGTGATCTGTACCATGTTTACAGAGCAAGAATAAAAAGGACTAAGGAGAGTCAGATAAAAAGCAAAACAAACAGACAAGAAAACAACAGCAGGACTACGTCACAGAAGCCAAGGGAGAAGTTTTAACCACATGATGTGTTAATAGCGTCAAATAGGCTGAAGACGCAGAGGACTTGGGATCTGGCTACTGGGAGGCGCCTTGCTAACACCTTCTGAGAGAAGTTTCAGGAAGGCAGTAGGGGAAGAAGGTGAGAGAATGGAGACCAGCTCTTCCCAAAGCATGTTCCTCAGCAGCTGACAAGATTTACTTCATTTTTTAAAAGTTTAAAATTCAATGTGTTCGATTTTTAATAAAATCAGCCTGTCCTACCTGGGTTAGAGTAAATCATAGGGGTTTCTTTACTATCTTTTCATAGCCTTTAAAAGGCTAGCGTAGGGGCTTCCCTGGTGGCGCAGTGGTTATGAATCTACCAGCCAGTGCAGGGGACATGGGTTCGAGCCCTGGCCCAGGAAGATCCCACATGCCGCGGAGCAACTAAGCCCATGTGCCACAACTACTGAGCATGTGCTCTAGAGTCCGTGAGCCACAACTACTGAGCCCGCATGACACAACTACTGAAGCCTGCGCGCCTAGAGCCCGTGCTCCACAACGAGAGGCCACCACAATGAGAAGCCCGTGCACTGCAACGAAGAGTAGCCCCTGCTTGCCACAACTAGAGAAAGCTCGTGCGCAGCAACGAAGACACACAACAGCCAAAAATAAAAATAAATAAATAAATTTATTTAAAAAAAAAGTCTAGCATACACCGTGGACCGCCAATCTCCAGTAGGGGCATGTGGCATTTTCTAGCAAACACCCCACCCAGTCCCACTCCCAGGGCATACTAAGAAAAGAAGGTTTTGAGGAGAACACTTTGGGAAATGCTAGTGTCGGTTGCCAGTGGAGGGAAGGAGGGAGTGGTGGGAAGTTACCTCACATCATTTCTAGCACTTTACAGTTTACAAATGCTTTCTCACACATTATCCCCTTTAATTCTTCTCAGCTAGAGTCAAACGGAATTTTAGGAAACTGGACCAAAACTACAAGTGCAGACATTTTGGATTCTTAATTTCCAGAAATACTAGTATATTGCTAGTCCTTGGGCTTTGCCCTCTAAGGCACTGCCAGCCACAAAGGACCCCCTGACTTCTCTGTGCCATGTTGGTGTAATTTCTCAAAGATGAACCTTAGGGCTTCCCTGGTGGTGCAGTGGTTGAGAGCCCGCCTGCCGATGCAGGGGACACGGGTTCGTGCCCCGGTCCGGGAAGACCCCACATGCCGTGGAGCGGCTGGGCCCGTGAGCCATGGCCGCTGAGCCTGCGCGTCTGAAGACGTTGCTCCGCAACGGGAGAGGCCACAACAGTGAGAGGCCCGCGTACCGCAAAAAAAAAAAAAAAAAAAAAAAAAAGATGAACCTTAGAATGAATGGTACAGCAGGTTTGTGTACAGCATCTGGGCCCCACTCTGTCTCGCACAGGGAGTTCCTGGAGATCAGAGGCTATGCCATTCTCAGTGCAACCCGCCCCCCCCGGCTTCTCATCTTTAATGACCAACTCGGCTTTGACCTGCCATCTCTAAGGTCATACCAGCATCTGGAAAAAGCAAGGTGCAGAATAGCGTGTAGTAGTACTACTACTTTTCTGATTAAAAAAATGAGGTAAACATAAATATATCCATAAAACTCTTAAGTTAACAACAACAAAAAACGTATAAAAAAGTGGTGATCTCTGGGTGAGTATGGAGGTAAAAATGAACAGATGGGGGGACAAGGGTGGGGTCAGACTTTTCTCTATGTATTTTCTATACTTATTTTTGAATCCTGCAAATTGTATTACCTCAATTTTTTCCCCCTAAAGTCTCCCTTCCATCCTGCAGCCACACTTTAAACCTGGTCTCTTTTTCATGTGGAAAAGGAAGCATCCTAGAAAGCGAATGGTGGTGACTTCAACAACAGTATCCGAAACAGAGCTTATCCCCGTAATGAGCAATGACTTGCTCAATTTCTAGCTATGGCGGCAAGCCATGTTTACTTTGATGATCTTTAATTACTTCAACTTCCTGACACATAGGACACCATTTTCAGATTTATAGAAAGCAGAGAAGCCATCTATCCATGGTTTGGGCACTGATGTTTTGGACTATTTTTCTACTAAAGACAGAACACCACATTATAGACTGCATAACCCATGGTGTATTGGAAAAGAAAGGCTAGCTGTTCTGAAGTTGTTCAGACTAAAAATTGAAACTTTAGGGACTGACACAGGATTACTAACTTTTAATTTTGCCAATGGCATAACTACCGTTCCACCCCCAACCCCATCATTTACTACCACCATCATTTTGTAAAGGAAAAGCTATTTCAACACCATTAAAGTGGAAAGAATAACCTCATAATAAAAAAGAGCTGGCAACCTTACACCAGCATACTCACAGTTGTCCTTTTACTTCAGACGGATGAAGCATCTGCCAGAGATCATTGTTTGGGAAACCCAGTGCTAAAATACCTTTTTTATTTTCTGCAGCTCAGTCATAATGAGTTACTTGCTAGACTTCTAGTCATTATCAGCAATCTGCTATATTTTAATATGGTATTCCTTTTCAAGCAAACTTTGGTTCTGCTGCTCATATATTCCTCCTAAGGCATCATTAATGCTGCCAGGTTCCTGATCGTCCCAAGGTCAGAATGTTGGCTTTAAAAGCTTTTTTAAAAAAATCCAGTGTGTGAAAAAGAAAACATCATTATGTTCCTTCTCTATTGGCAATCAGATGTGGTCACACAAACACATGCAAATAACCATGCAGTGGACTATCCAAGCTGAGGAAGCTGAGGAAGGGCGATGACAGAGCTATGGCAACTGGCTACGAATCTTGCTCCCCCGCCCCCTCCCATTTTGACCGTTCAACTAAAATGACTGCAGCTACCATTTCGGCTTAAGGTGTCCAACAAGACCAACTGCAGGCTCTGCAATGTCCACGCGGTGCAATCTCACCTTCCAAGGTGTGCTATCCTCGTGTTGCACTTACCTTCCAGCCACTGACCACATGTTCGATGGGAGCAAAGATGGACTGCTGCTTGCTCAGGGGAAAAACCAGCTGCTCTGCTTGCCGGTTCTTCTGCACGACGGGATCCCATTTGGAGAGGACTTGTGAGGTTTTATTGAATGCCACTTCTCTGTGGATCTGAAACAGGCAAAGCACACAGAAAGAAAGAGCCATGAAATTAAGCATCAAACTCAAAGGACCAGCAGGAAACTAAGAGGCCATGTTTCTTAGTTTAAGAAAGAAATCAGGATGCTTGAGATTAGCTCTTGCTTACTTCTCAGGACTAAGCTTCCCCTGAGATCAGTTTTAATCTTTTCCAGGGTGAGGCAACCACAACTTTCCTTCCTCCCATTTTTCAGGCCATCCCCCCTTCTCTTCTTACGCTATTTTTCCTTGTCAGTTCAATTTCTCTTCCTTAATGGACCACATTTTCTTTGACTCACCCGCTCAATCTCTTCTCTGTGAAGGGGTAACTCCACAGTCTTCTTCGATTTGACTCTATTCAGCTGCTTTTTCACAGCAGCCAATGAGGATGAAGTTTTAACAGGCTCAAGCAGATCTGAAAGGACCAGCTTTTCTCCTGATCCTGCAGAAAGGACAAACTTTCTGGTCAGACTGAGAAGTGAGGCAAAACCTCAACATCACATAGGGAGAGACCTCAGTAGAAAATGCTGGCGGACAGGCAGGTGTGCAGGGAAGCAGGAATAGTCCTCTTACTTCAGTCACTAGCCAGAGTGACGCCACTGCCTTCCTACATTCCCAAACGTGTTGGAAGGTGGAAGACAGAAAACTATTTAAAACAGTCATTTGCTTTTCTCCTGGTCTTTCTGCTTCCAGTCTTGCCCCACTTCAATTCATTCTTCACACAGCAGCCAGAGTGTTTTGAAAATGTAAATCGTAGCACGTCATGATCCTGCTGAAAATCCTCCAATGGCTCCCCATTATACTTTGGTCCCTGTCTGTCTCTCCAACCTCATGTCATCCACAGATGGAGAATGCTCCAGCCGCACTGGCCTTCTTCCTCTTCTTCAAACATGCTGAACGTGTATCTTCCTTAGTGCATTTGCGCTAGCTGCCCCCTCGCCTGGAATACTGCTCCCTATCTTTGCATGGTGACTTTTCTTGTTATTCAGATCTCAGCTTAAATTTTGCCTCTTCAGAGGCTTTTCATGCCCAGCCAACCGAAAGCAGCCACTTACGTCACTTGACTGCATCATCCTGTTGTAATTCGCTTATTGTCTCCCTGCACTAGAATGTAAGCTCCACGAAGTTGCGACTTATTCCTAACTGTAGTCCCAGAAACTGATATATGGTAGAGGCACGGTAAGTATTTGCTGAATGGATAAGCTTGGAAGAATATATTGTTACCAGTTCTGGGAGGTTATGTTAATGGTTACTAGAAGCACATAAGTCATTCAAGCTGCATAAGCTGTGAATATGGTGGAAAAGATTTGGCATCTAGACTTGTTATCAAGAAAAAATCAAGTTAAAACACTGCCACTTACTAGATCATATATTCTCAATCGGGGTGATATCATTCCCCCACCCAGGGGTAAAAACTGGTTCTTCGGTGGGCAGGGGTAAAAAAAAAAAAAAACACTTAGATACAGCCATCCCTTGGCATCCATGTACAGGGGACTGGTTCCAGGACCCACCAAGAATACAGAAATCCAAGGATGCTCAAGTCCTTTGTATAAAATGGCACAGCACTGATATTTGCACATAACCCATACACATCTTCCCGTATATTTTAAATCATCTCTAGATTACTTATAATACCTAATACAAAGTAAATTCGATATAAATAGTTGCTGGTATGCGGGATAAACTCAAGTTTTGCTTTTTGGAATATTTTGAAATTTAAAGTTTCAATCCACATTGGTTGAACCCACAGATGTAGAACCCACAGTTACAGAGGGCTGACTGTATTAGTTTTGTGTCCCTCCAAAGCTCAGCCTTACCTAAGAAAATCTTATTCCTGGTGGCAGAGTAGGCGAGGAGGGAGGGAGGAAGTGAGGAAAAGAAATGCCTAAAAAGGCTCCTCAGGGGAGCAATAAAGAAAAAAGTTTGAGAAACACTGTACTGGGTGAAGGTCCTTGAGTAGGTAACTTGACTTCTCTGAGCTCCAGCAGTAGAGGAGAGATTATCTGCCTGTCCGAACTCAATGCACTGTGAGAACTCAAATAAAAATGAAATCAGGGACATGACTAAGCTCGTGAGAGGCAGCTGTCTTCATTCACATCCCTCTATCCTAGAAGTAGCTCATCAAGCTCAGTGGGAGATCCTGACTGTGGCCTTTTGGCTTTCTTCTAGAAATGGAAGAAATTCAAGAGCATCTGACTACCCTTCTTCACCCCCTCGCACGGTAGTGTTTATGGTATGATTCATTAACCACATCAAAAACAGCTGGGGGCTTCCCTGGTGGCGCAGTGGTTGAGAGTCCACCTGCCGATGCAGGGGACACGGGTTCGTGCCCCCGGTCTGGGAGGGTCCCACATGCTGTGGAGCGGCTGGGCCCATGAGCCATGGCCGCTGAGCCTGTGCTCCGCAACGGGAGAGTCCACAACAGTGAGAGGCCCGCATACCACACACACACAAAAAAAACAAACGCTGGGAAGTGACCATTATGCTTTTGGAACTCCACAAGTTCCATGCAGATAGTTTCCTTTGGTTAACTTACCTTCAGAACTGACACTGAACTCTGACACCTTCAGACTAGCCTCAGATCTCTCAGTCAATTTCCGCCTGAAATTAAGCAAAACAGAATACAGAAAGAATGGATACATTTTTCTGGGGAACAAACACTTCTCTCTTCAAACAATGCTTTGGTTTCATTTCTATTCTAGAATCAGGTTTTGTCATAAAGCAACCAGGAAATCTGTTCCTAAGCTGGACATGGTAGTCTAACCATCTCTTAATGTAGGCTCAGCCCCTCAAAAACACAAGGCAATGCAAGGTAGGCATAATGAAAAAGGTATTGGACTTGAATTCAAACATATCTGGATTTGAATACTAGATCTGTCACTTATGAGCTGAGTGACTTTGGGACATGTCAATCTTATTTTCTAGTTGAAGAAACTGACATGCAGAGAGGATAAAAAACTTGCCTACAGTCTCCAAAGTACATGCTCTGACAATTGTATCTTCATTGTCTTAGGCACTCAATAAATGTTAGCTGCAGATAAGTCTCATGGAATCAGCTAGTTATAACCTGTCCAAATCGAAGGGAATGTTACCTATTCTTTCCATCAAGTGAACTGATTGCTTCCAGAAGCTTTTGATGCTTTCTTTCTCCATCACTGTCCCCCTGGAAACAGAAAAGGAAAAACCATCAGAATGATGAGGGGAGGGAAAAGACAGTATGGCAATTGAGGCCCATGTAAAATCTCTCATTCTTTTGGTCAGTGGAGAACTGGTGAATCAGATGAGGTCTGGCGTGCAGGCATTCCAGCTCAAATGGAAAGAAATGCTTCAATAAGCCAAACTCCCTCACTGTAAGGAACATAGAGCCTTAGTAACCAGGAGCTAATGCCATGCCTCTGTCTTAACTTGTTTTGAGAAGAAAAGTGCCATGAGAAAAATGTTTCTGTATAGAATATATAGTGTGATCTGACACAGAAACTGACATAATAAAACCAATTTAAGTAGTTTTGTCAAGAGAATAAAGAGCTGGAATTCCTATAGCAGCTGTTGGAGACCCAGCTTAATTATGCATATGTATATTTCAGTCGGATAATCAAATAACCCTTTATGGAAATCCAAACTTGGGAAATAGGGAAATCATATAATACCATGTGTTTTGGTCTTATATACTCAACTTAAGCAACCTGAGGACAGTGTATCTTATATACGATCTTGGAATTCCCATAGCACTTAATACAATATCATATACATGAAACACTAAATACAGGTATTCTCTGCTTTTTGAAAGTTTGCTTTGCTTTACGCCGCTTCACTTTCACAAAAGACCTACATTAGTACCTGCTTTTGCTAACTGAACAAAATCTGAAGAGGATTTTTGCTTTTACAAAAACAAACAAAAAGCCTTAAAATGAAAATAGCGTCTAGCATTTGTTTTGCAGTGAGTTGTTATAGAGGCAGCACATACTCAGAGTGGCACCACCAAGCCCCTTCCCTGGAAACTACACTTAGCATCTCAGCATCAAGCTGCCATAGCTTTGAACTGTCTATGAGAATTTATGCTTTATCTTGATTTATTTTGTGTTTCCATTAGCAAGATGTGTCCTAAGGTAATAGCTTCTTTGCTTTATGCCATTTTAGCTCATGAAAAGTTTCGTAGGAACACTCTAATTTGGGTAGTGGTGGAAACCTGTAACTAATTTATTTGTGAGACCTGAGCAAGTATAAACAATGTTGTCACCCCTTTTCTTTCCAGGAAATGTGGCATCTACCCTAATTTTGAGGCAGAAGGGAAATTGGAGAAGGCGGTTTAGTGGGTGTCACCCACCTCATCTTCACTGGTGCTCAAGGGGTACTCTCTTGGCAAATCCTCTAGTTCTTCCTGTTGGTTTAAAGCCAGAAGGCTGCTAAAGGAGATAAAAGAGAAATATTATCACTTGAAACAATTTTTCTTATGTTGAAATGATCTCTAAAACATAACTGCAGTTCTTAGTACAGAACAGTCCTATCCCCTGGAAGAGGTGCAAACCAAGCAGTGTGAGCATCTTTGGAAATTTGTCAAGACGTAAAATTTAGACTGCATAAGGCAGGCATCACCTGCAAGAGGTGAGCACTGGTTAGTAATACCCATACAGAACTGCATGAAAATGAAAAAGATCTAACACTCTTCAGTGACTGATTGGCACTCCATTTCCCACTGACCTCTGGTAGGCTGTAAAAATGTCAGACCCTAGGTAAGGTGGCAGAAGACGCTGTTGCTAGCCCTTGAGGCAAGGCAATATCACAATCAACATTTCTAAATCCTCCACGTGGAAGATACCTGTAAAGGTGCAAGCTTACTTAAAAGTGACATCTTGATCATTTGTTCTCAGGAATAGGGAAACGGGGAATTGGAAGAAAGCAGCTGGAGCTTGCTTGGCAAAGTAGGTGCTTAATTTAGGAGACTGGTACCCAGAAACAAATTATAGAGTCTACCATTATCTAATGGTATATGTCAAACTCTGCTAGGTACCCATTACTAAACAGATTATATTTAGTTCCCCCGGCGGCAGGCATGAAACGCCACAGAAAATGTTGTGGATGACTCCAATGAGCAAAGGTTTCCAAGATAAGAGGACTTTATAACGCAGTCACTGTCTGCGCAGAAGGTTGAAATGCTTCCCAGCAGCTGCAGAAAAAGGAGTCACGTGATGAGGAAAGTGCAACACGTTAACTTAGCTGGAGAGGGACAGGCCGCATCAGGACCAACAGGGATGAGACTAAAAAGCCGGGGAGTGGAGGGAGCGAATTAAATTAAATTAAAAGGGCTTTAAAGGATGGATCATGGAAATAGTAACGAATGGCGAAGTCTTGGGAGGGGAACAACCGACGCCAGCTAAAAGGCGGACTCCATTTCTCAAAAGCCCGGGAACCCGACCCACAACGAAACCCAGACCCCTCTTCCCCTCCGCTACGCCTCACCTCTCCGCAGCCCGACTCGAGCTCATCTCACCAGCCTGGATCTCACATGGGCCCGGAGCGGAAGCCGAAAGGAAAGCAGTTTCCGTGCCGGCCGCAAAGCAATTTCTGCTTCCGCCAATCACGCGCGACAAGGTGCGTCACTTCCGGCCCGCCCCGAGGCGTGCGAGAAACTGGAGCCGCTTCGGGAGGGTTCCGCTGGGAAGCGGGAGACTGGAGATAAAAGCTTGTCAGCGGACGATGCTTTGCTTACCCCACCCGCCCCTCAGCCCTCTGGCGCGCCAGCGTCCGTCCTCCCGGCCCTCCGGGTTCCCTCGCGGCGCAGGTGGGTGAGCTTAGCGGGAGGGTGCTGTGCTGTTGGCAACCGGGCAGAGCTTCCTGCGTCTGTCCGTGATCGACAGCGTCCTGCGAGCCTGCTGCCAGCCAGCTCGAGGCTTTATTGACCGCCCGGGAAGTGGCCAGCATCGTGCTAGGTCCTTGCGATCCGCCCATGGAGAAAATCCCCTTTCACCCCGCGCCCTTTTGTAATTGCAGCTCTGGGTTCCTACTTCCCTACGTAACAGTTTCATCCAAGAATGGGCTGTGTCAGTGGCTGCAACTTCCTCATCTCCCATCAACTTTTAAGAATTTTTTACACAAATGCCCTTTAACTGTTGAGGTAAGAAAATGATTTGCCAGCCTCCGTTTAAACATTTGGTGGTAATAGCAAAACTATTTTATAGCTATATTTGAAAAATTACTAGTTGCAAAGGAAATTACTGGACAATCTAAAAGTCATAGCATTGATTTTTCAAATTCTGCAACAATAAACCATGTTTTATTTTCCTGCTTAAAAAGATGAATTTTCCTTTAATTAAAAAAATGTAGAAAAGTAACACACGAAAACATTCTTGGCATTTATTCTTCGAAGCCACTCCCATTTTGCTTTCACCCCACCATTCCACTGAAACTACTCTGGACAAGATCATCAGTGACACCCAAGGTTGCTAAATAAAACGGACACTTCTCAGTCTTTTTCTTCTAAGAACTCTGTGGTATTCGATACTGTTGGTTTGTCTTCTTAGTCATATTCAGGGAATGTCTTTGACCATCTACTATGTGCCAGGCCTCTCGGCAGTGGGGATACATTGGTGAATGAAACAGACATGTTCCATGGCCTTATATAGTCTACTTTCTAGTGCGATTAAAGACAATTTTGTCGTGGTTGAAACTCCATCCTGGGCTTCCATGACACCACTCTCCTGGTATCTTAGCTTTATGACCATCTTCCGACGTCTTCACTGCTGGAGACTTTTGTGCTTACTCCCTAAATGATGATGTTCTTTAGGTTCTGTACTCAGTGCTCTTTGTTTATCCCATGTGCTCTTCCTAAGCCTTTAACACTTGTATCAGAATTCCAAAAATCTATATCTCTAGCCCAGATCTCTTTCTTGAACTCCAGACTAGTATCTCGGACTGCCTTCCGGTGTTCCTTTTTATCCCACTGGCACATCAACTGTGAAGTGGTCAGTGATTCCTATCTTTTCTATCAGAATTCTGTATTTCCCATTTCTGGGACTGGCACCATCAACTACCCAGTTAGTCAAGTCAGAAGTCTGAGTCATCTTAGATTCCTCTCTCCTTTATGCTTTACAGTGATTCCCTCACATTGTCGGTTCTACTTCCTAAATCTCTCTCACGTATCTCCCTACCTTTCTGTCATTATTGCTGTGGTATCAGACCCTTACAATTTCAAGCCCATGGCATTGCTGTAATCTATTATAGAAAAGGGGAGCATTAAAGCATATTGATGGGGCTTCCCTGGTGGTGCAGTGGTTAAGAATCTGCCTGCCAATGCAGGGGACATGGGTTCGAGCCCTGGTCCAGGAAGATCCCACATGCCGCAGAGCAACAAAGCCCGTGTGCCACAACTACTGAGCCTGTGCTCTAGAGCCCACGAGCCACAACTACTGAGCCCTCGTGCCACAACTACTGAAGCCCAGGCGCCTAGTGCCCATGCTCTGCAACAAAGAGAAGCCACCTCAATGAGAAGCCCACGCACTGCAATGAAGAGTAGCAACTAGAGAAAGCCCGCGTGCAGCAATGAAGACCCAATGCAACCATAAATAAAATAAATAATTTTTTTAAAAAGCATATTGATGAAGAGCATGGGTTTTGAACTAGACTCTCTGGGTTTGAATCTTACCTCTGCTGCTTACTAGCTTTGTAATTCTTTTTTTAAAAAATTTATTTATTTTTATTTTTGGCTGTCTTGGGTCTTTATTGCTGCCCGCAGGCTTTTCTCTAGTTGTGGTGAGCGGGGGCTACTCTTCGTTGTGGTTCCAGAGCTTCTCATCGGGTGGCTTCTCTTGCTGCAGAGCACGGGCTCTAGGTGCGCGGACTTCAGTAGTTGTGGCACTCAGGCTCAGTAGTTGTGGTTTACGGCCTCTAGAGCGTAGGCTCAGTAGTTGTGGTGCATACGCTTAGTTCCTCCGTGGCATGTGGGATCTGCCTGTACCAGGGCTCGAACCCGTGTCCCCTGCACTGGCAGGTGGATTCTTAACCACTGCGCCACCAGGGAAGTTCCTAGCTTTGTAATTCTTTACTTAACCTCTCTATGCCTTTGTTTCCTCATCTTTAAAATGGGAATTATAATAATACATTGGATAGTTGTGAGGGCTAAATGAATTACTATACATAAAGCACTAGAATAAAGGACAAGCCCTTAGTATAATACCTGTCACATTAAAATGCTCACTCAATAGATATTAGCTCTACTAATTATTTTTTAGGGTTTTCAGTCTTTAGTCTTTCTTCATCCAATCACATAAGTTGGACCATGTCATTCCCCTACTTAATGAAGCAAATAGACCCTAATGACTTTCAAGAAAAAATGAAAAAACTCTTTTGTCCTGTCTACTTCTTCAACCTGTTGGAATTGCTTGCCCCTTCCCCCACGGCAATTCTAATTATATTTTAATGGGCAGATGATGCTCTCTTAATCTTATATAAAGTATGAATAAAAGCATTTTAAGAAAACATTGACGTGTTTTATTGATTTATACTTAATCTAAGTAAAGACAGTGTGTATGCTATGAAAATGCAGCTTTAAGACAAGTCCCCTAGGTACTCCCCCTTCCTAGCTCTAACCAGATTGCTGCCCCATTTCCCTCTTATGCAGAATTATGGAACAGCTGAGACCTAAAGGAGGAGAAGGAGCCAGCACTGGGGGGAACTGGGGATGAATGTTCTGGGCAAAGGACCACCATGCAGCTTGCGGGATCTCAGTTCCCCAACAGGGATTGAACCCGGGCCATGGCAGTGAAAACACTGAACCCCAACCACCAGACCACCAGGGAACTCCCATAAGAATTCTTGATCTTGATTAGAGCTATTAGTGATTATCAGTAAAATAAAAATATATCCCCCCCACACACAAGTATGTTTATATTTCAACTGGCTTACATTTCACAAAAAGGACCTAGGCTCAAGCCAAAACTTGCAACATGGCAACAATTGTGATTTTATGATAAATTCATGATGTATGCCCTGCAGCATCTAACCTACTCCTTGAATATAGTAGGGGCCCAATAAGTGTTTTTTGAATTAGTGAATGAAGTCATGATAGTCCATGCTATTCATAATCATAAAACTGCATAATTATAATTATTTTACATAACTTTAGAATGTACAGAGTGCTTGCTATGGTCTGAATGCTTGTGTCCCCCCCAAATTCATATGTTGAAATCCTAATCCCCGATATTATGGTATTTGGAGATGGGACCTTTGGGAGGTGATTAGGTCATGAGGGTGGAGCCCTCATGAATGGGATTAATGCCCTTATAAAAGACACCCCAGAGAGCTCCCTTGCCCCCTTCCACAATGTGAAGACATAGCAATAAGGTGCTGGCCATGAACCAGGAAGAGGGCTCTCACCTAACCATGATGGTACCTTGACCTTGGACTACCAGCTTTCAGAACCACCAGAAATAGATTTCAGTATTTAATAAGCCACCTAGTCTGTGATCTTTCGTTATAGCAGCCTGAGCAAATTAAGACGGTGCTTTTATATCCATTATGCCATTTTGTTCTTTTTTTTAATTAAACTTTTAATTTTGAGATAACTATAGATTCACATACAATTGTAAGAAATAATACAGAGATCCCGTGTATCCTTTACCCAGTTTACCCTAATGGTAACATCTTGCAAAACTCTAATACAATATTACAGCCAGGATATTGATATTGATATAGTCAAGGTACAGAAAAATTTCATCACCACAAGGACCAGTCATGTTGACCTTTTACAGCGTACCCACCTTCCTCCTACCCCTACCTCCTCCTTAATGCCTGCCAATCACTAATCTCCCCATTGGTATAATTTTGTCATTTCAAGGATGTTATATAAATAGAATCATACAGGATGCAACTTCTTGGGTTTATATTTTTTCGCTGCCTATTCACTCAGATTATTCTGTATATCAGTAATTCATTTCTTTTTGTTGTTGTTGTTTTTTAAGTGTATAATTCAATGGTTTTTAGTATATTTACACAGTTGTGCAGCCACCATGGCAATACATTTTAGAACATGTTCATCACCCCCAAAACAAACCTTGTACCCTTTAGCCACCATCCCATGGTTGTATAATAGGAACTATATTTGATCTTTGTCCCTGGATCCTGGCACAAAGCTCCCAAAGTCCTTGGAATTTTCTGAGTGATAGGAGTGCCTTTTGCCAATGATTTAATCAATTATACCTATGTAATGAAGTCTCCGTAAAACCCCAAAAGGTCGGGTTTCAGAGAGCTTCTGGGCTGGTGAACACATGGAGATGTGGGCAGAGAGGCACACCCAGAGAGCATGGAAGCTCTGTGCACCTTCTCACGTACCTGGCCCTTTGCATCTCTTCCAATCTGGCTCTTCCTGAGTTACATCCTTTTATAATAAACCAGTAATCTAGTAAGTAAGCCGGTTTTCTTAGTTCTGTGAGTCACTCTAGCAAATGAATCGAACCTGAGGAGGGGGTTGTGGGAACCTTCGCTTTATAGTCAGTGGTCAGAAGCACAGGTAACAATCTGGACTTGGGATTGGCATCTGAAGTGGGGTGGGAACAGTCCTGTGGGACTGAGCCCTTAACCTGTGGGATCTGATGCCCTCTCCATGTAGATAGTGTCAGAATGGAGTTAAATTTGTGGGACACCCTGTCAGTATCCACTGAGAAGTGGAAAATTGCTTGGTGGTGTGGAAAAGAACACACATTTTGGAGCCCCATCCCAATCCCTCTCAGCTGTAGGCATCCACTTAATCTATTTTCTGTCTCTATAGATTTGTCTATTCTGGACATTTCATATGGATGGAACCATACAACATGTGGTATTTTGTGACTGGCTTCTTAGAATAAATTTTCAATGCTCATCCCTGTTACGGCATGTCTCAGTACCTCTTTCCTTTTTAATTTTAGAATAATGTTCCATTGTATAGATATACCACATTTTACTTATCTATTATTTTTTTCTTTTTCTTTTACTTTCTTCTTTTTTTGTTTCTTTTTATTTGTTTCTTTTTTCACTTATCTATTATTAATCAGTTGATGGATATTTGGATTGTTTCCACTTTTGACTATCATGATGGTATTATTTTTTATATTATATACATGGTGAACATTTGTGTACAGGTTTTTGTGTGGTATTTTCGTTTCTCTTGGATATATACCTAGGAATAAGATTCCTAGGTCATACAGTAATGAACTGCCAACTTGTATTACAATGTGACTGCACAATTCTACATTCCCACCAGCAATGTATGAGTCTTCCAGATTTTCCACATCCTTGTCAAAACTTTGTTGTTGTTTGTCTTTTTTTTTTTTTTTTTTTTGCGCTACGCAGGCTCCGGACGCGCAGGCTCAGCGGCCATGGCTCACGGGCCCAGCCGCTCCGCGGCATGTGGGATCCTCCCAGACAGGGGCACGAACCCGTGTCCCCTGAATCAGCAGGCGGACTCTCAACCACTGCACCACCAGGGAAGCCCTGTTGTTTGTCTTTTTGATTATAGCTATTCTGGTGAGTGTGGAGTAGTAGTATCTCAATGTAGTTTTGATTTGCATTTCCCTAATGAATAATGATGTTGAGCATCTTTTCACATGCTTATTGGTCGCTTGCCTACCTTCTTTGGAGAAATGTCTATTCAGATCCTTTGTCTAATTTTCAGTTGGGTTAATTGTCTTTTTATTATTAAGTTGTAAATTTCTTTATATAGTCTGGATACAAATTCCTTATCAGATACATGATTTGCAAATATTTTCTCCCATTCTGTGGGTTCTCTTTTCATTTTATTTGGTGGTGTCCTTTGAAGCACAAAAGTTTTAAATTTTAATGTAATCTAATTTATCTTTTTTTTTGGCACTTGTGTTTTTGGTGTTGTATTTAAGAAACCTTGCTGAACCAAGGCCACAAATTACCCCTCTGTTTTATTCTAGGAGTTTTACAGTGCTTGCATTTAGTTCTATGATCCATTCTGAGTTAAATTTGCATAAGGCATGAGAAGGGGTCCAAATACATTCTGCATGTGAATATCCAGTTGTCTCAGCACCATCTGTCGATTGTTTATCTTTTTTCATCTACTCATGAGGGATATTGGTCTGTGGTTTTCTTATCTTGTAATTTCTTTGTCTGGTTTTGATATCAGGATAATGCCTCATAGAATGAGTTGGGAAGTATTCCTTCCTCTTCAGTTTTTCTGGAAGAGATTGTGCAGAATTGGAATTAGTTCTTCATTAAATATTTAGTAGAATTTATCAGTGAAGCCATCTGAGTTTTCTTCGTGGGATGATTTTTAACTACAAATTCAATTTTCTTTAATAGATAGAGGGCTATTCAGGTTATTTTGTTTTTCTTGAGTGAGCTTTGGTAGTTTGTGTCTTTTAAGGGATTTGTCCATTTAATATAAAATTTCATTTTTATTGGCATGATGTTATTCATAAAAGTTACTTATTATTCTTTTAATATCTGTAAAATCTGAAATGATGTAAACTATCTCATTGGTAATATTGTTATTTGTGTCTTCTCTCCTTTTTTTCCTAATAAGACTGGCTAGAGTTTTATCAACTTTGTTGATTTCTGATTTATTTCATTTCTTGTGCTTATTTTGGCTTTAATTTTCTCTTACTTTTCTAGTTTCTTTAAGTTGAAGCTAAGGTCATTGATTGGAAAATTTTCTTCTTTTCTAATATAGGCATTTAGTACTATGTATCCCCCTTCAAGTATTGCTTTCTCAACCTTTCACAAATTTTCATATACTGCTTAAAATTTTTTCAGTTCAAAATTCTTTGTAATTTTCCATTTGACGACTTTTTTTTTTGCGGTACGCGGGCCTCTCACTGTTGTGGCCTCTCCCGTTGCGGAGCACAGGCTCTGGATGCACAGGCATGGGGCCTAGCTGCTCCGCGGCATGTGGGATCTTCCCGGACCGGGGCACGAACCTGTGTCCCCTGCATCGGCAGGCGGACTCTCAACCACTGCGCCACTAGGGAAGCCTTCATTTGACTTTTTATATTAATGATTCTCATCTGCCAAAAAAGCCACTTTTACTTCCTCCTTCCCAATCTAAATGCTTTTTATTTCTTTTTCCTTTATTGATTGTACTGGCTTAGAATCTCCAGTACAGTGTTTAATACAAGTGACAAGAGTGGATTCCTTGACTTGTTTCTAATCTTAGGGGGAGAGCATTCACTCTTTCACCATTGATGCTGTGATGATGTCATGATGTGAGCTATAGACTTTTCTTACGCCTTTTATCAGTTTGAGAAATTTACCTTCTATTCTGACTTTTTGAGAATTTTAAAGAATTGTGGTAAAATATACATAAGATAGAATTTACCATTTTAACCATTTTTAAGTGTATAGTTCACTGGCATTAAGTACCTTCACATTGTTGTACAATCATCACCACCACCTAACTCTAGGACTTTTTCCTCTCCCCAAACTGAAACTCTGTACCCCTTAAACAATAACTCCCCACTTCCCCTCCCCCAGCCCCTGACAACCACTATTCTAGTTTCTGTCTCTATGACTTTGACTATTCTAGGTCCCTCATGTAAGTGGAATCATATATTTGTCCTTTTGTGACTGGCTTAGTTCACTTAGCATAATGTCTTCAAGGTTACTCCGTATTGTAGCATGTGTCAGGATTTCCTTCCTTTATAAGACTGAATCATATTCCATTGTGTGTATATACCACATTTTGTTTATCCATTCATCTGTTGATGTACACTTGGTTGCTTGCCCCCTGCCAGTCCGTTCAGGCTGCTATAAGAACATACCACAGACTAGGTAGCTTATAAACGACAGAAATTTATTTCTCATAAATTCTCTAAAATTATTTCTGGCCTCTTGGAGGCTAGAGGGCCAAGATCAAGGGGCCAGTATGTTCAGGTGAAGACCCTCTTCCTGGTTGATAGCCGACACCTTTTCTCTGGGTCCTCACATGGTGGAAGGGGCTAAGGGGCACTGTTGGATCTCTTTTATAAAAGCACTGATGCCATTCATGAGGGCTCCACCCTCATGAACTAATCAGCTCCCAAAGACCCACCTACTAATAAATTGGTGGGACCCATCACCTTTGGGAATTAGGATTTCAACATATGGATGTGATTGGTGGGGGCTGGGGGGGAACGGCACAGACATTCAGACCATAGCACCACCTTTTGGCTATTGTGAATAATGCTGTTATGAACATGGGTGTACAAATTTCTGCTGGAGTCCCTGCTTTCATTTCATTTGGGTATATACACAGAGGTGGAATTGCTGGACTTTATGGTAATTCTATGTCTAATTTTTTGAGGAACTGCCATCATTTTCCACAGCAGCTGCACGAGTTTACATTCCCAGCAGCAATGCACACAGGTTCCAATTTCTCCACATCCTTGCCAACACTCTATTTTCTTTTCCTCCCTCCCTCCCTCCCTCCCTTCCTTCCCTTCTTCTCCCTCCCCTTCTCCTCCTTCTCCTTCTCCCTCCTCTTCCTCTTCCTCTCCTTCTCCTTCTCCCTCTCCTCCTTCTCCTTCTCCTTCTTCTTTTCTTCTTCTTCTTCCTCCTCCTCCTCCTCCTCTTCTTCTTCTTCTTCTTCTTCCTCTTCTTCCTCTTCTTCTTCTTCTTCTTCTTCTTCTTCTTCTTCTTCTCCTTCTCCTCCTCCTCCTTCTTCTCTCCTTCCTTCCTTCCTTTCTTTCTTTCTTCCTTCCTTTCTTTCTTTTTCTTTTTTTCTTCCTTCCTTCCTTCCTTTCTTTCTCTTTCTTCCTTCCTCTTTCTTTCTTTCCTTTCTTTCCTTTCTTTCCTTCCCATCCCAATCAATATCTCATTGTTCTGTGCCTGGGTCTTAATTTATAAAGGTGACTGAATGGCAACACGGAGAGAAAAATACCATTGAAGGAAAAGTTTAATATTACTTACAGTTCCCCTAGAAACAAGAGGCAATATTCCTCGGCCTTAATCATGCCAGGGCCAGGTACCAGGCAACTAGAGACCACCCCTATAGTTTAGAACCTGCCGAAATTATTCAAACTAGCCAATCCGAAACTGTTTACCCTGCCCTGTCTTGCCTTTCCATTGGCAATCCCACTAAAGTCTCTGGCCTGAGTCTATCCCTCACTCATCACTCAGTCACCTTTATAAATTAAGACCTGGGCATAGAACAATAGGCGCAGTGTGCAAGGTGACTCAGCTTTTGATGGAGGGAGCTTGCCTCTAGACTGCTCTTGGCCTACTAACTGGACTTACCAAACAGCGAATACTGCCCAGGAAGACATGGCTGACCATTGGCACACTGGCACTCTGGCTGCACTGCTTCATGCTGTATCTGCTACACACTGCCATGGTCCTCCAATTAAATCTAAGAGGACCTCAAAGGCACTTGCGTCTATGGTACTCCTCATTTAGTTTCAGGTGCTAAAGTCTCCATTCATGGTTGCTGTAATTCCATAGTTGGCATCTTACCTTGGACAGCTGGGTCAACTGGGCCAAACCTGATTTTCCTGGTTTGATGCACCTAGGTTCCGGGCAGTGACCTCTAGATCCTGGGCAGTGACACTGGAGGTGATTAGGATCACTGGCTAATTTACAAGATAAAGCTCCCTGCCCAAGGGAGTGAAGAGAGGCTTCCTCTGATGAGAGCATGTTGGATGTGAGTCTGATCCATCGACCCAACAGGGCTGAAGTTAGCAGTGGACACTCAGGCTCCTGCTGGAGTTTCCCCTCCCAATAAGCAATTAAGACATGGCCTGCTCTTCTAGAGGGAGTCCCTGGGGAAGAGTCTTGGCGTTGGTCCCTGGTGAGCTCTACAGATCTGCTGGTGATGCAACTCAGGGTGCCTTTTCACAGCAAACCCAAACACTAAAGTTTGTTTCAAAGGCAAATCCTTTTGTTGCTTGCTTTACTGCTGTCACATTTTTCCTTTGATCAAGTGGGATGTAAGGGATCCATCCTTGGAGACCCGTGGCTCAATGTTTAAATAAAAAAAAGGATGTGGAGAAGAAGGGGAACTTTAATCCCACTCCCCCTAAAACACCTGAGTAGGTCTCTCAGCTCACTTGAGATTATAAATCTCCAGGTCCCTGTGCTTGGGCACTCTCAAATGCTGCTGCCTATGCATATGCTAAAGTCTCATGTTTAAAACAAAATTATCACAAAACAAAAAATGTAAAAGGTAAAGCTGAGGCCACCATTGCTCTCCTAGATGTCACCCCTCTGAGGTTGATTGGGGTACCCTAGAAATAGAGGCCACTGCTCAGAGCAGAGGCTACTGGGGATCACCAGGAGCTTATCAGGTAAACACCCAAAAGAAAAAAATGAGGGGGAGAAGTTTAGCCGCCTATAAATATTACAGACCATTCTAGAAACGTGTTTAATAGGGACAGCGTTGGTCCCAGGGAGAGGTTGCTTAGAGGCAAGAGGTCCCTTTTTTCTCCCCCCTTTCCCTCTTCTCATCTGGACACAAAAACTAGACTGTGGCTTTAGTTAGGTAGCTACAAGCCAAAAACAGAAGAAAAAGGAAAAAAAAGATAAAGATAAAAGACTGCCACTTTTGGTGGCTACAAGCCCAAGGGAAAATAAAGAGGAACTTTAAACCATATGTACTGAGCAAATGCCAGTTCTAACAAGCATAATGCTAGCCCTAGATTACTTATTGATTTTGAAACAAACCCTAGCTAGATACAGGAGGAGAAAATAGAAGGTAATTAAATTATGTAAACATGTATAATATTTTCATATAAATATATAATAGGTGAATTGTGAGTATATATAAAATATATAGCTAAATTAAAACAAAATCCCCCAATTTGATCCAATTGGAAATTTGGAATTTATATATTAAAGAATTTATATAACAAAATGATAAAAAAAATGCTGATTGGCTTTTGTGCCTCTACAGGCTTGGTTCTAAATTAACTTTAATACTTGCTAAAATACATCACTTGACAAGAACTTTATGGACTTAATCAAGATGGGGCTTAAATTGCAGTTGTGTCTGGGGATCCCAGTAAATTTAAACATCATGTCCCCTAAAATCTAAAGAAGGTAACTAAATATAAAATGAAGAAAAAATGGGTATACCTCACTCTAATTGTAGCCTTGCCTAAATATCCAAAGACATAATACCTATTGCCCTAAACTATTCTATATTGGGCATAGATGCTCTGACACAATATAATAAATTAAGACTAAAGTAAGTCTTTGAGACTTACAAATTGGCTTAATAAAATGGGACCCCATGGACCTGCAGTTAAAATAACCTGGTTCAGTATAAGTTAAAACATGGAGCTCAAGGATTAAAACTTATTACAGAAAACCTAATTAATAAAGGAGTGATTATCTGCATTTCTTCTCCATTTGATAGCCCAATGTTGCCTGTTCTTAAATCTAAAAAAAAAAAGTTGAAAAGAAAAATGGTGTGTGTGAGGGTACTCCTCATGATGGATTATTACTACCTTTATGCTGTGGTCCCATTCACCAAGGCCCCCATACCAGATATCCAATATTATCAAAATCAATGATTCTATTCAGTCAACAACTGGGAAATATTTTTCTTTTATAGATCTGGCTACTGTTTTCTGTCCAGTGCCCATTTCAACAGCCTCTCAGCTGCAATTTGCCTTTACCCCTGAAGGGACACAATACATCTTCTCCAGCCTACCCATGGGGCACCTCAGCAGCTTTGCCATCGCACTCAGTCCTTACAGACAAGATCTTAACTACATCCACCTTCCTCCAGGAGCACACGTATGACATTCCATTGATAACATCCTCCTCCAAGGAAATTCATTAGACACACTCATTAAGGACATACAAATCCAAACACAAATTTAGCTCTTCTTGGGTTCTAATGACAACATATTTCTCATTTACCAATTTTACTCCCAAATGAAAATCAACAGTCACTCTTGTTAATACCTGCTCCAAACTCCTTCACTAAAGAGACTTTGGCAACCTCTTCTCATACCTCCCAGCGTCTCTGGACCACTCCTGATGGCCGTAGGTTGCCCAAGGGTTTCTGGTGCAATAAACTGCCCTTACAAAAAATGCCTGGCTACCTACTTGACCTTCCTAAAGATAGAGGTTCTCACAGATCTTGAGCCTGTGACCCTTCATAGCCAGCTGCCCATTATGCTTTGAGTCATAGAAACAGCACCCCACCAACTTGGCACAGCTACTGAGGCCTTCTTTTTTTTTTTTTTTTTTTTTTTGCGGTACGCAGGCCTCTCCCTATTGTGGCCTCTCCCATTTGCGGAGCACAGGCTCCGGACACGCAGGCTCAGCGGCCATGGCTCACAGGCCCAGCCGCTCCGCGCGCATGTGGGATCCTCCCGGACCGGGGCACGAATCTGCATCCCCTTCATCGGCAGGCAGACTCTCAACCATTGCGCCACCAGGGAAGCCCAACTGAGGCCTTCTTAATCAGCACGCAACCAAACCTGGGCCTTCTGACATGTTCTATTTGCAGGAGGGGATGGCTTCCCCTGTCCTTAGTCCCTTGCCAGATTCCAGGGTGCTGGAGGAAGTTACCGCTCCCCCAGACCCTTGGCTACCTGGGAAACCCCCTGGGATTAACTGTGCTAACAGCAGTAGATTATGCAAATGGCCCTGCTAAACATCATACATGATGGAGCTCAGTGGAATGTTGCTGTTTTGCATCCCTTAGCTAGGATGTCCCTAATATAAACGACAGGACACCAAAAACCACACACTTGGCCAAACTTCAGGCAGTTATCTTAACACTGGATGCCCTGACCAACAAATGGTCACATCTTCACGTTTATTATAAACTGGTGGGCATTGCCTAAAAATCATCTCTGCCAGGTTAAAGAACTCTGGAAACTCTTGCCTCACAGATACCCAAAATATAAAATTACACATGTCTTTCTATACATTAGGGTCACAATATAAGGCCTTGCCAAGGGTTCATTACTCATTATAAACACTATTAATAGTAACCAAGGCACACATTTCATTACTCAAAATACACAATGCTGGGCTCTTGGAAAAAGCACTCAATAGAACTTTCATGTCACTAATAGGTCTCAAATAGCCCTTTTAACTAAGAGACACAATGGTCTCCTTAAACAATTCCTTTTCAAGTTCCAGTCTAAACAAATCCCTAAATGACTCTCTATCTTGCCCCAGGTGTTAACCTATCTTTATACATTTTCAATCTTGTCCCATTCCATAAGGGCTGGAGGCCAGATCGATGGTGCATATTCTCCTGGGACCTCTTAACCGTAGATTGTCCCATAGGCCAGGCAGCTGCTCATCTGATACAGGACCCATTTGAAACTAAACTTCCACCAAAAACCTGTCAAGTGCAACTGCACACTATTCTGGTGACCATGGTCTTACTACCACTGGTCTGGATGCTTTCATTGTTTACAATCTGGAGGCCCAACCCTTCAAGTAAGCCACTGTTTCAACCAAACATGGCAAATGCTAAGACCCACAGCAACTCGAGTGGGTATCCCCTTAGAAATGATACTCCTAGTCCCACATCCTAGATTACATCATCTTGACTCAGAAGCTTACCGCTGGAGATGGCATCGCCTCTGATGACATCACCCCAGCCCAAGACCTCACCATTGGAGATGACTTCATTCCCCGTGCTGGAAACAACTTTCTCCCAGATGCTAAGACCTTTCATAGTCTCATAATAAAAGGTTTCTATGCTGTTTGGATTAACTTAAGCCCTAATACTGAAGGTCTTTATTATCACCACCCCAAAGTTTCCTAATATGATGTCAAAAAATCAAAGGAGTAATTGTATTAATCATGCTTTCAATTTGTTTTTGTATATTATGATGCTTTGACATTCTAAAAAAAAATCTTCCTGGCTGGGGAGAGACTACCCCTCCCAGAGCTAACCAATTCTTAGAGTAGCAAAGGACTCAGCCTTTGATATGCAAACTAACCAATCCAGAGCCATACCTCCTCCATCTGGCCAGTGTACCCCAAGAGGCAATATTCCTATGCCTTAGTCATCCCTGGGCCACGTACCAGGCAACTAAAGACCACCCTTAAGATATTTGAATGTTAAACCAACTGGGCATTCCTGGGAAAAATCCCATTTAGTCATGGTGTAAATTGTCCTTATATGTTGCTAGATTTGGTTTGATTAATTTTAAAAGGAGTTTTCATCTCTATTCACGAGGGATATTGATGTGTAGTTTTCTTTTCTGATGATGTCTTTGTCTGGCTTTGGTGTCACATAATATTGGCCTTGTAGAGAGAGTTGGGAAGTGTTCTTTCCTTCTTTACTTTCTGGAACATTGTTATCATTTATTCTTTAAATGTTTGATAGAATTCACTAGTGAACTCATCTGGGTCTGGGTTTTTTTGTGTGTGGAAAGAATTTAAATTATGAATTGAATTCCTTTACCTCTTATAATCTTTCAGATTTTCTATTTCTTCTAGAGTCAGTTTTGGTCAATTATGTCTTTCTAGAAATTTGTCCATTTCATCTAAGTTATCTAATTTGCTGGTATAAAGTAGTTAATAACATTCTCTTATAAACAGTTTAATTACTGTAGAGTCAGTTGTGTTGTCCCCTTTTTGGTAAATTAATTAATTAATTAATTAATTTTTGGCTGTGTTGGGTCTTCGTTGCTGCACACGGGCTTTCTCTAGTGCGGCGAGTGGGGGCTACTCTTCATTGCGGTGCATGGGCTTCTCATCGCGGTGGCTTCTCTTGTTGCGGAGCACGGGCTCTAGGCGTGCGGGCTCAGTAGTTGTGGCCCACGGGCTCTAGAGTGCAGACTCAGTAGCTGTGGCACACGGGCTTAGTTGCTCCGTGGCATGTGGGAATCTTCCTGGGCCAGGGATGGAACCCATGTCCCCTGCATTGGCAGGCGGATTCTTAACCACTGCACCACCAGGGAAGCCTCCCTTTTCCACTCTTGATTTTAGTAATTTAAGTCTTTTTTTTTCATTGTCAGTCTAGATAAAGGTTTGTCAATTTTGTTGATCTTTTCAAAGAACTAACTTTTGTTTTCATTAATTTTTCTCTATTGTTTTTCTGTTTTCTATTTTATTAATTTCTGCTGTAATTTTATTATTTCTATCTTATGCTTGCCTTGTGTTTAGTTTGCTCTACTTTCTCTAGATTCTTAAGGTGAAAAATTAGATTATTTATTTGTGATCTTTCTTCTCTTCTCACATAGTCATTACAAGCTATAATTTTTTCCTTTAAGCACTGCTTTAGCTGAATCCTATACATTTTAACATGTTGTGTTTTAGTTTTCATCCAGTTCAAATTTCTTTCCAACTCCCCTTGTGATTTCTTTTACCTATAGGTTATTAGAAATAGATTGTTTAATTTGCAAGTATTTCTGGATTTTCTAAATTTCTTCCTGTTGCTGATTTCTAATTCAATACCATTGTGGTCAGATATATACATTGTATAATTTCTATCTTTTAAAATTTACTGTGGCTTGTTTTATGACCTAGCATAAACCATAACCATGAACAATATAGAATGCTCCATGTGCACTTGAAAAGACTGTGTATTCTGCTGTTATTGGATGGAATGTCCTATAGAAATAATTTAGGTCAAATTGTATGATAGTGTTGTCCAGGTCTTCTTTATCCTTGCTGATTTTCTTCTCTAGTTGTTCGATTAATTGTTGAGAGTAAGATATTGGAGACTATTTTCCCTTCACTTCTGTCAGTTTTTGTATCACTTTTTTGGGGCCCCTTTGTTAGGTGTGTTTTTACAGTTGTTATGTCTTCCTGATGAATTGAAACTTTATCACTATAAAATGTCTTTTTTTCCCTCTAATAACACTTTTTTTTGTGTTAAAGTGTGTTTTAGCTGATATTAGTTGTGGTAGGCAGAATTCTAAAGATGGCTCCACAAGATTCCTGTTTCCTTCTTATTCAATCAAATACTATGTGATTAACACAAAGTGATTAATTTTCCAGATATGAAGTCCCAAGACAGTTAACCTTACTATACAAAGATTATCTGGTAGGCCTGACCCAATCAGGTGAGCCCTTTAAATACAGAGAGTTTTCATCAGCTGGTGCTAGAAGAGGTGATCAGAAATTCAAAGCACAAGAAGGATTTGATGCTCTATTGTTTGCTTGAAGGTAGTTGGGACCATGTATCAAGGAAATGGGGACCTCAGTTTCACAGCTACAAGGAATAGCTGTTGAATTGCTGCCAACAACCCAAACTTGGAAGTAGATTCTTTGAATGTGGAAGCAGATGCTTTTTTTGTTGGAAGCAGACTTTTTCCTAGAGCTTCCATATAAGAGGCCAGCCTGTCCACACCTTGATTTTGGCTTCTTGAGACAAAGCAGAGAACGTGCCTTGTCTTTTGACCTACTGAACTGTGGGCTAATAAATTGGTATTGTTTTTTTGTCTGTTTTTTTTTGTTAAAGAAAAATAACAAATAATCTACATTTTTATTAGATAGTATAAATTTCCTTAATAACAAGTAGATAAAATAATCCACAACGGGTTACATATTCCCAGATGTTAACATCTCTCTGTATACTTCATGTGTTTAATGAAAGGTTGTAAAATTTGAGGAAGACAAAAATAAAAGTTTTTAAAACTCAAGATACATAATAAATAAATTGGAACAACTAGAGATGACTAAAAACAAAATGTATTATATTGATCCACCCACAACATAACCTGGTATCAGGGACTTTAAGATATTTATACAGTAAACTTCAAAAGTATTTGCATTTAATTTTTTTAATGTAATTTTACTTATTTTTTTTCCTTTTTTTAACATCTTTATTGGAGTATAATTGCTTTACAATGGTGTGTTAGTTTCTGCTTTATAACAAAGTGAATCAGCTATACATATACGTATATCCCCATATCTCTTCCCTCTTGCATGGTATTGTTTTAAGGTGCTAAATTTGTGGTCATTTGTTACAAAGCAGTAGAAAACTAATGCATTGGTACAGCCACTCCAGCTCTCTTATGGTTGCTGATTGCATAGTATATCATTTTTTATCCTTTCAACTTATTTGCGTTGTAAATCTAAAGTGTGTCTCTTCTAGACAGCATGCAGTTGGATCCTGTTCTTTAATCTAGTCTGATAATGTATTTTTATTGTAGTGCTTATTTCATTTACATTTAATATAATTATTGATTATGATATAAATATAATTATTTATAACTGCCATTTTCCTATTTTCTATATGTCTCATGTATTTTTCCCTCTATTTCTCCTTTACTGTCTTCTTTTTCATTAGATATTTTCTAGTGTGCCAGTTTAGTTCCCATTATTTACTCTATTTGTTGAATTATTCTTTTAGTCATTGCTCTGAGGATTAAAATATATATCTTAACTTAAAACAATATACTTCACATTAATGCTAATTTATTTATGATAGTGTATTGAAACTTTGCTCTCATATTGCTCCCTTTCCTCCTCCCTCCGTTGTGCTATTATTATCATATATACTACATCTTATATATTCTAAACTTAACAATATTTTAATAATATTGTTTTATGCAGATGTCCTTTAAATCAGTTGTAAGGATAGAAAAATATATTTATATTGTATTTTATGTTTTCCTATGTAATTAACATTATTGGTGCTCACTTCCTTCCTTCCTCCCTCCCTCCCTCCATACCTACCTACTTTTTCTTTTTCTTTCTTTCTTTCTTTCTTTCTTTCTTTCTTTCTTTCTTTCTTTCTTTCTTTCTTTCTTTCTCTCTCTCTCTCTCTCTCTCTCTCTCTCTCTCTCTCTCTTCCTTCCTTCCTTTCTTTTCACCAGATCTTAGTTGTGGCTCGCAGGCTCCTTAGTTAAGGCTTGCCAGCTCCTTAGTTGTGGCTTGTGCGTTCCTTAGTTGCGGCTCGCCAGCTCCTTAGTTGCAGCACACAGACTCCTTAGTTGTGGCATGTGAACTCTTAGTTGTGACATGTATGTGGGATCTAGTTCCCTGACCAGTGTTCAAACCCAGGCCCCCTGCATTGGGAGCATGGAGTCTTATCCACTGCACCACCAGGGAAGTCCCACTGGTGCTCTATTTCTTTGTGTGGATCTGAGTTACAATTTCTCTTCAGCCTGATGAACTTCCTTTTTAAAATTTCGTATAAAGCAGGTCTGATAGCAATTTGTTTTCTTAGGCTATTTTTCTGAGACTGTCTTTGTTTGTGGGGCTTTCATTTTTTAAGAGTTATTTTTCTATATATAGAATTATTTATTTTTTTAAAATTAGTTTTTTAATAACAGAATTAGATATATAAATCATATAACATGATTAACCCATTTAAAGTATATAGTTCAATGGTTTTTAGTAGTATATACACAGAGTTGTGCAATCATCACTACAATCAATTTTAGAAATTTTCATCATCCAAATAAAAGCCCTGTACCCTTTGCAGTCACTCCCCATCCTCTACCTTTTTCCATTATCCCTAGGCCTCTACTAATCTCCTTTGTGTCTGTATAGATTTGCCTCTTCTGGACATTTTATATAAATAGAATTATGCAACGTGTGGTATTTTGTGACTGGCTTCTTTCACTTAGGGCATTACTGTCAAGGTTTGTCCATGTCATAGCATATACCAGTGCTTCATTTCCTTTTGTTGCTGAATAATATTCCATTGTTTGACTATACTACATTCTGTTTATCCATTCATTAGTTGGTAGACATTTGGTTGTTTCCACTTTTTGGCTATTATGCTGCTATAAACATTTGTGGACAAGTTTTTATGTGGTCACAGGTTTTCTCTTGGCTACATATATAGTAGTGGAATTTCTGGGTCATATGATGTTTCTCTGTCAGTTTTGAAGAACTGACAGACTGTTTTCCAAAAAGGCTGTACCATTTTCCATCCCACCAGCAATGTATGAGGGCTCCCATTTCTCCACATCCTCACCAACACTCGCTATTATCTGTCTTTCTGATTATAGCAGCATTTGTTTTATAAATGGTATTTCTTGATATTTTGTAATACATTTAGACATTTTAAAATTTGAAATATGTTAAATATTGTTTACTGCTGTTTTGCTTTATGAATTCTCAACTTAAATACTAATGTTAATACATATTTCAGTATTAAACAAAAAAAGGACCCCAAATCTTCATTTTTTCCTCTGATTATTATTATTTATTTATATTTTTGGCTGTGCTGGGTCTTCATTGCTGTGCGCGGGCTTTTCTCTAGTTGTGGTGGGCAGGGGTTACTTTTTGTTGTGGTGTGTGGGCTTCTCATTGCAGTGGCTTCTCTTGTTGCGGAGCACAGTTTCTAGGCGTGCAGGCTTCAGTAGTTGTGGCTCGTGGGCTCTAGATTGCAAGCTCAGCAGTTGTGGCGCACGGGCTTAGTTGCTCTGTGGCATGTGGGATCTTCCTGGACCAGGGACTGAACCGGTGTCCCTTGCATTGGCAGGAGGATTCTTAACCATGTGCCACCAGGGAAGTCCCTCACTGCATTACATTTTAAAGTCATATAAAAGAATTATTTGGCTATATGAAATTTATGCATTCTTCCTTAAAGAAAGGAACATCTATAGAGATACAGAAGTGCATTTGGTATTCATTACTGGTGATTCTGAATAAAAAGAATTTAGGTTTTGTGATATAAGGTGAGAACAACATTAGCTAGAAACTATACTAACCAATGGATGGTTTCTGGAAATTTAAAGGCTAACAGTTTCACTTATTAACTTGGGGAAATAAATTATATGTATATTGTAGACCAATGTGACAGTTGCAAAAACAGTCTAAACATGAATAAGAGAATTTGATACATTTTCTAAATGCCTTAAAAGAACCTTTCTCCTACCCTCGTTCAATGTCCATTTCTAGACTTGACTTGAGTATTGTGAACACTTACAAAGTTTGCTCCAAAAAACTAGGCCATCACTGTGAATTAATAAACATCACAAAATGACTTAAATCACCATGTACTAAGTGGCAGGTCCTTGTAGTAGTTGAATGAGTATTGGTTTTCTAGAATGGTAAGAAGGCTGAGAAGTTGCATATAGTTTGCCTCATTTATCTTACAGGTGTGGAAAATAAAGATGAGGTGAAGAGACTTTCTCAAGTTCTCATAAATTTACAGCAGAGAGGGGCTATAACCAAGCTGATTCCTGATTGGAGGCTATTTCTACAATACCATGATGCTTTAAGTCAAAGTTTAAAATGCATTTGATTTGCCCCTTTGTTTAAACCTTTAAAAGAATGAGCATGATATAGCCTAAAATAGCAAGCAGTTTTGATGAACTCACATTTTTAGCTATCAGCCAACTAGAAACCAAATATAATAGCAATGTTAATATCAGAGTAGATAATGGATATATTATTAAAAGCAAGTGTAATGATGACAGCCTTCCTGTTTCCTAGGCTATTTTAAGAATCATAAGTTCTCTAAGTGCCCATCATCGGATGAATGGATAAAGAAGATGTGGCACATATATACAATGGAATATTACTCAGCCATAAAAAGAAACGAAATTGAGCTATTTGTAATGAGGTGGATAGACCTAGAGTCTGTCATACAGAGTGAAGTAAGTCAGAAAGAGAAAGACAAATACTGTATGCTAACACATATATATGGAATTTAAGGAAAAAAATGTCATGAAGAACCTAGGGGTAAGACAGGAATAAAGACACAGACCTACTAGAGAACGGACTTGAGGATATGGGGAGGGGGAAGGGTGAGCTGTGACAAAGCAAGAGAGAGGCATGGACATATATACACTACCAAACGTAAGGTACATAGCTAGTGGGAAGCAGCCGCATAGCACAGGGAGATCAGCTCAGTGCTTTGTGACTGCCTGGAGGGGTGGGATAGGGAGGGTGGGAGGGAGGGAGACGCAAGAGGGAAGAGATATGGGAACATATGTATATGTATAACTGATTCACTTTGTTATAAAGCAGAAACTAACACACCATTGTAAAGCAATTATACCCCAATAAAGATGTTTAAAAAAAAGAATCATTAAGTTCTGCTAGTACGTGTTTTAGGGTCACTAAAATTACTTTCTAAAATAATTTTTGAAACTAGACTAAATTACTAAGAAAATTACTTTCAGGTGACAAAGGAACACACTTCTGGAAGAGGAGCTAAAGAGGTTTAATAGCTCTTTCTTATCTATCTCATCACCTGAAAAATGTGTCGAGCAGTAACTTCACAATTTGAATATTACAAATGAAAAAGGGGAAGAAATAGAAATCCACCCAGTTCTGGAATTATGGATTGAGTTTTGGAAGATGATTTGATCTTGTAATCTTTTTTGCTGGTCCTCTCTTGGCATTTACCATTTTCTGATTAGCTGGATTATATCTTTCTGTTTTCACTGGATTCTCTTTCATTGTATGCAGTTGATTCATTGGTTGTCTTTTAGAAACTTGGTGTGAGCCAGAGACCTGAGACATTTTAGCTAGGTATATACGACGTTCATCATTGATCTTGTGGTAAGCCTTTGATTCTCGTTCCAGTCTAAGTACATAGTCTTTTACTTGATTTTCAAGGCTCCTTTTTTCTTTTGCTGGCTGTTTAAGTAATGTACTTAAGGATTCCACTGGCATCCGCTCATAGACATGAATAGAAGATAGTCTATGTGAAGGATTTCCACGGAATTTTTTCCACTTTCTCTCTGAGACTAACAACTTGCTTTTCTAGTTGATCATTCTGTTCAAGTTGTGTCTCATAACAGGTTTTCCACTCACTGCCTTTGTTGTCAGTACTGAGTTTGGCTTCCAGTTCCACTACCTTTTGTCTTATTTCAAGTATTGAGATTTGTACTAAGTCTTTCATATGGATTTCTTCCAATAACTCCAGTTTAAGGAGGTCAGTCCTCATGCCTTAGAAGGTGTCACTTCTTTCACCCCCCATAGTGTCAGGTCAGAGATCTCCCACACCCTTCCCCTCAGCACAGCTTGGAGCAGAAGACCTGAAGGGACATCCAGAAGCTGGGGATGAGAAAGTGCTGTCATGAGCTGTTGGTATGGTGAACTGACTCAGAATTCCTGGTTGAGCTTCTTTCCCCCAGCACTTTGAATATGTCATAATACTGACTTCTTGTCTCCACTGTTTCTGATGAGAAGTCAGATGTTAATTTTATTGTGGTTCCTTTGTATATGACACATAATTTTCTTCTCACTATTTTCAAGTTTCTCTCTTTGGCTTTGGCTTTCAACAGTTTGACTATGATCTCTCTAGCTGTGAATATCTTTGAGTTTGTGCTATTTAGAATTCATTGAGCTTCTTGGATGTGTAGATTAATCTTTTTTTAAATGAAATTTGAGAAGTTTTCACCCACTATTTCTTCAAATACTTTTTATGTCCCTTTTTTCTCCACTTCTCTTCTGGAACTCCCATTATGCATACGTGGTGTGTTTGATGGTGTCTCACTGGCCTGTGAGGTTCTTCAGTTTTCTTCGTTCTTTTTACGTTCTGTTCCTTAGACTAGATAATCTCTATTGATCTACCTTTTTTAATTTTAATTGAAGTATAGTTGATTTACAATGTTTCAGATGATCTACTTTCTATTATCAACTCAAATCTGCTGTTGAGCCCCTTGAGTGAATTGTTCATTTCAGTTGTTGTACCTTTTAATTCCAGAATTTTCATTCATTTCTTTTTTATAATTTGTATGTCTTTATTTATATTCTCTATGTGAAGTCATTGTCATCATATATTCCTTTAATTCTTCAAACGTGGATTCTTTTAGTTCTTTGAACATATTTATAATAGCTTATTTGAAGTCTTTATGTATTAAATCTATCACCTAGACCCTCCCAGAGACAATTTATATAAGCTGCTTTTTTTTTCTGTGTATGGGCTGCACCTTGTTTCTTTGTTTTTTAATTTTAATTTTTTATTTTTGTTTAGTGATGTGCTTGGACTAATTATGTAGTGTCTATTTCCCCTGTAGAGTGTGAGAACTGGAATCTCTGCTCAGTTGTTTTTTTAAAATACTTTTTAAAAAACTTTTTATTTTATATTGGAGTATAGCTGATTAACAATGTTGTGATAGTTTTAGGAACACAGCAAAGGGACTCAGCCATACATATACATGTATCCATTCTCTCCCAAACTCCCTTCCCATCCAGGCTGCCACATAACATTGAGCAGAGTTCCCTGTAGGAAAAGGAACAGTAGGTCCTTGTTGGTTATCCATTTTATTTTTTTGACAAAATAATACATTTATTACCTATGATCGGCAGATATATTGCTCATTTATTCTCTCCATGTTTAAAAAGAATTTCAAAATAACAAAATAATTATATACACCATACAATTCAGGGTAAGGTTGGGCTCAGGGGACCACTTCATTGTTCACAGGGTGGACAGAAACCTCTATCTCCAAACATTTTTTGAGCTAGTTTAACTTTCAGCTCTGAGTCTGGTCCCAGTCTTGAAATCACAGAAGGTTAGGGCCTGGAATTTTCTCAGCCATAGGGATGAGGTTCTAGTTCAGACAGGAGGAAAGGGCTTCCTGGAAGGGACCAATAAAGCCTCTGAGGCAGAAACATGAGGAGGCAAGAGCAGAGGGCACTGGGGCTGAACCAGAGGGGCCTGGCATGGGGGGAGGGGGAGGAGCCCACTCCCGATCCAGCATTTCCTTGTGCTCACCCCTGTGTCTCCACTCAGTAGAACAGGGGCTGCCTTAGAGCACCAGCAACTGGTAAATCTGATGGAGGAGCTTTCTCCTTGTAGCTTCCAGAACCTGAAGACAGGACCCAGTAGGAACTTTGACTGGATTCATGAGATCCCAGGATGCCAGGGAGTTACATACCCTTGATTATTGAGATGGCCCTGCCAATGCGCCCAGTTCTTGGAAGGCATGGTCAGGTAGTTTTGAGAAATATTGTATGATATCCCTTATATGCGGAATCTAAAAAGAAATGATACATATGAACTTATTTGCAAAACAGAAACAGACTCACAGACTTAGAGAATGAACTTTCTCTTTCTCTGACTTACTTCACTCAGTATGACAATCTCTAGGTCCATCCATGTTGCTGCAAATGGCATTTTTTCATTCTTTTTTATGGCTGAGTAATATTCCATTATATATAGGTACCACATCTTCTTTATCCATTCCTCTGTCAACGGACATTTAGGTTGCTTCCATGTCTTGGCTATTGTAAACAGTGCTGCAATGAACATTGGGGTGCATGTATCTTTTCAAATTATGTTTTTCTCCAGATATATGCCCAGGAGTGGGATTGCAGGGTCATATAGTAGCTCTATCTTTAGTTTTTTAAGGAACCTCCATACTGTTCTCCATAGTTACTGTACCAATTTACATTCCCACCAACAGTGTAGAAGGGTTCCCTTCTCTCCACACCCTCTCCAGCATTTATCGTTTGTGGATTTTTTGATTATGGCCATTCTGACCGGTGTGAGGTGATACCTCATTGTAGTTTTGATTTGCATTTCTCTAATAATTAGCACTGTTGAACATCTTTTCATGTGCCTCTTGGCCATCTGTATGTCTTCTTTGGGGAAATGTTTATTTAGGTCTTCTTCCCATTCTTTGATTGGGTTGTTTGTTTTGATGATATTAAGCCTCATGAGCTGTTTGTAAGTTTTGGAGACTAACCCCTTGTCAGTCACATCATTTGCAAATATTTTCTCCCAATTTGTGGGTTGTCTTTTTGTTTTATTTATGGTTTCCTTTGCTGTGCAAAAGCTTTTGAGTTTAATTAGGTCCCATTTGTTTAATTTTGTTTTTATTTTCATTATTCTGGGAGATGGATCAAAAAAGATATTGCTGTGATTTATGTCATAGAGTGTTCTGCCTATGTTTTCCTCTAGGAGTTTTATAGTGTCGGGTCTCACATTTAGGTCTTTAATCCATTTTGATCTTATTTTTGTGTATGGTGTTAAAGAATGATCTTGCCCTTATTTTTTCTTTCTTTTTTCCCTCATTCTCATTTTTAAGCCTAGCTACCTAGAATTAACCCCTGGGTCATCATAGTTTAGTGGTCAGCCAGTTATTGGTCCAAGATTTTGCTTAAACACTTTAGCCTGTAAGGCTTTCCATCCTTTTTCCTAGGGAATCTATTTATGTGTTGGTACACTCATTCTAAGTTCAGGCAGTTAAAAAATCTCTGATTTTCACTTTCTGCTTATACACGGCCTCAAAGTCAGCCATGAATGAATAGATAACTGGGGCCATCTCTGGTCTCCCCTGAGCATGTGTGCAGCCCTGTGTGTGTATTGATACATAACCTTCCAGATCCCCTGGAATAAATGAGGGCTTATCAAAGCACCTTATGGTTGGTCTCATTTTCCAGATCTCCTTTTAAAATTTCGGACTGGTCTGTTGCTTGCTCTAACCAGTATCATAGCCTTAGGCAGCTGTGACACTGACCTTCCCTGATTATTTTCCCCTAAGATCATTATTGGGCATGAGGCTTTCTGTAGAGCTTCAGATTGGGTCAGCCCTTTCAGCTACCATGAGACTGCCAGTTCTCTGGTCCTCAAGGTCACTGCACCTTGGAAGTAGGGACATGGGAGCAGCCCCAAGTCAAAATACTACAGATCCTGCTGTTCTTGCTGCCGTTCAGCAGCTTTTCTTGTACAAACACTTTTCAATGTGTTGTATGCTTTTCGTTCATTTCCAGGGTTCTGAAATGGTTGATTTTGACAATTTGTCCAGTTTTATCATTATTTTGGGGCGAGAGGATTTGGAAAGGTCCTCACTGGGCCATTCTGGAAGTCCCACGATGTCTAGTCATTTTTTAAAACAACTTTTGGAGGTGTAATTCATAAACCATACATTCCACTCATTTAAACTGTACAATTCAATATTTTTAGTATATTCATAAGATTGTTCAATCATCACCACAATCTAATTTTAGAACACACCTAGTAATTTTTGATTGGATACCAAACATTGTGCATTTTACCTTGTTGAGTGCTATATATTTTTGTATTCTTATAAATATTCTTAAATTATGTTTTGGGATGCAGTTAAATTACTTGGACACAGGTTGATCCTTTTGGGTCTTGCATTTAGGATTTGTTATGTGGGACCAGAGTAGTGCTTAGTCTAGTGCTAATTATTCCCCACTGTGAGGCAAGACCCTTCTGTGTACTCTACCCAATGATCCATGAATCTCGAGCTCTTCAATCTAGCTGGTGAGAACAGGCAACTTTCCTGGTCTTGTTAGAGTACCAGCCACTGTTACCTCTAATCCTTTTGGATGGTTCTTTCCCCAGCCTTGGGTAGTTTCCTCATACACATGTGCTGGTCCATCTGGTCAGTACTCAGATGGATCCTTGAGGAGGACCCTCTGAAGATTTCTGAAATTCTCTTTCTATGCAGCTTTCTTCTCTCTGGTCCTCTATTCTGACAACTTTAGCCACCATATTGTCTCTAGACTCTCAGCTCCATCTCAACTTTGGGAGTCTGCTGCCATCAACCTGGCTTCCTCCTTCGTGTGCCACAGCCTAGAATCTCTCTCCAGGCAGTAAGATGGACAAATTGTAAGGCTACCCTCATTTGTTCCCCACCTATCAGAGATCATTGTACTTTGTTATCTGATGTCCAGTGTCTTGACAACCATTTCATATATATTGTCTAGTTTCTTTGGTTGTTTCAGATGGGAGGGTAAATCCGGTATCTGTTAATCTTTCCTGTCTAGAAGCAGAAACAATCATTTGGGGGATTTTCTAGGTATCTTATTACTGATTTCTAATTTAATTACTTTGTTGTTAGAGAATATACACTCTAAGATTTTAAGTCTTTTAACTTTATTGACATATTTTATGGCCCAGCATATAGTCTATCTTGGTTAATGTTCCATGTATTCTAGAGAAGAGTATGCATTCTGCAGGTGCTGGGTATAGCATTCTAGAAATATAAATCAGTTAGGTCAAATTAGTTGATAATGTTCAAATCTTCCATAGCTTTACTGATTTTTTTGTATACTTGTATCAATACCCATGGAGGGATATTAAAATCTTTGCCTGTGATTATGGATTTGTCTATCTTCATAATTCTGTCCATTTTTGCTCATGTATTTTAAAGCTCTGTTATTAACTTCATTCATATTTTGGATTGTTATGTCTTCTTGATGAGTTGACTCTTCTGTCATTATGAAATGATACTCATTATTTCTGATCTCTGGTAATACTCGTTGTCTCAAAGTGCATTGTGCCTTGCCTTATATTAATGGAGGTGTACCATCTTTGTCTTTTTGTTTTTAATAAATTTATTTATTTATTTATTTTTGGCTGCGTTGGGTCTTCATTGCTGCATTCCAGCTTTCTCTAGTTGTGGTGAGTGAGGGCTACTCTTCGTTGCGGTGCGCAAGCTTCTCATTGCAGTGGCTTCTCTTGTTGCAGAGCATGGGCTCTAGGCGCATGGGCTTCAGTAGTTGTGGTGTGTGGGCTCAGTAGCTGTGGCACGCGGGATCTAGAGCTCAGGCTCAGTAGATGTGGCGCACGGGCTTAGTTGCCCCATGGCATGTGGGATCTTCCCGGACCAGGACTCGAACCCGTGTCCCCTGCATTGGCAGGCGGATTCTTAACCACTGCACCACCAGGGAAGTCCCTCATCTTTGTTATACATAGTGTTTGCATGGGGTATTTTTTTCCATCATTTTACTTTCAACCTATCTTCCTTTCTATTTAAAGTATATTTCTTGTAAGCGTCATATAGTTGAGTCATACTTTTTTCAGATACAGTCTGACAATCTTTGCCTTTTAATTGGTATTTATAGTTAATATAATTATTGATACAGTTGACTTTTAGACTAGCATCTTGTTCTTTGTTTTCTATTTATCCCCTCTGTTTTTATTTCTTTTTTGCTCCTTTCTTATCTTCTTTTGGATTGATTAATATATTTTAGTATTCCATTATACTTGGCTTTAGCTATAACTAGTAATATAATATAATACATATAATATAAATATTTGGCTGTAGCTATAACTCTTTGTATAATTTTTTTAGTGGTTCCTGTAGGGATTATAATAGGTATCCTTAATTTATCACAGATTACCTGAATTAAACTTGTACAATTGCACATATTATATAACAATGTTACAACTACATAAGTCTATTTTCACTTCTTCTTGTCCTTTGTGTTACTGTTGTCATATATCTGACTTCTTCCTGTATTATAAACCTCACAATTCATGTTTTTTTTTGCTTTAAACAATTAGTTGGCTTTTAAAGAATTAAGGAAAGAAAAATAGATTTTTAAAATATTTACTTTACATATTTTCATTTTCAGTAGTCTTTCTTTCTGAATATCTAAATTTCTATCTGGTATTATTTCTTTTCCACCTGAAGAACTCGCTTTAGCATTTTTCACAGTATGGGTCTCTTTCTGATGAATTCTCTCACCTATCTTTAATCTGAAAATGTCTTTAACCTTTCTTTTCCTTCTATTGGACATATCTTGCACCTCTCTTCATATATGTCTGCCCACTTTTTTATTCCAGTTGTTGCTGAGGCATCCAGCTGTGTACAGGTGTAAAATGACAGTAGTTCACCGCATCTGGAGTACTTATTTTTTGCTTTTGGCTCTAGGGTTACTCTGGGGCCACATTTTGGGATGCTTGCTAGAATTCACTTAGCTGTTATGATGCATATGTAATTTGGAAGTGGAAGGGTATTAACTCCCCATAGGACAACTCTCTCCCTTGGAGGTGAGTCTGTGGATAAATTCTTCTCTCTTCTGTTCCTTCCATGGACAATTCTGTTATGTTCCATATGTTTCCTCACAGGTTCCCTGGTGAGATTGAACCCCACTTGGCCATGGTGGTGATCAGATTGGTAACCTCGTACCCTTGGGTTAGCTTTCCCTTCTTCCCTTTTCCACCCATCCAAGTCCCCCACTCCTATTCCTTGATATCACTTTCCAAAATAAACTATCTGCATTCAAAGTCTTAAGTGAGGTTCTTTCATGGGGAACTGTTGCTAAAACACTGCTTTTCTAGTATTTGCCTTTCATGTTTTAAATTTCCTCACTGTTTTAAGAGGATCCCATAAATTTTTGTATGACTTACCTTTTCATTATTGTTTATTTCTCCTTTGATCCCTGAGTTATTTGGAAATGTATTATATAATCTTCAAATAAAGATTTTCCTATATTTTTGTTATTGATTCCTAGCTTAATTCTACTGTGGTCAGACAAAATACTCTATATGATTTCAGTCCTTTGAAATTAAAAAAAATATATTTATTTTCTCTATTATTTTTTGGCTGCATCGGGTCTTAGTTGTGGCACGTGGGGTCTTCATCGAGGCGTGTGGGATCTTCCGTTGTGGTGCAGGCTCTTCGTTTTGGCACACAGACTTCTCTCTAGTTGTGGCGTGCGGGTTTTCTCTCTTTAGTTGTGGTGCGCGGGCTCCAGAGCGCGTGGGCTTTGTAGTTTGCTGCATGCGCGCTCTCTCGTTGAGGCGCTCAAGCTTAGTTGCCCCATGGCATGTGGGATCTTAGTTCCCTGACCAGGGATTGAACCCACATCCCCTAAATTGGAAGGCGAATTCTTTACCACTGGACCACCAGGGAAGTCCCTGAAATTTGTTAAGACTTGCTTTATGGCCCATAGTATGGTCAATTTTGATGAATGTTTCATTTACACTTGAATAGAATACGTATTCTTTAGTTGTTGGGTATAATGTTTTGTATTTGTCAGGTCAAGTTGGTTGATCATGTTGTTCAACTCTTCTATATGCTTAATGGTTTTTTATCTGCATTTTCTGCCAATTACTGGGGGAGATGTGTATGAATCTCCTAATTTGATTGTGAATTTAAAAATTTCTTCTCTTAGTTCTGTCACTTTTTATATATTTTCTGACTGTGTTATTAGGTATATACAAGTTTAAGATTGTTATCATTTCCTGTTGAATCAAATCTTTTGTCATTATGAAAAGACCCTCTGTATCTCTATAATGCCAGTTCCTTTAAAGTCTATTCTGTCTGATTTTCATATAGTTATCCTGATTCACTGCTTGCATGATATGTTGTTTTGCTATTTGTTTATTTTTGACCATTTTGTATCCTGACATTTAAAATGTGTTTTCTGGGACTTCCCTGGTGGTCCAGTGGTTAGACTCCGTGCTTCCAGGGAGATCAGCTCGGTGCTTTGTGACCACCTAGAGGAGTGGGATAGGGAGGGTGGGAGGGAGACGCAAGAGGGAGGGGATATGGGGATATATGTATACGTATTGCTGATTCACTTTGTTATACAGCAGCAACTAACACAACAATGTAAAGCAATTATACTCCAGTAAAGATGTTAAAAAAAACAACAACCTGATGCAGCCAAATAAATAAATATTAAAAAAAAAAAGAAAAAGACTCCGTGCTTCCACTGCAGGGGACATGGATTCGATCCCTGGTAGAGGAACTAATATCCTGCATGCCACGTGGCCAAAAATACTTATATAACTAAAAAATAAAAAGTGTAAACTGTGAACATCCAAACATTAAAAAATGTGTTTCTTGCAAATAAAATAAAAATAAAATAAAATGTGTTTCTTGCAAGCAGCATGTGGTTGATTTTTTCATAGAATTGGACCGTATCTTTAATTGGAATATTAATCCAATTACTATATTTAATGTAATTTTTGACACATTTAAGTTTATGTCTGCCATCCTTCTGTTTGTTTCCTATCTGTCATATCTGTTGTTTCCTCTTTTCCCTTTCTTGTCTACTTTTGGATTTATGAAGTTTGTTTTAAATAAACTTTAAATTTTGGAATAATTTTAGATTTACAGAAGAGTGGCAAAGATAATACAGAAAGTTCCGATATACTCCTCACTCAGTTTCAGATTCCCCTAATGTTATCATTTGTTGAAATAAAAATATATATATTATTAACTAAACTTCAGATTTTGTTTGAATTTCACTAGTTTTTCTTTTGATGTTCTTCAGGATCCTGCTTCAGGATCCAATCATCACTACCACATTGCATCTAGTTGTCATGTCGTCTTCTTTTTTTTTTTTTTGCGGTACGCGGGCCTCTCACTGCTATGGCCTCTCCTGTTGCGGAGCACAGGCTCCGGACGCGCAGGCTCAGCGGCCATGGCTCACGGGCCCAGCCACTCCGCGGCATGCGGGATCTTCCCGGACCTGGCACGAACTCGTGTCCCCTGCATCGGCAGGCGGACTCTCAACCACTGCTCCACCAGGGGAGCCCCCCCATTGTATATTCTTGCCTCCTATGTTGTAGATTAGTTGCCCATATAAGTGTGGGTTCTTTTCTGGGTGCTCTACTCTGTTCCATTGATCTATGTGTCTGTTTTTGTGCCAGCACCAACCACACTGTTGCTTTCTTTTCCCTACATGTAGGTCTTTTATTTCTTTTTTTTAAAATTTAATTTATTTTTTTATACAGCAGGTTCTTATTAGTCATCCATTTTACACACATCAGTGTATACATGTCAATCCCAATCTTCCAATTCATCACACACACCCCACCCACCGCTTTCCCCACTTGGTGTCCATACGTTTTTTCTCTACTTCTGTGTCTCTATTTCTGCCTTGCACACTGGTTCATCTGTACCGTTTTCTAGGTTCCACATATATGCACTAATATACAATATTTGTTTTTCTCTTTCTGACTTACTTGACTCTGTATGGCAGTCTCTAGATGCATCCACGTCTCTACAAATGACCCAATTTCATTCCTTTTTATGGCTGAGTAATATTCCATTGTATATATGTACCACATCTTCTTTATCCATTCGTCTCTCGATAGGCATTCAGGTTGCTTCCATGACCTGGCTATTGTAAATAGAGCTGCAATAAACATTGGGGTGCATGTGTCTTTTTGAATTATGGTTTTCTCTGGGTATATGCCCAGGAGTGGGATTGCTGGGTCATATGGTAATTCTATTTTTAGTTTTTTAAGGAACCTCCATACTGTTCTCCATAATGGCTGTATCAATTTACATTCCCACCAACAGTGCAAGAAGGTACCCTTCTCTCCACACTCTTTCTAGCATTTGTTGTTGGTAGATTTTCTGATGATGCCCATTCAAACTGGTGTGAGGTGATACCTCATTGTAGTCTTGATTTGCATTTCTCTAATAATTAGTGATGTTGAGCAGATTTTCATGTGCTTCTTGGTCATCTGTATTTCTTTGGAGAAATGTCTATTTAGGTCTTCAGCCCATTTTTGGATTGGGTTGTTTGTTTTTTTAATATTGAGCTGCATGAACTGTTTATATATTTTGAAGATTAATCCTTTGTCTGATGCTTCGTTTGCAAATATTTCTCCCATTCTGAGGGTTGTCTTTTCGTCTTGTTTATGGTTTCCTTTTCTGTGCAAAAGCTTTTAAGTTTCATTAGGTCCCATTTGTTTATTTTTGTTTTTATTTCCATTACTCTAGGAGGTGGATCAAAAAATATCTTGCTGTGATTTATGTCAAAGAGTGTTCTTCCTATGTTTTCCTCTAAGAGTTTTATAGTGCCTGGTCTTACATTTAGGTTTTTAATCCATTTTGAGTTTATTTTTGTGTATGGTGTTAGGGAGTGTTCTAATTTCATTCTTTTACATGTAGCTGTCCAGTTTTCCCAGCACCACTTATAGAAGAGAATGTCTTTTCTCCATTGTATATCCTTGCCTCCTTTGTCATAGATTAGTTGACCATAGGTGCGTGGGTTTATCTCTGAGCTTTCTATCCTGTTCCATTGATCTATATTTCTGTTATTGTGCCAGTACCATATTGTCTTGATTACTGTAGCTTTGTAGTATAGTCTGAAGTCAGGGAGTCTGATCCCTCCATTTCCGTTTTTTTCCCTCAAGACTGCTTTGGCTATTCAGGGTCTTTTGTGTCTCCATACAAATTTTAAGATTTTTTGTTCTAGTTCTGTAAAAAATGCCATTGGTAATTTGATAGGGATTGCATTGAATCTGTAGATTGCTTTGGGTAGTATAGTCATTTTCACAGTATTGATTCTTCCAATCCAAGAACATGGTATATCTCTCCATCTGTTTGTGTCATCTTTAATTTCTTTCATCAGTGTCTTATAGTTTTCTGCATACAGGTCTTTTGTCTCCCTAGGTAGGTTTATTCCTGGGTATTTTATTCTTTTTGTTGCAGTGGTAAATGGGAGTGTTTCCTTAATTTCTCTTTCAGATTTTTCATCATTAGTGTATAGGAATGCAAATTAGTGTATTACTTTATAGGAATGTGCATTAATTTTGTATCCTGCAACTTTACCAAATTCATTGATTAGCTCTAGTAGTTTTCTGGTGGCATCTTTAGGATTCTCTATGTATAGTATCATGTCATCTGCAAACGGTGACAGTTTTACTTCTTCTTTTCCAATTTGTATTCCTTTTATTTCTTTTTCTTCTCTGATTCCCATAGCTAGGACTTCCAAAACGATGTTGAATAATAGTGGTGAGAGTGGACGTCCTTGTCTTGTTCCTGATCTTAGAGGAAATGCTTTCAGTTTTTCACCATTGAGAATAATGTTTGCTGTGGGTTTGTCATATAAGGCTTTTATTATGTTGAAGTAGTTTCCCTCTATGCCCTCTATATGACTATTGAGATGATCATATAGTTTTTATCCTTCAGTTGTTAATATGGTGTATCATATTGATTGATTTGTGTATATTGAAGAATCCTAGCATCTCTGGGATAAATCCCACTTGATCATGGTATATGATCCTTTTAGTGTGTTGTTGGATTCTGTTTGCTAGTATTTTGTTGAGGAGCTTTGCATCTATATTCATCAGTGATATTGGTCTGTAATTTTCTTTTTTTGTAGGATCTTTGTCTGGTTTTGGTATCACGGTGATGGTGGCCTCATACAATGAGTTTGGGAGTGTTCCTTCCTCTGCAATTTTTTTGTAAGAGTTTGAGAAGTATGGGTGTTAGCTCTTCTCTAAATGTTTGATAGAATTCACCTGTGAAGCCATCGGGTCCTGGACTTTTGTTTGCTGGAAGATTTTTAATCACAGTTTCAATTTCGTTACTTGTGATTGGCCTGTTCATATTTTCTATTTCTTCCTGGATCAGTCTTGGAAGGTGATACCTTTCTAAGAATTTGTCCATTTCTTCCAGGTTGTCCATTTTATTGGCATAGCGTTGCTTGTAGTAGTCTCTTAGGATGCTTTGTATTTCTGCGGTGTCTGTTGTAACTTCTCCTTTTTCATTTCTAATTTTATTGATTTGAGTCCTTTCCCTCTTTTTCTTGATGAGTCTGGCTAATGGTTTATCAATTTTATCTTCTCAAAGAACCAGCTTTTAGTTTTATTGATCTTTGCTATTGTTTTCTTTGTTTCTATTTCATTTATTTCTGCTCTGATCTTGATGATTTCTTTCCTTCTGCTAACTTTGTTCTTCTTTCTCTAGTTCCTTTAGGTGTAACGTTAGATTGCTTATTTGAGATTTTTCTTGTTTCTTGATGTAGGCATGTATAGCTATAAACTTCCTTCTTAGAACTGCTTTTGCTGCATCCCATAGGTTTTGGATCATCGTGTTTTCATTGTCATTTGTCTCTAGGTATTTTTTGATTTCCTCTGTGATTTCTTCAATGATCTCTTGGTTATTTAGTAATCTGTTGTTTAGCCTCCATGTGTTTGTGTTTTTTACGTTTTTTTTCCCTGAAATTGATTTCAAGTCTCATAGCATTGTCATCAGAAAAGATGTTTGATATTATTTCAATTTTCTTAATTTACCGAGGCTTGATTTGTGACCCAAGATATGATCTGTCCTGGAGAATGTTCCGTGCACACTTGAGAAGAAAGTATTATCTGCTGTTTTTGGATGGAATGTCCTAAAAATATCAATTAAATCTCTCTGGTCTATTGTGTCATTTAAAGCTTGTGTTTCCTTATTAATTTTCTGTCTGGATGATCTGTCCATTGGTGTAAGTGAGGTATTAATGTCCCCCGCTATTATTGTGTTACTGTCGATTTCCTCTTTTAGAGCTGTTAGCAGTTGTCTTATGTATTGAGGTGCTCCTATCTTGGGTGTATATGTATTTATAATTGTTATATCTTATTCTTGGATTGATCCCTTGATCATTATGTAGTGTCCTTCCTTGTCTCTTGTAACATTTTTTATTTTAAAGTCTATTTTATCTGATATGAGTATTGCTACTCCAGCTTTCTATTGATTTCCATTTGCATGGGATATCTTTTTCCATCCCCTCACTTGCAGTCTGTATGTGTCCCTAGGTCTGAAGTGGGTCTCTTGTAGACAGCATATATACGGGTCTTGTTTTTGTATCCATCCAGAAAGCCTGTGTCTTTTGGTTGGAGCATTTCATCCATTCACGTTTAAGATAATTATCGATATGTATGTTCCTATTACCATTTTCTTAATTGTTTTGCATTTGTTTTTGTAGGTCCTTTTCTTCTCTTGTGTTTCCCACTTAGAGAAGTTCCTTTAGCATTTGTTGTAGAGCTGGTTTGGTGGTGCTGAATTCTCTTAGCTTTTGCTTGTCTGTAAAGCTTTTGATTTCTCTATCGAATTTGAATGAGATCCTTCTGCATTCTTGACTAAAACCTACCTGCAATTAGTACTTGTATTACTGCTTAAAGTAAGGACCTTTCAACACTTTAACTCACTTTATTCCCTTTTGAGTTGTTGTCATGTGCTGTTAACGTCATGAATTTTAATTCATCGTGTTTTTTTTTTAACCCACAAGACATTTTTTTAAAAAAAACTTTGAAACAATCTCAAACCTACAGAAAATTTTAAGTACACTACAAAAAAGGTTTTTCTCTGAATCTTTTATGTGTAAGTCACTGACATGATGCTCTATCACTTCAAAATATTTCCATGTGGGGCTTCCCTGGTGGCGCAGTGGTTGAGAGTCCGGCTGCCGATTCAGGGGACACGGGTTCGTGCCCTGGTCTGGGAAGATCCCACATGCCGCGGAGTGGCTGGGCCCGTGAGCCATGGCCGCAGAGCCTGTGCGTCCGGAGCCTGTGCTCCACAACGGGAGAGGCCACAACAGTGAGAGGCCCGCGTACAGCAAAAAAAAAAAATTTCCATGTGTATTTCCTAGAAAGCAAAGACCATTCTCTTACAAAACTAAATATAACCATCAAATAAGAAAATTAACACTGATACATCACTATTATCCAGTACTCAAATCCCATTCAAGTTTTGCCAATTTTGCCAATAATATCCTTTATAGCCAAAGAATCCAATTCAGAACCAAGCATTGCATTTGGTTGGCATATCTATTTAGTGTTCTTCAATCTGCAACGGTTCCTCTCTCTTTCCTTGACTTCCATGACCTTGACACTTGAGGATTATTATTTTGTAAATGTCCCAGTTATTTCATAAAATGTCCCACAACTTGGGTTTATCTCATGTTTCCTCATGATCATATTCAGTTTATAATTTTTTGGCAGGAATATCACTGAAGTGATGCTTTGATCTTTTATTACATTAAGGTGGTATCTTCCAGGCTATATACATATATATCTCCCCAGTTCCTAATCAAACTACTTATTCATTCATTCATTCATTCATTCATATCAGTATGGACTCATGACTTCTTACTTTATTCAATGGGTTTTAATCTAATACTATCATTATTTACTGTGATTTTCAGATTAGCCAGTGGGAGCCCTTTTAGGCTGCCTCCTGTGTCCTTTTGACATTTCCCCATCATTCTCTGAGCACTTCTTTACTTTTAGGGACAAAAATAAGTTTCAAGCTGCTCATTCTTTCTGTGCCCCAGTTATAGAATTAGCTTTTTCTCCAAGAAGCCTGGTTCCTTTTTAACGGAGAATGGTATTTAGAAACCAAGATCTAGGAGCTAGGCCTTTTCATTCTTGTTAGGGTTGTTATGGACTGAATGTGTCCCTACAAAATTCATATGTTAAAGCCCTAATCCCCAATGTGATAGTATTTGGAGATGAGGCCTTTGAGAGATAATTAGGTTTAGATGAGGTCATGAGGATGGGGCCCCCATGGTGAGATTGGTCCCCTTACAAGAAGAGGAAGATACCAGAGCTCTCTCCACCATGTGAGGATACAGTGAGAAGGTGGGAACTAGGAAGAGGTCTGCAAACCAGGAAGAGGCCCATCACTAGAACCCAACCCTGCTGGCCCCCTGATCTCAGATTCACAGCCTTCAGACCTATAAGAAATAAATTTCTGTTGCTTAAACCACTCAGTCTATGGCATTTTGTTATAGCAACCTGACTAAGATAAGGGTGTTGTTACCCCCAGGCCCTCTCAGTGGATTAATAGTGAGAAATACGGTACCTATTTTCTTATTATAATCCTCCTATATGTAATCAATCTTCTGCAGCTATAATTCTCCATATGTCATTTAATTTCATGAGTATATTAATTATAATTATTTTCAAGCCTGTGTCTGAGAACTCTAATATCTGGATCTTCTGTGGGTCTGTATCTATTGCCTATTTTCTCTTGATTATTCAGTCTCTTGATTTTTTAACATGCTTCATTATTAGTGATTAAATGTTGGACACAACATAAAAAGTTGAAGAGATAATTTGAGGTGATGGATGGCTGATGCTATCTTACTCCAGAGGGGATTTATTTAGTTTTATTAAAAAAATTTTTTTGTTGGTAAGACTCTATTTTTTAAGGGGACTTTTAGGTTCATAGTGATATTGAGGGGAACATACAGAGATTTCCCATATACTCCTGCTCCCACACATGCACTGCCTCCTGCATTATTAACCTCTCACACCAGAGTGGTCCATTTGTCACAGTTGATGAACCTACATTGACACATCATAATCACTGTTAGTCCATAGTTTACCCTGGGCTTCATTCTTGATGTTGTACACAGGGGATTTATTTTTTCACTCTGGCAAGCACTCAAGGTAGGTATAGATCATCTTAATCTGATCAGAGATTAAGACTGGGCTTCAGTCTTTATGAGTGCTGATCTGTTTCCCATTCCCTTTTACCCTCGGTAATGGCTGTTTGGTGGATTCAGCTGAAATTCTGTGGTGTTTATCAGGGCTCCTCCTCCTTCATGGGCACTCAACTCCATTTTACCACTTTCAGCTCCATGAAACTTCTGAAATCTCTGCTCAGCTTCTCAGACTCCCAGCCACTATTTTCTGCACTGTTTTCTCCTTGGGTTCTTAGCTTCTCAATTCACAGCTTTCAGACTGGCAAATGCCTTAAAAGCAAAAATGCAGCCAGATGTCTGGCTCATTTCTCTCTCTCTCTTTCTAGATTCTCTAGAATCTTGGCCTCTCAAGTCCTTGCTGCCTTGAGGACCCTTCAATGTGACCAAAATATGTCTTTTCATGTGTTGATCAGCGATTATAGTTGTTCTCAGTGGGATGGTTAGTCTGAAACAAGTTAGTCCACCACTGACAGAAGCAGAAATTGCTTTAGACTCACGAAAGATAACTCTGGCTATTGTGTGGAGAGTTAAGAGGGGGCAAGAATGGAAATAAGGATACCAGGTAGGAGGCTTGATAAGATGATGGCTTGGACAAGTGTGAAAATAGAGGCGTATGGAAATGGACATAGGTTGAGAGATAGGGGCGAGAAGTAGAGAGAAATATAGGAGACTTATCTCTTCATCTTACAAAGAGGGGGGAAATACCTCTGGTTGGGTTGAACAGGAAACATAAGTTTAAGCATACTATTTAAAGTAAAAAAGATAACCATTAGAGGAAATAATGCTAATGTGAAAATTATATTGGAAGGGATGGATGGGAGGTGCGAGTGCTCGAAGTGAGCTTAATCCTCGTCTCTCATCACATTATTTAATAGGTAATGTCAAAGAAGAAAGAGGAGGGGACAAATTTGAAGAATTTTTAGGAGGTAAAATTTTCAGGGCTTGGTGATTGATTTAATTTAGTGAGTAAGGGAGAGGGGGAAGGCAAAGGTAATTTACAGATTTCTAGCTTGAGTGGTTAGATGCATGTGGCATTACAATGGAGATAAAGAAAATAGAGGAGTATCTAGTTCAAGAGAGAAAATGATAAACTCAGTTTTAGTCGTATGTGGTGCATTGTGGTTGAGAATGTATAGTGGGTAAACATACACATGTGGGCAAAAGTTCTTACCACAATAAAATTAAAAAAGATAAATTAACAATAAAACCATAGCAAAAAAATATCTGGCCACTTAGAAATTTTAAATGACTTTGTCTAAAAACTCTTGGGTTAAAGTGGAAAAGAAACAAATTACAAATTGTTTATGAATACATGATAAAGCAAAAATAGAGAAGAACCCATGCTACTGTTGTTATAGATAAATATCTTTGCTTTGTAGACCTCTGCTGTAGACTGAATGTTCATGTCTGCCAAAAATGCATATGTTGAAACTGAACCCCCAAGGTGATGATATTAGGAGATGGGACCTTAGGGAGGTGCTTAGGTCATCAGGGTGGAGCCCTCATGAATAAGATTAGTGCCCTAGGGAATTCCCTGGCAGTCCAGTGGTTAGGACTTTGTGCTTTCGCTGTCATGGCCTGGGTTCCATCCCTGTTTGACTGCTGGTCAGGGAGCTAAGATCCCGCAAGCCGCACGGTGAGACCAAAAAAACCACAGAAGTATTAGTGCCCTTATGAAAGACACCCCAGAAAGCTCCCTTGCCTCTTCCACCATGTGAGAACACAGTGAAAAGACGTCAGCTGTCTAGGAAGCAGTTTCTCACCAGACACCGGATATGCTGCCTCCCTATCTTGGACTTCCCAGCCTCCAGAACTGTGAGAAATAAGTGTTTGTTGTTTATAAGCCCCTCAGTTTATGGTATTTTGTTATAGCAATACCAATGGACCAACACGACCTCACTGTTAACTACAGTCAGAATTCTGTACACAGAGTGGGCAGATGAAATGAGCCTCATCCCTTCTGTGATGCTAAGTGAGGCCCGTGTTTGCCTGGCAGTGCCATACATTTCATCTTGTCTTGCATTCATTTATAACCCTCAGCAACAACTCCTCTCCTGAGGATAACCTTGATATAAATTGGCTTCATACTCTAATAGAACTTGGGAATGTTGATATGCTCAAACTATGGTATCCCAATGTTTCCATAGTAACTAGTGCACACCCGGGGGAAAAGATGGAAAATAAATGAGAATAGCGTTTTAACAAAATAAGTGAGGGGCGAAGAGGCTTTAGACATGTGATTACTTCTTATTTAGGAATATGAAGATATTCATCTCCTTAATAACGGGGTTATAAAAGTTGTTACAATGAAACATGTCAGTAGCCATTTATATTCCATTTTTCTTATAATCATCACCATTGAAAACATTTAAATGTGTTTTTTTGCCCAATAATACTGTAGAAACTGAGTTAAAAGGACATAGTTGCTGTTCTCCTGTGAGCCTGCAATCAGGATGGGACAGGTTAGGCCAATGTTCATAGTCCAGCCTGCCAGACAGAGCTTTGCCCCAGTGAATATTGGGAGGAGTAAGGAATCAAAGCAGCTTATTCAATCCTGTGGAATTTGTTTGCTTTGATGCAAGACTTTGCTAGCAACTCAACACTCTCCTGGTTAAAGACTACCAGTATAGGTTGCTGCTGCTCCTCCTTTCTTATTCCACCAGCTGATTTTTCCCATTCCTCCCTAACATCCTTATTCTTCCTTCCCCAAATGCATTCTATGCACCATCTCTACCAATTTCAAAACAATTTGTTCACTTTTCCTCTTGGCTGGTTCTAATGTTCTCTATGTTTGTATGTAGGTAGGTAGCTACATACTCCCTATATATATCTCTGATAAACTGATAATTTACTAAAATATAAAACAATCTGTTTTAGTGTTAAACCAGTTGTTAAGGACTGAATTGTGTCCCTCTCCCTCAATTCACATATTGAAGCCTTAACCCCCAACGTGACTGTATTTGGAGATAGAGCTTATAAGGAAGCAATAAAGGTTAAGTGAGGTCATAAGGGTGGGGCCCTAATCTAATAAGACTGGTGTCCTTATAAGAAGAGGAAGAAAGACCAGATCTCTCTCCCTCACCCCCACCTCCATTTCTTTCTCTTTCTGCATGCCAGAGAGGAAAAGGCCACGTAAGGACACAGCAAGAAGACAGCCGTCTGCAAGTCAGGAAGAGAGCTCTCACCAGGAACCTAATCAAGCTGGTACCTTGATCTGGGACTTCTAGCCTCTAGAATTGTGAGAAAATAAATTTCTGTGTTTAAACAACCCAGTCTATGTATTTTGTTATGGCAGAGAGAGCAGACGAACATATCAGAGTTACATGCACAACCAATTAAGCTGTTATCAGATAGGAGCAGACTTTGTAAGAGCGAAGAGATACCTTTTTTATTTTAGAATAACAGAGATCAAATTTCTACAGAGAAATATAATAACTAATGGGATATTATTCAACCCGGAACAGAAACACAGAGAGAAGAAGGGCAAAGATATACTGAATAGCTCCAGGTAGTTAGATAGCCTGGTTTAGCTGATTCAGCTTAGCCAGCTTCCTTCCGCATTTAGAAGAGAAGTTAAGAAGCACATTCTTTTTGTTTTAACATATTCATATCACCTTTTGAAAATTAGTCTTCAGCTTACCTTCTATGCAAATGAATTCAGAGATTAGAAGCAAGATGTGGTGAGAGGTGCCAGTAGGGTGAGGTTCCTTAATGGGAATTAAAGTCAATTTCGTGGCGTTTCCAGGGAAAGATACATCAGACTAGTGACCGTTTACCTTGGATGGCCAGAGATCTGGTAGACATTCTCAAGTTCATATAAAAAAGGAGTATATCTTCATAAGAGAGGCTCAGTTTGGACAAGGGACATTTCTATGTTGTTTTTGTTTTTAACTTGTGACATTCGGTTTTACAGTCACTGGGTAACGTGGAAATTTTCAGGAAATGAAGGTCTCAATAAAGCATTCTCTCATGCCAAGGGATTTGGTCTCTATCATCATTACATCCAAATTAAAACAAGGCAGAGACTATTTATTCCTGGATAGAATGGTCTTCTTTTGTCACCTATAACACAGAGTGCTAAAAGCTCCTGGTCAATCAATTCTATATCATATTAAAATGTAATTAAAATTTTGTCACTGCGTTTTCTCAGACCTCTAAATGTCCTTAAAATTAGTGCTTTAGTGAGGTAGATGGACATTATAGTTTACTATAGACAATTTTCTTCTGTCTATTTCAGCACAATTCAAAGAAAATCACATCAACAAGGAACATATCTTCACAAACATTAATTTCTTTTTAGTTTTTTCTCGGTGTGGGATTCAGTATAACAGATTGTCTGAATATATATTTAATACTTTAGTTCTGAATATAAGAAATGGGATAATTTTGTATCCATTTGTAGCTGGGTAGATGTTTGGCTTGAGATCCAAATACCGTAGTTTTGTACAGTACATTGATATAGAAATTAATTAAAATTTCTGTATAGCTAATATATGCACATGGAGCAAAATTCCAAAGCTATAAAAGAGTGTACACTGAAAATTAGCTTTCTCTCCCACCCTTATATCCAAGTTCTCCAGTTTCCACCTCTGAAGGCAAGCACTATTACCAGTCTCTTGTGTTTCCTTCTACAGATCTTCCACAGTGCGTTGATGGTGGAACCAGATCTTTCCCTTCCCTTATTGGCACTCAGTACCTGGCAGCATGAAAATGCTGCTCTTTGAGGTGAAAACTAATGCTATAAGCAGTAGCAAGGAACAGTGACTGCCCTTGCTCGTTCTCACATCCCTCCTTGGAAACCATATACCCAAAGCAGATCACAAGACATTTGTCTAAACCACTTCTAACTGGACATAACACTAACACAGATTCATTTATCAGGAATACACAGCAACAGAAACACCTAACAGATCCATACATTAAATATTTACTTAGTTGTGTATGTGAAAAAGTAGATTCTTTTTCTAGTTGTTGAGCAGGAAGGGGTTCTGTTTTTACGCAGTATGGACTCAGTGAGCAATTGTTCACTCTTTTCCAAGGAGTTGGAGAAGGTTTCATCAGAAAGGTGTTGTGTAAATAACAGAACGGAGAAACCTTGGCCTCGAAGGTGCGGAAGAGGCATTCCAGCGTGCGTTGTGGTCTGGGGGAAATCTTCAATTTGGAGTTTGGGATAAAAGAAAGAAGGGAGTGTTGAATGTTGATTTGTGAAGAGCCAAGGGGATGAATTGGACTGGCAGGAAGAGGCAGTGCAGTGAAAGTGAGGTAATATGGGATGAATGGCCATTTGCGTTTGTGTGTAGTGAAGTTTGTATAAGGATCTATGGACAGAGGTCAGTCAGTCCCTCTATGCCTTCCACGTTCCTAGTACTTCCATCAGTCCAGAATTTTTCTCTAACAGAGGCACCAAAGAATGGATTGTAGGATAGTATGGTACTTCTCCTCCATGATGTTCTTCTCAGAGGTTAATTCTATTTACTCAACAGCCATAACTTTCCTTAGTAGCTTGTTATGGAGCTATCATCCACACATTTATGTAAAACAGTTTCTCAGTCTGACCACTCTTGACATTCTGGGTCGAATAATTCTTTGTGAGGCACTGTCTTGTACATTGTAAGATATTTAGCAACGTCCCAGGCCTCGGCCCACTTGATGTCAGTAGCACTCCACCCCCAGTTGTGACAACCAAAAAACGTCCAGACGTTGCCAATGTCCTCTGGTGCAAAATCGTCCCCAGGTGAACTTACGTAGTTTTTTGTTGTTGTTCTGTAAAACCCCCTTTTAAAAATGAACACTTATAAATGTTTATCAAAGTGATACATTCATGTGGTTAAAAATGAAATAGTGCCAAAGGGCTTCCTTACAATAAAAAGCAACTATCTCCTGCCCCACTCCTCCCCACCTGTGGTCCCATTCCCTGAGGGTTACCACTTTTAACTATTTCTCGTTTGGGTTTTTCTAATGTTCCTGTAGTATCCATCAACCTGTTTATCCATTCACTCAAACCACATATTTATTGAGCACTGTGTTAGTTTGCTAGGGCTGGCGTAACAAAATACCACAGGTTGAGAGGCTTAAACAGCAGAAATTTATTCTCTCACAGTTGTGGAGCCTGGAGGTCCAGGATCAAGGTTCCAGAAAGCTTGGTTTCCTCTGAGGGCCATTTGGGAAGGATCCGTTCCAGGCCTCTCTCCTTGGCTTAAAAATGGCCACCCTCTTGCTGCGTCTTTGCGTGATTGTTCCTCTGTGCATGTGCACCCCTGGTGTCTCTTCCTCTTCTTATAAGGATACCAGTCATCCTGGATTATGACCCCTTCCCAACGGCCTCATTTTAATTTAATCACGTCTTTAAAGACCTTATTTCCAAATACCGTTACATTCTGAAGTACTGGAGGTTGAGACTTCAACATATAAATTTTGGGAGCATGCAATTCAGTCCATAACAAGCACCTACTGTGTGCTAGTCACTGTTCTCAGCACTGGGGATAGAGCAGTGAACAAAACACAAAAATCCGTGCTCTTATTGAGTTTACATCCCGGTGGGGGAGAGCAACAATAAGTAAGATAAATAATTAAAATATATAGTATGTTAAAAGACAGTAAGTGCTATGGAGAAAAAGCAGAAGAAGGATATAGGGAGTTCTTGGGGGAGGGGGCCTGCAATTTCAAATAGTGTAGCCAGGGAAAATCTCTCTGAGAAGGGGAGATTCTGAGTAAGGACCTGAAGGAGGTGATAGAGCAATCCATGCAAATACCTGGGGGAAAGAGAATTCTAGGCAGACAGAACAGCTGGTGCAAAATGGTCCTGTGATAGAACATGTCCAGTTTGCTCAAGGAACAGCAAGGAGGCCACTGGGGCTGACGCAGAGTGAGCAAGGGGGAGTAGCAGGAGATGCAGGGCTTGGGAGATGCTGAGCCAGATGACTGGCTGAGGTCTAGTAAGCCATTGTAATGACTTTGGCTTTTGTTCTGAATGAGATGGTGAATTAGAAACATCTTGTTTTTCCTTCCTGTGTTTCTCCTTTACTCTCACACAACTGCCATACTCACAGCACTTCTGACGCCAGTTGTGTATGTGGGTTTCCCTAAAACAGGCAATACTCGGTGCCACCAGCTGGGAGTCCTACACTTTAACTCAATTCTGACACTTTCTACCTGGAGAGAGCATCAGATTGCACAGGTTAAGGGCTCAGTCCCACAAGACTACTGCCTCCCCCCCAACTTCAGATGCCAATGGTGAGTTCAGGTTGTCACCTCTACTTCCAACTGATGGGCTGTAAATCTGAGGTTCCTATGACCCCCTCCTTGGGTTCAATTAATTTGCTGGAGCAGCTCACAGAACTCAGGGAAACACTTACTTATGTTTACCATTTTATTATAAAAGGATACAGATGAACAGCCAGATGAAGAGATACATAGGACGAGGTCTGGGAGGGTCCTGAGCACAGGAGCTTCTGCCCCCTTGGAGTTGGGGCGCATCACCCTCCCAGTATATGGATGTGTTCACCAACCTGGAAGCTCTGAACCCAGACTTTTGGGAGCTTTATGGAGGCCTCATCACGTAGGCATGATTGATTATTAACTCCATTTCCAGCCCTTCTCCTTTCTCAAGAGAATGGGGGGTGGGGCCGAAAGCTCCAAGCTACTAATCATGGTTCTGTCTTTCTGGTGAGCAGCCTTCATCCAGCAGCCAGCCAGGAGCCCACCCAGCACTGCCTCATTAGAACAAAAGACACTCCTATTACCCAGGAAATGACAAGGGTTTTAGGAGCTCTTTGCCAGGAACTGGGGGGCAGAGACCAATAAAAATTTTTTCTGTAATTTCACAGATGGGAAGCCATTGGGTGGCAAGGTCTGAGTTAACTTTTAAAAGAATCTCTCTAGTTGCTGTGTTAATAATAGATCAAAAGGGGGCAAGCGTGGAAGCAGAGAGACCAGTAAGGGGAGTGTTGTAATAATCCATTTTCTCTAAATGATACGTCCTTCCTTGGTTGACCAGGTCTAGACATCGTCCATCTAGTGACTTCCTGCTCTAATAAATGGAGATTTAGCTCACTTACACTGCAGCAACCACTTCTCTCTTCCTCCTAATACATCACTCCTTTTAGTTCCTCTATTTAATTCCCTTCCCAACAGGCAACCATTTTAATGTGTATCCTTTTGTTTGCATGTCTTTTTTGGTTATCTTCGTGCCTTTATATAAGACACATAAACCTCTATTTCTTGTTCCATCATCTATAGATCGAATCTCTTGAGTCTATACTTTCTAAAATTAGAATATTAGTGCCTCTACACATCCTTCCACCTCCCCTAACTTCATCTACCTTTCAATTTCTGTACCCTATGCTCCTTCATTGTTTGTTGACATTTACTTTATACTTTGTAATCATAATTAAGTTTCCGGTGATTGTCTCTAGGTTGGATTCCAAAGGTTAAAAACCAAAAAAGATAGTGTTTGTCTTATTACAGTTGTAGAGTTTTCAGTGTAAAGCCAAGAAATGGGCCTTGATTACATTTTCATGTTACAACTTCCATCAATTATTCTATATCACTCCATGTTCTAGTTGTCTTCATTATTGGAAAGTGGCATTTTTGAACAGTTTTGTATTTTCCTTGAATTTTTTTTTAGCCTAGAACAAAACTTTATTTAAAATTTGACTTCCTATGTAGGTCCTTCCTTAACAATTATGATTCGTGATAAGTAGAATTTAATGAGTAAAATTATGGTTTTTAACATGTCAGACTTCAGGTTTTTCAAATGCTGAATAGAACTTCCCAAATAAATAGGAGCTGTTTGTTTTCAGTCCCATCGAAAACTACCTTAATGATGAATTGTGTATGAATGTCTTTTTTGAGCTAAAAATGGAAAATAAAGTACCTCCAAATCATTAGGTAAAACTAGAAGAAAAATGTTGTTGATTTGGGGTAGGAAAGGCCGTCTTAAATAAAAATTGCAAATATAAAGTAAGAAATTGCAAATATAAAAAAAACTTTAGCAAACTTGACTAAAACAAAATTTAAAAATTTTACACAAGATATCTTAAAGATAAGTGATAAAATAGGAGAAAAAAATGCCATATGTGTCAAAGAACTGATTCAAAATTTACAGCAAACTCCAATAAATCAGCAAAAATGACACCAAAAGGTAAAAAAATTTTTAAATGAGAAACAGATATATATAAGAAATTTTTAAAACAGGAAATAAAAATGGTCGAAAGACACATGAAAAGATGCTCTACCTCACCAATACCTGGAGCAATTAAAATGAGATACAATTTCTTAACCATCAGACTAACGAACAGCAAGTGTAGCTGCAGGGAGGAAATGCCTCTTGTGTCGGTTGCTGGCAGGTGAATATGCAGCAGGCTTTGTATTTTCCTTGAGTTTTTGATTGCCTTTTTTTTTTTTTTTGCTGTGGGTCGATTAAACATATGCTGTCTTTACCATATCTCTGCTATTTCCCAGCTTTCTCATTTTGTCTAGTGCTCAGAATAAATTCTATTTGTCTAGAAGTCCACTTCCTGTGTTAATTCTATCCAATTCTTCGCATTTTCACATTTGATCCGTGGACTTCTTGTACAGATTTTGTTTTTCTTGACGTTTCTTCATTGCCTCTTTTTGGATTATTTCTTGCATTCTGTGCCTTTATTGTATCCTCAGTTTTCCTAGCTCTTAAGCATACCATCTCTTTTGCCAACTTCCCTTTTTCCAGGATGACTCTTTTTATGTTCTGTACGGTGTTTTTCTGGGCTGGTTGGTTCCAGAATCAGCCTTAGTTTTTGTGTGTTCAGTCAATACCGTTTCCTCCAATTTCTGTCTTCCAGACATTTGTGAAATATACTGTCATCTAATGCCCCTCTTCTCTTCTTTGTTATGAGCTTATGCCTTTTTAATCCCTTTACTATAATTCTAATGGTGTCTTAGGAGAGAGTGGATATAAATGCATGTGGTCATTCTGCCATATTGAAAGAGAGGTATACAGCCTTATAATAATTTTTTAAATCTTTCTAAGTCCTAAAATTAATAATACTCCTTACAACTAATTCAGACATGAAAGAAGTGTATAAAGTAAAACTTAAAAGTTTGTTCATCACTCTCACTCCTCAGAGGTAACCACTGTTCAGTAAATATCCTTCCAGACTTTTAAAATAAAATATACGTACATAAAATCATACACTTACACACACAAAATGGTTTTTTAAATTTTATAAAGTTTGGATTTTATAAAAGTTTAGTTACTTGGTTTTTAAACTTAGTATATATTGGACATACTTACCTGTCAGCAGATAGATACTTAATTTTTTAATGTAAAATCTTTATTGAAATATATACACATACATACAGGAAGGTGATAGTCTACCCTTTCCTGTGTATACAGTTAAAGAACTTTTTGTTTGCTAACTTTTGCAATGACAAACAATGTTATAGTGAACATCTTTGTACATATATCTTTGAACATATGTGCTAGTGTTTCTCAATAGAAGTAGGATTGTTGGGTCAATGGTTATATAATGTAAAAATATTAAGAGATACTACTGAACAGCCTTACTGAAAGATTTTTCCAATTTCCTCTTCTATCAACAGTATTTGAGAGGGTACACCCTTCTGAGGCAAGCTCTCCTTAAAAGGTTGGAGACTCTGCTGTGCGTGGTTGAGAATTGGACTCAATTGCCCTGTTTCATGTTTATCTTTAATGACTTCACATGAGCTGGTCTTTTTTTGCTTAGAATATTTGAAGTTCCTTAGAGCCTGGGATCATGTCATTTACTTCTTTGGTATTTCCCATAGTGCCTAGTACAGGCTGGGCAAACTGTGGGTTCTTGACACATACTTAACTGACCGATAAACCAGCTTATAGTTTTGGGCTACACAATCCCTTGAGGTCAGCTCCTGGAATGAGAAGGCTGGGCAGAGTGGGAGGCTAGGGCTGTGCTGGGTCATTATCAGATGCTCTCACTTAGACATCAAGTTTAGACCATAATCTAGGAACCTAAGCTGTGAGCACCTAGCACAATCCCTGGCTCGGAGGAGGTCCTTAATAAATGGTCTCTATTGATGTTATTATGACTCCTGTTTAGTGAGAGGGTAGTCTTAGGACTAGTGTTGAGGGGTCTGACACAGCATCTAAAATCATTCCTGGTGGAGTCAGAAATCCACAATCTAGAGATGAAATAAAATTCAGAACCAGGGAGAGCAGACAGGCATCAGAGGCAGAAGCAGAGGCTGGGTTTGAGCAATTTAGTTGCATTGTGATAGCACCTTCCCTGTCACCCCAGGCAGTTTTTATTGGACTTCTTGTATGTTTGGCTTTCACACGGTGGCGTCTTTAAGGTGCTTCTCAGTCTCTGACAGGAGCCAACAATCCCAGCACAGTGATGTGAACACAGAAGTTGTGTAATGAAAGAGATGCCGTTGATTTCTCACCTGTTGAAACAAATAATGTGGAGGCCATATTGAGGATTCACTTGAGGTGATGGTGCTACGTAACAGCCATTCTACTAGACCAAGATTACAGCCCAAGCTTTTCCCAAGCAGCAGTAGGGTTCCCCGGGGATTGAGAAACTAAGTGGCCAGTCAGATAAGGATTAATTTCAGTGACGGATTTAGAGGGTCTGTAAACATGCGGCACATGGATGACAAGGGTTCGACAGAGTGAAGAATGGGTCTCCTTCTTCTTACCTTTCTCCCCCAAGTCAGCAGTGCAGGTCAAGGAGGGAGGTGGGAAACGGCAGTTACCACAGACGTCATTAGAACATACAAGATTGATTGTGTTTCTCCTATATGCCAGACATTTAGCACACACACATTACCTCCAATCCCCTTTATCACTCTATGAAGTGGGCATTAGCTGTATTTTACAGATGAGGAAATTGGCTCAGAAAGGAGAAATTACTTGCTGTAGTTTACATAAGCTACTAAGTAGCAGAGCCAGGATTTGAACCTGGGTCCTTCTGGCTGTAAAGCTTTGGAGCTTTCTACTATGCACACCATCCTGTCTCTTCTGTGTCAGTGATAGCAGCCCAGGCCTCAGGGAAACAGCTGTTGCTTAAGAACACTAGTTGGTCATGTGTGGACAGGGTGTCCGCGGTTCTCTCCTTTGTTCATCAATTCATTCTACAAATATATGTTTATTTATAGCCAGAAAGTAAGGAGAGGAGAGCAGGCCAGGTAGGTGAGGTGGGAAGGGACACTTGTGTGGGTAGGAGAGCAAGGGGGCATGGAAGGGTTGAGGCTAAAGTAAACAGAGAGGAAAAAAAGGGCCAACAAGAGTTGACCGCAGGATGCGGACTAAGTTTTGGGGTCTGTTCTTGGATACAGTACTGAAGGGGTCTCTGGGTGTTTACAGAAGAGATGTCTGAAGCAACACTAACAGGCAAGCTGCAACCCAGTGGCGGCACTCAGGATCTGAGGTTGTTCAGACAGCACTTTACACCTACACACCATGAACACACACTCACACAGGAACCATCAATATGGAGACAGGTGCTTTTAAACAAGCACACCAGAATATATGTGACCACACAGTGGAAGCCTGGACCTTTATTCCATGCTGTTTCGAGTGCTCACCATGTGACTGTAACTCCCCTTCAAAGAGGCCAAAACCGATTTGGACGCATGAAGTCTAGAGATTTGTGGAAGAGCAAACAGAAAAAAGAAAGAGAAAAGAAAAGAAAAGAAAAAAACGATCTTAGTTTATAGTCACAGTGTAGTTGGGTGTGTGTATTAAGACTTTCGGGATTATATAAAACGATGTAATGACATAGAAGGAATCGGTATGGAATGTTTGTCCATATACATTTTCCTTATTTTTCTTTTAAAGGTGAGCACAAATAATAATAGATTGTAATAAAGCAAGCCTGACCTACACAGCCACTTAATCCCAGAGGGAATGTGACCCAGAGGAGGGAGGGGCAGAGCTCAGGAATGCGTTGCCGTGACACATTGATTCCAGGACGCCCCGGGCTTCATCTGCACCTGAGATATGGACAAAGTATGTTTGGATGCTGTGGAGGTTTCTTTTTGTCCACTCCCCAGTTAGGAGGATGGCAGCTGGGGTGACTGTGCCACTCCCAAGGGCACCTGGTGTACACAGGCTTGGGAATCCAGGGGCCTGATGGGGCTGAGGGACGTTCCTCTCCCTTCCATACCAAGTGTGTGCAATACCAGCAGCCTCCAGGATTTAAAGGGGAGAACTGGAGGCAATGATACTGATCATAAGGTTCATAAAGACTAAACCGATGATTATAATCAGCATGAGTGCTGGGGAACAATAGAACCTTTATAAAGACATACTTTCCCCTACATATTAATTATAACACATCTCTCTCATAAGAGAATTACCTAGTGATTTTTTAATCCTTTAAAATTTTTGATTGAAGGGTGCCATGAAAGTGTCAAATGTAACTATCATTAGGTAGCATTTTGCTTCATATCATGTGGGACCCAAATCCTGTAAAAGGAGAAATAGTTCTTGACCATGCACGTGGTCCTTCAACTAACACAAAAAACTGCTTTGGGAAGAGCGTTGGCAGTCTCTTTTGTATTCATTGCAAATACCTTCACCCTAGAGAAACTTTATTCAAGCTCAGGAAAATAGCTGACAATCTGGGCACTCTCCCTAACAGCGTGACAGGTAAGGAAAGGCCACCTTTAGCCCTCTCTCTTATTTCCCTTTATATTTGGAAGCCAAGAGCCATCCTAGTGGAAACAGACCTAGTGTCTTTTAAAGTCTACTGTATAATATTGATACTCTGGTTCTCAACTGTTTTCCCCACTCCAATCTTACTCTAAAGGATGCCACTCGCTCAGATCAGTAGCAGTGGCTCATCATGGTAATAACTGCCCTGCTGAGGAAGGCGACAGAAGGAAAGAATCAATGTGGTTGGTGGGTGGAGATTCTGCCTTGGATTCCCGCTCCCCGCTCTCCCCGCCCCGCCCGCCGCCTCATTTTCACAAGCTCTTCAAATCTAATACGAATTTACAAGCATTTTGGAGCAATCTTTACTTCATTATCTACCTGAAAGAATTTACGTCCTGTAAGTAGAGTTTCTCTAAACTCATCACTGTCAATTTTTTTGTTTACGATACTGCAAAATTATTCTATTCTTGGGGACAGTTATTCCTTTCAAGTTCCTTTTTACGTTTGTTTGTTTTGTTCTGAAAGCCTTAGAGCTGCAGGCCAGGGTGACTGGGACAGAGGTGGGGTCCCTACCTAGTGAATAGGACTTGGGAGGCAGAGGACTTGTTTTTACGCCGGTAAAGAGTAAAATCCCGAGTCGCAGTTGATTTCATGCAAGCAGGGCTGGAGAGGCCCAGGGAGGACCTAGTTTGGGGTGAGCACCGGGATCTGTGAGCCAGTGTTGCTTCAGCGTCTCACAGTACGTGTGGGGGGAGGCAGGTCCCCTGTCCCTCCTGGTCCCATTGGCACTACCCTTCACCCCAGTCTCTTTGGAACTATATTAATAGAAGGCGACACTTCACATTGGCGCTCAGACCCCAAAGGGAGTCTGGCAATGGCTTGGCAGGTGGGCAAGAAGCCGGGAGATGGGTGGGAGAGTGGGGCGGAGGCATCGTCGAGCGGCGTTTGGCTCAGCCAATGGTAGTTCGGCGCAGGGGTGGCAGAGGCGGAGGCACAGAGGAGGATCAGCCAATGGAGGGCGAGCAACTACTGGAACGACCTGGTGACGTGAGGAGCGTTCCATTCGCCCAGTGGTGGGCGGCTGCCACAGCTGGTTTAGGGCCCCGACCATTGGGGACCCTTGTCAGGAGGAGGCAGCCTCCGGGCTGGGGAGAAGCCGCTGCCACCTCGGGCGGCCGACGCGGTCCCCTGGGACAGTGCACTTCCTGGCCTCGGTTCCCGGCCGAGTTCTGTCTCCGGGGTTCAGGTAACAAGGGGTGGGGGTGGGGGTCTCCGGGGTTCGGCCGCGTGGTCTACCGCTCCCGCGGCTGCTCCGGGACGCGCGGACCCTGGCTCTCCCCTTCTCGGCTAGGCAACTTCCGAGCCCCTGGCCGGGGGTGACTACACGTGGCGGGGCGTGTGTGAGTGTGTACGAGCGTGCGGAGGTGGCGCACGTCCCAACCTGCCCGGGGCGGTGGTCGGCGGCGTGGCCGAGGCAGGGCGGGCCTCCCGAGGCCGCGCCCGCCGCCCGCCTGGGACTCCGGCCTCGGCCCCGTGCCGTTGGGCCGGTCGCTGGTTCTTGACGGATTTTGATCTTTGTTCTCCCAGGCCCGGCTCCCCTTCCTGGTCTCTCTTCTCTCGCTGGGCCGGTTTATCAGGAGAAGATTGTTTTCCAGGTTAGTTTTACACAAAGGAAGTGTTCTCTGTACCTCTGGTGCCCCCTCCCCTTTCCCAAGCCTTCCACCTTCTCCTTTTCCTGCTCAGTTCCTCGTCTCTCTTGGGACCCTTACCCTCGCTAGCCCAGGAATGATTTCGAGTTGGTTGTTTCTCATCAGTCAGTTGGGCTGCAGGCTTCCGCCTCATTCTTGCCAGCGCGGGGCATGTGGTATCAGTAAATAGAGGCCACAGCACCCGACCTGAGAGGAGGAGAAGGGTGGCAGTGACAGAGAAAGGCTGGGCCTGGGGATTCAGGATGCTAAGTGGAGATGGTACTTCTGAAATGTCCCAGAAAGCACCTTTATGACTTTTCTTGACTGCTGCCGTCCCCCCCCCGCCCCTCCTCCCCCCAGCCATATCAGAACCTCTCCTGCTTAAGTCAGCCTTTCACCTACAGGTCTGTGATGTGGTTTCATTAAGATTCCCACCAATGTTAGGCTAGACCAGCAAGGTTGGTTCATTTCCCGGACTCAGGAAGTTAGGAGGGTTTGATTAGGGGAAATCTGTTTTGAGTAAATACAACCTGGGTTTGTGTACAGAGTGTCCACAACCTCCTAGCTCTGCCAGAGGATGACTTGTTCCCTGGTGTGATTCACATTTGAGTGGCTAATTGAAGAAAGAAGGCGAAGAACTGGAGGAGGGGTGGGAATGGCTCCTTAAGGGCAGAAACTCTACTATTATTTTTAGAGTCCTCTTTGTGATGATTATAGAAAAATATGGTATAGTGGAAAGTTCCCTGGACTGAAAGTCAGCAGACCTGTTTTCTTGGCTTCGCTTCATGGCTTTGTGACCCTGGAGAAGTTATCTCCCCTCTTCGGTCTTCACTTTACTCATTTCCAAAACAAAGTAATTGGGCCTATCAACTACAAAATCCCTTCTAGTTCCAAGGTTCTATGATAATCACATCATCAGTATTATATTGGAAGTAAAGGGGTATATTTAAGAAGATATGCTAGCCCCCTTCTCTTTTTGAGAACCTTTAACCTTTTCTTCTTTTAGGGGACAAAAACAGATTGGAAATAAACTCTCCCATTTCTTCACCCCCATCCCTTCAAGCAGTGCTCATCTTTCTGCCTCTGGGAAAGGAAGATTGAACTGCATTTTCTTGTTCCTGTCTCATTTGTGTGTGTGTGTGTGTGCTTTTTCTTAGGGCTAGAAATTGGACTTCTGATGATGTTTGACCCAGCGGCAGCAATAGCAGGCAACGTGATTTCAAAGCTGGGCTCAGCTTTTGTTTCTTCCCTCTTGTAATCACAAAACCCATTTTGGACCAGGAATTCCAATCATGTCTGTGATGGTGGTGAGAAAGAAGGTGACACGGAAATGGGAGAAACTCCCAGGCAGGAACACCTTCTGTTGTGATGGCCGCGTGATGATGGCCCGGCAAAAGGGCATCTTCTATTTGACCCTCTTCCTCATCCTGGGGACGTGTACACTCTTCTTCGCCTTCGAGTGAGTTTCCATTGAGTACAGTTGCCTGATTATGGTTACCTTGGGTCCAGGGGAAGAACCTTCTTTCTGGGGAGTTTGTGGCTAGTCCTTGGATGGCTGTCATTGTCCTCTTGGGCAATGTCTATAGATCATGCCAACTGAATTCATTGCTTTGAGCTTATAGCAGAGTATGTGCCTCCTAGAAACACCAAGACCCTTGATACCAATTTTATAGCACTGATTTGGGGCCACCCTTGGAACACTTGGGAAATAAAAGAGTTTGTCTTTATTACTCACCTCCCCTTTTCAGTGGTCTCCTTAGGTGCTTAGTGACAGACTGCCTCTTCCCTACCCCTCCCGAGCCTAGGGGCACGCCCCGTGGTCATAACTCCACCCCATAATACTCACTTATTCTGTTATTCTGGGTCCTATTTCCTTAGGGCTCAGCTCTCAGTTAGCTGTTAAATTGAAAAGCCAACTGAATTGGGAACCTGCAGATTGGTTCCAGCCTCAGCTGTGCCACAATCTAGCTGTGTGTGCTTATTAAATGTGAGTTGCTCTTTCTTTCACTCAGAATCGCTCAACATAAACAACTCTCTATTCTGTGTGTGCCTGATACCAGCCTTGGAGTTATTTTTTCTGTGATGTAATAGCTAGTACTAGAGCCACTGTTTGAAGTCCGTGTAGGTCACTGCTCAAGGGAAGTGGCCAGTTGGATTCTAGGGTACTGTGGCATGACTCCTGGGTATGCTGAGAATGCTGTACACTCTAGGGCTGGGAGTAATGCTGATCGGTTTGGGATTACAGTATTATGAGGAAGGCCTTGAGGAGCCAAGAGGTGTGTTTGTGGACTGTGAACCACACCTAATAGGAGCCTGCTACAGTTCCTGTGCCCCGTGACCTGGAAATGGAGCTCCCATGAGGGGGTGTGGCCATGGGACGGAGGACAGGGCTTCTTGGCCAGACTTCGTGGGTAATTAAAATGAGCTCTGGTCTCTTGGGGCTCATTTTTGTCTTTCTTCTATAAGGGCTTCAGGCTTACCCAGTGCATCAAGAGTGATTTTTTGGGGGGCTGCTTTACCGGACTTTTTTTTTTTTTTTTTTTTGCGGTACGCGGGCCTCTCACTGCTGTGGCCTCTCCCGTTGCGGAGCACAGGCTCCAGACGCGCAGGCTCAGTGGCCATGGCTCACGGGCCCAGCTGCTCCGCGGCACGTGGGATCTTCCCGGACCAGGGCACGAACCCGTGTCCCCTGCGTCGGCAGGAGGACTCTCAACCACCGCGCCACCAGGGAAGCCCTTTACCGGACTTTTTGATGTTTGCAGCTGGCTTGAGTAACAGCAGAGGAAGGAGGGGGACGTAGTTTATAACAGGGCTAGGAAAGTAAGGTCAGAGGACCTCTTTGTCAAAGGCACTTCTGTTGCGGCTATTGCTGCTGACTTTGTAAAGTATTTGGCAAAGTCAGACAGTTTGATGTTGGCTTCTTAGCTGCTTTCCAGTCTGAGTTTCATGGCTGAGTGTGTGTGTGTGTGTGTGTGTGTGTGTGTGTGTGTGTGTGTACCTATGTGTGGTACAAGTGAGCGTGTGCAGGTGGGCAGGCATATGCATAACATTAAAAAAAAATGTTTCCCCACTCGTCACCCTTCTCCAAGTTTTCTTTGTTTTATTCCTGCCTTGCTTCTTTTTGGAAGTGCAGAGATGAACTCTGCTTTCTATCATTCTCACTCCTTCCTCTGCTGAATCACTAGCTCTTTTGCCACCCTCCCTGCCCCGCCCAGGGTTAAAGTTTTGTGGTTGGAACCATTCAAAACAGAGATGAGATTTGTTTCTAGACCCTGAGTGAGCTGGTAATTCTGGGCCCAGGAAACCTCTGGTTTGACTGGCCAAGGGAACTTGAAATTTGGAGCTACTGGCATTTGACCCTTTTTGTATCTGGGAGCCAGACAGAGTCTGATACGGATCTGTTCCACTTCGGCCCTGAAGGCCTCTGAAGAAAACTGCCTGTGGGATGAAGCTTGTAATTAGCCAAGTTACTGTTTGACAGAGGCAGGTTGGGTTTTCTACCAAGATGACTTTTTCCCCCAAGTTATTTCTTGCACTTTGCCCTCAGATATGAAGGGCGAGGTTGTTTGTAAACTGCTCTGGGTTCCAGCTGTCTGTGGGGTAAATATTTTTGAGGGTAGGGCTTCGGGGAGGGAGTAAGGAGGCTGGAGGGGAGAAGGAAGTAAACGTGTTAGCTGAGCAGTGGAGTGGGGAAGGCTACATCTGACCAAAGGGGAGAGGACCCTGGCAATGAATGCTTTTTTTACTGAGAATGGTAGAATCTGTGTTTGTGAGTGTGCATGCATCTGTCTGTCATATGCAGACACACAGGCACTCTAGGTGGCAGCTGCCTTGAGCCTAACCAATGACAGGCTGTACAGAGGATACCAGCATGCCTCTGAGGAATGACATTTCTTTCTGGTTGACCTTTTTCTTTGGGGTCTGTAATTTACTACCCACCACGTGGTGGTGGATAGGGTTTGGGGGCAGAATATGGGCTCCTTCACTAGTATGAGAACTTAGGGAGACCTCAAGAAATCAGCTGGGGGCTTCCCTGGTGGCGCAGTGGTTGAGAGTCCGCCTGCTGATGCAGGGGACACGGGTTCGTGCCCCGGTCCGGGGAAGATCCCACATGCCGTGGAGCGGCTGGGCGCATGAGCCATGGCTGCTGAGCCTGCGCGTCCGGAGCCTGTGCTCCGCAACGGGAGAGGCCACAACAGTGAGGGGCCCCCGTACCGCGCATAAAAAAAAATCAGCTGATCTAGCCCCCTGCCTTCAGGCAGTTGAGGGTGTCTGAACCACCAGTGACAAAGGGCTGTCTCTTTTCATCTTTAAACTGTCTAGGAGCGTAGACTATATGTCCCCTGGCTGCTGCATTTTGGCCTTGAGGAAGAAAGTTCAGATCTTGAGGCACATCTGGACCTGCATTTAGTAACAGCGTCCTGCTTGCAGCAGGTGCATAGGAACGAGTGTGAGGTGATTTATAACCACCCGTGGCACAGCCCTGGGTCAGCCAGATGGCTTGAGAAATCTGGTCAGGCATGTGGGCGCCCCTTGATGAAAAACATGCAGTGTTAGTAGTGCCAGTGGACATCTTTTTATTTTTGGATTTTGCCTTTACACGTTTAGATTTCTCAAAGGAGGGACCTGTAATTTTCAGTGGACAGACAGCAGGTTGAATACGTAAAATGAACAAAGGTGGTCCATCCAGGAGCGAGTTAGCTCTGTATTGTTAGAAGTGTTTCCAAAGAAACTGGGTAGCCATCTCTCAGGGCTGCTGTCACAGAGTGGATTCCTGCCCAGGATGGGAAATTGGGCTAGATTATCACTAGGCCTCTTGCAACTCTGAGAGTCTGAAATTCTATATAACTCTTGTGTCTGTCTGGAAAATTCAAATACACACACAGAAAAGGAGGGGATAGAAGATTACCAGTAGGTAGCTGTATTTTAAATGTAATTGTATCTGTAGTAAAAATGTCTTTGAATTTTGAAGCAGAGTGTAAATTGTACAGTACTTAAAAAAAAATTTCCTTGCAAGTAGAGATTATCATACTAAGTGAAGTAAGTCAGAAAGAGAAAGATGAATACCATATGATATCACTTATATATGGACTCTAAAATGTGACACAAATGAACCTATCTATGAAACAGAAACAGACTCAGGGACGTAGAGAACAGACTTGTGGTTGCCGGCTTGGGTGGGGTGGGGTGGGGAAGGGATGGAGTGGGAGGTTTGGGTGAGCAGATGTAAGCTGTTATATATAGAATGGATAAACAACAAGGTCCTACTGTACAGCACAGAGAACTATATTCAGTATCTTATGATAAACCATAATGGAAAAGAATATAAAAAAAAGAATGTATATATAACTGAACCAGTTTGCTGTACACCAGAAATTAACACAACATTGTAAATCAACTATACTTCAAAAAAATACTTTAGTTAAAAAAAAAAACTTCCTAATGTATTCTTAGGATGAGGTATTTAGGAAGTGTGAGCTTTGAGCACATGAACCATTCTCAGTCCTTTTTGCCCAAACCCTGTCCAGCTTGTGTGATGAACACATAGCAAACAGCTTGGCCGGGAATGTTAGGACACTATAGCAGAATGACACTGACAACCTGTGAGCTGTCCAGCTACTGAAAGGCTATTGTGGTATTTAGTCAAATTCAACTTCCTCATAAAGCTTGGGGAAAGGACCAAGTGCACTGTGTTCTGGAAGTGGCTTCCTAGCTGTCTCTTTTAACATTGTGACCAGATCACTAGTGGGGTCAAGGTCCTGAGACTTCTGTTGTGGCAAGAATGATTGTGTGACTCTTGACCCCTGAAGTAGAAGTAGTTTGCTGCTATGATCAGTGCTTATGCCTCACTGTGCTATATCTAGAGGAAACCGTATCAAGGCACTATCAAACCCTGTTGGACTGACCCTCCTGGGTGCTCCTGATGTACAGAGGAGTCGTTGAATTGGATGAACTGAAAGAAGTTTTGTAGCACTGCTTAGTAATTGTCCCACTTCTAGCCTATTCATATTCTACCTCTTTTTCAAGTCCCTTCTTGAGTCTTCCTTCCTTCATGAAATTTTTCTAGTAATTTCTGCATTCTCAGGACTAATTGTACATACCAGTCATTTAATATGTAATTGACATTTTTTATATTTCTGAATTCTGTGGTGATTACACTTTGAGCTCTTTCAATGTCAGGGACCATCTTCTGTGTCTATGTGGCCCCCACAGTGCCCTCTGCCAGGCCTTTCATAGAGTAGGTGATCAATAAATGTTACTGAATTGATACATTCTGGATGCACTTAAAATGTAACAGTCTTGACTCACAGAATCATAGAGTGATAGAGCCGGAGGGGGCCTTGGAGACTATCCCTATCCTTTTGCAGGTGACAAAACCAAGTCTACAGAAATGGGGTTATTTCATCAAGATCGATCGGCCAACCAGTGCCTTTATATGACACTACTTTTTTTTTTTTTTTTGCGGTACGCGGGCCTCTCACTGTCGTGGCCTCTCCCGTCGCAGAGCACAGGCTCCAGACACGCAGGCTCAGCGGCCATGGCTCACGGGCCCAGCCGCTCTGCGGCATGTGGGATCCTCCCGGACCGGGGCACGAACCTGTGTCCCCTGCATCGGCAGGCGGACTCTCAACCACTGTGCCACCAGGGAAGCCCTATATGACACTACTTTTCATCTCATTGTTACCTTTTGAATACGGAATCGTGAAGACGTGCAGATTACTGAAGATGTGCATGGTGCTGAGTGCTGGACACGCATATTCTGGGGTCTTGCTAGCTAGTGTTTGTGTTACCTTAGTGGACTCCAGGTTATTTTGGCCTCCCTAGCCCATGCTCCTAGAAAACGAAGGCATCTTTGTGGAAAACTGACAGCGTTCCAGCATGGCATTCTGGTAGCCTTGCAGGGACAAGGGAGCCCATGTCTAAGTGTGAACTTAGCAAGTAAGCTTTGTGTGTTACAAGAGGTTATCACTGCTGTCGCTGCCCCTAGTCCCTGCTGCCGGGATGAGGACAGCTCAGAGAAAAATTAAGCAGTGTGTGCTCCCTACCATGTTACCCTGTGGGTGATGGTGATGAAAGGGACACCGTGTCCCCATGGACAGGAGGAAGAGAAGAGGCAATCTGATAACAAACTTAGCAGGTTTGAGGAGACACAGGGCTGGGTAGACCAGAGCCAGACTCTGACATGGCAGAATATCTGTACCTACAGTGACAAGGTCCAGGTTCCTGAATTCCTTAGGTGAGATTAGGAAGAGGAAAAAGTGACTTTATCATGATCTCTAACCAAGAGAGTATTCTCTGCAGAGCTGCTCTATGGAGATTCAGTCTTGTGCTTATCCTGCCCAAGATTCTGTCTGTGACTTGGTCAACCAAAGACAGTTTTAGAAAGGCATAGTTGCCTCTTTGATATCAATCTGTTAACAGTACTTAGCTAAACTCAACTTCCTGATAAAGCATGTCCCCTGAAGAAGGATTGGGTCATGTCTCCTGAACAGTGTGCTTTCTGTTAACAATTCTTTACGGTTCTGTCATTCAGAATTCATCTGTATATTTTCAGCCTCTACTACCTTTTGCGGTAATGAGTTTCACACTGTCAGTCTCCACTGAATGAGTCTCCCATCTTTTGAGAATGAGTCTTAATTGAGTATAGTGATCGTCTATTTTAGGAAAAGTGAGCACAAAGAACAGGGATGTCCCTAGCATGCCTACATCAGTTGAGATGTTTATTGAGGGAGAGGAGTCCTAAATCTTCCTCCTCAGAGATGCCAGAGGTGGTATTGTGTTTAAGAACAAAAAAAGGCATCTTATGCCTCTTGCAATAACAAGAGGCTAGTGAATTCAGGGTAATGAGGGAGATGTGTCTGGAATGGAGCAAGGAGGAGGCAAGAACCTTATGATAATGATTAGATAAGGCCAGTTCAAGGAGGGCCTCGGAATACTGGCCTGAGGAGTGGGGGGCTTAATATAATAATAGGCAGCAGAGAACTATTCTAAGTTCTTGATCAGGAGGATATTATAATTGAAATTTTTTATATTATAATTGAAATGTGAAATTTATTATTATAACTGAAATTTGGCAACTACTTAGCAGGTTTGCCTGGATAGAGATTTTGGCCTTCCTCAGTGAGAGGATGGCTCATTGCCTCACAATTGAAAAGGTCCCTGTTTGGTTAATTTTCCCCACTGCTCCTGGAGCAAAACAGGGTTATGCATTTTCCTTTGACCTTCACATAGCAGTAAATCTGGAGGGTGATATTAAATTATGTTTTTAGTGTCCAAGGAAACTTTTTCCCTCGTAACAGACTCTGAGTGTCATCAGAAGAATGTTGAACCAGTCTTATGGGTGGTTGTACGTGTTTACTGTGCTCTAGAGGTAGGTCATATGTAAAAGGACAGACAGCCATCCATATCAGGGAGGACTTATAGCAAAGGCTTATTTCTATTATCTGGGATCAAGGGCCATTATGGGGCTCCAATCCTTGGACCATTCCTGCCGTTCCAAGCACAGCTCTTCCTTAAAGCCAACCTTAATGGCTGCTATGGGAGCAGTTTCAAGCAGCCATCAGCTTCCCAAGAGAGCTCTTCTCTGACCACTTACAGTCCTTAGGGTCTGACTCACCATGTGAACACTTGATTATTGGTCTTATCTTATTTAGCTGTTTCATATGTTAGTTATGTTTTCCTCAACAAAATTAACTCCCATTTCTCTTGCTCTTCATTTGTTAGACCCATAAATACTTGTTGGCTGATTGATTGCATTGATAAAAGGACAACAACAAAAAGCATAGCAAGAAAGCTATTAGGGAGACTTTGAAGCAGAGTATAGAACAGTAGTCCACACTGCCAGTCTGTGAGGCAGCCCTGCCATGGAATCTGTCTGGTTTCTTACCAGCTCCCCTCATGAATCTCTTTTGAGTTTTTTTGTGTGAATTGAAGTCTGTGTCATTATCATTGTCCCTCCAATGAACGCTAGTGTGCTAGGGATGGGGGATGGGACATGACACACCAGCTCAGCCTGGCACTGCTGGTTACTGCTGGTCAGTACCACCATGTGGGAGTCCTGTCGTCTAGTCCAGCTATGGAAGCCTGAGGCCAATCGAGAGGTTGGTAGAGGATGGCTTAAAATGATGATGTCTCTTCAGGTGGCAGAAATGAAGACTTAGTGGGCACATGGTTGCATTTATAAGATTCACAAGGGAGAAAAGCAACTTCTAACCCCGTGGTACTCTGAAGACAAAGGAGAGTTCTGTGTCAAGAAGTGTATGGATATCATTATTCGTATCGATATAGATGGAAACTACTACGGGGTTTCAAAAACAGCTTATATTTGTGGATGACAGATCCGTGTTTCACTAGGACAAATTAGTGATGTTTGAGGGTACTCCTGACTTTTGAGGTCGATACTGGGAATTACCCCCAAATCTTCACATAGCTTATTCCTATACAAGACAGATCTCTAGCTTACTGCAATTATGGGACTGACCTAGGTGGGTATTAAAGACAGACAGATGGGTTGTAGTTCACAGTGGTCTTAGCCGCTGGCTCTCTTATTTCTTCTTATTCGGGGTAGAAAGGCCTGCTGGTCCCACATCTGCCTTGCCAGCCACACCCACTCACTAGTGACAACTGGCTGCCAGTATCCTTGTCTCTGGAGAACAATACAATGGGCCTGTTGTGTACTTGTTGACATACAGAGTGGATTGTTTTAGCAGGTGCAGATGATAGTCTGTGTGGAGATTACAGAGACCTTTATCCTTAATGGCATAGTGTAATTGAAATCTAAGTTGTTCTTTGTCTGGTCAACAAGCAGGTGTTGAAATGGGACTTAGTTAAGCTTGGGTCTTCTGTGCATGGGGGCGACATTAGTATGTGTGTGTGTGGGGTGTGTGTGGGTGTGTGTGTGTTCTACCTTCTCTGTATCTTTTCCCTCTAATAAAACAGTTTAAACTCCCTTAGGTGGCCAATCAGATGGCTCTGATTTTTCTAAGGGTTTTCATTGGAGACTATACACCCAGGGCAGTTTGAATCCTGGAGACGTCACTTCTTTGTTTTCAAGAGTGATTTTAGAGATGGGCAGTGATGAGGAAGATGGCTGTTTTCTGTCAGCATGGTAATTTCATTTGGCTTGTTTGTGAAACGGAGCCTCGTGATTCTCCTGTGTCCTTTTGGGTCCCTGATAAGTGGAGGTGACTTTTCTGAATTCACTTCTTTTTTTGTTTGTTTGTTTGTTTTGCGGTACGCGGGCCTCTCACTGCTGTGGCCCCTCCCGTTGCGGAGCACAGGCTCCGGACGCGCAGGCTCAGCGGCATGGCTCACGGGCCCAGCAGCTCCGCGGCATGTGGGATCTTCCCAGACCAGGGCTCGAACCCGCGTCCCCTGCATCGTCAGGCGGACTCTCAACCACTGCGCCACCAGGGAAGCCCTTATAAATTTTGTTTTTATTTTTAATTTTTGTTTTATTTTTGCGGTACGTGGGCCTCTTACTGTTGTGGCCTCTCCCGTTGCGGAGCACAGGCTCCGGACGCGCAGGCTCAGCGGCCATGGCTCACGGGCCCAGCCACTCCGCGGCATGCGGGATCTTCCCGGACCTGGCACGAACTCGTGTCCCCTGCATCGGCAGGCGGACTCGCAACCACTGCGCCACCAGGGAAGCCCCACTTCTTAATTATCTGTACCAGTGAAGGGGAATAGTGGAAAAGAGGGTAATCCACAAGCGAGTGATATGGAAGGACCTTCATTACCCTGAACTCAGTTAGCCAGATCCTACCCTTGGCTTTTAGGAGAAGGAAAAAAATCTTACAAAAGCAAGCTAAGACCAAGGATTTTATTAAAAAACAAACGAGCAGGCAAGCAAACAAAAAGCCACAGAAATCATTTTGCAAGTTCACTCCGTATGTTCACCTTCATGGCAAACTGCTCAGTACAGTTGGTTAGAACTCCCCATGCAGTCGTGTGTGTGGCACGGAGGCAGGAGGAGGATCTCATGGGGATTGTTCCAAACCTGCAGCGAAGGTACAACCCAGGGTTAAACGTTTACTCTGAGTGGACAGCAGCTTGCTTAATCCCTGTGCAGATGAGATAAGCCTTTTTCCTTAGCTTACTTTCTTCACTCTGCCTCTGGTCCTTGCTCATCCACTTATAGTCTGCCTCCAAGAGAAGATGTCTATGTTGAAGGAGAAAATATGCCTCAGGAGGAGGAGAGTAAAAATAGGTCAGTGGTAACTCTAATTACGTATTCCCATTTATTTGGTTTGATACTCAGTTCAACTCGACAAGTATTTGTTGATAGCCTCTTTGTTCTCATACTTGTATTAGGCTCTGGGAGATAGAGAACCGTGATGATAATGTTAATAACTGACGTTTACTTAGCGTTTACTATGTGTCAAGGGCAGTTCTAAGCACTTTATTTCTATTCATGCATTTGAACCACACAACCACCCTATGAAATACTGTCATTATCATCCTCATTTCACAGATAAGGAGACTGAAGTTAACTCAGTTACCCAACTAGGAGCTGGTAGAGCCAGAATTCAAACCCAGGCATTCCCACTCCTAAAAGACAAGGTTCTTGCTCTTATGAAGTTCAGTTGGGGGAGATGAGGTCAACATAGTGAAAAACAGTGCAGTTTAGGATAGGCCTTTGGAAGAGCCAAGACCTCGCTAAATCCCAGATTCTTCAGCTATTATAGATGTAGTGTGAGAAGTGGATGCTGTAATGTGCCTAAAGAGCTTAGTGCATCTGGTGTGTTCTCAATAAATTGTGGCTGTGATGATGACAGTGACGGCATTGATGGCTTTGGATCTGAAAGAAGAGTAGAGCTGGGATATCCAGAGAGAAAGAGGAATGGCCTTCCAGGTGAATTATGGAAAGAGGGGAACAAACATGATGTTGAGAAGGGGTGCTAAGGAGATACAATTTTCTTATTCCCTTGCTTATGGTCACTAGTCATCTATTGGCTCAGCTCTTTGAGGAAGGAAGAGGAGTGAGTGGATGTTGCAGAGTCAGTCAGCAGCCCTGAAGCTTTTCACTGGCCTTCAAGCATGCTGGACATACCGTCTGTCTGACACTGGGACTCTGCTTCATGACTGGTCCTCATCTTTTCTTCCCCCTCCTTGAGCTCAGGCCTAACGCCAGATGAGTGGATATGAAAAGCTCTAGACATTCCCAGAGTGAGAGCAACCTATGGTGCTTACAATCCAGGTTCAGTTGGGTCCCTGACCTGAACAGGTATGAGCCTTTGCTGAGGTACAGAGGAAATGTGACCCCCAGCAGGCTGATGGGAGGGACTGGGCTTGAGGGTAACGGAGGTTCCTTAGGCTATCTTCTGTATGTTATAGGTGGCATCGATCAGTTAAGTATTTGTTGAGCGCCTAGTATGTGCAGAACCAAATGTTAGGACTTTTCAGTAATTCGAGAGAAGTAAAAAATATGGTCCCTGCCCTTGAGGTACTGTAATTTTGTTGTGGAGATCAGATTGACATACTGGTAACAATTCCAGGTCAGTATAGGGTAGGAATAACTAGATGTTCAATTGCTTGCTTTCTTCAGATGCCGCTACCTGGCTGTCCAGCTGTCACCTGCCATCCCTGTGTTTGCTGCCATGCTCTTCCTTTTCTCCATGGCTACACTGTTGAGGACCAGCTTCAGTGATCCTGGAGTGATCCCTCGGGCCCTACCAGATGAAGCAGCTTTCATAGAAATGGAGATAGGTGAGTTTTCTAACCAGCTGGCAAGATATTGTACAGTGGGTGGCTTTGATTAGTAAGAGAATGGAATCATAATTGTAGTTGCAGACTAATAATCACTTCTAGCCTTTTCCCTCTGAGATCCTGAATCTGAGATCATTACTACCCTGTGAAGAATATGAACTTCATTCTTCCCTGTTCTGTGTTGCATTTTAGGAGGGATATCTTGCCAAGGTCCTGCTGCACTGTTCCCAAGAGGATTTTTTAAAAAACTTTTTGGGGGTCTTCAACTCATTTGATTTTTTTTTGTATTTATTTAATTTATTTATTAATTTGGCTGTGTTGGGTGTTTGTTGCTGCTCTCAGGCTTTTCTCTAGTTGTGGTGAGCGGGGGCTACACTTCGTTGTGGTGCATAGGCTTCTCATTGCGGTGGCTTCTCTTGTTGCGGAGCACAGGCTCTAGGCGTGTGGGCTTCAGTAGTGTGGCACGTGGGCTCAGTAGTTGTGGCTCACGGGCTCTAGAGTGCATGCTTAGTAGTTGTGGCATGCAGACTTAGTTGCTCTGCGGCATGTAGGATCTTCCCGGACCAGGGCTTGAACCCGTGTTCCCTGCATTGGCAGGCAGATTCTTAACCACTGTACCACCAGGGAAGCCCAATTCATTTGATTTTTTTCAAATTTATTTATTTATTTATTTATATTTTTGGCTGTGTCGGGTCTTAGTTGCAGCACGCGGGATCTTTCGTTGCAGTGTGTGGGCTTCTTTCTAGTTGTGGCTCGTAGGTTTCTCTCTGGTTGTGGCACGCGGGCTTCTCTCTAGTTGTGGCATGTGGGCTCCAGAGCGTGTGGGCTCTGTAGTGTGGCACACAGGCTCCAGAGTGCACGGGCTCAGTAGTTGCAGCACACGGGCTTAGTTGCCCTGCAGATGTGGGATCTTAGTTCCCCGACCAGGGATCAAACTTGCGTCCCCTTCATTGGACGGTGGATTCTTGACCACTGGACCACCAGGGAAGTCCCTCATTTGATTTTCTTGATGAAAACTATAAACCTCTTCATAAAAATATATGCATCACATACATACAATTTTGGATATAATTTCAGGGATTCATAGATCTTTTGAAGCACATGAGTGGGTTTCTAACCAAGGATTCCTGCTTTAGGGGAACACACAAGATGAGAGGGGACAGGAACCATTGGGAATTATAGGAATGGTAAAGGAAGTAGTTACAGACTAATCACAGTACAGTCTGCAGCTCAGGGTAGGGCTCTTTGGGACAGAAATGAAGAGCTACACTAACCAGGAGCCAGGGTGCCTTCATGAATTGAAGCAGAACTTCCCAGGAAGCTCCTGGGAGACTCCTGGGAGCTCACACTCCTGGGAGACTCCTGGAGCTCACACTGGGAAAGAAGACTCTGATGCCAGTACTAGGAGGGACTGGAGCCCACGAGATCCAACAGTGGTGCCTACCTAAATTGTTCTCAAATCTGGTACCCAAGTAGCTAGAGTCAGCATCCAAGCCACGTAGAGTAGAAGAAAGGGACCCAGGACTTGTAAGACTAAAAGCTGTACTAAAAGCTGTACTAAAAGCTGTACTTGTAAGACTAAAAGCTGTACCAATCTGTGGTTAGCCTTTAGTTCTTTCAGGTGCTTTGTTGTTGTTGTTTGTTTGTTGGGATTTTAATATTTTATTGAATTAAAAAGACAGACACATTGGGGTTCTAATAGGTATTATATTTATATATTATTTTTGAGAGAATTTACACTTATATAATTATTATGTATAATTATCCCCAAGAAGATAGTACATCTTTCTGTATTTTTAGACTGAATTTTGTGCCCTTTAATAGAATTTTTATAGTTTTTTTAACATAGTTTCTATACTTCTCATATTGAGTTTATTCCTGTTTATATGCATGCTACTGTCAAGGAAATATTTTCTCCCAGTTCTAGTTGGTTTCTTTTTTTTCCCCACAGTTTTATTGAGATATAATTGGCATATGACTTTGTGTAAGTTTAAGGTGTACAACGTTTTGATTTGATACTTTTTTAGGTTGCTTTGAAGGCTTCCAGCTTTTGTATTTCTTTTGTTTATTTAGCTGTGTTTATTTAGCTTCTTAGTGGATTTCTTTTTGAAAAATTTCAGCCTATTTTAGTTGCGGTAAGGGGACATAGATTTGTGCACATCTGAGCTCAAACTACTTAGGGGTGGGGAGAAGGTGGGAATTGTGGGAAGGAAACAGAGGCGAGGTGTGTTGGCGCAGCTGGAGTTGGGGGAGACCTGGACTAGTTAGGAGCAAGATAGGAAGGGACAGTTGTGAGTGTAGTCTTTTCTCTCTCTGGGTTAGTCTTTTGTCCTCCTCTTTCCATCACGTATAGAGAAACTGAAGGTCAAGGCAGTGCCTTGGCTTGATCTTGCCTCTCACAGCAGGCTGTTAGCAAGGTTAGCTCTGTTTTGCCAGATTGCTGGGCCCGGGGCCCAGGCTTAAGCTGTCAGGTTGTTACCTCTGCATTTAGCATGTTTCTCTCAATAGTAGAGTGAGTTCTTGAGTTCATACGTATGTTTATGTTAGCAAGTTTTTGTCAACTTACATTCAGCCCTGTACTGGGTATGCTGTGGGTAGGGTCTGGGTAGGGGAGAGAAGAAGACATGTGGTTGGTTCCCTTGCATCATAGCACACCTCATGGGATGGGAGAGCCTTGAACTCTCTCCCAGGTGCCCTCATGTAAAGTACATGCAGAGGAATGTGAGGGTGGCATGCTGGTACTTATATCATCCTCTAATGAATAGCTATCCCCATTCTTTAAGACTTGTGTCACACTGTTATTGTTTGATTTCACAGCATCCACCCCACTCCGCTAAAAAAGGAAAAAAGTTCCATATGGCAGATATTTTTAAAATCAAAGTGAATTGAAAAAATATTCTGTTTTTAGAATTATCCTGCACAGCAAGGGTGCAATGAGACAGGCACTCTCATATGCTGCAGATGGGCGGGCATGCAAATTGATACAATCTGTCTGGGAAGCAGTTTCCCAATAAGTGATATGGGCTTTAAGGGTTCATACCCTTTGAGCCAGTAATTTCACTTCTCTCAGGATTAGCTAAAGGAAATAATCAGAGATTTACACAAATACTTGTAGAAGGATTTTTAATGCATCATTTTTTCTTTTTCCTAGCTATTTTAATGCCAGCAACTTCATATATTACTGCTCAGACTTCAACATGCTTTTCTTTTTTTCTTTATGTTTTAGAAATTAATTTTAACACATGAACATATTCTTGAGGAAGGGAGGAGGGGGTTGGGATTAGGGTGGAGATCAAAGGGGACTTAAGCTTTGTCTGTAATGTTTTAAGTTTTTGCATGCAGCATCATTTAAATAGTAAAATACCAGAGGCAACTTAAATGCCCAATAACATGAATTGGTTAAATAAATTACAGTACATGCATATGATAGAAAATTGTATTGCCAATAATGATGTTTTCAGAAAAAAATTAACAACCATGGAAAAATGCTTACTGTATAACGTTAAGTGAAAAATACAGGGTATAAAATTGTATCTAAAATATAATCTCAAATTTAAAAAATCATGAATGTTTATTTATTTGTTAAGAGTAGAAGGAAAGGGACTTCTCTGGTGGCACAGTGGTTAAGAATCCGCCTGCCAATGCAGGGGACACGGGTTCGAGCCCTGGTCCGGGAAGATCCCGCATGCCGTGGAGCAACAAAGCCCGTGTGCCACAACTACTGAGCCTGCGCTCTAGAGCCCGTGAGCCACAACTACTGAAGCCCACCCGACTAGAGCCTGTGCTCTGCAACAAGAGAGGCCACTGCAATGAGAAGCCCACACGCTGCAACGAAGAGTAGCCCCTGCTCGCCGCAACTAGAGAAAGCCTGTGTGTAGCAACGAAGACCCAATGCAGCCAAAAATAAATAAATAAATAAGTTAAAATTTATTTAAAATAAAAAAGAGTAGAAGGAAATATACCAAAATGCATAAATATCCCTGAGTTGAGAGACCATCAGTGATTTTTTGTCTTCTATTCATATTTTCTGTTTTTTCCAAATTTTTTACAATAAGCATGTATTACTCTTATTTTTAAATAATTGTTTTTCTGATTCTAAATATTACCAGTCTTTTTTCATGCATATATTTTACTTTTGCAAGGTAAAATGCTTCTTTTTAGTGTACAGTTTCATTTTTCAGTATGTTGTGAATATTTAAAATGTGTACATCATTTGAAATGGCTGCATAATATTCCATCCCATGCACGTATCATAATGTACTTAACCAACCTTCTATTATAATATTAAGGTTATTTTCAGTCTTTCACTATTAAAAGGGACTTCTGTGACAAATATCCTGTGTTACCATCTTTTGTACATCTCTTTGTAATTTTGATAAGTTCCTAGAAGTAGAATGGCTGGGTCAAAAGTATACACATTTAGGAGCTTCCCTGGTGGTGCAGTGGTTAAGGATCCGCCTGCCAATGCAGGGGACACGGGTTCGAGCCCTGGTCTGGGAAGATCCCACATGCTGCGGAGCAACTAAGCCCATGCGCCACAACTACTGAGCCTGTGCTCTAGAACCCGCGAGCCACAACTACTGAGCCCATGTGCCACAACTACTGAAACCTGCGCACCTAGCCCATGTTCCGCAACAAGAGAGGCCATCACAATGAGAAGCCCACACACTGCAATGAAGAGTGGCCTCCGCTTGCCGCCACTAGAGAAAGCCCGTGCGCAGCAACGAAGACCCAATTCAGCCAAAAATAAATAAATAAATTAATTTTTTTAAAAAGTAAGCACATTTAAAATTTTGGTAGTCACTGCCATATTGCTTACTGGTAATGTATAAAAATACCTTCTCCCTATCCTTGCCAACACTGGGTATTTTTATTCTTTTTTTTAACATCTTTATTGGAGTATAATTGCTTTACAATGATGTGTTAGTTTCTGCTTTATAACAAAGTGAATCAGCTATACATATACATCTATCCCCATATCTCCTCCCTCTTGCGTTTCCCTCCCTCCCACCCTCCCTATCCCACCCCTCTGGGTGGTCACAAAGCACCAAGCTGATCTCCCTGTGTTATGCGGCTGCTTCCCACTAGCTATCTGTTTTACATTTGGTAGTGTATATATGTCCATGCCACTGTCTCACTTCGTCCCAGCTTACCCTTCCCCCTCCCCATGTCCTCAAGTCCATTCTCTATGTCTGCGTCTTTATTCCTGTCCTGCCCCTAGGTTCTTCTTTTTAATACTTGTTAATATAGAAGGTGGAGATGGTATCTTTATGTTAATTTCTTTGATTATCAGTAAAGTTATATGTTTTCATTTCATATGTTTTTTAGCCATTTTTATTTCTTCTATTATGAATGTTTTTCTTTGTAATCAGCCAAAAAGCTTGAAGAAACACTTTTTTACGTGTACACAAAATAATTGCATGGCACTCAGTGGAATTTGGGGAGGATACTCTGTGGTGTTGAGAGTCTAGTCTGGAAATGCCAGCCTGGCGGGGACAGTGGGCCTAGGGAACATTTGATTACTCCCATTGCTCTTGGAGAGGTGGTAAGGCTTTTGGTCTCAAATAATGGCTAGCAGTGGTGTTAACTGTCTTTACTGATCTACAGAAGCTACCAATGGTGCAGTACCCCAAGGCCAGCGACCACCCCCTCGTATCAAGAATTTCCAGATAAACAACCAGATTGTGAAGCTGAAATACTGTTATACATGCAAGATCTTCCGGCCTCCCCGGGCCTCTCATTGCAGCATCTGTGACAACTGTGTGGGTGAGTAAAACCAAAGAGATGTTGCCTGGGGAAAGGCTGAGTTGAAGAAGAGGGTCAGGGTGATTTTTCTCAGGAAAAATCAGTGGGGGTGGGAAGATAGATTTAGATAGGAAACAAGCTAGATTTTTAGTTAAGAAACTTAAGATGGGAAACAAGCTTCCGAACAATTGCAAATCAGCTGTACTTCTGTAGATCAAATCATAATTTAAATATCCTCTAGTTTAAAAAAAAACCTCTTTGGTAAATAAAGAAATAAACTTTACCTGTTTTTCAAATCTAGATTTTCTTCTACTGGATCTGTTTCAAGTGGAACCCACCTTACGTAGGGGGAGGAGAATCCTAGTCCACTGGAGGGCAGCATCGGGGAAGGAAGGGCTAAATAAGAAGTGGTGTTCCCAGGAAGAAAAAAATTGCTAGCATTTATTGAATTCCTAATATATACTAGGCACTTGCTAAGTGCTTTCCCTTTCTCTCATTTAAGACTCATAAGAACCCCATAAGATAGGTATTATCCTCATTTTACAGATGAAGAAATAGATGAAGCACCTTTGTGTAGGTTCATATAATTAAATTAGTATGAGATGAAGCTGGAACAGCTCTGATTCCAAAACCCTCATTTGTTCTTTCTCTGCTTCTGCTGCAAGGGTGGGGGGTGTATGTGTGCATAATACAGAGATCTGTGCTTCTAGCTGCATATATGTGACTTAGTTGTAATCACTGCCTAGTGTATGCTGAGCCCTGGGAAAGATCAAAAACAGGCAGTAAATATGTCTGTTGATAGGCAGATATGTGCAATTCCTTATATTATCAATAGGCATACTTCCAGCATTCTTTATATATGCCATGGAGCATGCCTGAGTACATTGCTTTCCTCTCATTAGCCAATTCTTTTTAGGTTAAGGTTGGGAAGATATATCTTACTTTATATGGTAAAAGCTATATGTAGATAGGATTTTTATAAATTGAAACTCATTTTAAATGAGCCAGGAAACTTGATATTTCAAGGAAGTGTGATGTGAAGGTTTTCAAAAAGTATTCCCTCTCCTTATTAATATTCTTAAACATAAAGAACTCATGCAAATTGATTTTTTAAAAAAGAAGCAATAACATTTCAGTAGAAATATGGACAGCAGATAAAACAGGAAATGCAATTACTTAGTTCACATGAAAAAAAGGTTCATCTCTACTAAAAAGCAAAGAAATAAAAATTAAAACAAGATCTTAAACCTAGAAATTTAGCAAGGAAAACCTGATAACGCTTAGCCCTACACTGGTAGGAGTGTAAATTGGAACAAACTTTTTGGAAGGCAACCTAATAAAATTCATGAAAACCTTAAAACATGTATACCCTTTGGTGCCAGTGACTTGCCTTCTAGGGATCTAACCCAAGAAAATAATTAGAGATGTGGTAAAGATTTAGGTATGGACATATTTACCTCCAGATTATTATAGTAATGAAAAATTGAAAAGAAACTAATTGTCCATCAGTAGATAAATGGTCAAATAAATTGTGGGACATAACATACAGTGGACTTCTATGGGTAAAGCTCATACCAGAAAGCTAAATGAAATAAAATAGAAGATAGGCTACATTTATAGTGTGATCTCAGTTACACATTTAAAAAAATATAAGTATGTATAAAGAATTATGCAAGGAAGTACTCTAGAACGTTTATTGTCTATTATCTATAGGTTGTGGGGTAATAAGGGATTTTGTTTCCTTCATTAGAAAAAAATTATTTTCAAGTTTTCTACAATGAGCATATATTACTTGTATCAATATTATCAGAAAAAAGTGTGATTTATAATATATTGATGGTAAAAATATTGAATATATCTGTATAAATCTGCATTCTTCAGTGTTTTTTATGTGGCAGGTTTGCTTAAAGTAAGGCTATATCTTCCTTCCCTTTTCTGAAAAGATACAGCCCTTTAACTAGGAGATGCACCTGTTTTTACAGCCTTATTTTTTGACTGGTACACAGCTCACTGCGCTTTAAAAATGATATATTTTATTCTTTGTGCTTTTTTCATTCATTAAAATAATACATGTTGGGCTTCCCTGGTGGCGCAGTGGTTGGGAGTCCGCCTGCCGATGCAGGGGGCACGGGTTCGTGCCCCGGTTCGAGAGGATCCCACGTGCCGCGGAGCGGCTGGGCCCGTGAGCCATGGCCGCTGAGCCTGCGCGTCCGGAGCCTGTGCTCCGCAACGGGAGAGGCCACACCAGTGAGAGGCCCGCGTACCGCAAAAAAATAAAATAATAAAATAATAATAATACATGTTCATTGTAGAAAATATGGGAAGAACAGGTATTAATAGAACTTAATCCCAAACTCACTCTCCATTTTGCTGTATTTCCTTCTAGTCTTTCTCTTGTTTGTGAAATTGGATCATACTAGAGTTTTTAGTCCTGCCTTTGTCACTTACCATTATATCCTGAGCATTTTTCTACACCTTTAATAAATGTTTTTTGAATATATTATTTTAATGACTGCATAATCCATCATATGGCTATATTCTACTTTATTTAGGTGGTCTCCTATCAGTAGATATTATTCACGATCCTGTTTTATTCATTATTATAAAACTGCAATCAAAATTATTAAATTTAAAAAAATTATTAAATTTAAGGATGTGGCGAAATTGGAACCTTCATACATTGCTGGTGGGAATGTAAAATGGTGCAGCTGCTGTGGAGAACATTTTGGCAGTTCTTCAGAAAGTTAACATAGAATTATATGACCCAGCAATTCCACTCTTGGGTATATACCTATATTACCCAGTGTGCTCAGGCTGCCAACAAAATACCACAGACTGAGTAGCTTAAATAACAGAAATTGAATTTCTCATAGTGCTGGAGGTTAGAAGTCCAAAATCACAGTGCCTACTGTGTTGATTTCTGGTGAGGCTTGCAGGTGGCCACCTTCTTGCCGTGTCCTCACATGGCCTTTTCTCTGTGCTCGTGCGCTTCTGGTATCTCTTCCTTTTCTTCTTATAAGGATACCAGTTGTATTGGATTAGGGCCCCACCCTTATGACCTTATTTAACTTTAGTTACCCCCTTAGAGGCCCTGTCTACAAATGCAGTCACACTGGGGTTAGGGCTTCAATGTATGAATTTTAGGGGGACACAGTTCTGTCCATAACAATACCAAAAAAGAACTGAAAACAGGAGCTCAAACGTACTTGTACATCAGTGTTCACATCAGCACTGTTCATGAAAGCCAAAAGATGGAGACAATCCAAGCGGTGGTTTGGGGGTGATGAAAATTTTGGGAAATAGGTAGTTGTGATGGTTGTACAACATTGTGAATGTAATTAATGCCGGTGAATTTTACACTTAAAATTGGTTAAAATGGCAAATTGTATGTTTTATATATTTTACCACAATAAAAAATTAATAAAAAAGTATTGAACTTAAATTTCTGTGCACATCTCTATTTCCTTATGAGAAATTATTAAAAATGGATTTATTCTGCCGAAGGGGTGTGAGCATTATTAAGGCTCTTGATACATACGGGCAAATTGCTTTCCAGAAAGGTTCTCTCAATTTGTACTTCCACAAACAGTATATTAGAGTGTACGTTTTACCGTGTTCTCGCTAGCACTGAATATTATTTTTTATATTCTTATTTTGATAGGCAGAAAAGTATCTTATTGTTGTATTAGTATTGAGATGAGTTAGTGAATCTGAAAATGTTTAAATATATGTTTATATGGTATTTATTAACTGTTTTGCTTTTTGACTATTTTTGAAGGAGTATTTGTATTTTGTTATTGATTTGTAAGGACTTTTCATAGACTAAGTTACAAAATTCACATACTTTCTCGGGGTTTTTTTTCCTCTTTAATTTTCTTTATAGTATTTTTAACATCTATGAAATATTGTTTAAAGTGTATGGAGTCAAATCTATTTTTCTTTGTCATCTGTGGTTTTTTTCCATTACTTTTATGCTTAGAAAGTCCTTCTCCATACAGGAGACAAATGTTCACCTATTCTTTATGGTTATTTTAAGGTTTCACTTTGTTTTTACATTTAACTCTTTAATTCATCTGGAATTAATTTTGGTAAATAGTGTGAGAGAAAAAGATCTAACCTTATTTTCAACCAAGTAACCAATTGTCTCTGAGTTGTTGATGGAATGATACTTCCTTTCTCTACTGGTTTTGAAGCACTACCATTCTCAGACAGTAAATTTTTATATATTCTGTTTCTGGGTGATTTCCATTCCATTGAGCTATGCCACACCATTCCAGGTATGTAGGTTTATAATTTTTTACTAACTGGAGTTTAAGAAAAACCACGCTACTCATTTTTCAAAAGTCCCTTGGCTATTTACACCTATTTATTCTTCCTGTGCTTAGTAGACACACTTACTAAGACTTTTCTTTGGAAAAGCAAGGTCTCTGCTGTTAACTGACAGTGAGACAGATCACTTAACCCCTCAGTGTCTCAGTTTTCTCATCTGTAAAATGGAGAAAAGAATATCTTCTTTTGCCCAACTTCCAGGACGATTGTGGGGATCAAATGAGATGGCTGTGAAAACACTGTGAAAAATAAAAAACCAGTGTTTTTTTTTAATTTATTTTGGAAGGAAATAGGTGTTTTTGGTTTTATTTATTTATTTGAATTTTATTTATTTTTTTATACAGCAGGTTCTTATTAGTCATCCATTTTATACACATCAGTGTATACAAAACCAGTGTTTTTTACAGTTGAAATAGGCAGCGATCCTAGGGGTCTTGGACTTAGGTATTAAGTGGATGGCAGGGTTGTGCTTAGTTTTGGAGGTTTTGGCACTGGACTCTCTCTTTCTCCCACAGAGCGCTTCGACCATCACTGCCCCTGGGTGGGGAATTGTGTTGGAAAGAGGAACTACCGCTACTTCTACCTCTTCATCCTTTCTCTGTCCCTCCTCACGATCTATGTCTTTGCCTTCAACATCGTCTACGTGGCCCTCAGTGAGTATACAGGGCAGTGTATGTTGCTGGAGGGGTGGGTGGTGGGAGAAGACTTGAGGACAGCTTAGGAGAGTGGTTCCGTATCCTGGCGGGACTTTACCATTGCGAAGCCACCTTAGGACCAGTTAGAAGTGTGCACTACTATCTGCTCCTGAACAGAGCTCCAAACCTCAGCTCACATCAATTAGGATTTACCGAGTGTGTTGGTCTTCTCAGTGGCCCTCTGCTGGAGACCAGCACCATAATTACTGGTCTGTACCTAGAGTACTGGGCATTTCTGAGGTGATCCCAAAGGTTGGGGATGTATTTTTGCCTGTATGTGTCACCTCTTTTGCCTCATAAGACCTGCCCTTGTGTCAGGTGGTAGAAGGGGTTACACCAGAGAAATGTCTTTTAGTGGCTCATGGTCTACTTTGGGAGATAGAAAATATACACCTGTGTGTGTGTGTGTGTGTGCGCGCGCACGTGTGCACATGCACACATACACACACATAAAAGAGCCCAAGGGCAGATGGGATGAGGAGTTAAAGGAGTGGTCTTAATCAAGGCAGCTTCCTGGGGAGAGATGAGTCCTGAGCTGGATTTTGAGCAGTGAAGAGATATGGATTGATGAAGAGAGAGGATTTTTCTTGGATATTTCTGATTTCTTTCATCTATGAATGAATTTCCCGCTCCATGGCCATAGCTGGAGGCTAGGGAAAAGGGAGGGGAGCCAGATGCTTGGCTTGTGGCCGACTCTCTAGTCCAGTGTTGGGTCCTGTATTGAGAAGGTGGACCCTTTAGTCAAGAGAGTACCAGCTTGGAGGTGTGAGTCCCTTGCCTGAATGAGGGCTTATCTCTTGCTGGCTTGTAACAAGGGATAGGGAGGGAAGAAAGTGAGTAGGCACTAGGGTATGTGTGTATTTTTTACTAAAGTTACTAATCTTTCTCTCTACTCCTCCTCCCAATTTCACAGAATCCTTGAAAATTGGCTTCCTGGAGACATTGAAAGAAACTCCTGGAACATATCCTCCCCTGGCAGGATGTCCCCGTGAAGCCCTCTTAAACTACTTTTCAGCATGCTTTCTGTCTGCAGTTCTCCACCATCTCATTTTTCAGACATCAGAGAGTGCCAACGTCTAAAATTTTTAAATGTAGCCTTAGTGGTAGCAACTAGAATGGAGGATGGCCAGGGCTTAAAGGGAGGTCTTTCCTTCAACTTTGTCTCTACTGCCTCCCTCCCAAGTCCTTCTGATCCCAGACTCAGCCCTGCATTCTCTAGTGGGCTATACTTTGCTCTCAATAGACCTCTTGCATCACTTACTAGAAGTCCCACCTTCCTGTTACAGCTAAGCTTATTTTGTACAGAAGTTACATTTCTGAAAAGGAGATTCAGATGGGATTTCTAGAAATCACATTCTGGTTTCTTTCCCACCAGTTTTTTCATCTATAAAGTTTATTTTTTGATGTGTTTTCCATTGGCAGTGATGGCCAACATCGTTTAGCTTTGGACCCCTCCTAAATGTCCCCTTCGAAGAGCCAATGATGAATAAACAGACAAACACCTAAATAGACTAGATCTGTTAGAGAGCTACTTGTAGTGGATAAACAGGCATCCTTTACCTTTCATGAGGGATATAGCCAGCAAGTTTAGAATTCACCCGTTGTTATGTATGGATATATATTTGTGGTATATGTTCCAAGGGGTAAAGATGGTGTGACTGGTGTCATGAGTATGGGCTGCGGCATCAAGTCCCGTGGTGTGGCTTCTTCAATATTCCTTAACCAACACCTCACTGTTCTAGAAGTACTCATTTGCTTCTTCACACTCTGGTCCGTCGTGGGACTGACTGGATTCCACACTTTCCTTGTGGCTCTCAACCAGACAACCAATGAAGATGTGAGTCAACTTTTCCTCTCCTCATTACATATTCTTCTACCAAAAGCCTATTCTCTAATTACCTGCTGGAGAACTGAGTCTCCAGGGCCTGGGAGGTTGAGGCAGGCAGAAAGCCAGGTGTGGGAGATTGTTAAACCAGGTGTGTAGAAGAAAAAGCAGACTGCTTTGTTTGGAGCTGAATGCCTGTAGGGAATTAGGAAGAAGAGATTGAATATGGTTGGGTGAGCACAAGGTTCACAAGGTTCACAAGCTGTTCATAGGTCCTTAAAAGCTAACTGGTGCCTCTGGGTTTGGAATGGAGAGGGACAGTTGCATTGAATAAGTCCTTGCTTTTAAAAAGTTACTGATTGGGACTTCCCTGGTGGCGCAGTGGTTAAGAATCCGCCTGCCAATGCAGGGGACACGGGTTTGAGTCCTGGTCTGGGAAGATCCCACATGCTGCGGAGCAACGAAGCCCGTGCGCCACAACAACTGAGCCTGCGCTCTAGAGCCCGTGAGCCACAGCTACTGAGCCTGCGTGCCACAGCTACTGAAGCCTGCACGCCTAGAGCCCGTGCTCCGCAACAAGAGAAGCCACTGCAATGAGAAGCCCGCGCACCGCAACAGAGTGGCCCCCGCTCGCCGCAACTAGAGAAAGCCTGCGTGCAGCAACGAAGACCCAGTGTAGCCTAAAATAAATAAATTAATGAATTAAAAACAAAAATTTACCGATTAATCCATATTCATTGTAGAAAATCAGGAAGTACAGATGAGTAAAAAATAGCAAATAAGTCCCTGTAATTTTACCTCCTAGGCATCACCATTGTTAATGGTATGATCTATAGTCTTCTAGACTTGTCTAGACTTGTTCTCATGTTTGTTTATGTGAATATATTATGTATTTTTAAATGGAAATAATACATAACGCTCAGGTATCTGCTTTTTTACTCTATTGTGAATATTTTTCCGTGGCTATGCATGTATTTCTCTTTTTTTTTTCTGTTGTGGTAAAAGACACATAAAATGCACCATCTTTTTTTTTTTTTTTTGGCTGCGCTGAGTCTTCGTTGCTGCGCACAGGCTTTCTCTAGTTGCGGTGAGCAGGGGCTGCTCTTCGTTGCAGTGCGTGGGCTTCTCATTGCGGTGGCTTCTCTTATTGCGGAGCACAGGCACTAGGCGCGCGGGCTCAGTAGCTGTGGCACAGGGGCTTAGTTGCTTCGTGGCATGTGGGATCTTCCTGGACCAGGGATCGAACCCGTGTCCCCTGCAGTGGCAGGCGGATTCTTAACCACTGGACCACCAGGGAAGTCCTTAAAATGTACCATCTTAAACCATTTTTTAAGTTTACAATTCAGTGGTATTAGTACATTCACATTGTTGTGCAACCATCACCACCATCCATCTCCAGACCTTTTTCATCTTCCTGTGCTGCATGTATGTCTTCAACATAATGTTTAAGCCTTGGCTTTTATCTTGCAGATCAAAGGCTCGTGGACAGGGAAGAATCGTGTCCAGAATCCCTATAGCCATGGCAATATTGTGAAGAACTGCTGTGAAGTGCTGTGTGGCCCCTTGCCCCCCAGGTACTCAGAGGACTAGAAGATCCTGGAACTCTTGGGACAAGCAGTTTGACCTGATCCTGTCACCTGGTGTGATGCGTTCTTCTGAACATGGCCTCTTCGTGTCAAAAGAGGTCTTCCCAGGGATTGTCCCTTGGTGCCATGTCTACATGGACCATAGGCCGTGGGCTGGTTGTTTTGAAGGGATGACCTTTCATTCTTATTTTATCTGTTTGTTCCCTTGTTAATGTGGTATTCCCTGGTTTGTGGAAGAAAAAGTGAATGGAAGGTAGGAGATGTGTGCTAGGATCAGACTAGACTGCCAAAGGGCAGATTTATATTTTCCAGCACACACAGGAAGATTCAGTGGGGTGGGTGGGTGGAGAGGTGGATGCAAAGTGCTTTGTTAACTCTCCTGTCTCCTTCAGTGTGCTGGATCGAAGGGGTATTTTGCCACTGGAGGAAAGTGGAAGTCGACCTCCCAGTACTCAAGAGGCCAGTACCAGCCTCTTGCCTCAGAGCCCAGTAAGTGTTCCTGACTTTTTAAGGCTTTTAGACTTTAAGGCTGAGTTGGGGATAGAGGGTGTAGACTAAATTTACACCTTAGAGATATAATTAGGCAATTTTGTGTCCAGTCACTCCAGCTTCCCTGTCTCTGCTTCTGCCCTGACATTGCCTTAAGATCTTTGTGCCCTTGACATAGATTGAGATCTAGTCATTTCTTCAACATTCTGTGCCAGCCAATGTGCTAGGTGCTAGGGATACACCAGTGAACAAGTCACATAATGCGTCTGCTCTTATGGAGCTCATTGTCTAGTGGGGACGAGAGAAAACAGGTTATTAGTCTGTGTAGTGAAGAGTGCCTTGATGAGGGAAGCATAAAATGCTATAGGAGCAATGACAGGGGTCAGGAGGGTGGGTTGGAGTTAGTGGTGTGGTTACCTTGGTAGAAGGAGGCTTCCTCACTGGAATATGCAGATGTGGAAACTCTCCCAGCTATACTGATCACATATGCTTTAATAAAGTATGTTCCTAAAATTATTAGTTGAACTTTCTTTTTTTTGTAATAGCTCTGTTGAGATATAATTCAGATACCATAAAATACCTGTTTAAAATGTAGGATTCACTGGTTTGTAATATGTTCACAGAACTGTGCTATCATCACAACAATCCATTTTAAAACATTTTCATTGCCCCCCAAAAAAACCCCTGTACCCATTAACAGTCACTCTCCCTTTCCCCCCAGTTCCCTCAGCCCCATCCCTAGGGAACTATTAATCTACTTTCTTTTGCTGTAGGCTTCTTCTGTACATTTCATAAAAATAGAATCATATTATATGTGGTCTTTTGTGACTGGCTTCTTTGATTTAGCCTTGTATTTTCAAGGTTCATCTATGTTGTAGCATGTAGCAGTACTTCTTTCCTTTATACGGCTGAATAATATTCTGTTATATAGATAGACTACATTTTATTTATCCATTCATCAATTGGTAGACATTTAGGTTGTTTCCACCTTTTGGTTATTATGAATAATGCTGTAATGAACATGTGTATGCAAGTTTTTTTTTTGACACAACTCAATTCAGATTTTTTTGAGCAGATATTCATTTTTAATTATTTATTTATTTTTGGCTGTGTTGGGTCTTCGTTTCTGTGCGAGGGCTTTCTCCAGTTGTGGCAAGCGGGGGCCACTCTTCATCGCAGTGCGCGGGCCTCTCACTATCGTGGCCACTCTTGTTGCGGAGCACAGGCTCCAGACGCGCAGGCTCAGCGGCCATGGCTCACAGGCCCAGCCACTCCGCGTCATGTGGGATCTTCCCGGACCGGGGCACAAACCCGTGTCCCCTGCATCGGCAGGCGGACTCTCAACCACTGCGCCACCAGGGAAGCCCAATTGGTTTTTTTGTATATTGATTCTGTATCCTGAAACCTTGCTAAACTTCTTTTATTAGTTCTAATAGATTTTTAGTAGACTTGAACTTTCTTTTAAAATCAAATTCTCCTGGAATTCCCTGGCGGTCCAGTGGTGAGGACTTAGCACTTTCACTGCCATGGGCCGGGGTTCAATCCCTGGTTGGGGAACTAAAATCCCACAAGCCACGCAGCGCGGCCAAAAAAAAGAAATCGAATCCTACTCTTAGATGAATGCTATTTGTAAGTTAGATAATTGTTCTCTACTTTGCCTTTCTTAAATTTTTAATTTTCTTTTTTGAAGTATAGCAAACTCATGTTTATATATCATTATCATCATTTTGAATATTGTTTTTCTGATGAGTCTGATCTTAAATCATTACAGTACAGGTTAGTGATTCTCAGTTGAATGTGGGGAAGGGTGGTATTTTAGAATCACTCAGGAGGCATTTTCAAACCAGATATACCATCTGAAGATTCTACCACCCCACCCTCTTTGGTTTAGAATCACTGTTCTAGGGAGGTATGTGTTAGGGCCGAAAGAAGATTGAGAACCACCATGTCAGGCCTTGTTAGACAAGTATGTTATAACATTGTGTTGTGAAGGAGGGAAGGTGGTCTGTGTAATTATTTGTGATCCCTTTTATTATTATCATGCATAATAATAGAAATATCTGTCCACAACAGACAGTTAAGAATAGAACTCAAATAAACTTCAATTGCCTTCTGCTGAGAAGACGACAGTCTAGTCTTGGTTCTGAGTTTGGTGTTGGTGGCGGCGTATCTGTAGCGTCAGTGTGGTTGATGGGTTCAGAGGAAGAGTTCAGTGTCTATGGATTATCTCCATTTGTATTTTGAGGGAGAGCTTTGTATTGAATTTGATATCTTTTCCTTCTCAGGCTCCAACAGACCATCTAAGCTCCGATGAGATGCCGGAGGACACCAGCACTCCTGAAGAGATGCCACCCCCAGAGCCCCCAGAGCCCTCACAGGAGGCCACTGAAGCTGAGAAGTAGCCTATCTATGGAAGAGACTTTTGTTGTGTCTGATTAGGGCTGTGAGAGATTTAATGGGAGAAGATAACCTGAGACAGAGAGCAAGTAAGCTGTTCCTATTACTGTTTTTCTTTGGTCTTTATTCACCCAGTTGTAAACTGGCATTTTCTTGCTGCAAGCTTTTTTAAATTTCTGGACTCCAAGCAGTTGCAGAAGATGTCAGTCACCTCTGGTAACTGGACAAATGGGTCCCTTGGGCCCTGGCACTGGTTTTCCATGGCCTCAGCCACAGAGGCCCCTTGGACTCCCCTCTCTTCCCAGATCCCAGCTCTCCTGCTTGGGGTCACTGGCCCAATTCTGGGGTAAAGGTTCCTGAGACTGACTCAGATCCTCTCAAGCTGCTGTGCATCATGAGTCCAGGGGCAGTCACAGAGAACTCTGGCCAGGGAATTCTAACTGGATTCTTGAGGCCTTCAGAATGGAGGGGGATGGAGAGTGGGCTTGGAAGATTCTCCTGGCTACAAAGTGCCAACATTGCCAGCAAATCCTTTCAGGAATGGGGTAGGCAGTTTCCACTTGTTGTATTTATTCGTGCAGCTTCTCCTTTGTCCCCTGTCCACTCTCTAACACCCAAGCCCCACGCTTTTCCAGTGAGATATATGTAAGTAATTGCAGTATAGATAACAATTCACATTTCTCGTAGACTACCCAGAAACTTTTTAATACCTGTGCCGTTCTCAATAAGAACTTATGAGATGCCAACGGCACGGCCCCTCGCACTCTCTGTCTCATGTCTCTTCCTCTCTCATTAGCCCCTTTTAATTTGTTTTCCTTTTGACTCTTGTTCCCGTTGGGAGCAGGAACGGCAGTAATAAAAGTCTGCACTTTGGTGGTTCCTTTTCCTCAGAGGAAGCCCGAGTGCTCACTTAAACACTACCCCCTCAGACTCCCTGTGTGAGGCCTGCAGAGGCCCTGTATGCACAAATGGGGAAACTAAGGCACAGAGAGGCTCTCCTCTCCTCTCCCCCTATGTCCCCTCAAAAAAGAAAAAAAAAAGAAAAAAAAGGATAACCAGTACTTCCATTAGGCCTCGGCTGAGTGAGGAGGGAAAGCCCCGCACTGCTGCCCTCCTGGGGGACCCACTCCAAGGCCTTGGCCCACCGCGGGCTTGGTAACCACACCGGGGGCTTCCTCCAGGCCCCGCTCTTCCAGCACTTCCACCGGCAGAGTCCCAGAGCCGCTTCACCCTGGGGGTGGGCTGTGGCCCCCAGTCAGCTCTACTCAGGACCTGCTCTATTTCAGGGAAGAAGATTTATGTATTATATGTGGCTATATTTCCTAGAGCACCTGTGTTTTTCTAAGCCAGGGTCCTGTCTGGATGACTTCCGGGGAGGGGGGGAGTGTAAAGCAGAACTTTTAATCTATTTGAAGGCGATTAAACTGTGTCTAATGCAAACTGCCTGCCTCCTCCTTCCCCCTTCCATTTCAAGAACCACCATGGGGGTGTGAATATCTTTGGGGGGTGGGGTGGGGGTGGGGGTTGAAGGGGGTGCTTGTTACTACACATACTTCCATTTTCCAGGGGGCCCTTGGGTTGGAGAGGTAGCTCCCAAACTCTCCATTGACCTATACTACATTCTGGGTTGAAGTTTACCGTATTCTTGACTATGAAAAGAGGCCTTTCAAGGCCATGAACAGTGTTAGAAAGATTGGGAGGGTCAGGGGTTATATTAAATTAAGAGAACAAGTTCTTTAATAGGATATTGTTTTTATGCAGATGGATGCTGTTAATTGCAAATGAGTCTTGGTTATTAAAGCAGGCTCCTCAGGGCCTCCCCTTGGAAATATTTTGTTAGTGATCTTTTACAAGTGATGGTATATATTTCTTTTTAAATGGTCTGTAATCAAGATTCCTTACCAGTTCTTGTCTCGCTCTTCCCAGTTAATCAGAAGTAATGAAATTCGGCCGCTCCTAGCTTTTTCTCTATGTCTTCCTATTTTCTTGTAGCAGGATTTGAGTTTAGCAATCCTTCGAGAGACAGAGAGACAGACTGGGACTCTGACTGACTCAGATTCCGGTCCTATCTGCCTCTACTTTCTCATTCTTTTTCTGACTCTCTCAGTTTTGTCCTTGTAGTTAGATTTTAGTTAGTTCAAAATAAGGCCAAGCCTGGAGAGTTGGGAAGATATTAGGTTTTTCCAGTTAACCTGCCACTCAGATGAACCCATTTTTAGTCAGTTCTCAACCCATCCTGTCTTAGCCCATCTCTCTCCTCCCTCAACTTACCTCAGCCACTCTTCTGTTGACCCTTGTGTGAGTTAGAGAAGCTTTCTTCTTCTGAGGTCAAGGGTCAGAATGGAAACCCCTTATCATTAGTGTGAAATGATCTTTTTTTTAAAAGCTTCTGCTTTTCCCTACTCCCTACCCTTGTTCTTTTCCTATATAAATCTTCTGCATTTAAGACCTTGGCCTGAAGATCTGTCCCGTTCATACCACGCACCGGCTGGGACTGTTCCTAGTCTGAGTTCTGATCAGAGGGGAGATTGAAGAATTGGTCCCTCCCAGGGGAATAGGCTTTAAATTGTTTGCTCTTTTCAATGGCTGACATTCTTTCCACCTCTCCCCTTCCTCCCCATTCCTTAAGTTTCCTATGCACCCCACTTCCCCAGACCAGGATGGTTGGCACGGATCCAAAACCTCTGGGGGTTGGTGGAATTTGGCTCTTTGAGGCCTCTTTTTTTTCTTTCATGTCCCTTTGGCCCTGGGGCCCTGCTTGCCACAGTGGAGAACACCATCTCCCCCTTTGCTTTTTTCACCAGTGGCGGCAGTGGGTTCTAATTCTATAGCAGCTAAACTCCATTCTTCCTGCCCTGCCCTTCCTGCGTTTACCCTTAAGGCCCCTTTTCCTACTGACCAAATCTCTTTACCTTGTTGGGGGAAAAAGAAGTATTTTGTTTTTAAATCTATTTTCTAACTTAAATGCAATTTAATATGTAAATCTCTGCACTTTTGTGTGAGCCTACAAATGTGTATGTGTGCTGGGTTTTTCACTCTGGTGTTTCGTAATAAAGAAATCCTTCTTTTCGGGGGGAAGCCAATTAATGAAGGAGACTTGAATGGTTTTAGAAATACAGGGATGTCTGTTTCTTTGTGCTTCTGCCTCATTTCTTTACTTGTGCCTAGCGTGCGTGACCGGACCCCTCCCCCACCTTTTGACCCCCTTCTTTTGAGAGGGCCTTCAGCCTAGTGGGGCAGAGAGAGGGACCTGAACTGTGTGTCTGGTACCCCTCTGAGACCACTTGGATTGGCTCAAGTGGTAACCTAGCAACCTAGCCCTCCTCCCTCTCCCCATAGCCTAGGCCCGTTAGTCCTTTTCTTCTAGCTCAGTTCATTTTGTACCCCTTGAGGCTTGGGGCCAGGCTAGGGAAAATCACCAAGGGATCACAGTAAATTTTTTTTTTTAATGATAATTTGCTCTTGTGCCTTGGTGATACTAAAGAAGACCAGTACTTCCAATAATTCAAAGAGCATTTGTGTCAGTTTTGAGAATACATTCTAGGAATTGCTTGCTGTTCTTGAGCAGTGCGTTTTAGAAACTGTATCAAAGGCTAGAACTGCAAATATCATTAGTTTTAAAGGATGCAAGCCCAACTCACAAAAAAGGGAGTCATTGTGGATTTCATGTTTTGGATAAATATGAAAGGGGAATGGGAACTAACATATTTTTATAGTTTTAATATCATACACTGAATTTCCAGTAATGCAACAATTGTGTAAATTGAGTGAAGATGGTACTTTATTTTATTCAGAAGTTTACCAAGAGTTGTGATCTTTGAAAATCATGTCGCCAGTAGCAATGCCATTCATGGATTTTTAAGTTGCCAATACTTAGTCTTCCTCTGTAGCAGCATCTGACTGTTAATCTTTTAGTATAGTCTTGTGCAGGCATTTGTGTACTGAAATATCTATTATCTGATTATAAATGACTTTCCTTTTATTTCTCCTTTATACTATAGTTAGTGTATTATATTGCTATTCTGGAAATTACGTGTATAAGCAGTTTATATTAACTATGAGATTCATTTCAGGGTGGCAAAGGGTACGCTGCAAAATATTGTATATACCAACGGAGGGCTGGGGCTGATAGGGTTGAGAACTGTTGGACTAGATTATCTCAAAGGTCCCTTTCTACCTCTAAATATTTGGAAAATTTAGAAAATCAACAAACACCGCCCCATCCCCTTATACCTTTAACGTGCTTTTTAAATTTTAAAAGTAACACATGTTCATCAAATTTAAAAGTAGCACATGTTGAAAATTTTGAAAGTACAGGAAAGTAAGAAGATTGAAAAATCACTCATAAACACATCACCAAATATAATAATCACTGTTAATGTTTTGGTGTATTTCTTTCTGGTCAATTTTCTGTACATATATATTTTTTAACATAACTGGAATTCAACTATAAATATAGTTTTGTAATCTTGCTTTTTTTACTTAGCGTTTTCCATATCATTAGAAATTATTTGAAAATACTTCTTAATGACTCCATAATACGTGCATAACCTTTTCCCTATTGTCAGACATTTAGGTGTCTCCAATTTTTCATTATTATGAATATTGCTGTGATGAACTTCCTGATATATGGGCATATCTTATTTCCTTAGGATAGATTCCTAGAGGTGGAATTACTGAGTCAAAGGGAGCGCTCTTTTAAAGGCTCTTGATAAATATGGCCAAATTGCTTTACAGAAAGGCTGTCCCAGTTTGTCCTACCAGCTTTGTATCAGGGAGCCTCCTTCAACACACCTCAGTTAAACATTTGGTAATTTAGTAGCTAGCTGTAAACTGGTATCTTGACGCCTTCATTTCTTAATTTCTATTTCTTCCGTTAATAATGAGGTTAAACATTTTCCACACCTCCCCCTGCTTTATGTTTCTTGCTTTTTGTATTCTGCGAATTGGCCTTCCAAGTCCTTTATCTTTCTTCTGGTATTAGAGGGTTTTCTACTCAATTAATAAATGAAAGCTTGGAGCTCACCCTCCACCATGGGCCAGGAAGTGAAGGGGCCTTGATTTAGAAGTTGTTTTACAACTCTGGAGCATGGCATAGAATTACCTCCCTAAAGTTCCATGTCCCTTCGCTCTCTTCAAGCTCCCCTCCCACTGCCTTTTCTGCCAGCCACTGCCCATCTTCAGCTTCTGACTGTTCCAACTTGGCCAAGTGGGTGATAGTTTTGTGCCCCAAATTAGAGACATGATTGTCATAAAACCTGGCCTCTGTCCATGACACCCCTGAAAGGAAAACACTGATCATGTAGAGTCCACGTTGCTTGTGCTCACTCTTGCTGCCTCTCTCTCTCATCAGAAAATTAAGTACTGTGACTTATCTAAGGTCACATGGACAGTTGCTGGTAAAGCAGAGACCAGAATCCAGATGTCCTCACTCCCAGTCCAGAGAGTTTTCTGGCATAACCCCCTGCCCCTCAGTCGAGCAGGTGTAGACAGAGAAAGGAGTTTGATAATTCCAAGTGTCACTTGAATGAAATGAGCCTTTCCTTCATTTAACATTCAATAAATACTTGTTGAAAACTGACCATGTGCTAGGGTTAACTTTAGGAGAAATGGCATTGCTGACCCCATTCTCTTGTGAGTTGAGAAACAGCAATAATTTTAGGATTTTTTTGCCATTTTGGATGAATTTTACCAATGATCTCTCCCTTTTGGGCGTGCAGAGGGCTGACTATATATAGTCAGACTGATATGGGGGTAGTTGTTGGGTTTTTGTTTTAGACTTAAATCTCTTAAATCTCTCTGCAGACCCCTGCACTTAGGTTGAACTGGTGGTGGGGTTTCTTTAGCACAGAAAGTCAGGAAGTTGCCTTGCCGAATTCCCACAGTCAAATCGCCTGTCCCTTTGTGAGGGCCATTGCCCTGGGCTCTCTCTGACGCTATCCCTGGCAGGTCCCAGAGGCAATGGTATACAAATGCTGTATTGGTAACTGTGAAGTTCTAGGAAAAGGTGAAGCCTACATATCAAGTGCTATAGAATTCCGTTTATTTAGGACCTTCCTGGAGGAGGAATGTTGGCTGGGTCTAGAGGAGAGGCAGTTCCTTCCCACTTGATTGTGTTGTTGGCTGAATAATATAGAATGTGGCCCACGTTGTATGAGAAGCCAAGGTAGCCTCTATTGTGAAGGAGAGGTGGGAGAGCCACTTCTTTTCCCCAGCTGGGAAACCTCATACCTCATCCTGAATTTCCTGACTTGGGAGGGGGGAAGGTGTTGAACCTCACTGAGACTACCGTGATCAGTGCCCATTTTCCCCTTACAAACCTCTTTTAGCTTTTGTTTTAATGCCCTTGGTCTCTAGTGGCCCTGCTGAGGCCTCCACTTCTGTGAGAAGCCTGGCCGGGGTTTCTATGAGTGAGAGGCAGACCATGCTGCTCGAGAGTCTGGGCGGGGGCAGGAGAGGGAATGTGTGCAGGCGATAGCCATTTTTGTTGGGGGGAGGGGGGAGCTGATCAGGACCTGCCTGGGGAAATAAAGGCAAGGAGTGACAGGCAGGGGCGATGGTTTAGCTAGAATGTGCTGATACCCCCAGCTGCTTCCCCTGATGGGCTGGGGCGGTATCTCTAATCCTGAACTGGAGAGGAGCTGGCTGGACTCTATCTACACTTTTTCTTTTTGAATCTGGCCTTTATCCTCTTCTTTCTAGCAGCCCATGGATGTCCAGCGGAATTGCCTAAAATAAGTCTGATACCCAGGGCTGATCATCGTACTGTAGGCTGGGCAGAGCTAGGGCTGTCCCAGGCTCTCAGGTGGGCTTTCTCCCCATCACCGGCCTCTCGGGACACCAGAGCTGGCACCCTCTACCCTGAATCCTAGCACCCTCTGGGAGCTTTGATATAGCATGTCTCTGAGCTACAGCAGTTAGTCTGCAGACAAGCACATGTCAGAGTGGCCTTTGTGCCCATTCTTGAGCTCAGTACCTTGGAGGTTACAAAATGTTCAAAAACCCCCAGCGTTTATTGTCACTATGTGCCAGAAACTTCATACGCTATCTCATTTACTTCTCTCATAACCCCAAGGGGTAGGTATTATTAGCTCATTATTCTTTTTTGTTTAATTTAATTTTTATTTATTTTAAATTATTTTTAAATTGAGATATAATTAACATATAACATTGTGTAAGTTTAAGATGTGCAATGTGTTCACTTGATATATTTATATATCGCAATATAGATCAGTGTTCTTATTTTACAGAAAAGAAATATATGTGTATGTAATTACCTCAAATTCTGTAACTAGTAAGCGGTGGAGCCAGGATTTGAAGACACTTTAGAATGCCAAAGCCTTTGCTCTGGGTCACTACACTAGCTAGGGGTCCAAGGTGAGACTAGCCTTGAAGGGAAAGAAATGGAGGTTGCAGGGTGGTGCCTTGTTATCATTCATTGAGCGTGAATTTTGTGCTTGACACTGTGCTAAGTATTCTACATACACTAGTTCATTCAATCTGTGTAACAACCCCATGAGGCTAGTACTATTATCCCCACTGTACTGATGTGGAAAGTGAGGCTCAGGGAGGTTAAGCGGCTTGTCCGAAGTGACCCAGCTAGTGAGTGACAGGGCCAAGACTTGAACTCAGGTTGGCCAGAGCTCCTAACTGCTAGTCTTCACCTTCCTGCTCTAGAGGAGCCTCCGCTTACTGGAAAGGCCCAAGGGCACAGGAAGAGCCCCATTGCCCTCTTGGACCAGCCCTCCCCCACCTTCCAAGGGGAGCTAGAGGCTACGGCTCCCTGGGCCTCTGACATCCGAGGCTGGGGTGGGGGTATAGGGTCTCCAGCTGTGAAGACTCAGCCTCGTGGACACCAGCCCTTGGTTTGCTGGGCTCAGGGTGCCACTTGGCATCTTCCAGATGTCCGTGGGGCTGGATAGGAGCTTCCAGCAGCCCTGCCTGGATAAGGGGCTGCAGGCTTTGCACTGCAGACGCACAGAGGCACTGCTTTCCTCGCCCTCAGGCCCTGGCCTGTAGTCTACATTTCCTCATTGCCCCTCTTCACTGGCCCCTCCCTAAGTCTGGTGATCATTGGAGCCCTTGCACAACTACCTACTTTCAGCCTGTATTCAGCCTACAGACCAAACTGAAGCCCCGTAGCTCTGAGACACCCCCCCCCCACACACACCCAGGGCAGGGGAGGATTTTAAAACATCATTTTCTCAGTCATTCCTCTTTTTCTGAAATTTTCCTTTCCCCAGCTTGGAGCTAATAGATAGGTATTACCCAGGGGGTTTAAAAGATTTAGGAATCTCCTCTGATAGGCTCCCCTTGGTGTATGTGGATTTTAAGCACTTTGGGTCTTATTCACCCCCACTCCCCATCTTTCCAAAAGCCTCCATCAAAAGGCAGCAGGATCATGACTTTGCTGCTACCGTAAATTGGAGGCTTAGGCCTATTTATTTATTTAGTTTCATTGTTTTCAAATTTTAAAATATTGTTCCTTTTTATAGATATAAAAATAATACTTTTGAAATTCAAATAAGACAAGAATGTATTAAGTGAACACTTCCCTTCCTCGCTCCCCTAATCCCACCCACCCCCTCACAAGATCACTGGTAACCATTTGGTGCAGATTTTTCTGGTCTTTATTCTTGTGTATGTTTCCTTTTCTTAAATAAAAATGGAATCACCCTATAAATAAAGTTTATTACTCACTTTTCCCCCATGATATTGCACAGACTTCTTTTACAAGAACGTTTGTACGTTATTTGTATAATTTTAAAATTTCAATTTAAACAATAAAAAAATCACAAAGATTTTCCCCGTGTCGTTAAATATTTTTCTACAACGTCATGTTTAATGGTACTGTATGAATGAACCATAAGGTATCTAACTAATTCCCCATTTGCGTTGTTTCCAATTTCTTACACAAAGCTGTCGTGAATATCTTTGTGCATATATTTGTGGCCACTCGTGTGGCTCTTTGTAGGGATGGAATCCTGGGAAGGGAATGGCTGGGTCAGAGGGTGTCAGAGGCACATCACAGGAGTGATAGTTTGCCCTCCGGAAGGCTGGCGGGGCTCTGAAAGCTCGTTGGGCTTCCCACTCAACATCTTCAACCTGTCTGAGCTTCAGTTTCCTCCTCTGTAAATTGGGAAGATGATGGTACTACCTCAGTGGGAGGGGGATAGCATGAGGATCACAGGAGAGATACATGCAAAGCGCGTGGAGCCCAGCACACATGTCGCTGCTTACGAAATGACAGCAACTATTCAGTACCACTAGGGCGGTGAGGCCATTTGGGCTGCCCGAAGCCACTAAGGGTAGTGGGACGAGTGCAGCTGAGAACAAAGCTCACACTCCAGTTTGCCCTCCCTAGTGCAGTTAATGCCGGAGAACCAAAGGAAGCCAGGAGTCTCCAGCCCACCTCCCAGGAGATGGTGTAGCTTCAGTGGGCACGCGGTGGGACCCAGGAAGAGGTGACCTCGGAGGGAAGGTCCTGCTCACTGCAGATCTCCCTCTCTTGGACAACCCTCGGAGCAGGCCCTTTGTCGCGGGGTGCGGGGGGCAGGGTGGGCAATGAATAGTTCTAGGAAGAGGGGAATAGCTACCCCCCCACCCTCAGACCCCAGCAAGCTGGTGGCCACGGGAGCCAGTGCTCTGAGGAGGGCTGGTTAGTGGTCAGCAGGGTCAAGGGCACTGAGCATCTTTGGGGAAAGGGACAGACGTCCCTGACAGTGGAGAACATTTTGCTGAGTCCAGCTTTGAAGGAGACTGGTCTGTTCCACCCGCCCGCCCGCGCAACGCTCTCTCCATAGGAAAGATAACCGGAGACGGTAATTTACTTCTACCTGTTTATTGCTACCAACCCATCTCCCTTCACCCCCCTCATATTTACACCCAAACCGCTCCCCCAAGATGGCTTCTACCAGAGTTCCTGGGACTAGGTCCAAAAGTGTCCACTAAACAGGCAGTCCAAGACATGGCGGGCACTGTTTGCCCTCAGGCCAGTTGGGCCCCAGGAAAGGGTTACTCTGGGAATTCTGGGCATAGACTTGGCACTGGGGTCAAGTACCAGGATCCTTGACTCTCCCTCCCCTTCTGGAGCTCAAGGTCCATCAAAACCTTTAGCAGAGTAAAGGTGGGATAGTGGACTCCCCAGTATCAAGCTTTGTGCTTTCTTTGCTTGTAAGGACCCACAGGAGAGGCCAAGTCTTGCTTCTGAGGGGCCGGTCTGCCCTTGGAAGTCAGGTCGGGCCATCTGCCATTGGCCTTGGGGGAAGTGTCATTTAAGGGGCTGGGAGTGGAAGGGGAGGGCGCTTGTTGTCTGAGGTGTGGGCATTGTTTTAAGCTGGGGGAGTTGCAGCTTGGCTTGAGTTACGTGGGGAAGTATGGAACGGATGAGCAGGAGATGTTTCGTTTGGGAGCCCAAGGCCCCTCCAGCCCCCTTAGTAAGCCCCACTGGTGTCCTGGGCCACAGGTAACGGGACAGCAGACGTTTAATATCACAGAATGTCAGAGTTGGCCCTCAGCAACTATCCATTCTTATTCTGACCTGTCCTAGACCCAGATTGAGGAAGGCACTCAGTTCAAGTGGCACAGTGATTTAGTGGCTAAACCTGTAAGAGAATTAAGGTGAAGGAAAGTAGGAAAGATACATGTACATGTGGCTTCAAACCTTATTTAGAGAATCTGGATTCACCTGTGATCAATTAGAGTCCTTTTCGATGACCAGGTTTCCCTAGGGTATTGAGATTGACCTGAACCACCGACTCGGCCCCCTTTTCAGGAGCAGCGCGACAGGGGAAGGTGGTGTGGAGGCAAGGAGGGTTTGGAGGCCTTGGTGGTGAGGGGCATGGGCCCGGTGCCCCCTCAGTGCCCCCCTGCTCTGGCCGCAGCTGGAAGGGCTGTGCTGTCAAGTAGCTGGTGGAGGGAGGCGGCCCGGCTTCGGCGGCTCAGCTTGTCGTGCACTCCAGCCGCGCCTGTAGGGCTCGGCTGGCCTCTGCTGACCTAGGCACCCCTGGGGGAGCGGGGCCGGGCTCGGTGCCAGTCCTCCGGCCCGGGGCCACCGCGGAAGGCTGAGTCCAGCCCCGCGGCCTGGGCTGCTCAGGCCCAGCCTCGGCCCACACTGCTGCCTCAAGGTGCCCCGGCCAGGGAGAGGCCGTGTAGCTGCTCCTCGGCACCCGCCAGCTCTGCTTCGTCGCGCCCGCTCTCTGAGCCCTCGAAGCAGCCCGAGTCACGCGGGATGTCCACCTTGGGCTCTGCCACCGTGTGCACCACTGGCTCCTGGCCGCTCTCGGCGCCCTCTTCCGCCTCCTCGCTGCCGGCTGCCAGGGGCCAGGGAGGGAGAGGAATGTGGGGGGCTTGGCCCTTAGCTGGGAGGGGCTTCAGAAACCCTGGGGGCCCCATGTGGGTGGAGGGACCCTGGGAAGCCCGCTGGAGGCCGTCTCTTCTTCTGGTCACCCACCACCAAGCACCCCTGCCCTTTCTCGGCCCTTCTGGTGGGAGTGGTTTCCAGGCCAGCTCTCCCGCCCAGGAGCTCAAGCTTCTTCAGCACTGAGCTAGTAGCCAGGACACCTGCTCTTGAATCGTGGCTCTGTCATTACCCAACGTGAAGGCCTCGAGTCCATGCCGTATCTTCTCCGGCCCTAAGTCTCCCGTTTCATCCCAAAGGGGGTTGAGCCCGATCGTTCCTAAAACCCCTTCTCATCACAAGCTCTGCCCGAGACTGGAATTCAAGTGTGGAAAGTGCCTGCGCACTGCAGAGGGCTGCTGGGGCAGGACCCGGGCAGGCCTCCCCGCCTAACATGCCCAACTCCAGCGCTCACGCCCCCTCCCCCGCTCCTAAGGCCACTCACTGTCGTAGTCCAGCAGCAGCTCAGCAGCCGTGAGCAGCTTGGCCCGATGCTGTGGGTCCATGATATTCAGCTCATTGAGGTGTGTTTCCCGCAGCTCTTTGAAGTCCTCCAGCGTCTGGTAGCCATTGAGCAGCAGGGTGGACGTGTGCTCCTGTGGGCAGAAGCAGGCCACCAGCGCGGCCGCTTACAAGCTGCCCCCACCTACGACCTGTCTCTCCCCGCAGAGCTGACCTGCCCTGGCCCCCATCCCTTGCTCCTAGACACTAGACTAGGTCCCAGCTCAAACCTCAAGGCCGATGCGCTCCAGCAGCTCATGCAGAGTCTTGGGCTTGGGCCTCTTGCCCTTGCTCTGTCGGCGGCTGGGGCGGGCAGGTCCCACAGCCTCCTCGGGCAGCACATCCACGTAGATGAACTTGAAAGAGCCCAGCCTGCCATTGAGCAGGCCCAGCCACGTGCCCACAGGCGGCTTTTCGATGATCTGGATCACATCTCCCTTCTGTGGGAGGAGAGCAGAGCAGAACAGAGCGGGGGCGAGGTGGCCCCTTGGCCTCCTGTACCCTCTACCTGTATGGGGTACAGCCTGCCAGGCTCAGCAGGGGCCTGGATGCCAACCTTACCTGCAGTTTCAGTGAGTCATGGTCATACGGGCTGGGAGTGAAGTCGGTGTGGACTCGTGCCCGGCCACAGAAGGGCCCTGTGTACTGGGGGGCAGGTGGTTCCTCCCCGAAGCTGCCAGAGCCTGGGCTGGGGCTGCAGAGCTCACTGCCTGCAGGAAATGGGGCAGGGAGGAAGGTCACCTTTGTCCCCGGACAGCTGCGGCAGTGCCCAGCAGGTACCTTCCACGGGGTCTGGCTAGAAATCCCAAGGATACATGCTGGGGAAGAAAACTGAGCTCTAGTAAGTCTCACACTGCAGAAGGGATTCTGACCCAACCCCTCTGCCACCCCGAAGGAGCATAGCTTCCCTCCTGGCACCCCAGGCATGAAAATAGTTGACCATAGAAGGAGGAATGGCTCACAGATCAAAGACTGGGCAAATTGGGAGGGTCTCTAGAGAACAACTGGGCCAACACCCCAATGAACAGATGAGGAAAACTGAGGCCAGACAGGCCAAGTGACCCGCCCAAGGCCTCTCACCTTATAATTGGCAGCACTGGGTCTGTTAGACTCCAGGCTTCCTGACTCCCACTCCAGTGCTCCTGGAAGCCACCTTCCACCCAGGAAGCCACATCGTGCATCAATATTTTACTTTCTCTACTTAATAAGACTCTGTGTCGAGTTACAGCATCACACGGAAACTCAAGACTTTCTCTCTGGGAAGGGCAGGATGAGGGCCTAAGTGGCTTTCAATGGGGATAGGGAGGTGTCTCTGGAGGCAGAGAAAGATCAGAGAACTTGGAACTAATCCGAAGGGAGAGAACGACAGTGCCTCTGTAGGTCTGCAGCGCAAAGCCTGCAGCCTTGTCCAGGCAGGGCTGCTGGAAGCTCCTGTCCAGTCCCACGGACATCTAGAAGATGCCAAGTGGCACCCTGAGCCCAGCAAACCAAGGGCTGGTGTCCATGAGGCTGAGTCTTCACAGCTGGAGACCCTATTCCCTCACCCGAGCCTCGGACGTCAGAGGCCCAGGGAGCCGTAGCCTCTAGCTCCCCTTGGAAGGTCGGGGGAGGGCTGGTCCAAGAGGGCAATGGGGTTCTTCCTGTGCCCTTGGGGCCCTCCAGCAAGTGGAGGCTCCTCTAGGGCAGAACTAAGTTCAAGCCTGGGTCACCTTGGGCAAGTCACTTAACCTCCCTGAGCCTCAGTTTTCACATCAATAAAGTGGGGATAATAATAGTACCGGCCCCATGAGATTGTTGTGAAGATTTAACGTGAAGAGGGCTGGGAAAGGTCCCAGCAGGCTGACAGTAAAGGTTCATTTCTCTTTACCACCCCCTCCCAGACCCCGCCCTTTCCTCTAGACTCAGCAGGTGTGCCCCTCCTCCCCTCCTCACCTGTGGATGCCTGGCGGCTGAGTGCTGGGAGCTGCGTCTCCTCTTGCTCAGAAAAGGCCAGCGCCATCTTCTCAGGGCCGGGGCTGTCCAGGCTGCAGTCCGGAGACGTCGGGGAGGCTGAGCCCTCCTCCAGAGTATCTCCCTGGAGGGGAGGAGAGGCAGCAAGCCCTGAGCAGCCCCGGGTGCAGAGGAAATGGGCCTGGGCTCCAGGGAGAACTGGGGCCTGGCTGGAGCCCCAGCTCTGCCTCTTGCGGGCTGCATGGCGCCCTCTGGGCCCTAGTTTCCTCTTTCGCGAAGTGGGACTGACAGTCCTTGCCCTGCCTACGTCATGGAATGAGGCTCAACGGGGGTGCTGTGTGAATGCACTTTGTCAGCTCCAAGTGCCAACTTACACACAGAAAAGGCCTCAGTGCCAGAACTGAGACTCAGCGCTGTTACTAGGGCGTAGCCAGGCGGACCACGGCGCTGGAGAGTCACTACTTTTGACTGTGCTCCTATGTGCCAGACAGAGGATTTCATTTAATCCTCACTTGAGGATATGTGCTCCATCGTCCCAAGTTTACAGATGAGCAGTAATGGAGGAACGTTCCCGAAGCCACGCAGGAGCCCACAGACAAGTCGGTCTGACACTAGGGCTCCTGGGCCTCCCCACACCTCAGTGCGGTGGTAACGTTCACAGATGACTCAATGGCAATAAAAGCCCTGATCTGTAGAAGCTGCCAACTCCTGTATTGTAAATATTCCCCACCGTGGCCAACAGAGAGCTACCACTCTGGTGTCACTGAATGAGTAGCATCATCGGCTATTTCCACCCCCCAAAGACTGTAGATGCCAGTAACCTCAAGGGCACAGAGGGCAGTGAAAGGTAGTACAAGAATTAGGAAATGAGTTTTGAAGACTGACTTTAGTCTTTTTATTTTTAAAATATAGATTTAATTCTAAGTTGGTAGAAGTTAATTTTCAGTAATGGTTGTATCTCACACCTGGCTCACAAAATTCCCGAAAATTTGACCAACTGCTATCCAGAGCTGGCATGAGCCAGTTAGCACACTGCTGCCAGGGCACCTCCTCCAAGAACCAGGAGCAAACCAGACTCGCTGTGTCACTTTAGCAACTTGGACGTGCCTGCCCCACAGCTGTGTGTTCTGCCCTCCCTCCCTGGGCCAAAGCCAGCCTTCTCGATTTTCTTTCATAGGGCCTCTTTGAATCAAGCCTTCCCAATCACAGGGGCTGGTTCCAAGCAAAAGTTTGCGGTGGATGAATTTGCGCTGTGTGATCTCATCTCCTCAGACCTGCCTGCCCAGGAAGCTTCTGTTACCCAGAACTTCATCCCTCCTCAGACCCCACTACTGCTCCCTCAGGACCATACCTTCCTGCCATGTCCATGGCTGAGGGAGCTCCCTTCCCAAGGTGACCTTCCTGCTTGTATGGGGCCAGGCATCGTTACCTGAGCGTGGCTGTCACAGTGGCCGTGCTCAAACCCTACCAGAGCGGTGCCTGTCCTCCCTGTCCCCTCTCCCATGGGTCCCAGGCCTCACCATCTCCTCCGACAGGGCCTTCACCATCATCTTGCCCATCTTCCTGTTCATGGTTCGGGAAATCACGGCCCTCCACTTCTTCCCCAGCTTTTTGCTGCTCTTTCCAGCATCCTCTGGGGGCGGAACACCTGAGTCATCTTCTGGAATCTGTGACAATAAATGCGCAGGTCCAGGAACCCTGGTGACCATGTCTGGGTCCACGACTTGGGAGCAGAAGGCGGCTTTTGGGTCCTGGCAGATGCGGGAGGGGTGGGAAAGAGAGCTCCCCATCCCTTCCCTTTTAGCCCCAGACCTGTCCTAGGCCCTATTCGTTTGTATTTAAATTGGCCCTATTCATTTGTATTTAAATTGACAATTAATTTGCAATCGAAAAGAATGCAGGTGAGGTTTTAGGGCCCAGAATTTTGCTGGGTGAGAGATGTGGGCCCATTGTATTTAAAAAGACTTTGCCTCAACAATCCTAAAAGGGTCTTCCCCCCACCTCCCCACCATTACCCCACCCAGGGCCGGCAACCACATCCCCCCAAGGAGGCTCTGAAACTCACATTATCATCCAGATTAAATTCCTTCTCGCTCACCACTGGGGAGCTGGGTTTGGATTTGGCAAAATCTTTGAAGCTGCTGGAGCGCTGAAGCGAGAGCTGGAAGAAGCAGAGGTGTTGCCATCAGTGGCACTAAAAACGGTGGCCGAGTAAGGAGCAAAAAGCTGTCCCTGCTCCCAACACACCGCATGTACCCCAGGGCTGGACAGGGCCACGGGGCTAAGGAGGTGAAGCTACAAGACGTCCTGCTGGCTACCGGGCTTCATCCTGTTCTTTAGCTGTGAGCGGCCCCTAAAGCAGGCCGCAGAGCAAGCTCCTCGCCTCAGGAGCCTCCACCCCGGTCAGGCCTCAGACTAAGCCCGCTTTCCACCAGTACCTGAAGTCTGGTCCCCAGAACCCTGTGGTGAAAGACTAAATGAGTCTGAGTAAACGCGTATCTCCTGCTGGAGACATATCTCAGCACGAACCGCAGCATCACCTTTATTTATATAACAGGGCAAACCCTCCCAAACCCCGCAGCCTGGCCTCCAGACTCTGTCTTCCCCAAGCATGGTTTCCTGTGATGGTGATCGTGGCAAACACACTGGGGCCTCCAGGCTGATGCATCTGTGTCCCAAGAAGAGGAAGACAATCCCCCCAGGGGCCAGTAAGACCTGGCATTACGCGTTCTGGAAAGCCACAGGACAGACTGATTCAGAGAAGGTTTCCCCACAGATTTGAGACACAAATGATTGGGTTGAATATCGTAAAAGAAAGCTGCCATTTTCTCTGTCTTCATCTCTGCTTTTAACTTAACTTAGCTGCTAATGCGACGAGCCGGCTACACTAGACGTGTGTCAGTGTTCACAGACTTGTAGGCCTGACCTATTGTTTGTGCTGTGAATGACAAATGCTGCCGGCCATATCAGCAAACAAAGGATGCTGCGGCCAGCAAGCCATCGACCACTACTGCTGCCCAGATGGTGAGCCCCGAGGGAACTCAGGATGGAGACACACGGGCTGCCCTCTGTGAAGCCCCCAGTGGTGCACCCTGAGGAGACACAGGGTGGGAAAGATACTAGCCCTTATCCTTGCATAGCAAAGGAATGATTTCAATAAGCCCCGACTCTTGCATCTTCCCATACACAGAAAAGTGCTAAATTCAACTACTTGGGATATCTGGTTTCCTTGAACTAACAGTAATCTTTTGATGTTCCCACTACCTGGTCTTTGCTGCAAAAACCCCTGTATATCCTGGCTTCTCCCTTACCTCTAGAGAGCAGTCCCTCAGAGCTCTCTGAGAGGCCGCCTCCGGGGCTTGAAGTCCTCAGAAAGTCTGCCGAATAAAGCATAATTCTCACCTTTTAGGTTATGCATTTTTTTTCAGTCGACAGTGCTGACAAGCCTGTTTTCAGGAAATGAGCTTTTCTTAACTGTACGTGCCACGCACATGGCAGAATACCAGGAGAAACCCGGGCCAGGCGAGGAGGGCCGACTTTAGACACAAGAGGTGGAGGCTGAGCCCGAATCAAGAGCAACAGTCAAGACCAGAGATACACACAGGAACCAGAGTTCACAGATGGCCAGACAGATAGAGCGGGTCGGCGGCAGACACCAGAGATAAGGGCTTGAGGAACCGAAGCCCCAAACCCGCTCAAAGCTGAAAGTTTCACATCCTCTTTCCTACAAAAGGGGGGGTCCAGTGACAATCCCCCAGGGCAGGGGCAGTGTCACCTGCCCCCTCAGCATACACACAACTATGGGGACTGCAGCGGAACACTTCAGTTCTCTTGGTGGGTCTTGACCAAAAGCAAGTCGGCAGTCAGGGACAGCGGCCACACCTTCCTAGAGGTCACAGCAAGCTGGATGACCAGAAACTAGGTCAGTGGTCAGGCCAAGCAGACACCACCACCATGAAGGCCTCCTGGGTGAGGCACTTGCAGCCTCAGGGAGAAAGCCTCTTCCGCAGGATGCTGGGGAGCTGGGAAAGGGGGCTGAGGGGTTACAGGGAGGGGAAAGCACGGCGGTGGGGTGACCGCTCCTGTTCCCTGCATCTCCTCCATCCTCCTTCCCTGGTTTTCCCTGCCCGCTATTCTTTCCTCTTTTTCTTCCTTGCTTTCCCCTTCTCTCCTCCACCTTCCATTCATTTCCTTCTCTTGTATGGCTAAGAGGCAGCTGCCTGGATAACTTCCTCCTTTTATTGCCTGGAAAAGAGGGAAGAGAGAGAGGATGGGCACCAGGCTGGCCTGGGCTCAAGGAGGGCAGGCTGGGGTGCTATTTTTAGGCCGATGGGGCCTATTGTGGCCTCCCCTCCACCCGTCCCAATCCCAGGAGTCTCCCCTGAAGCCCCAGGGACCAGTGATCCTGGAAAGCCAACAGGAGGGCAGGCGTGGGGCTGGAGGTGGGCTTTGCTGAGGAAGAGTGGACTCACCGCCAGGCTGCCCTCTAATTGCAGTTCTTGCCTTTTTCTGTCATTAAGCTCAGTCGGGGTTGGGGGTGGCTGGGAAAGTGATTTTTGGCTCCTGGGACCTTGTGTCGGGGCCCCTCTGTCCCAGCTTTAGCTCAAAATGGGAGAAAACCACCTAAAAGGACCATGTGGGTGGCGCCGGGACATGGGCCTGGCAGGCCACTCCTCAGCCCAGGGACGGGGAAAGAACTAGACAAGTTCTTTGGGTGACTAAGGGTGAGGGCTGTTTGCCCTGGGGGGCCTCTTGCCCCGCCCACCTCTAAACTCAGGGGCGGCCTCAAATATCCTGAATGCCTTTCGGTGAACCTGAAGTGACCCCCCCCAGCCAGGTGTGAGTGGACATCCTTGGGCCCTTTTGGATTTTCTGCCTGGCCTCCCTTTAGGGTGAGACCTTCCTGGGGGTCCTGGGTGGGAGGTTGTACCGTACACGTCGGCCACTTTTTCATATCTAAGGGGAGGATATGGGCCTCTTGGAAAGAACTACTTTTTTGGCGTCACACATTGCTGAGTTCAGCTCTGGGATGTGTGGCCTTCGGTGAGTTATTTGACCTCCCCGAACATCAGTCTCTTCACCTGGTGTCGGCTAGCGAGAGTTCACATCTTGCTTCTGCCATTGACGAGCTGTGTAAAGCTGGGTCAATTCCTCAACTTCCCTGGGCTTCCGTTTCCTCATGGGTGAAATGAAGACCGGAGCACACACCTCACTGGGTTGTTGTGCGGATGACAGGGGTGAGCATGGGATGCAGCAGCCCCGCGAGGCACGTTCAGGGAGGCTTACTTAGCCTTTCCAACAGCCCACCTCCAGGCTCTTAGCCCTTGCATTCCCCACCTGGAACACTCTGCCCTTCTCTGTGTCAACCATAGTTTTTCCCATCCTTCAGAATCCAGTTTAACTGGAAACAACTCAAATGCTCAGCAGCTGTAGAGTGGATTTGCAAATTGTGGCCGAGTCCCATGAGGGAAGAGCACATGGCAATGAGCTTCGTGCAACTCTCCCCAACAATACGGTGACTCTCACGGCTACACCGCTGGGCAGAAGGGACCCACCACCAGAGTATATTATATGGTTCCCCGTACAGAAAGTTCAAAACCCGGCAAAACTAATCCATGGAAGTCAGAAGAGTGTTGGAAGTGTTCTGTTTGATCTGGGTGCTGCCTACATGGGGATGTTCACTGAATGGAACTCCACTGAGTGCTACATTTATGATTTATGCACTTTTTCTACGGATATTATACTTCAATAAAAAAGGTTTTTCAAATCCAGTTTTAAAGGCACTGCCCCCTGCAGGAAGCCTTCCCTGATCACCCCCTCAGAGCCTCACCCTGCCCCCACTGGCATCTTCTTCCCCTGCTTCCTAAGACCGAGCGCCCTCTGGGCACTGGGCACAGGCCTGTGCATGTGTGGGAATCCGGTAACGAGGGGTCAAACACCGCCCCTGTTCCCAGTGCCCTGCCAAGCACTTTGTGTGTGTCCACTCACTTCAGCTTCACTGCAGCCCTGTCTTTACATCACGCTTCCCATCTGGGCACACAGAATCGGAGAAATGACGCATCCTGGGTGGAGTGGCACAGCTGACAGTGGGAGGAACAGGGCTTTGAACCCATGTCTGTGACTCTGGAAGCCCGTGCTTGTTCCTGTGCTCAGAGCTCAAGAAGTTGCCCCCTGGTATAGAAGTGGATTAAGGGCAATGGCGACTGCAAGCGTTGTTTGGAGGAAGCTACCAGGAGAGCAGGTGGGGGCATGGAGGAAGAAGGGCTCCGGAGGGCTTCGCGGAGAAGGAGGCACATTTGAGCTGGGCTGTAGCAGGGGAGCCAGGATTTCTCCAGGTGGAGTTGAGAAGGGTTTGTCAAGAGTGGGAGTTAGGGATGTTCCAAGCGTGGCGATGGAATGGTGGGTACGCCAGTGCTTGGGGTGGGCAGCGGAGCATAAAAGGCCACAGAAGGCCCTTGCCAGCCATGGCATCAGCCTGTGGGCAATGAGGAGCCACTGGAAATATGAATTGCACGCTGGTGTGGAGGGGGATGCCAGATGCGTGCTGTAGGAAGGGAGCCTGGGGGAAGTAGTGTGCTGGGATTGGGGAACAGAGGAGCAGGGAGAGACTGGAAGGACGGGACAGCTGCACACTCGAATGGGAGCCTTGATTCCTCTCCATTTCTCCTGGCGAGAGGTCTGGGATGTAGCGAAAAGTAGGGGTGTGATGGGGTAGGACCATCCTTAGGGGAGGTAGGTCCCAGGACAAACCCCTGTCGACTACCTACACTCCAACAGACCAAAGAGAGTGCAGAGAGACACTTGATGGAGGCAAAAGTCTCCAAAAGGCAGCCAAGGGGTATTGCTCCCCCCATCCCGGGCGTCTCCCCAATCCTTCATGATGCATAGCAGGTGACACATCCTGACCCCACCATCCTAGAGGGCCTGTTCCGACTCTGCTCTGCTGCTTTGAAGGTCACTCATCCCCTGGCCATCTGGACCTGCCCTGCAGAGCTCTCCTGCCGATAGGCTGAGTCTTTTATGCTCATCAGACTCTACCAGTGCTTTTGAGATCAGTAGGGAGACAAGAGAGTAGAGGGAGAAGGGGTCAAGACCCTGGACACCAACAAATCTTGGCTTAGATCCCTGCTCTGCAGTTTACTAGCTGTGTGACCTCGGGTAAGTCACTTCACCTCCCTGAGCCTCAGGCATAAAATGAAGACAATGCCTGCCCTACTTCACAAGGTTGTCGTGAAGAGCCAACGGGCTAAGGGATGGGTGGAGTGCACAGCACAGCACCTGGCACCTGCTGAGCTGTTAGGTGTTGTTTTCTCCACTTCAGGGCTGGGACCGAAGCTCGGTCCTTGCAGCGGGTTCCCCACCCCCACCCACGCCTGTAGCGTACACCCTCTCGTGGACACATGTACACATGTGACACAGTGCACTCACACGTATTGTTCCAGGCAATCCACACCCTCCTGAGGTGGGCAGATCAGGAACTATCTCCCTTTTCCGAGGTGACGAAACTTAGGCCCAAGAAAGGTCAGTGAACTGTCCAGGGTCCTACAGCTGGAACCTGGTAGATTCCAACTCTGCTTTCTTGTCCTCTGCCCAGCACATTCTCCACTTGGTAGGCCCGAAAGGAGGAGAGGGACAGGAAAGGGAGGCCTCTCTTGCCTTTGTGCTTTCCCTCCGCCACGTCACCTTGGCCTCTGAAGGAAAGGGACTTGCCCGAGTCACAGTGCCGGAGCCACGCCGCTGCCTCCGGGCCTGGGGAAGATGCCGTCTCCACCTTCTGGAAAGTTGGCTTTTCTAAGGGCACTCCCATGGGATGGGCCTTGGACAGTGGCTCTGGAGGCTGGCCCAGGCTCTGCAGGGGCGAGGTAGGCTTTGCCTGGACGATGCTGCCCTAGAGGACATGGTCCTCAGAGTGCCACAATGGCCTTGACTCTCCGGGGAGAGGCCTGTGGGAAATCCCAGAGGCCCAGTCACCAAATACAGAATCTGGATAATGGAAGTGGGGAAAGAAGACGGGACTTCTGGCTTCTGTGAGCCTCTGGGCACTTCCACCGGCGGCGGCACAGCATGCCAGCGTTGCAGTGTTAGCTCTTTCTCAGACTCTTTCCTCCAGCTCAGCTCCCCTGTGGTTTGGGGCCCAGCAGTGTGTAGGGCGGTCTCTGCTTCCCACCCCCATCAGCCGGACAGCAAGGGGAAGTGGACCCACTCACTGAGCAGTGACAGCCAGTGGTAAGTCTGCCAGGGGCTGGCGCCGTGTGGGGCTTGGACAGGGGTGACAGAGCCTGTGAGAAGATTCATGAATCTCTTTCCCACCCGCCCACCTCCACTGCAACCTTAGAGAAGCAGTTGGAGTGGGGAGAGTACAGCTGGAAGTGGCAGCCACCCCAGGACCTGAGATGGGGCAGGATGTACACCCCAGTGCCCTGATGCTCGGCTTCTCAGCTGGTTCAGTCTCCGTCTGGAAGCTACTCCCCTGACAAAGGGGCTCCCCCACGGAGCACCTGAGCTGGGCTCCAGGGGAAACCAGTGGGGTGCAGTGAGGGCCTGGAGGCCCTGGACCTTGGCCTGTGGCTACGCCTGGCCTCTTGGACCTGGTTCAGGCCTGCTTTGGGATGGTCCTAGGCTCCTGCTGGATGTGCGGAACGTACTTGCTGATTGCCCGGGAGGATCTGACGATCGAGTCAAAAAATTAAGTCTAGAAATCCTCAGATCCAACTAGAGAAACCTAAATGTGGCAGAGCCTTCAAGGAATCTTCTAGTCTGGCCTCAAGACTCCAGGAAGATGAGCACCTCAGAATTTTTTCCTCCTCAGCCCTCCCTCCTACTCATCGTCTCAGCACCTTCATTTCTCATTCTTCACAAATAATTTCTCTCCACCTGGGAAGAACCTGTATGCCCCCAGCATCCCACTGCAGGTTTGGAGGCCCTTTCCTTAAATCTGGAAATCACGCTGGGCCCCATCTTCAGGTGGGCCCCCTCTCCTTTGGGCCCCGGGATCTACAACAGAGCTGAACCAAGTGAGCAGAGCCTGGGCTCTGGCCAAAGGGCGGGGGCCCTGGGAGCATCATGGCTCCTGGCTGGGCGGCCCAGCGGGGCCCTCTGAGTGAGATGGCTCCCGGGGGCGAGCCCGGTGTAGGGAACAGAGAATTAAGTACGGTCTTAGGGTTCAACGTGAGAATTGTATTTTATAATTCTCGAATTCTAGTCTAGGATTCTAGTTCCCAATTTTAAGTCTCTATCTTACCATCGTAGGGTTGAATCCTACAAGTTTTAGACTTCTAAGAATGCATTCTGTAACTCCGTTTCTCTAGAATCTGTCTCTTCTGTACTTCTGTTACTCTAGTTACCTTTGGGCCCACGTCCCATGCCCTTGGGAGTATGGCCCTCACCTACAGACTCAACAGAAGGCCTTCGGCTCTTCCCACTTCCGTGAGTCCCGGAGAGGCTGGGTTGAGAGAGGGAAGGAAGCAGTGAGCTCCCAAAGATGCTCCTCACCTTTTTCTTCTGCGTGGGCTCCTTCTCGCTGGCGTTGGAGGGCTTACGGCGCAACATGGTCCTCTACCCTGGTGATGCTCCGCCCCTGCGCTCGTAGGTATCGAGATGCGGAGGCCTCTTGCTCAGCCTCGCCGGCACCGTCCAGGGGGCACGGCATGGACTGAGCCTCCGGCTGCCACTCTGACTGCTGCACTGGCAGCTTGGGGGTGCGGGCCATGGACACCCGGCGGCAGCAGCATACAGGAAGCCCCGTCACGTGACCTGCTCTTACAGCAATCGCAGCCCCTGCCGGCCCCTAGGGAGGAAGGAAGTCCCAGCTTCAGTCTCCAGAGATTCTGATGCAGACGGCTCTTGGGTTGAACAAGCAGAGAAAAGTCCCTACCCTGCCATCTCATGGCAACCATTGCCAGTCCTTCGGCCAGTCAACCTGACATACGGCCTACTCAAGCCCTTTATCTCACTGACCAGAGTCCCGAAACCGGAAGTGGGACCATCTCTCTGCCTGTGGGGCCAATGCTCCCAGTCACCTTGCATCGCCAAGGTCATCACTGCTATCAGTCCCTCTCCTATCACCCCATAGCCATCACTCCTATCTACAGCCATCAGCCCTGAAGTCATCTCCACTGCTACTGGCACACCTACAGCCACCACTGCTAGAAAAAGCACCCCCACAGCCATCACCCTATAGTCATCACTGCTGCTATCACTGTCACAACCATCATCCTCTCGGCTGTTATCCTTACGGACATTACAGCCAGTCACTCCCATGACACTCTTACCCCACGACCATCATTCCTACAGCCATCACCCCTACAACCATCACCACACCCCTGCAGCCAACACCTTTCAGCTATCATCCCTGCAGTCATTCCCACTGCCATTAGCACCACTACAGCCATCACTGCTAAAACAACCACCCCTGTAGTCAACACCCCTCGGCCATCTGTCTCCATCTGCCTCACCACTGCCACTATCACCGGTACGGTGATCATCCTCATAGCTATCACCCTTACAGACACTATCACTATAGCCAGTCATGCCCACTGATGCCCTCACCCCTACAACCATAACTCCTAGAGCCATCTCTCCTCCACCATCACCCTGCGGCAGTCATCTCCACTGTCACCGGCACACCTGCAGCCGTTCTCACCAGAGCACTCACACCTAGAGTCAACATCCCTTGGCCATCACCACTTATATTTATCACCACCACAGCCATCAACATGAATAAAAAAGCAATTGCAAGCAACTCCACACCACCAGCAAATGTCCCTTTCAGCAGGCATTTCTCGAATGTCTATGTGCTAAGTTTAGAATGTTCGCTTTGTGGGTTATCTGTGGCAGATATTTTAATAACCTTAATTACTTTTTCTTATTACAAAAGCAATTCATATGCGTCATATACGATTTAGAAAACAAGGATAAACAAAATTCAAAAATTCTCCGAAATTATCTTCCATACTATTTGCATGAATATTTTTCTGTTTTTGAGCATTTAACCTCTCTCTCCCCCCCCCCGTGTGTGTGTGTGTGTGTGTGTGTGTGTGTGTGTGTGTCTCTCTCTCTCTCTCTCTCTCTCTCTCTCTCTCTCTCTCTCTCTGTCTCTCTCTCTGCAGCATGATTTGCACAGAGAGCAGATCAGTGGTTTGGGGGGATGGGGAGGGGAGGGAGAGATCAGGAGGGGCACAAGGACCCTTTTGGGGGTGATGGGTAGTTCACAATCGTGGTTGTGGTGATGGTTTCATCGGTGTATACATATGTAAAAACTCAACAAATCGTATACTTTTAAAATGTGCAGCTTATTGTAGTTAAATTATACCTAAATAAAGCTGTTTTTAAATTTTTAAAAATTAAAGTCCCACTTCACACACTGCATCTGCTTGTCAAACTGAGCACAGGCTCAAGATTTTCTCCTGCCATGAAATGTTCTTCTACGACGTGATTTGTAATGGCCGCCGAGCAGCCCATTGTACGAATGCACCACGATTATTTCACCAGGCCCCTACAGATGAACTTACGTTGCCTTGATATTTTTACTCTTAATTGTACATCCTTAAAGTAAATATTCGTGTATAGCCACGAATTTGTTCTTAGGATAGATTTCCAGAAGGGGAATCCTTGGGTTAAAAGAAAGGTGTGCATCTTTTTAAGGCTTCCCATTCTGGGACGCTTGTGAAATCTGAGCTGTTCCCAAGATGTTCTGGCGACTTCCTCGCCCCTACTCTCCAGCCTGCTCTACGCCCTCCCAGCAGCCATCCGTGGGGATGAGCTCAGGAAAGACGAGGTCCTTCTCCCCCAAGCTGAAACCATACTTCTTTGGCTGCGTCCTACTCAGCCTGCCGGGTAGACTCGCGAAAAGCCCACGCTCTCCCGTCCCCTCCCCCCACGCCGGGCCTGCGCTTTCCAGACTGAAAGTCCCTCCCCTGCCGCCCCAGGCGCGGGCGCGGGAACGGCTGAGGCTGCGCGGCGCGGTGTCGGGGACCCGGCGGGCCTTGGGTGGCGGGCGCGATGGCGCCGGGTGGGGGACGTGGCTGCAGGGCTCGGGGCTCCTGGGGGTCCGGCGGCCGGAGCGGCCGGCGAGGGAGCCTTCAGGCAGAACCTTCCCGGCCTGCGCCGCGACGGCGCGTCCCGGCCCCGCGCAGGATGTGCCGGCTTCCTGTTTGCTCAGTCCCGGCAGCGAGCCGAGCTCACACACTAACCGCAGAGCCTTCAAAGGCAGCCAGCCACCTAACCCCAGCGCTGGGCGGCCCCGACCGCCTCGCCGAGGCCTGGGAAAAGGCGGCGGGGTGGGGGCGGGGTGAGGGGCACCTCGAGAGAAGTACAGAGAGGCGACCAGCCCCCGGGACAGAAGGGAACGGGTGTTTTCAGCCTTTCCCTTCTGGCTTCTTTTCAGATCTGTCGCTTCTGGTAAGAAGTCTCCACTCCGGGGGTCCTGGGCTCCCTCATCCGGACTTGCCTTCCCGGAATTTTCTCTCCCAGCAGATTGCCTTGGCCCCAGTTCCGTTAGGTCAGGCCCCAGCTGGCTAATGGGCCCTAAACACTTTTTTAATAGGTTTCCCTTCCAGGCAACACATTTGCATTTTATAGGTTCTGATCCAGGTACATAAAGCCCTCAACTAAAGAAGCGATCCGGGTCAGTAGTTCAGTGAACAAGGCCACCTCAAACTTGATAATGGGCTGGCAAACAGGACCTAGGAGCTAGCTCTGGGTCCTCGTGCCAGGTACTCAGAGGAGATGCAAGATAAATAGCTGTCGAGGTCCCTTGCACCCGGGAGCTTACATCCTAGGTGGGGCGGCAAGCTTACATTGCCCAGCACGTGTTCTTTGACAAGCACTGCATCAGGCACTTCAAAAACGTTATTTAATCCCGGCACAGGCTCCCCACCCCACCCGGGTAAGTAGTTTAAATTGGGATTATTATGACAAAGATGTGTCTAGTATAAACGTGGGGCAGGAGAGCCTTGATTTAACGGCAATATTGCGGGTGTGTGTGTGTGTGTGTGTGTGTGTGTGTGTGTGTGTGTGTGTGGTGGGGTAGGGAGGTGTTCCACCAATAGTGAGACTCGTCTGAACCTTCAGAGGGTGGATACCGGGCTTCCAGAGATACAAAGGTCATTGTAGGCATTCACATAGAGCAGCCCCCCACCTGCACCTCCCTGCAAGAGATTCTAATTTGGTAGACGATCATGAGTGGAATATTTGGGCAGATGGGACCCAGACATGTATGAAAGCATCCCTCACTCTGCGAATGGGTACAATGCTGCGTTGAGAGACTAAGAGTTCGGATAAGCGATATCTACGTTTGGAAAACTTGCTGAATAATTCTTATTCTCACCTCCCCCTGCCACCCACACATATCCAGTCGAAAGTAAGAACACTAAGTGGCAGGCGGTGGGCTTTACAACAACCCTATGAAGCAGGCACTGCTGTCATCCTCATTTTCCAGGGAGGAAGCCGAGAATCAGAGGGGTTCAGCAAACTGTGTAAGACCACACAGCTAGGAAGTGACGGGAGCTGAGTTTTGAGCACAGGCTTGGTCTAGGTTCAGGGCCCGTGCTATTAACCACTAGGCTCAAGTGCCTCTGATGCAGAGTTCCTGAACAAGGACGTGAGAGAATCGACACCCTACGCTGATTGGGGTGCCACAGGGCCACCTTGAAGCAGAGGGGAGTGAAGAGGATGGGGGGAGCATCTGGAAGCGGCATCATATACACAACAGATGGAGAGTTAGGGTTGATCAAGTGGGGGCGATCTGCAGGGGAGCCCTTGTCAGCCTGGGGAGTACTCAACATCTGTACTATCTGGCTTAGAGGGTTGGCGTTGGGAAGCAAGTTGACTTCAAACAGCTGTCGTGTAGAGGAGGGGGATGTATTCTGGGTGGCCAGGAATGACGGGGAAGAGGTAAATGGAGTTTGGGTTCATTTCAAGGAAGACATTTTTGATATTCAGATGGTACTAGCTCAGCCCTGGTAAGTAGTGATCTCCCCGTCTCTAGAAATGTTCAAACAGAGACCACATAGTCCCTTGGAAATACCTGGGCATTTCCAAGGTGAAGTCCATCGTGGTAGCCTGAGCCCTTATCAGACTTCATGGTGGTCATTTTAGGCAGGGAGGGCAAGGAGAGCAGAAGTGCAGGTGGGAGGAGGGCAGAGGAGAGCAAGGGGCCTGGGCAGGAGGCAGCCATTCCCACGCACACAGACAGTACACACGAGCTGGCAGCTCTGGGAACACTAGGGAGTCCCCGGCAGCAGGGGCTCATGGGAGGGAAAGACAGTCATCTCTGAATCTCTGAATTCATGATAAGGTCTTGGTTTAAAAACAAATAAAAACTAACACCTGCAGGCAGCTGTGGCAATTAGCATCAGAAGAGGAGGCTGGGCTTTGGTGCTTGATTAAAAACACACTCGGGGGAAAAAAAAAAACACAAAAAAACAAAAAAAAACAAAACACACTCGGGACTCACCGGAGGGCCTATCTATGGGAGACTGGGAGGGACTGGAGACAGCTGTCTAGGACTCTAGGAGAGGAGGAGCAGGATAACATCTCCAATAAATGGAGTCAGGTAGAACTGGATTCAAATTCATCACCACACATCACCTACTGACTGCATGACCTTGGGCAAGTGACTTTGGGCAATGAGCTCTAGATAATGACAATGATAATGTGTGCCTTGCTTGGGGGGGGAGGGGGGAGGAGTGGGGTGTGTGTGTGTGTGTGTGTGTGTGTGTGTGTGTGTGTGTGTGTAAGTGTAACCAGCATTACCCAGATGGCACGTATGGAGAGAGTGCTCTTGGCCCGGTGCCCAGTGCATGGAAAGTTTGGTCCCTGGTGGGGGACTCCACTGATGTTCACTCCAGCCTCCAGTCCTGCCTTGGCACCTGCTTCTACATCTCATCTGGGCCCCAGCTGAATCTCTGCTCCGTGACCTGGTGGCCCATATCCTGTGTGTCTCCACCTTATCGGGGCAGGGTCCCTCAGCCCAAGCTATTCTAGAACACAGGAGGTGTGACAAGCAAGAGGGCCTAGGACTACGCAGGACCCCTGGGAGGGAAATTAGCGTTTCAGCCTCAGGGCCTTGCCATGGACCACTGGGGCTTTCTCACCCTCCCAGCCTACCTCACTTGAGCTGCTTGCTCAGTTCCTGTTTCACAAAGAAACTAGGAAGTGAGGAGATGGGCCAGCCTTAGGGCAAGGGTTGGCTGGGCAGGGCTGGCGCTGGGGAGTGCCTCCCACTCCCAGCTGAGAGAACCCTGGAGGACAGAGATGGACAGAGAGGAAACAGTTGCTCCTGACTCTTTCATATTCCTATTTTTTGGCACCAAGAGTGCCCACCCACTGAGGAAGTGCCCAGTGAGTTGGTAAACTTCACTGCTGACGTGCTTTAGCTGGTGAAGGGTAGCGAGCCCCGCCCCTTCTGTGGTCCTAGCCCGTGAACAGCTGGAGCAGCTGGCGGGCAAATGAGAGACAACTGACAGTTATCATTTTTTTTTTTTTCCGGTATGCGGGCCTCTCGCTGTTGCGGCCTCTCCCGTTGCGGAGCACAGGCTCCGGACGCGCAGGCTCAGCGGCCATGGCTCACGGGCCCAGCCACTCCGCGGCATGTAGGATCCTCCCGGACCGGGGCACGAACCCGTGTCCCCTGCATCGGCAGGCAGACTCTCAACCACTGCGCCACCAGGGAAGCCCTGAGAGTTATCATTTTGAAAGTGAACCATTTAGACTCTTTGTGTACGTATGCAGGTATGTATGTATGTGTCATCTTACCCACGCTCTTTCCTATTCCAAAAAGGATTAAAAGGGTCAAAAGTGTAGCTCAATCCCATCATCACCACTGCTGTCACAGCTGTGTGACATCAAACTGGTCTCCATGGGCCTCACTTTGCTCATCAGCGCCAGTAAGGGAGTGACAGAGGCGCACACTGAGAGGCACAGGGGAGCCAGCACAGAGCTGAGTCAGGAATGCTGGGGACTTCATCCCAGCTCCTGGGCAAAGGGCAGTGTCACCTTGGGCAAGTCCCTTCCTTTCTCTGGGCTGCTGTTGCAGTTTCCCCGTCTGGACACTGAAGGGACCAAACCTGGTTTTTGTTTGTTTATTTGGTCCTGGAGCTCCTAGTCAGGACGGCCTATGGCATTTGTGGGGCCCGGTGCAAAATGAAAGTGCGGGAGCCCTTGTTAAAAAAATTCTTAAAGATTTCAAGATGGTGACAGCAGAGCCCATCAAGAGTGGGGCCCTTCTAAGAACAAGGCCTTGCGCGACTGCACAGGTCAGTCACCCAGGAGGTGGCCCTGCAATTGCTTCCAGTACAACTTTATGGGAAGTCCATCCAGCTGCTTATTTTTTTTAATTGAAGTATAGTTAATTGACAACATTGCATCATTTTCAGGTGTACTGGGGCTCTGCTTTGCCTTGTGGCATTTCTGAGGAGCCTTGAGCTCTGGGAAGCATAGCTGGGAAAACAGATTAGATACTTGCTCAAAAACCTGTCTGGTTTTGACAATTTGTATGTAAAATTTTGGTCCCAAACGTTTTCCTTACCTCCCTCCAAAGGTGGGCAGATAATAGCATTTTCATCTCTTGTCTGTGCGGCTTCCTGGCTTACAGAGCGCTGTTACATCTGGATCTTACGGGCTTCTCACCTCATGAGGAAGGCGGTCCAGGTAGTTTACAGAAGGGATAACTGAACACCAGAAAGGTGCAGTGACTTGAGCAAGGCCACACAGCTGGTACAAGGACCCTAGAATCCTAACGCCTAGGAAAAGGGAGTTTTCCACGTGGCCTGCTCCACAGCGGGAATCAGCAGGCGAGGAGGGGTTTGGTAAGCTCTATTCTCCAGCAGAAAAAGCAAGGACCGGAGCCCAAGGGGACATTTATTTATCTTCGGTTCCTAATGATGTCTCAAGTGCCCTGCACGTGTTAGGAGCCCCGCTGTGTGTGCCCTGAACGTTTCCCTGCCTGATCCGGAGGGAAGCCCTTGAAGCAGGATGCTCCGTGTGCCGGGCACCTGAGGCCCTGGAGGGGAGGCGCTCGGGTGGCTGTGGCCCCCTCTGCAGCCAGGCTTCTGAATCCAAACATGGTGGATTAGAAGAGGCAGTTTAACTGTGGGGAGGAGATGAGGCGCAGCCCTGGGTCTTGCACTAAAGGGAGGAAAGGGGGGCATGTGAGCTGCCCTGGGCTGAACGGCCTGCGAGTGGGTCTTGGCCAGGCACCCAGGCCCTCCTGCTGCCCAGGAACCCCAGGATCAAGTGTCAGGGGTCAAAGGTAAAGGCCTGGGCGGGAAGGCTCTGGGGAAGCAGGATCGTGTGGAGAACATGAGCTAAGTCCTACTCACCAGCCATGTGATCCTGGTTGAGTCTGTTTTCTCATCTGTAAAATAGTGAAATCCAGATCCCTTGCCCTTTTTTGAGAGAATGGGTCCTGGAGTCATTTGCCTGGTTTGATTCCTGCTTTTTTCATATCCTTGACGAGTGACCTTGAGCGACTTGGATAATCTCTATGAGCCTCGCTCTGTTCTCTCACTTGTAAAATGGGAACAATAAAAGTACTTTCTCAGAGGTTGTGGGGATGAAATGGGAAAATGCGATAACGTATGGTATGCTTAAAAATTTCAGAGGGTAGATCTCATGTTTAATGTTCTTACCACAATAAAAATAAAAACATGTAAAAGAGTGCATGTAAAGCACAGTGCCTGGAACATAGTAAACACTCAGTGGATGGTACCTCTGATGATGATGATGATGATGGTGGCGACGATGGCCACTAATTTTATTATGAGCAGCTGTCTTTGTGGGGTGAGCCTGTGGGGGAACAAATGACTCAGCAAACAGAGGCCCGCTGTTGGGTGTTACAGGCTCTCAGTGAGGATGGCTCAGAGCTGTGGCCTTTGGGTGCAAGTATCGGTGGTGATAACTGTCACAGGTCACCCTCACGCTCGGCAAGCTAGGCCTGGTGGTCCCGTCTGGGGGACTCCTCGGCCTGGTGCCTTCGCCCAGCACTCTGCCCCAGAGACTTGCTTCTCTCCTCCCTTGACTCTGCTCCACTTCTGCTGGCCCCAACTTTCTGTGACCACCTTTGCCAAGTCCTCCAGCATGGGGCTCCCCTCATCCGGTCCACGAGGCTACCCGTCCTTTAGCACAGGAGGTGGTTGGCTGGGCGTGGCATTCATGCGAATCCACGTATGCGCACGCATGCTCACTTGCACATTCTCAAACACATGTGCTCCCCAACTGAGCTTCTGGGAGCCTCACATCCCCGCCGCCACCGCAACTCCTCCCCTTCCTCTCCCACCACAAAAGCCACAGGTAACAGCAGTCCCCGGCTGCAGAGCAGACAATGCAAAACCCAGAGGCAGGCTTCCTTGCCAGGCTGTTTTAAGCATTCAGCAGGATGTGAGCCCAGGTGGCTAACGGCTGGGCTGGCCAGAGACAGCTCTCCCCCACCCTCCCCCTGCCCCAGCTTGGCGAACTTGGAAAGGGCTGGGAGGTAGGCTAAGGGATTCTGCATGGTGCCAAAGAGCAAAAGAGCTGGACTGCTGACCCACTCTGGCCCCGCCACGTTCCCACCAAACACGGTGTGTCGCTGGGCAGGTCCCACCCCATCTGGAGTTCAGTTCTCTTATCTGTAAAATGGGGAAACCAGATTCTGCCCACACAGGTTAAAGGTCATCCAAGAGTGTGGAGGATTTAACAGCCTTGTCCCAGTGGCTGCACTTTGGAAAGCTCAAAGGGTGACACACGTGCCGGGAAGTCTGGGAGAGTGATTGGGCACCGTGCCTTAGGTTGTTCTCCGCGTCCTCTCCTACCCCATGGCCAGATTGCTACGGCTTAACTCCCTATGCTGTCAACTGGCATGGAGTCTGCCTAGGGTTTAGGAGTGATGGGCTCACACATGGGTGGGTGGGGCGCTGGTGTATGTGCCCCTCACCTGGCTGGTCTCCCTGACCCTGGGGTGGCGGTGACACAGCCAGAGGACTCAGCCACCACCCCCTCCTCTCCCTCTACAGGCACAGTAGGGAGCCTGGAGGCAGCAATTGTTCCTTCAGCCTGTGGCTGCAGCCAGGAGGCCACTGCAGGGCCAGGGACAGTGGGGGTGACCAGAGGTGGCCTCAAGGATGCGGGAAGACCAACAAGTCAGGAGCCGGTGTGCGTCTGGCTCTCTCCAGCGGGTGCTGGCAAGGTGGGGCTCTCCTAGGGCCACGGAGCCCCTGCGGGCTAGGGCAGTGTCCTATATTGGTCTTTTGGGGGTGAAGCCGACAACAGCCTCTGCCAGGTTACAGCCTAGGCCTACCGGGTTCATGGGAGGAAAGGGACTAGCTGGCTCCTGTATCCTGGGGCTGGGGGTTTGGGGGTGGGGAGCTGAGGGTGAAATGTCGAAGCCCAGGTGTGGGGGGGAGCTGGGGGTGGCGAAGGTGTGACCCAGAAGCCCTGCACCCCTAGGGCTTGGCCCTGCAGGAGGCTAAGGGCAATGGGTCAGCAGGGGCTCTTGGGGCACGGGTGGGGGGTGAGGGGAGCTGAGTGAGAGGGTCAGGAGGGGAGTCTCGAGCTGCTAGACACTCCAGCTGAGGATGGTGAGAGCAGAGACTGTCATCAGAGGGGCCAAGGAGGCAGTGGGCGCTGCCCTGGAGGCCAGGGGCTCCGCGTGCCGCTGTAGCCAGGAGAACTCCTTCAGCAGCTGGCGCCGCTGGAGCTCGGGGCCCACCTTTTCGCGGATGGTCTGGTAGTAGCGGTTCAGGTACTGGAGCTGCAAAAGGTAGGAGGGGTAAGGGCCTCCCCAGGCCAAGCTGTCAAGGTGTGGGAGCTTGGTACCATCCAGGTCCCCACAGGTCCCCACAGGTCCCCAGCCATCATCAGGTGAGCAGGGGAGGGATGCCCCAGTGCGTGCCTGTACGTGCCATCGGTGTGGACCCTCCCAAGGGAGGGGAAGGGGCAGAGGGTCTTCGCTTAGGGGAAGCAGGGGTGAGAGAGGCCCAGGGCTGCGGAGAAGGCACTTAGTGGCTCGAGGGCTGAAGGGGAAACAGCGCCGAGGGGCGCTCGCTCACCTGCTCGGGGGACAGCAGGCTGACGTCGATGAGGTTCCGGTCATAGGGCACCAACGACACCACTTCAAATGTCAGGTAGGTCCCTGGGTACTGGGGCGGGGGCACAGGTAAGGTAGGAAGGCAGGAAGTGAGCGAGGGGGAGGAGCTAGGCTGAAGGGGTGGAGGGAACACTCCACCCAGAAGCCCTGGGCATGGGGAACTGACCTTGTCAAGCCTGAACCCTCCACAGTGCCCTTGGCCACCCCCGTGTCTACCACTTAGGCACCCGCCTTTGGTGCTTCCCTCATGATTCCTGAAGTTTAGACTTAGGCCTGTGTTTTTCAAAGTGTGCGCCTCCAGAGCGCCAAGGGAGCCTGTTAAACATGTAGATAGATTCTGCGGTCCACACCCCAGACCACTGGAGTGAGAATCTCTAGAGCAGAGCTGGGAACCTACATTTAAATACTTTTAAGGTAAGTATTAGTTTTTTATATCTTTCTATCTGATTTCCATCTCTATCTACAGCTCTCTTTCTATCCATATCTCTGTTTCTATCCATTGAGATATCTATGGAGATAAATATAAAGAAGAAGAAATAGCCCATAATTCCCATCTCCCAGAGAGCTCTTGCATATATGTGCTTAGAAAATTCAAACTACAAAAAGATACTCAATAAAAATGGAAAGTCTCCTCCCTGCCTGGTTTCCTTCCTGAAAACATTTTTGGCACATATAGTATATATATGTGTATATTCTAAAAATTCACGCAAAATGGATCCTACTATACACTTTTCTGCACCTCCCCGCCCCCCTGCCATAGTAAACCTAGGAGAGTGCTCCATATTGGCACAGGGAGGTCTACCTCACTCTTTTTTTTTTTTTTTTTTTTTTTTGCGGTACGCGGGCCTCTCACTGTTGTGGCCTCTCCCATTGCGGAGCACAGGCTCCGGACGTGCAGGCCCAGTGGCCATGGCTCACGGGCCCAGCCACTCCGCGGCATGTCAGATCTTCCCGGATCGGGGCACGAACCCGTGTCCCCTGCATCGGCAGGCGGACTCTCAACCACTGCGTCACCAGGGAAGCCCTACCTCACTCATTTTAAGGGTCCATAGTGTGCAGATGATAATTTATTTAACCAATGAAGGATATTTAGTCTGCTTCCATTTTTTTAAACTATTACCATCACTGCTACAATCAACATCATCGTATAAACATCTTTATACGAAGTGACGTTTTGGGACTATATCCAGAAGGGATACATCTGGCAGTGGGAATGCTGAGACAAAAGGTATAGGCATTTTCAATATGTATTTTGATAGATATTACCAAACTGCCCTCCCAAAAGGTTGTACCAATTTGTACTTCCCCCAGCAGTGTATGAGAGTGTTCTTTCCCCCACAAACTCACAAGCACTGGGTGTCATCAAAGTCTTTCGCTTTTGTCAATCAAATGGTATTCTACTGTCAGTTTGATTTGTATTTCTTTAAGAATAAAGTTGAGCATCTTTTCACATTTATGGACCATTTGTGTTGATCTTAGTGAATTGTCTCTTTACGTCTTTTGCCCATTTTTTCCCTTTTCCTTATTTCTCTCTTACTCGATTTTTAAAAGCTTGTGGTAAAAGAAGGACATTCCCCCTTTCTCTGACACACGTGCTATACTCGTCATACATCTTTTGAGTTTGTATATGGTATTATTCCCATATAGATGTTTTTTATTTAATTGGGTCAGAGTTATCAATCTTTTTCTTCATGACTTCTGAGTCTTACATCGAAAGGCCCCTTTCCTCCCTGGGATTATAAATGAATTCAGACAGGTTTCCTTCTAGATCTTTTATGGTTTCACCTTTAAACCTCGATCCATTTGGAATTTTATTGTAGTGTAACAGTGAGGTTCTTCAGTTTAATTCCCCCCATTTATTAAACAATCTTCCTCTTCTTTACTGTTTTGAAGCACCAGCTTTATAGTAAACTAAATTCCCATCTTGTTTATGGAAATTAGAGGGTCCATTTCTGGACTATTCTGTTCCACTGTTCCGTCTTTCCCATCTCTGGTGTCGTACTGTTTTAGTGATGGCTGCTTCGTAGTGTGGGCTAATATCTGCAAAGGCTAGTTTCCCTTATTGTTCTTTTCCAGAATCCTCCTAGCTATCTAGCTATCTTTGCATGTTTATTTTTACAAATAAACTCTACTATCATTTTGTGAAGTGTTGAAATTGAGGTTGCCTTGAATTTATAGATTAACTTAGGGAGAAATGACATCTTCATAATATTGAGGCTTATTTCCAGAGACCGCCATTTACTTAAATCTTTTTTATGTCCCTCAGTAGAGATTTTCTCCGTGTAAGTCTTTTAAAGTTTATATCTAGGTATTTTATCTTGTTGGTTGTTATTATACAGAATCTTTATACCTAACAGGCTCCCCTGGTGATTATTATGTGCATTGAGAACCAATGATTTAGGGCAAGGATACTGATTCATTTGGTTTGGAGTGGGACCTGGGCATTAGCATTAAAAAAAATCTCCACGGGCTTCCCTGGTGGCGCAGTGGTTGGGAGTCCCCCTGCCGATGCGGGGGACGGGACACGGGTTCATGCCCCGGTCCGGGAAGATCCCATATGCTGCGGAGCGGCTGGGCCCGTGGGCCATGGCTGCTGGGCCTGCACGTCCGGAGCCTGTGCTCCGCAACGGGAGAGGCCACAACAGTGAGAGGCCCGCGTACAGCAAAAAAAAAAAAAAAAAAAAATCTCCAGGTGATTCTAATATTCTAATGTGTAAACAGGTTTGAGAAACTGATTTATGGAGTTATTCTGACACTAAGGAAGACTCCAAATAAATTCATGACCCTACATTAAATTCTCCTTTGACCTTCCTTACCCCCCATGCAGCCCAGAGTCACTGCCACGCTGTCCACACCTCCAGCCCGCCTCAGTGGCACTTTACCTTGGTCTTTGCTTCTACCACAAGGGCCACATCTTCAAGACGGATCCCAAATTCTCCATCCTGATAGTAACCAGGTTCTGGGAGGCACAAGAGATGCTGGTGACATTAAGTAGGGGAGGGGACCCAAGCCCAGGTTTCCTATGCTGACTGAGGAGTGGCTGGAGGGCCCGGCTGCCCCCAGCACCTGTTAGATGCTCCGTGGCTACTCGGAGGCCACTGCCAGACTTCAGATTCCCCACCCTCCCTTGCAACCCAGCGGGGAAGACTTAAGAGCCCACTTGGGTCCTGGAGGCGCTCCCCTCTCCCTGTGTGCCACTGTCCTGTTACCCCGGCACTTGAATGGAGACTCTGGAGTTTGGATGTACAGCTGGAAACCAACTCCCATGGGCAAAGTGAGGGTACGGGCTGAAGGGGCTTGGGGTTAGAGTGGGACAACCCATTCGGGGCTGGGAGTGGGGAGGTGAGGGAGTGCAGCGGTGGAGCCGGGGCGGGCCTGTGTGGGGCTGTGCTCCTTGAAGGCTGGCGTTCCCTAGACTGCGGTCCTGGAGGAGCCCCGAGAGCCGTACCGATGGAAGTGAACATGCCCTTGGCCATGGCAATGTTGCCAGACTGGAATCCCACTGGCCCTGGAAAGGGAGAGTCAGGGACAGTGTCAGCCCTCCTGCACTCACCAGCTTGGAAACTAGCAGGTTCCGGGGAAGAGCAGGTAACTGGGATCCCTAGCAGCGTGTGTCCACCGCATCACCATCTACCTGCGACTGGTACAGACCAGACTGGCTCTGGCTTTTATTTCTCTGGGGTCTATGCCAGTCAGCCACTGGGCCTTGACCTGCCTCTTCTCTCTCTGAGGCCGTCCTAAATGCCAGCGGAGCGGCCAGCTGCCAGCATTTCTCACTTACCCTGTGGAGCACCAACTCCCCACCAGCTGGGTGACCTTGCATGGGTCACTGCACCTCTGTGGGTCCTGGTCATTTCCACACCTGTGAAACGCTCCACCTCTTTCATAAGAGGGGGAACTCCAGGGGAGTGCTGAGGAGATACCTACATTCGTGCACACACAGGAAGTTGCCAATGCCGTGGCCTGTCCCATGACCATAATTGAGGCCAACATCCCACAGGGCTCTGCGGGCAAAGGCCTCCACCATTCGCCCTGGAAGAGAGATGACCTCTGGTCAGCTGGCTGGACCCCAGACTATTGGCTTTGCCTCTTCCTGCTCTCTTTTTCCAGACCAACCACCAGGATGGTGCCTGAGGAGAGGGCCCCCTGAGAGGCAGGTAACCATGCCCTATCTCCAGTATACCGTACGTTGTACCCACTACCTGGACCTCCCCATCTGTGAAGACACCCGCTTCCTCCAGGAATCCTCCCATGACCGCTGCAGCCCACACTGACCGCCCCCACCTCTGAGCTCCGGCTCCAGCTCCTGAGTTGGACTAGGAGACAGGAGGCCTGGGCTCAAGGCCTGGCTCTCCCACTAACCCTCTGTGTGACCTTGGGCAAGTCACTTTCTCTCTCTGGGCTGGATTTTATCTATACGGTGGATGGGATGATGATATAATCCCTGCCCCACTAGCCTCCCAGGGTCTGAGTGCAGTGAAATCAGGGCCTGAGGTTCTGGGTCCAGCCTGGTTTGCAAAACCCACCTGATGTAGCAGCTGGGAAGACGAGTCTGGAGAGATCAATATTTCCTATCAACACGCGGGTGTACGCCTCCTGATGGGGAGAGGGCGAGGGAATGCGGTGTGTGGGCCCAGGCCTGGGTTGGGGGATGTTTGGGGGAAGTGCATGCTCATGCGTGGTCACCAGGTTCTGGAGGAGGGCCGGAGGAGACCAAGGGGGACCTGCTCAAAGCTGGGGCTTGGTCCATGCGGTTCCCTTTGGCTGGTCCACAGGGATGCTTGTAGGTGGGGGTGAGCTGAGGCCACAACAGTAGGGATTGGGGAGGCAAACTCCCTGGGCTGGAATCCTGACATGGCCACTCACAAATTTGACCTTGGGCAAGTGATTTTAACCGCTCTGTGCCTCAGTTTCCTGGTCTGTAATGGGACGGTCATAGTACCAGCTCATAAGGTTGCTGGGAGGACTAGGTACGTGCATGTTGGGTGCTCCCAACAGACTAGATGCTCAAATAGAGGTCAGCACCCTTCATTGCCATGATCACGATCACCCTTTAGTTTTCTTAAGGCCTTATGGTTGGGTTGAGGCCTGATAATTGGCAGGTCGGCCTTGCTCTGTCGGGGCTGTTACCTTGTGGTAAGAGGGAGGGAGGTGGGCTGACAGTGGCCTCTTCTCCTGGTCACTCCCTGTGGCGACCTGGTGAGTCCCCTTCACCGCCCCCCCCCCACACAGGCTTGTCATCTTGAGCATGATAGCCTGGGGCATTGGATCTAACAGCTAAACTGAGCTCATTGAGGCCTGACCAGTGTTTGTTTTCTCTCTCTCTCTGTCTCCGGCACAATGTCTGAGCCACAGTCCACTTGCTGAATGCACAAATGTGGCCCCCTGCTCTCCAGCCCCCCAGAGGCCCCCAGAGGCACACAGACCATGTCCCTGCCTCGACCCCAAGTGGACCAGCCCTCGCTGCTTCCTGAAAACCTCCAGCTCCTTTCCACCTCTGAGACTTTGCTGGTGCCTTTCTCTCCCCTTGGAATGGGATGCCTGTCTTCCTCTTTTCTGTTCAGCACAGTGCTAGGCTCACAGACAGCACTAAGAAAATATTTGTTCATTGAGTTACTGAAATGGGATGATGATAAGCTTGGGCTGAGGCCCTGTTGGGGGCCTGAAATATCTCTGGAGAAGTAGTTGGGGGCACTGGGTTTTCTGGTACTAATTTGCTGTGTGACCTTGGGCAAACTACTTAACCTCCCTGGGCTTCAGTTTCAGCCTCTGTACAATCAAATGGCTCTTGGCGGAGTGGTTGCTTGGGTGTCCGTTGGGTGAGTGTGGGTAGGGAAATGTGGTCCAATGCCTACCTTTTGGAAAGCAGAGGGGGTGCCCCAGTGGACTGTTCTGGTGATGTCTGTTGTCCCGTCCCTGTGGAGAAGGACAATCAACATGTCCAACTCTTCTGAACACCTTGGGGTAGGGATCGTGGCCACGTGCTTCCCGAGTGCTTTCCACTGGGGTTTGAGTGGCAGGGCTGGGATGGGGGTGGGGAGGGAGGTGAAAGGAAGAGGATGGCTGCCATCATGCAATTCCCAAACTCAGCATCTATGCATGAAGGGGCTCTACAAAGCTATCACATTCAAAATCACTATGTTTTCTGAGAGTCCCAATTCCCCACACACATCTTCTACCCCCATACCAGCCATTTTGGTTGTTTTGTAAATCTGGGTTTCCTTGGGCCAGGCTGGCTCTAAAAGCAAGGCTTCCTCCAGGCTTCCTAGGAGGTAGGAAGGGATGGTCCCATTCTTACAGATGGGGAAACTGAGGTCCAGAGAGATCATAGCACTCTCACACATTCATATACTTATTTGCCATTTATAGAAGGGAGGGAGGCAGAGCAGACGTCATTATCTCCATTTCACAGGTGAGGCAATTGAGGCCACGAGGCTATCTCCCTCCCTGAGCCTCAGTGAGGCCAGGTCTGGCGCAAGCACTGACTCCACACAGTTCTCTCCATTGTAAACATGGATCTGCCCCAGGGATTTGCTCAGGGTCCCAGTGAACCAAAGCTGCCAGAAGCCAAATAGTCTGACTCCCAACCACCAGCTGCAGCCGTTCCCTCAGGATGCCTGCTGTGGCCACCCCCCGGGGGTGGGGGCAGTGAGGAATGATCCCAGGGCCCTAGGGACTCCTCCGTGGGAGCAGGTCACAGGGCGTGGCCGACTTCTTCAGAAGGAGAGAAGAGGAAGTGAGATGGCCATTTACCCGGCCTCACCCTGCTGAAGCATGCCCCAATCCAGCAACGCCCCAAGAATTCACTTCCCCTTCGCACACTGGCCATCTCAAGTATACACAGCGCCACACCGGTGACTGCGAAGGCTGCTAGGCTGAGCTCCTGCCAGGCTGGCTCCCAGAGCCCCGTTAAGGCTAAGTGTAGGGCTTTTATCATTAGCACATTCACTGCAGGATAGAGGATGGGAAACTATTCCTTGCTCCTCCATCAGTTCAGCGTGCCCCTTTCTATCCCCCACTCTAAGTTTCCCACAGTCCACCTGCTTCCTAGATGAGAAGGGAAAATCTTCCAGCCCACCTCAGCTCAGCTCCCATGTGAATGAATGGGCCTAGTCTATTCTGCATGGCTGTCATGTCCAGGTGTTCAGGTTGTGCACTGCACAAAGGTACCACATCTAAAGAAATGCCATTCACTGAATGGGTATATACTAATTTCAATGAGAGCACACAAGTGGACACACAGATTGTGGGGTCCTGGAGCACGGGACAGTGCCCCCCCACCGCATAACCCTATCTGTGGTTGTGCTCACACTCAGAAGAACACGCACATGTCTACTTGCAGACACATCCGCATGCTGATGGGTGTGCCCTGTCCCAACTGTGCTGCAGGTGTCCCCTGAGGTTGCTTCACTCACCTGCCTACTGCTCTTGAAGGCCTGATCCTGCCCCCACTCCCCATGACATGGTCACCTCACCGTACAATGAGGGAAGAGGTGGTGAGGACAATGCATCATGCTGGTGGCGTGCGGGACGTGTCCAGGGTGTGCATGAGTCGGTGAGAATATGGGCGCTGTGTTTGTGCAGCCAGGCGGGGCTGCTGAGCGTGGCTGTTCGGACTGTGTAATAATGTTCGGGCTTAAAAAACATTTAACTTTCACAAGGGGAGTCTTCCTCATTCTCACAGGGCAGCACCTGTGGGCATCCCCACTGTTTTGGCCTCTGTCTGTTGCCCACCGGGCAGGGACCCCCACGTGTGAAAATGGGAAGGATACTCAGGCACATTCAGTCCAGGCCTCTCCTTTCTCAGATGAAGGATCCATGCCCAGGAAGGGAAAGCTTTGGCTGGCTCTTGGCTGAGCTGAGACAGCCGGGCCAGGGCTGGGTGGGGAGCACATACCAGTATTGTCCCCCGGAATCCAGCAGGTACATCTCATCTGAGGACAGCTTGCGGTGCAGCTCCTTGGTGGGGCTGGGAAGGGGAGAGACGCTGAGAAAGGAGCAGCCTAACCCTGAGCTGGGTGAGGTGGGGGTCCTGAGTTAAAGCAGAGGAACCTCCTCCCCCCTGGGGGCCGGCCTTCTAGCTAACTCCTTTGGGGAAGCCATCATCCCCCAAAGGCCCCGGGGAGACTACTGAGCTTCTGCTGCTAATGTCCTCAGCGCACATCTGTTCATCCTGCACCTCCCCGAGCAAGGCCCTGGTCCCCAGGGAGGGGAGAAAGGAAAGAGCCCCGAGTGTGGGAGACGGGAGAACTTTAATGAGCACCCAGATGAGCTATCTCTTTTTACATCAGGAGAAACAGGTTTGCAGAGCAAGGGCTTAGAGAAGGCCCCGAGGGAAAGCTGTGAGGGAGCTGGGCCTGAACCCAGATGCTGAGTCTAGGGCTTTCTCTAACTTCTTGCCATCTCTGGGAGCAGAGGGCCCCAAGAAGCCAGGGCACAGGAAGGGAGGGTACCTGAGGGTGGAGCTGGAGAGCAGGAGTTGGTAGGGCTGAGGAGTTCCTACCCTGTTACTCTCTAGTAGGGAGAAGGGGCTGGGCTAAGGCAGCTGAAGGCTTGGGGACACTGGAGGAGGGAATTCTGGGATGGGTCAGGCCAGCCACTGGAGGGTGTCTGCCCTCTCCCTGCTTTGTCCTTGCCAGGCTGAGGCCTCTGGTTGGCTCGACTCCCCACCCCCAAATTGCATCAGGCAGGCCTGCAGGTGTTTGTTTTGTACAGAGCCAAACATCTGGCCAGCCTACATCTTGGGCCCACCTTGGTTGGTTCAGGCAGAGTGAATGGGCCCTTCTCCCCATGTGCTTGTGAGCTTTAAGAATTAAATAACTCACATCCAGCAGCAGCCCCACCATCTCCCTTCCAGATCCTTCTGCCCAGAGTGCTCACAAAGTCCCAGCCTCTCGAGCAGGGAGATTATCAAGTCTTTTAATTCAAAGGAGACTCTCAACGCCTGACTGGGCTCCATTCCGCACCTCCAGCCTCCACAATGCTAAAGGCCTCAGAGCTTAAATGTGGACTCAGGTCCTCCACAGAGCCCCAGAAAATTCTTTCTTCTGAAGTACCTGTAGTGGGCCAGGGCAGCATTCAGGCCACTAGCAGAGATGGTTTCAAAACTGGATCCGGAGAAGAACTCTTCTTCTCTGGAAAGGACAAGGCAGGAATGATCAATGAATGGGCTCAGGGACTAGGCTGGGCCCAGGATGTCCAACAAGGGCAAGTGAAGGTGACGGCTGCCTCTACCTCAGCCAGGCTCCATTTGGCCTTCCCAGTCCCACCTCCTGTCACTTCCCAAGCCCTGACCTGTCACTCATAGACCACTCAAGGTCAGAGAAGCAGAGATTGTAGAGGCCAATTTTTCCTCCTCTACCTCCATTTTATAGATGGGGAAACCAAGGCCTGTGTCCCAAAGTGAGTTCCTAGTAAAGCAAGAGTGAAGAAACCTAGCTCCCTGTATCTGAAAACTCCCTCAACTCCGGAGCAGCATCCTGGGCTAAGTGTGCCCTCAGGGAACCTCCCTCCCCAACCTTGATATTCTCAAGTGGTCCAAGGTGCTACCTGGCCTGAGCTGGCCTGAAGCAGACCCTAGGGGGCGCTGTTGGGTTGTGGCCCTTCAAGTTGTCCCACTTTCCGCAGAGCTGGGGAATGTCATCCAACACCTCTGCCCCGCTTCCCGACCACGACCACCCAAGAACCTGTCACTCCTTGTTCCAGTGGGGCCCTCAGATACTAGGAGGGTCTTCCTTCCCCCATAAGGAGACCAATCCCCCCTCCCTGCCCCCACCCCCACGTTAAGACAGTCAGCCGAAAAGGATGGCTGTGGTCCTTCACCCTCGGAACTTCTCCAGCAGCTCTGCCCCTGAGAACTCATCCACGGTGCCTTTGGGCACGTTCTCCTCCAGCCAGACCAAGTATCGGATCACAGCCACAGCGTCCCGCACCTGGAGCAGGGCAGGCAGAGAGGCGGGCCGAGGAATGGTCTCAGCCGGGGCTCAGGGATGAAGGAGATGGGGGGACTGCTCTGGGAGCTGAGCTTTAAAAACACGAGGGTCTTCCTCGCTATTCGATGATATTAAGGGATTCTTATTAATGTTTATATATATGATCAGAGTGTGGTCATGTTTTGAAAAGAGTTCTTGTCAGAGATACTGAAATGTTGATAGAAGAAACGATATGATAGATGGGATTTGCTTTAAAATCGTCCAGCAGCCGAGGACACGGGGGAGTGGAGATAATGAATGTAGGGTTGTAGAGGAAATGAGATTGGCCTTGAGTTCATGATTATTGAAGCTGGGTGATGGTGATGGAGATCATTATGCTACTTCCTCTACTTTTGTATATGCTTAAAATTTTCCACAAGAAAAGTTTTCAAAAATGAGGCAATGTATCCTAATTTTAACAGGAATATCCAAAGGGGCAAGCCATCCTCTCCCTGGGGTGAAGGAATTATTATAAGTAACACTTATTTAAGACTTGGAATGTGCCAGGCAGTGCTCAAAGCAATATATTAAAAATATATAATTACATAATTATACTTATACATATAGAACTATATAATCATTATATAAGTATCATATATTTATGTAATTATTATATATTTATATGTACATATTAGATATATAAATGCACATATGTACACTATATATATTTATATTATGTATTACAATGAATATATTTAAACATGCATTATTTATTATATATTATTTATACTATACAATGTAGATATATATCTTTAATCCTCACAACAACCCTCTGCTATGGGTTACAGTTATGATCCTCATTTTACAGAGGAGGTAACTGAGGCCCAGAGAGGTGAAGTGACTTACCTAAGGTCACCCAGCTAGGAGGTGGGTAGAGGAACTAGGATTTGAACTCAGATACCATAGCTCCGGGGCCCAGGCTCTAAACCACTGAACCACCCTGGGAACAACAGGGTGGAGCACAAGTGGGTGCCCAGGAGTTTGGCGTCCACGTCTCTGATTCACCGAGGGCCTTCTTCAGGCTCCTCCAGCAGGGTCTCCTTTCTAACCCATCAGACCAGGAGCTCCCCAGAGGCTCGTGTGTCTGCCTGCCCATGGACTTACATGGCTGGCCCTGAGGAGGGTCTGCTCCTTGCTGTTTTTCACCGCCTTGGTTACCATCACTGGGGAGTAGGTGTCTGCTATGAGTTTCTCCTGTGAGGGGCAGAGAGGAAGCGGTCTGGGAGCCCTCTCTAGGGCACGGTGGTGTTTGAAAAGGATTGGCAGGAAATTCCAGCTCAGATGAGACTTGCCGTCTCCTGGAGTGGCAATGCCCTTCCCGCGTGTGCTTTCTGACTACGCAGGGCTTTCCTAGTCTTCCCTTCCAGCCTAACCTTCCCTCTCTCCCTCCCTCCCTCCCTCCCTTCCTCCTCCCTCCCTGGTCCTGGATCCCAGCAGCACTCTGGGATGGATCCGAGCCTGGCCCCTGCCAGCCACGGGCTGTTCTGACACTGTGTTTCCTGCACATCTCATATCATGACAGCTACCACTTATTGAGCGCCTGCCACGCGTTAGGCACTGGGCTTTACATGCACTTTCTCCTTTAAATCTCCTCAGAGTGACTCTTTTGAGGTTGTGACTCTTAGTGCCATTTTACAGGTGAGGAAACGGAGGCCGGATTGACTAAGTCACTTGTCCAGGGTCACGGCACAGCCAGTTCTCAGTCTCAGGTTTGGTGACCTCAAAGCCTCTGCTCTACCAGCCTGTACTCCCCCAGCCTCCTTGACAATCTCTGAGCTCTCTGTGGACAGATGTTCTGTCTCTTCCCGGGAAACCCTAGAAAGGGGACTCAGTGCACCACTGCTGACTGGCCAACTGCCAGAATGGCCCAGGGGCTGTCCACCCCCCCCCCGTTAGGTTGAGACTTATCAGGGCTGTTGGGGGGTGGGGAGGACGGTGCATGGCAAACCCACCTTGGGTATCACTTCATAGAGCCCATACGAGGTGTAGCTGGTCCCGATCCAGATCTTCACGGCTCCTGAGGTGTAAGCCTGGACGCTGTCACGGACTTGGCCGTAATCTTCGAGTTGCACACACATGGAATCCGTGCAGCCAGAGTTCAGGTACTGCAGGGTCTTGGAGCTAAAGCGACTCTTGTTTGCAAATAACCTAGGTGGAGAGGGAACACCAGGAGGGTCCAGACAGAATCTAAGGACAGTGCAAAAGACCAGCGGCCCTTTGTTCCTGGAGGTCAGAGGGCGCCTGCGCCAGGCAGCTGAGCAGACCAGATTTGGAGTACGTGGGAACAGAGGTCAAGGGGGTCAGGAAAAACTGATTGGAGGCTTCCTCGAGGGTCCTGCTGGGGCAGGCACCCCGCTTCTGGGAAGACTGCATGTTGGGGCAGTGAGGAGTTAGAGGAAGTCCGTTACCGCAAGCCAAGGACAAGCCCTACCTGATGGAGGAGTCAGTGAGCAGCGTGTAGGAATAGAAGAAGGGGTTATAAGGGATGTCACTGCTGCGAAGGTTGAAGAGCCCTGGGGAAGAGAATTGATGGGGACTATTTGAGGCTGACCTGCCCGACGCAAGTACACATGACACCTTTGCTCTACTGTTGGCTTTGGCCGCACGCCGGCATCCTCTGCCCCTGAATGTTTCTCAGTCTTTCCGGAGTGGGGGAGGGCCTTTGAAGCACTAATGAGCGCTAGGGGCACTTTCTCCCAGAGAAAGGCAGATACCCAGCCAGTAGTCTGCACACGGTGTCGGTGGGCTCCCAGAATACCTGAAGCCCAGAGCTGGGGTCAGGTGAGAAGCGCTGAGCCACGATGGGATAGAACAGGGCTGCACGGGGTGCTAAAGCCGGGAAGCTGAGTGCCCTGGGCTCGTGGCCAGGAGGTTGGGAGGTGTTTGCTGGGCCTCCTCCCCTTCATGAGACAGAAGCCTTTGCTGCTGTGGTTTCCTGGTCCTCTGATGGCCCGGGGGCTGGCCCCAGATTGCATGGGGCTTCCTGGTTTCCTTAGTGAGCAGACGTGAGCTCCTGCCCTCACCTTAGTTCCCGCAGGCCATGACCACGGAGCTCTCAGAACCCATGGGTCAGTGGTCGTTGGGGGAGGAGTCCTGTGCTGCAGAGCCCAGGAGGCTTGGGGGTTGGGGGGAACCCAGGCACCCCCCTGCATCCACAAATCTCTACTCACAGGCCGTCTCATCAAGTGCGGACAGAAGCACGGCAGTTGGGGCCTCACGATGCTTCTTCATCTGGCTTCGGATGCCAGATACTTTCTCCTGCCAGCTGCTTCCTAGAAGCAAAAGAGCCAGAAGAAAGCAGAAGTGATCTACCTTCTCTTTGGCACTCCGTTCCTGAGAAGGGCTCCCTTAGGGCAATGGTTTTCCATTCCTTTAGAAGCAGTAGAACCCTTTCTTTAACCAAACTCTTACTTGTGTAATCATTAAGGACATGGGCTCTTGACCCAGACTGTCTGGGTTTAAATCCTACCTCTGTCATTACTTGCTGGCTGACCTTGCGAAAATTAGCCCCTCTGTGTCCTATCTTGCACATCTGTAAAATGGGGATGGATTATAATAATAGTGTCTACCTCAATAGAGTTGTTATGAGGTCCGAATTAACTAATATTTGTAATGTATGTAGAATTGTGTCTTGATGTATAGAAAATCTGGTATAACTTTCTGATGAACAAATAAGCATGCAAAACAGAGATCAGGAGAGCAGCCCTAGTTGAAGGGCAAAGGGATAGGGCTGGGCCATGTTTAATCCTCTTCCTCGCAGTAACCCCAGCACTTACTAAAGCCACTTGGGTCTGGGCTAAGCACTTTGTGTACATTGTTTTAATCCTTACTTGACCCATTTTACAGATAAGGAAATTGAGCCTTTGGAGAGGTAAAGTGACTTATCTATGGTTTTCATAGCTGGCAAGGGGAGGAACTGAGACTTGAACACAGGTCTGTTTGACTACATGGCTCACACTCTTAATCGGTATAGACATTGGACTATCTTGCTAACCTTGTTAGTCTCCAACCTTGTCCTTAAACTCTGTGTCACAGAGCTGTCCTTTCTGGGATGCTTGTATCCTGGTTCTAGGACTTTGGTTTTCATCCCCCCCCCCACAGGCTCCCTGTAATCACTCTAAAGAGTCTGCCCCTAGGCAGGGCTAGGAATTTGCTGGCAGAAGATCATAAGCATTAAGGGTCCTAGTTGGGCTGACAGATTAGCATAAACAACATAATTCAGTTTAAAAAATCTTTATGCAAACAGGTGAAACTGCTCATCAAGAACCAAAGCTTTGGGTGCGATACTTCTTCTAGGTTTATTTTATTGTGGTAAAATACACATACCATAAAGTGTTATCATTTTAACCATTTTAAAGTGCACAATTCAGTGCCTTTAAGAACATTCACAGGGCTTCTCTGGTGGCGCAGTGGTTAAGAATCCGCCCGCCAATGCAGGAGACACGGGTTCGAGCCCTGGTCTGGGAAGATCCCACATGCCGTGGAGCAACTAAGCCCGTGCGCCACAACTACTGAGCCTGTGCTCTAGAGCCCGCGAGTCACAACTACTGAGCCTGTGTGCCACAACTACTGAAGCCCGTGCGGCTAGAGCCCGTGCTCTGCAACAAGAGAAGCCACCGCAATGAGAAGCCTGTGCACCACAATGAAAAGTAGCCCCTGGGCTTCCCTTGGTGGCCCAGTGGTTGGGAGTCCGCCTGCCGATGCGGGGGACGTGGGTTCGTGACCCGGTTCGGGAAGATCCCACATGACGCGGAACGGCTGGGCCCATGAGCCATGGCCGCTGGGCCTGCGCGTCTGGAGCCTGTGCTCCGTGGCGGGAGGGGCCGCGGCAGTGAGAGGCCTGCGTACCGCAGAAAAAAAAAAAAAAGAGTAGCCCCTGCTCGCCGCATCCAGAGGAAAAGCTCGCGTGCAGCAACGAAGACACAACACAGCCAAAAATAAAATAAATTAAACAAAATAAATAAATTTTTTTAAAAAAAGAGCATTCACAAAATTGTGCAACTACCACCACTATCTAATTCCAGAAACATTTCCATCATCCCGAAAGGAAACCCTGTAGCAATTAGGCAGTCTCTCCCCATTTGCCTCTCTCCCCAGCCCCCCGCCCCCGGCCACCACTAATCCTCTTTCTGTCTCCATGGATTTGCCTACGCTGGATGTTTCACACAAATGGAATTCTACAATATGGGGCCTTCACTGACTTCTTTCACTTAGAATTATGTTTTCAAGGTTCATGGATGTGATACATTTTTGAGACAACAAACGAAAGCCAATTTAAATTGTCTGATACACACAGGTGTCTTTGAACTTTTCACGTTCTTCCCTTTGCTCTTTGCCCCCTTTAAAACCTGTGAGTGGCTGGAGAGAAAGTCTCTCTTGTCTCTGTGAGCTTAGAGACTCTGTTCTTGGGCTTCCAGGCCCAGTTCTGGCTCTGGATGGCTTTTCCTTGAAGACTAGCAGCCTGTGATGGCTTGGCTTCCTCTCACTTGTGGGAAGTGACAAAACCCATGTGAATTCTCTCCCAGTCCCTGGAAGGTTTTCCCCTTTATCCACTCCTCTTCCTGACATAACTGCACCCTTCTTTAACTGAATGGAATGAGTTTTATTTATGATGGAAATGTCTTGGATAGCAAGTTTCTTTAAAAACTGCGTCAAGATGCAGAAAGTTTCTGCAAGTTACATCAGAATGGATAAAGAAAATTGGACACAATTTTGACTTGTTTCATCAGACTCGCTATTTTGAAATTTCTCTCCTGTTTTTGGGATTCCTTTCCAAACAAGAAGTGTGCATAGACCTGTGTGTGGAAAGGGACCTCTCAGATTGCCCAATATTTCTAGGAATCCAAGTCTATGGGCTTGTTCAGAATTCCTAGGGAGGTAGAAGCTGGAGGTGGCCAAGACATTGATTCATACTCGGTAGCCTGGGTCCAGTCAGTTTAGTTACCACTTACAAGAATTACAGAGCACATTGTTCTTTTATGACATATTTAGATGGTGTCAACGGGGTCAAGATTATCGATGTTAGAATTTTGAGGGCCAGTTAATTTTCCTTTGCGGTCCGGCCAACACTTGAACCCTAATCTGTGCCACAGACTGAGCTTGACTTAGTTTTTGCTTCCTTTGTCCATGCCAGCCCATCTGACCCCAGCCATCTTACATCTAAATTCCTCATCACTGCAGGACCCGAAGTCAAGGTCTGAATGATTCAATACAAACCAGTCTTCACTACCAGACAAGCAGCCCATATCATGTTTTCTTCTCTCTTCAAAGGGGTAGGTTTTTTTCATCTTTTTCTGACTCCCTTGTTTCCCCCCTTCCTGTTCCCTCTTGCTTCAAATCCTGACATTCTTTATTCCAGCATTTTCTAAATATGCTTCGAGGAACTTCCGATTCAGACTCTCTGAGGGGATGGGGCCTAGAAACCTGTGTTTTAAGAAAGCATCCCAATCTATTCAGGTACACATGGAATCATTGCTTTGGGACCTCTTAGGATGAATTTTTCAGCCAAAGGAGCAGCAGCAGGGGCCTGTGTTGCTCCAAGGTGGGAAAGAGAACGGGCGTAGGAATCACCTGTGAATGCCTCCTGCAGGGCATAGATGGGCTCACTTGGCACCGGAGGCCTCTCTGACCCCCACAGCAGGTCCACAAGGTTGACGGTGATGGACACCAGCTCTCTGTCAGAGTCTTGGAGGGCCACGTTGTAACTCTCCCAGGAATCTGCAGAGGCAGGAAGGAGTCACTTGTCCCTTGCCTGTGTATGCCTCCGGGAAAATTGTGACGCAGGCAAAGCTCGTTCTTGTCCCCTCTGCCTCCTGTTCCGCTCAAGCAGCCTGGGCTGTGCAGTCTCACCTTCCTCCTTCAGCTTGCCCTGAGCCCGCCCCAGTACTGCCCACGGTCAATTAGCTAAGCTCGCCCTTTTAAGTGCCAAGTGTTGTGGGGCCCTCTTTTTGGTCCTGTCTGTTCGACTGAACTTCAATGCCACAGCCCAAAGGAATGGTGAGGTTCAGGCCACTGGAAAGGCTGGCAAAGAAGCCAGATCTGAAGTGGGAGCCTTTCAGTGCATATTCACGAGGACGGCACCCTTGGGGGCAGGCTGGCCAGCTGGCGGGGCACTGGGAGCTCAGGGAGCTGTGTTCCTGGATGGGAGGGGAGGGGACTGTGCTTCTTTTTGTAAAAAAATTGTTTGGCCACACCATGTGTGCCATGAGGGATCTCAGTTCCCTGACCAGGGATCAAACCCACGCCCCCTGCAGTGGGAGCGCAGACTCTCAACCACTGGACCACCAGGGAAGTCCCAGGGATCGTGCTTCTTTACTCAGAAACCCTCTCGACTCCTTCGACCCTTCCAAGCTGCCTTCCAGAAGAGGGCTACCAAGCGATTCTACTGCCCTGATGGTTAGAGTTCCAGGGCACAGAGGATGGTTCTAGGTTTAAGAACATCCCGGCCTACCCACTGGCTAGGTCTTAACGATTCCCTGAATCTTCTAGGTTGGGTCTCTGCACTCCTGACTTAAAAAAAAAACCCTATGTTTATTCTTTTAAATGTATTTTCATTACACAATCCAGGAATACACCCTTGTTGCAAAATATTTTGCAACTACAAGTTCAAACACTCTATCTTTAGAGTCACCCTGCACCTCCTTTTACCAAGATGTGCTTCTTTACATCCTGAGGGCCTGAATCTCCCTCGTTGGTGTGGACAAACACGGGGACTGAGGGAAGAACATACTGATGGAGAAGAGGAAGGGGTCGAAGCCCACACGCCCTCCAATAGGAACCTCGGTGAGGAGCCAGGTGACAACAGGAGTAGTGCCAACTGTGAGAAAGACAGGAAGGGACACCGAGGTTACCCCAGGCCCTCCAGCCGGGCTTCTGTCTGCGACAGTCCTTCCACATCTGTCCTCCTTGATATCCGCCTCAAAGATTAGGGATGGCTCCAAATTTCTTGAGCTTCCCACAGGGGTCCAGCATGGCCTTCCATGCACCCCCCTCACCTGTACTTTCCCAAACCCAGTCTGGGTTCCAGGGCTTGGGGAACAAACCCGTGCCGTCCTCTTACCTTCCTTATGGAGCTCCCAGTTGCAGTCCATCTGCCGCTCAGCCTGGGTCCAGTAGCGGCTGTCGGTCCAGAGAGCGGCTTTCCCCATGGTCACCACGGCGACTCCTGGGGCAGAACAGAGAAACTTGGAGGGGAGGGTGAAGGTGTAGAGCGTGGCTTTGGTTAGCACTTTAGCAATGCGGTGCTGGCTCTGACATTGTCACAAGGGGTCTCTGGAAAGAGTTGCTCTCCTCGCTTGGAAGGGAGTGAGGCAGGAGATGTTAAAGAGAGTGTTGGGGGGAAGGTAGCTGGAAGTGTGTCCTGAGTTGGGCACCTCTGCTTTGCCTTGAGGCCCTTCCCTAAGGGGGCATTTAGCAGGACAAGTGGGGTCTGCTTTTGGCCATCCCCAAAAGTCGATGCTACATGTAGGTGCTCTCAGCAAAGATGGTGTGGCAGTCAGTATGAAGATGCAGTGGCTGATGGGAACACTAAGCCAGGGGCTTAGCTGAGGACAGGCAGAGAGGCCAAACCCAGCGACTTCTGCAAAGAGAAGAAGGGCCCGTGATGGGCAAGCCAGGCAGCTTGAAGCCCAGGGGAGGGATGTTTAAGGATCAGCAAGGGAAGCTTAGGTTTCATTCAAGGGGCCAGGATCAAGGTGGGAGGCCGATTCCAAAACTGGGACCCCATAAATGGCCTCTATGTTTGTGTCTCATTTGGCCACGTGAGGTGATGTTATCCGTAAAAGGACCAGCAAAGTAAAACTTTGTCCCCAAACGAGCCATTGTGTGAAGGGAATCAGTGGGCTCCTAGTGGCTAGATATAGAGGTAGCAACTGTCCCAGAAATGGAGCCCAGGGAGCGCCGTCTGGGCCTGGCTGTGGCCGAGGCAGCGAGCACAGGAAAGAAGTCAGGAGGGCCACCTGCCTCACGCAGAAGCGTGGCTGCTGGGCTATGAGATGTGTGCCCTGGTGACCCCTTTCGGAGTGGTGAAGGGGGAGGCAGAGAGAGGAGCAGGGGCCTCTGGACACTCGCTCCTGGGCTCCTGGCTGCTGAGAACTAGCCACACCAGGGCCTCTCTGACCACTCTGGGTCTCCCACCAGAAACAATGAGGGCCGGGTAATGGCTGTCACCTGCAGACCCTGTAAAGCCTGTAATCCACGCACGCCTCTTGTCATAGTCGCCGATGTACTCGCTCTAGGAAATCAACAACGCCGTCATTAGCCTTCTTCATGGAGTCACACCCCACATGGAAGGGCCCCAACCACATCCCGGTTCTTTCTGTCTAGTCAGTTTCAACCAGTCCTACAAGCCCAATGGGTACATCATAAATAACTTGTGCAGAGAGCTTTACACATTATTGGGTTTGGGTTCTCATAATCCTTGGAGACAGATCTCATTATTCCCATTTCGCAGTAGAGGAAACTGAGGCTCAGAGAAGTTCAGACACTTACCTACCCAAGCTTCTTAGCCCTTTTCGGCAGGTGGGGAAATGAATTCAAGTAATCGTATTGACACTGAAAATGCCTTCTCTTCCAACTGGGCTGTTGCTGGGAAGGTGGATGCGGTGGAGGTGGAGCCAGGGTGGGAAAGGGTGGGATGGGTGGGCAGGGGTGCTGCTTTGGGAAAAGCAGTTCTGGCTCAGACCATCTTCTTTCCTGTCTGTTCCCCTCTCCCAGCCTACACCCCAAACTTGTGGAATCTTGGATGCTGGATCGTTTCAGCGCTCCATCCATCAGCTGACAGGAAGGGCTGAGCCAGAAGGGAGCTCAGGGCTCTTCTAATTCAGTTCCCATCCCACATTCTAACCTCCTAGGGCAGGGGTATCCTAAACATTCATTCTGGATCCACCATCTAGGAATAGATCAAAATCGCTCTGAAGCTGTTTATAGTTTCATTGCCTGAGGTCAAGGAGATTTGGCAATGTCTTCTCTCCTCTGTAAAGGAATACATTCTTTCAGTTGCCCTAAAACGCCCGTGTCCAAGCTCCCCACTTCCTTCCCTTTGCCTGTCAAATCCTTTTTCTGTCTTCCATCTTCCGATTCTTAACAGCATCCTGTTTGTGGCCTGTTCTCTTAGGCCAGACCCAGCCCGGGGCAGGGAGGGGGGGGTTGGTGGGAGGAGCCATCCCTCACCATGTGAGCATCCGTGTCCGGGACGATGTAGGCAGAGACATCCTGGGTGTGCATCTGCTGGCGGAGGGCTGTGAGCTGCGCTGTGGTATTGACCACAGTAACTGGAAGGTACTGACAGGTGACAGGAAGACACCAAGACACACACACAGACACCCATTGCTTAGAGAAAATGTCGCCGGGGCCCCCATCCTCTCCTTAGGCAGGGATTGATTGGGGTTGGGTAGGCTGGGCCAGCCTGGAGAGGGATGGTGCAGAAGCCGATGTTATGGATTAGTCTAGATTACGGTGCCTGGGCTGAGTGGAGATGGAGGTGTTTAAGAGCTTGGAGAGAGACTTTTTGTGACAGTAATGGGACCTGAGTCTGGGATGGGGTAGGGGGTGGGTAAGAACTGCAGGGTTCTGAGCCCTGCCACTGGGCCAGGCCAGGGGATGGCCCCTCTTTGGATACCTTGGGGTAGAGTTGCCAGTTTAGCAAATCAAAATACAGCATGCTCACCCAGTCACATTTGAATTTCAGGTAAACAATGAATAATGCTTTAGTGTAAGTGCGTCCCAAGTACTATTTGGGGCATACTTATATTAAACACATTATTCATTATCTGAAATTCAGATGTAACTGGGCGTCCTGTGTTTCACCTGGCAGTCCTACCTTGGGGACTTTTTTCAAGTTTCCACTGACTGGACCCAAATGGCAGAGGAGAGTGAATGAGTATCCCCAGCAGTTTGGGACATTGTCCAGAAAGATCGTCTCCAAGCCAGACATTTTGTTAAAGGTTATTTTATCTTAAAAATAAAAAGTGTGGGCTCTTTGTTTTGTTTTGCCTTCTACTCCAGGATACATCCATGTTTATTTTAACATAAAAATAATGTGGTTTGCCCACCTACCTGCCTGCCCCAGTGGTCTCATAAAGTGGACGAGGCAAGCGGATGTATCCCATTTGTCCCGAGACTTTAGTGACCTGCTGGCAGGCCCATGAGCCCTCACCTTCCCATGAGCCCTCACCTTCCCATGAGCCTTCACCTTCCCATGAGCCCTCACCTTCCCATGAGCCTTCACCTTCCCATGAGCCCTCACCTTCTGGCCTGCTCCTGTCTGGAGAAGCTCTTTCACACTCTCATCTAGTTGTGGAAAGAACCCCTCTGGTCTCCATAGGGAGCTGATGACCTTCCAGCTCCAATATGCTGGGCCTTCTCACAGTCTTCACACCCGAGGCCTCCCCCTCTTGACCTTGCGCTGGCTCTTCTAGCCCTCTGTCTTCCGCCCTCCTCCCGGTTCCTCTAGAATTGTTGTTTTCTTTCCTCCCATCCTCTTCCTGGCCTCTGCCTAGCTATCCTCAGCGAAAGGCTGGCTAGGGGCCTCCTCCCTCCTTGTTGCCCCTCCTCCCTCCGGCTCGCAGGGGCTGCCTGGGCTCAGGCCTGGAGGGAAGGAGATGACCTGCCGTGGGAATGGCTGGGAGGGAGGGATGGGGGCGGATGTCAGACACCTGAGAATGCGCCGCCCGCCCTGAGGGAGGTTAATCAGAAACAGTGGCCCCAGAGTCCGGAAATCAGGAGGAAGGCTGGTAGAGGGTGAGGCTAGCAGCTGGGCCCATGGGGGATGGGGAGGAAGGTGGGAGCTGTGGGTCCGGGCGGGGCGGGGGCGGGGCGGAGGCAGGGCCTCACCGGAGGGCTGCTTGAACAGTTTCTCACATCCTCTCTCAGGTCCAGTGACTTTGGGCGGCCCCAGGCACAAGCTAGAAACCGGAGAAAAGTCCAGGGTTACTTGGAGACTGGATAGGTCCTAGAGAGCACGGGAACATGTTCCCCCAACCCCCCTCCTGGTCCTCGCAGGGCCTCCATCCTTTGAAGCAGGAGATGCTGTCCAACTCTACTTGAGGATAAAAATAATTACATTTCATAGGAAATCAGGCTGAATTGGTTGGCACCCTGGGTCACAATCAAAGAAACCTGTTTCATCGACAAGTGATTGCCACTTTTGGATGGGTTTTAGTGCTCATTAAATCATTTTTTTCCTTCCAATCTAATTGGGTCTTTTCAGGATCTACCGAACTGGAAAAGTTGTGTGTAAATTAAATTTTTGTAATCAGATTTTCTCTTAAATGCTCTAGAGGATCTCGCTAAATAATAACCCCACCTTCGTTTTACCCTTCTATAAATCTAATTTTATATATATTGGGTTTACTTAAATTCAAGGCCCACTTCTACCATTTCTTACAGTCCAAGTATCTGCCTCTCATTCCAGGCTACAGAAGCCAGCAATCCCAGGCTGACATCGTCCCCTGGTGGGGAAAGGTGGGTTAGCATCTAAAGAGCTCCTACTATGTGCTAGACACCGAACCCAGCAATTTACCTATAGTATCTCTTTTGATACTTGCAACAACCCTGGGAGATGGGGATTATTGTCTGCTTTCTACAGAAGAGGAAGCTGAGGCCCAGGTACGTTTAGTTACTCGCCCAAGTTTTACCACAGTGAGTCCGTGGCAGAGCAGGAATTTGAACCCAGGCCATCTGAGTACAAAAAAGCCAACCATGGAAGGGTGGTGCCCCAAAAGGGACAGAATGTATAGAGACAGTTTCCAGTTGGGGCTCTGCCCCAAATTTGGTGTATCCCAAGAAGAGTCGCCCAGTATTCATTGAGCAAACATTTCCTAAGCCCCTGCTCTGCGCCACGCACTGGGCTAAGTCCTGCAGGCTCTGGGTCTTCACACCCTGAAAGTCCAGGGGTCTCTGATAGGCCTTCCTTCCAGCACCCCACCTTTTGGGGGGGAATCTCCCCAGAGGTAATGGGGGTCTGAGTTTGGGGAGACACTCTACTTTTCCTTTCTGAGTGGGTTGAGCTACAGATGGAAGGAGTACCGCTGGGTTCTAACACCGTGAATGCCCTGCCTCACTGTCTCTCCCGGTCACATAAACTCAAGGGAGAGATGAGACCCACCCTGTTGATTTAAGAAAATGAACGCTCATTTCTGTAGGAACAGATATCTGGCAAAATGGTGGCGCTAAAACAACAACATAAGAAGCAAGACACAGCCAACCCATGTCCCTCTGGACACCCCAATTGCTGTTTTCTGAGGTCAGGGCTGTGGCTCCCAAGGGCAGGCTCTGCAGCCGAACCACTCTGTGGTCCCTGGCATGGGGCCTGTCACTGGGAAGGTGTCAGGCACTGGGTACTGAATGAATGAGTAGGGTCCTGCTGCCACAGAGCAAAGGGAAGGAGGCCTCCCTAGGGCCAGGGTGGAGTGGATGTGGAAGATGCTGAGCTGGGCACTTAGCTGTGACTAAAGAGTACAAACAGGACACCATAGGGTGACAAAGACCAAACTTTAGCTAGACTCCACCAAGCCCTCTTCTCCATTAGGCCTTGACTTCCAAGTCCATCCTGTCCTTACTGGGCCTGCATCGCCCAGTCTTAACAAGAATCCTGCTAAGTCAGTTTAGAGAGAATTCCCCACCCTTAGTATCTCATCAACCTTGATATCTGATCAAATTCCTCATCTCCCATCCTTGATATTTGATCACCCTGCCTTCAGCAAGATCCTATTAAGTCAGTTTAGCAAGAATCTCCTCACCCTTGATGTCTCCTCTTGGCAATTTTCCATCCACTGACCCCCTCACTCTGCTCATGGACAAGAAGTCCTCAGCCATCTTTGCTGTATTCGGAGTTGAGCCTGATCGTTCTCCCCTACTGCAGCGCCCCTATTGCAATAGTCTTGAATAAAATCTTCCTTCCTCTTTTAACAAGAGCCAGAATCATTTTTTTCTTTAACAGGTGGGAATGGAAACAGGCCAAATCAGACTTGAGGTGAGCCTTGAGGGTCCCCAGGACTGGCCCTGGGGTTCCTCTTCCTTAAGACAGAGAGAGGGACCAAGAAAAAAAGAGACAACCTAGGCCCAGACTTCACTCCAACCCTTTCTGAGCCCACAGGGGAGAGGCCAGAACTGCTCTCCAGCTGGACCTGCCCTCCCAGCGTGGGAGGGAGAGACGGGGGATGCACATACCACAGAGGAGGACAAGCCAGGGGCAGCATCCCCAGGGAGCCAGGGCCATGGGGTCTTCAGATGCCGGTGCTGGGTGGATGGAGGGTCAAGGGAGAGTGGGCAGGGCTGTTTCCTTGGCCTCTTCCTCCAGGCCTTTCCGGAGCAGGAGCAGCCGGGGGGGGGGGGCTGGCAATGGGGAGGAGGTGTCCAGCTGGTGGATGGAGAGTCTTCTGGTCTTTGGTTTCTGAGGGTTCCAGGAGTCAGGCTGGGTGGAGAAGGCTCGACTGCCCCAGGCAACATCTGCTGGCTCCCTGTCACCCAGAATAGGGTGTGAGCCTGCCCCGGGCAGAGTCCAAAGATCTCTGAGACAGAGGAGGAGCAGCTGGTCTCAATCAGCCTGCTTCTCCCAGCCCCCTCTCCAGCAGCCAGCCTCGGCCATTCCCGAATTCTGTCCCCCTCCCTCCAGCAAGCTGTTTCCTATTAGCTGCCTCACCCCAGGCTCTGGCTACAGCCTCACTTTTGCTTTGAGATGGATGTTTATCCTTCCGCCTCTTCTGAGCTGGCCTGACTCAGAAAAAGCCAGTGTCCTCTCTGCCCAGTGCCTGTGAAGCCCCACTGCACCCCTCGGAGAAGTTAATTACAGCCGGAGACTGACTTTCCTGAACTGAGGGCTGGGTCCCCTCAGGAGAGTCCCTTCTGTAAAAGTGGCGGCAGTCACTGGCAGAGGGCAAGACTGCCCTTCTCTTGGGATGGTGGGGATGGTGGAGTCCATGCAGCTGTTAGTGCCATACACACCTGAGGGAATGAAAGCCCAAAGGCCCATCTGGAGGGATCGGGGGATGACATTGAAGAGGGAAGAAGACCCAGAAAGGAGGTTTGGGGGCTCCCAGAAGACAAATTTGGTTAACTGGACATGCCCTTTCTACCATAGCTTCTAGAAGAGGCCTTGGTTCCCCTGTGGTGTGGGTCACTCCCAAAGGGCATGACTCCCTCTGGGGGAAGTGGGCAAACTGAGGCCGGCCCTGTGTCCACCCACTACATCAGAGGGCAGCTCACTGCACCAGCGCCAAAGCAGCCCCCAGTCAGAGCCATCTACACCCCTAGACCAGAAAGGAGTACTTCCCAGAGACAAACAGACCCAATGGACAGGCGCTCCACCTAGCCTGGAGGGCCCCAGAGGCAAACCACCCATTCCTTTTGATCTTATTTTTAACATATTTACACTCGGGTTACATCCATAGCAAGTTTAAGGCAGCTTTCAAGTAATCCATCCAAGGATCATAAAATAGATCATTTTGAATAGGGAAGGGGGGCCTTCGTGGGACTCCCTGAAGGAAGGGTGTCTAAATGAGCGAGGAGGTTCAGGGAGCTCCACCTCCAGGAATAAAAGTAGAGGCAGAGCCCAGAGCCTCAGAGGACAGCCCAGGACTGGGGATGAAGTTATGCCCAGAGACCAAAGGACTGGGGAAATGTTCCCTCAAAGGCCTTTCCCTCCCCTGTGCACTGTATTAGCCATCCGCAACCGCAAGCAGGTAGACTTGATGGGGTCACGCAGGGGAGGGACCCGGAAGACAGCCTTCTAGGACAAACAGCCCTGCCTTGACCAGTGACCTGGGAGCCAGACTGCCAGGGCTTCAATCCCAGCTCCGTCACCCACTAAACTCACAGTCTTGGGCACATTGAAACAGGAGGGAAGGGGGCAGGACACAACCTTTAAAAGAATGACATAGCCATAGGACATGACAAAAACTGGTTAGAGCCAGCTAGGTTCAAGATGGACCTTGAGCCTCATTATAAGCTCATTGTTATACATTAGCATAAGCGAAGTGACACACCCACAGGTGCCATGACAGTTCCGAGGCTGACCATCAAAGATCAAAAAGTGGGCGATAGCCCAGTTCCTGGAAATCTCTGCCCCTTCCCCAAAATACTTGGAATAATCCTCTCGCTCATTAGTCTATGAAGTTACCCAGCCGGTAAAAACTAACCACGCCATATTTCAAGGCCTCTCGCCTTCTGAGAGGGCCCACACTCTTTCTGGGGAGTGTGTTTCTCTCTAAATAAATCCACTTCTTACCTATCATTTTGTCTCTCACTGAATTCTTTCTGCGATGAGACATCAAGAACCTGAGCTTCATTAAGTCCTGAGACCAGGTGTGTGAGCTCAGTTAAAAGACCATGGGTTCAAGTCCCGATCTGAGTTGCACAGTTTCAAAATGATGTCACTTCTCTGAGCCCACAATTTCCTCACCTGTGAAATGGGTAATAATTGTAGTAACTTCTTAGGAATGTGATGAGGGTTAAATGCATTCATGTTTGTGAAGCTCTCAGAACGTGCTTGCCACAAGGAGTAAAGGCTGCGTGAGTTTGTTAAATCAAATGCATAACTAGAACTCAAGCCATTCTCATCTGTACCTGGTTCTTTCTGCCCCGGCATCCAACACTGCTGAAATGACAGTTAATGTTTTAGCAAAGATCAGCTGGGCTGAAGTGTGCCAACCTTGGAAAAAATAACCAGAGCAGGCATCCCTCCCCTATCTGCTGGACTCTGCCCTGGGATGGTCTCGGAGGCTGCACACAGGACTCAGCCCTCTGGTTCTGTCCCCAGGGTCCCTGTCTTGGCCCTGGTGGCGATGATGACCTCACCTCCCTTCACCCTCAGCTCCTCTCTTATCTCAAAACCAATGTCTTTACTCATCACTCTGGGGGACTTGAACCCAGGTTGGTAACAGGCCTGATGTGGAAAGGAGTGATTCAGTGCGGGAAGGGTGGATGGCCAAGAGTCCTTGTGTCAACGTTGTTTCGATGAACTGTCGCTCACTGGAGTCTGGCCGTGGTGGTGCAGGCAGCCCATGTCTCCAAGGCCAGCCAAAAGGCCAAATTCTGAAACTGGAGAATTTGTTCTTCAGGGCCACTGCTGTTCCTGCCTCTTTTTTGGCACCCTGATCCCATCTTAGGCTTGCCATCCTGCCTTCTAACCTAGGTCTGCCCACTCTGGGTACCCAGGACTGCCCGACTTCATCAGAATGCACCTACCTAACTTGCATTTTCTCCCACTTGGTGAAAACGGATGTCCTGAGTCACCGTGCCGATCACAATCACAGCCCATCTCGTGTGTATGAGAGAAAATGTATGTAAAGCGACCAGCATGCCAGGAGCTCTAGCACCAGGGCCACAGGCAGCCCTGCTGTGGGACCCTCTGGAAGAGTAGAAGCCAAGGATGGCCTGAGAGCGAAGTGGGAGCCAGCAGGCCAGAGCCGCAGAGGGCATCCTGACAGCCTCGGGGAGTAGCATTGGGGCGAACATTGGCAGGAGAGGCACAGAAGTGGCACTGCAGGCAGCGGTCATGGGGTGGGTTGGGGGCAGATTGGTGGCGTTGACATAAACAGAAGCCTGAGAGAGCACGGGCAGGTGGCACCGTGGCCTGGAGCAGTGTGTGACAGCAGGAAATTTGGATACCCAAGCGTGCTCCGAGCGTTGTGAAATACCCCACTGGGGATGTCCCAAGATACTAAGGATGAAACCTCAAAAGGGAGCCTGTGGTCCTGCTGTTCTGCAGGTGGGAGGGGACTTCGGATCTAGCTGTTGATGTGACCTCAAAGGCTGAGAGACCAGCTCCCCCTTGCCATGTGGGCAGAGCACATGTCTGCTGCTTCCAAAGCCCCTTTCTACCCTTCCATCAGGTTAGTCAACCACCCTGGGAGACAGGCAGTCCTCACCTGCAGAAGAGGAGGCAGGCTGGAGAAGAATAGTGGCGTGGCCCAGGTCCAAGCTGATCAGTGGCAGAACTGGGACTCAAACCTGGTTTTGGGGGCTTCAAAGCCCCTGCTCCCTCCATTGGGCCTCACTGTCGCCCCACCTGAAGTTCCTCCACGGCTCCCATTGTCCTCAGGATAGAATTCAATCTCTATAGCTCAGCGGTCAAGGCCTTCCTCCCTGATATTTCCCATCACCCATCTCTTCCTGTCCACATTCTCTCCAACCATCAGAGTCTAGTTCAAAAGTGACCTTGTCCACCAAGCCCTGACCCCCATTTCAAATTCGTCCCTCCACTTTGGAGGCTTCCATAGCATTTTGTTTGAGCTTCTATATTAAAAGCTTGCCTTGACCCTTTGCTTTTCTGACTCTCCCCTCCTAGGTCACCCATCCCTGAGAGCAGGAGTTTGCTATTATAAATGGCTGTATGCACCACAAAATCCAAGACAGAGCCCAGCAAAGAGTGGGCTCAATACAAGCTTGGTGAATTGACATTAAACCCCAACAATGTGGGGACTAGCCCCCCATCCCTAATCCGGAAGGAATGCCCTTGATGGGGGGGGCAATTATCTAGTCCCCAGACGGCTGCTGTGGTGCTTTTGGGTGCTCCTTCTATCACATCTGCCCCACTTTGACAAAAAGCCAGCCCTGCCTCATTTGTGTGTGTGTGTGTGCGCATGCATGCATGTGTAGGGTTGGCCACAGGGCTGGAGGTAAGAGTTTGTTTCATAGAAGCTGGTCTTTAGGGCTTCCCTGGTGGTGCAGTGGTTGAGAATCCACCTGCCAGTGCAGGGAACACGGGTTCAATCCTTGGTCCAGGAAGATCCCACATGCCACAGAACAACTAAGCCCGTGCGCCATAACTACTGAGTCTGTGTTCTAAAGCCTGCGAGCCACACCTACTGAGTGTTTATTCCTGGGTATTTTATTCTTTTTGTTGCAATGGTAAATGGGAGCGTTTCCTTAATTTCTCTTTCAGATTTTTCATCATTAGTGTATAGGAATGCAAGAGATTTCTGTGCATTAATTTTGTATCCTGCTACTTTACCAAGTTCATTGATTAGCTCTAGCAGTTTTCTGGTAGCATCCTTAGGATTCTCTATGTATAGTATCATGTCACTTGCAAACAGTGACAGTCTTACTTCTTTTCAGATTTGGATTCCTTTTATTTCTTTTTCTTCTCTGATTGCTGTGGCTAAAACTTCCAAAACTACGTTGAATAATAGTGGTGAGAGCAGCAACCTTGTCTTGTTCCTGACCTTAGTGGAAACGGTTTCAGTTTTTCACCATTGAAAACGATGTTGGGACTTCCCTCATGGCCCAGTGTTTAAGAATCCACCTGCCAATGCAGGGGACATGGGTTCGAGCCCTGGTCCGGGAAGAACCCACATGCTGTGGAGTAACTAAGCTCATGCGTCACAACTACTGAGCCTTTGCTCTAGAGCCTGCGAGCCACAACTACTGAAGCCCATGCACCTAGAGCCCGCGCTCCGCAACAAGAGAAGCCACCACAATAAGAAGCCCGTGCACCACAATGAAGAGTAGCCCCCGCTCAACACAACTAGAGAAAGCCTGTGCGCAGCAATGAAGACCCAATGCAGCCATAAATAAATAAATAAATAAAATGATGTTGGCTGTGGGTTTGTCATATATGGCCTTTATTATGTTGAGGTAAGTTCACTCTGTGCCTACTTTCTGGAGGGTTTTTATCATAAATGGGTGTTGAATTCTGTCAAAAGCATTTTCTGCATCTATTGAGATATCATATGGTTTTCCTCCTTCCAATTGTTAATATGGTGTATCACATTGATTGTTTTGTGTATACTGAAGAATCCTTGCATTCCTGGGATAAACCCCACTTGATCATGGTGTATGATCCTTTTAATGTGCTGTTGGATTCTGTTTGCTAGTATTTTGTTGAGGATTTTGGTGTCTATGTTCATCAGTGATATTGGCCTGTAGTTTTCTTTTTTTGTGACATCTTTGTCTGGTTTTGGTGTCAGGGTGATGGTGGCCTCGTAGAATGAGTTTGGGAGGGTTCCTCCCTCTGCTATGTTTTGGAAGAGTTTGAGAAGGATAGGTCTTAGCTCTTCTCTAAATGTTTGATAGAATTCGCCTGTGAATCCGTCTAGTCCTGGGCTTTTGTTTGTTGGAAGATTTTTAGTCACAGTTTCAATTTCAGTGCTTGTGATTGGTCTGTTTATATTTTCTATTTCTTCCTGGTTCAGTCTCGGAAGGTTGTGCTTTCCTAAGAATTTGTCCATTTCTTCCAGGTTGTCCATTTTATCGGCATAGAGTTGCTTGTAGTAATCTGTCATGATCCTTTGTATTTCTGCAGTGTCAGTTGTTATTTCTCCTTTTTCAATTCTATTCTATTGATTTGAGTCTTCTCCCTTTTTTTCTTGATGAGTCTGGCTAGTGGTTTATCAATTTTGTTTATCTTCTCAAAGAACTAGCTTTTAGTTTTACTGATCTTTGCTATCATTTCCTTCATTTCTTTTTATTTATTTCTGATCTGATCTTTATGATTTCTTTCCTTCTGCTAACTTTGGGGTTTTTCATTCGTCTTTCTCTAATTGCTTTAGGTGTAAAGTTAGGTTGTTTATTTGAGATGTTTCTTGTTTCTTGAAGTAGGATTGTATTGCTATAAACTTCCCTCTTAGTACTGCTTTTGCTGCATCCCATAGGTTTTGGATCGTTGTGTTTTCATTGTCATTTGTCTCTAGGTATTTTTTGATTTCCTCTTTGATTTCTTCAGTGATCTCTTGGTTATTTAGTAGCGTGTTGTTTAGCCTCCATGTGTTTGTATTTTTTACAGACTTTTTCCTGTAATTGATATCTAGTCTCATAGCATTGCGGTTGGAAAAGGTACTTGATACAATTTCAATGTTCTTAAATTTACCAAGGCTTGATTTGTGACCAGAGTGACTTCTTTTAAGCATAGCAATAGATAACCAGAACAGCCTTCTAATGACAAAATTTAAAGGACCATTTTAAGGGTAATGACCTCTTTGTGGTAGTTGATCTAGTAGAACCATTCCCTCCTCTTGAAACTTTCCCTTTCTTTGACATCCTTGACAATTTTTCCTAGTTTTCCATGGTTGCTTTTTAGTCCTCTACCTACACTCCTTTATATTCTTTGCCTTAAATTTTGATGCTCTGGCCTCAGCCTTCTTCTTTTTCTCTTGCAGCTCACTCTCCCTGGAATATCTCAGCCATCTACCAAGTTGATGCTAGTCCAGACTTCTTTCCTGAGCTTGAGGTTCATAAAACAAATTGCTCACTGACAATCTCCACTTGGATCTCTCACACTCACCATTTCCAAAATGGACCTCTGCATTTCTCCTGTACCCCAACATGTTCCTCATCCAATGATCTCCAAAGTTCCCAACTCCATGATTGGCATCCCTAGCCACCCAGTTGTCCCAGCCACAATGCTGACAGTCATTTCAGACCATTCCCTCCTCACTGCCCTCACATTCAATCGGTCACCATATTTTGTCAAACCCACCTCCTAAATACATCTAAAGATCTTTGTGGTTGTCTTCTGCAACATCTCCACTCTCCCCTAATCAAAACCGGTGCTCATACAGTCTTCTGTATTCAGACCTGACATACCCAAGCTACAGCTGCTGTGGTCCATGAGCTTGGAGCTGTTTCCTTCAGTGATGAAGGTGAACTGCTAGAGCAGCTCCAAAGTCTGTGTTCTCAACCACTGGCCGTGGTGTGGAGGCTAGTTTGGAGGGAAGAGAGTAGAGGCAGACAAACCAGTTAGGGTCTATGGCAATTTTCACGTCTCTGCCACTCCCTGGCTCTGTGACCTTAGGCAAGACATTCACTTCTCTGAGTCTCAAGTTTCTTCATCTATAAAATGGAGACAATAATAATTTTACCTACTTACAAGGTCGTTGCCAGGATTCATTAAGATAATGCACGTGCAACATTTAGCACAGTGCCCTGCACACAGCAAATGCTCATGCTCAATAAATGATTGTGGAGTGTTCAAGAAGGAGGAGCAGATGGGAACTTGGCTGGCTCTAGCTGCTTGCCTTCTTTGCTGAAGACAACAGCTCCAAACTCATGGACCACACCAGCTGTGCCTTGGGATCATCTTCGGGTCTGCATAGGAAAGACTATGTGTGCATTTGTGTTGATTAGGGTTGAGTGCAAATGTTGCAGAATACATCTGCGTTGTGTTCCTGAAGTCAGGGTGGCAGCTAGGGGCTGGAGAAACTGACTTAACCTGCCCAACTGTAGCCAGCATGTCTGGAGCCAGACAGCAGAGGGCAGCAGAGGTTGATTCTATTGCAGTTCCCCGAATTGGAGTGGGGGTGGGGAAGAGAAACCTAAAGGAAGGACTTGTGGTCCTAATTCCAGATTCCGGTGGACTGGGGAAGCTGTTCAGAGAAGAGACATGCTCTTGGGATCACTCTCCCTTAGGGTCTGGGGTGAAGATGATTAAGGAAGTAAGACAGCTTGCGAGGGGCCAAAAGGGCTAGAATTTAAGGGTGGGATCTGAGTGAGTGAGTTGGGATGTTTACAAAGTATATTAAAGAAATGTATATATCCTAGTCGTGTCTCTATTTGGGCCTTCTAACTTTTCTTGGAGTCCCAGTGGTCCTTCTAAGGGCAGAATTATCAACTGGGGACCCTAGAGGGTGGAGATACCCTTATGTGTGTTCAATGATGAATTCGTAGTACAGGTAGGGACCCCATTCCTAAAGTATAGATGAAAAGAAGCCTCAGGCTCACAAGAGGGAAAACCAAAGCCCAGAGAGGGGAAATGACTTGCCTACGGTCATATAGCTAAGATTCAATGTCAGAGTCAACACTCACTGAGACTCTAGAGGTACTGCTGAACACACTACACACGTTACCTCACTTCACCCTCACGGTAACCTTATGAGGCAGAATCAGATGTTTTATTATCACATTTTACAGATCAAGAAACTGAAGCTCAGAAAGGCTAAGCCATTTGCCCAAGGTACAGCCAGGATGTAAACCCAGGCCGCCTGATTCTAGGGCCTGTGCTATTAACCACCTCATTCTACTACTTGCCTAGACCAAAGGTTAGGTCTCCAGACTCCTAAGTCAGGGCTTTTACCATTATTCGACATTGTCTTGGATGGAAATCCAATTTTAGTAAGTCAGATCCTGGTCTTAAGTATAATAACAAGGCAGTTTGCTTCTTTAAGTGGATTTTCAGTTAGTTCTTTTGTAAGGTAAATACCCCATTAAAAAAAATCTCTCATCTATAATTTACCTGCTCTGTGGTGTTCCTATGTTGTGCGAACTGTCTGGGGAATGTGCTATTTGGTACGCTTCCTACGGAGCATTAATGCCAATATGTGTTCTGCTTTAAATGTCTTCTTTCTCAGCCTGCTCTGGCTCTCTCCTGGGATACCTTCCTACATCAGACTGTCAGTGTAGGTCCAGGGACAGTGAAAGCTAGTTAAAGCAATGGAGTTTTTTGGATGATCATCTATTTTGTTTTCCTTGTAGTATTGCTCATTGTTGGCCAAGCAAACATTCTTATGCTTATTCAGTATTTGTGTGGAGGCATGCATGAATGCATTCATTCAATACTTGCTGAGCACCTACTATGTGCCAAACACTATGCTAGATCCTGGGGTTACAGTGATGAGTAAGGTGAGCATGGTCCCCACCCTTATGGAATTTTGAGTCTAGATGGGCAGCACGTGCCCCTCACTGGATTTGGGCATCGCCCGTCTTCTCCACCCTCACTGCCTCAGTTTGAGCTCTCGCCATCTGTCTCTTCCTTGGGTCACTGCATCTATCTGGTCTACCATCTCTGCTTCCTCCCAACCCCCTACCCCAGCCTGCACAGAGCAGACAGCAGCAGACAGACTCCACCTTGGAAAACATCCCTTTCAACATGTCACATCCTTCCCCTGCTCAACCTGCTCAAAATCTTTCAGTGACTCCCCATTTCCTGTCAAATGGGATCCAAATTCCTTCACCATCTGGCCAGAGTCAAGCAATTCCATGAGCCCATCCTGCCCTATCCCCCACTCCTTATTTTCTACCTGTTCCTCTGTGAGTAGGGAGGGTCTTCTCACCATCCCTATGCACTGCCATCTCATTCCTCAGCCGTACTGCACTTCCATCTCTGAGAATCCCACCCGTCCAGAGGTACCACTATCCGCAGGAAGCTTTCCCTAAAGCACCCCCCCCATTTTCTGCTCTCCCTTCTCTGTGATTTCTGGGTCCAAGTCCTGGCTGGTGTGAGAATCAGATGAGAACCATTGTGGGCAAATGCTTTGTATTGCCTAATGTTAGGCAGTCTTCATATTGGTTCTCATAGCTAGCATTTATTGAGCATGTGTTCTCTGCCAGATAGTGGGGCTCAGTGGTTTACAGACTTCATCTCACTAAATTCTCTATGAAATAGATAATATTTATTAAACCCATCATTTAGATGAGGAAACTGAGGCTCAGAGAAGTTAGAGATCTGGCCCAAGATCACACTTAGAGATTGGTCCATCTGGGGATCCTGTGCTCTTTCAGGAGATGGTCCATTGGACTGAGCTGGGTTGAATCTCAACTTTGCTCTTTTTAGCTCCCTTAGTTGAACACCATATGGCCTTGAGGGTTTTTTACACTTGGTTTTTTAAAAATTCTATTGATATTTCCCCTGGTCCTGACTCTCTGTTTCTATTTTATCATTATTTTATTGTTGTAAGTCATCTAAAGTCTTTGGGAAACAAGGCGTAAGTAATCGAATTCGAAGCAAATAAAATGCATTTCTCCCGTCTCCACTCCCAGTGTCCAGGAGAGAGGTGGGTGCCGGTGTTATGGGTGAGCACTGTCTCGCTCTGTGCTCTGTGGGCCCTTGAGGAAAAGGCAATACAAGTCAGAAGCCAAAGGTCAGTTCCTTCTGTGAAATAAAAGGGCACACGGTCTGTGCCAGGTCCTCTAGCAAAATGCCAAACTGTGGCATGAACTCTATTTCCTTCCATGGTTTTATTTTTAAGGAGCCATCAGGTGGTGATGGATGATTCATGCTTTACTTACTCTTCTTGTTTATTTCCCTTCCTCGACCTTCAGATTTTTTTCGCCTTAATGTTTGTTCCGGGTTTTGACAAAGCACTGAGGTACTTGACTTGCGTTGGTAACTTTTTTTCCCTAATGTCTTCTCAGGAAAAAAAAATGAAAGGAAGTGACAGTATTCCAAAACTATCTTTTATTCCATCAGTGGATGGATTGCACCTGCTACTCCTAAGGTCACTCTCCTCTTGTTTCCTTTTACAGTAAAACCTCATTAGAAGACACTCCATGAGTACCAGATGGGGATGGCTTGGGCCCTACCTGACCTTACTTTGCCCACTCTCAGCAGAAAGAGTCATCTGAATAAATGGGCTCCATGCACTGAGTTTCCCTACTTCAAGGCAGCAAACTTTGTCACTCCTTTGGCAGCACTATTTGTGTACAAATGACTGATGCTGGGGAATCTTTTCATGCAGGCAAGTCTCCTAAGACCTCGATTAGGCTACAATTTGTTAGCCTACTTGGAGTTACTGTGAATTATTCAAAGCTATAAAGCTTCGTTTCTTTACAAGTAACCTACAATACAAATGGTTCACTAATTTGAAGGGCTACCTCCAATTAGTGTAAGTGAAGTTGGACTGCATTCAGGAGCAATTTATTGATTTCTCTCATCGTAGAAATCACCCTCTCTAAGCAAGAACACTTTCTAACAGTCCCAGCACTGTGGGAAGTCTGGAAGAGTGGGTTCCCCCTAGAGACAAAGATGTGCTGGCCACTCACTTGTCCTTGAGCTGGAACCTTAGTAATAGGGATCCCTTTGAACTGATACATCCATATACTTGTAATCTTATACTTTATGGCTAAAAACATGGTCTGAAATTCACGGTCAGTATATGGCTGGGATGGAGAACTGGTTGTGTGTGATATTGGCCAAGTTCCTCTACCTCTTTAGGTTCGAGTTACCTCATTCTGTGACTGTATACTTAGCCTGTGAGTATGATTAAGGACCGTCAGTGGCCAGGGTTAGGGCTCAGCCTGTGGATGAAGAACTAAGCAAAGGGGCCTTCCTTTCCCAATTCTTACAGCCTGCTCATAGGTAGCCCAGTGCTCTACCCCACTGAGCTAAGATACAAGACACTAGACAGCTAGAGGAGACTGGAATTGCAGGACAAAGACATTTAGGAAGGTGGGGAAAGATAGTGGATAATTTATATTCCCTGTAAAGAAGGCAAGAAGAAGAGGGTCACTTCTGCAGTCACTGGTGTAGCAAGGCATTCTCAGATTCCAAATAAGTATTTGAAATGGGTGATTTTGCTTTGAATTTCTCCCTGGGAGACTTTGGCCATGGGATGCTGCTGGAGTATGTTTCAGCGAAGCTGTCTTTTCTCTGTCTGTAGTAAGGGTGGGGAGGAAAGGAGATGGGCTGGGCCACCTTGGCCATATTTGAGCTACCAGATGACAATAGAATTCCTGCTCAGAATGCTAGGGAAATGGGTTTCTCTGATCTCCTGGGAGGAATTGTAATCACCAAGTGTTGAAAAGCCTAGGGAATCTGTAACTGAAGGCTGACTTTCATTTGGGACAGGAAGAGACAGCCACGGAGGGTGAGACTGATAAGTGCAAGGGCGTGAAGCACCGTTTCCCTGGCAGGATGCTGGGGCTGGCCTGGAGAAGAGGAGGTGGTGGTGGTGATGGGGGAACCTACCCTCTTTGACCTAAATGCTCACAACCACCTTATGAGGTCATTACCATTATTATCCCCACTTTACAGATCAGGAAACTGAGGCACAGAGAGAAACAGAGGTCACACAGCTGGTGAGTTACAGAGCTGTAACTTGAATGGAGGGCTGACTCCAGAGCCTCCAGTTGTGGTTATTGGGAAGAGCAAGTTCTCCTGGGACAACAGGGTGACATGGAGAAGAAAGGATGGAGAGGGTTATGGTAACATGGCGCCTCAAAGGCCCTGAGGTGGCCTCCACGCCAAGAGGTAGTATAGTGTAGCGGGGAAGAACGCACATCAGTGATCCAACAGTCTCCGTCAACAGTCTGGGTTCAAAGCCCAGATCTACTGCTTCCTGGCTTGTGACCTTGGGCAAGTTTACTTGACCTCTCCATACCTCAGCTGCTTCATCTGTGAGATAGGGATGTCAGGGTAATCATAGTACCCGCTTCCTGGGATTGAATGAATCAATACAGGATTGAATGAATCAATGCCTGACACCCCTTGAGGACCACCTAGCTATTTAGCAACTTATGCAGCAATGAAGTGCACAAGGGCTAGGGCTGTGGTTGGCTGGGAGCCCTTTGAGCCCCAGTTCCTCCATGCAGCCCACTTTAGGGTTCCTGTGAGAGGCAAATGAGGCAGCGCAGAAAGAGAACTGCACACAGTGATCCCCGCAGCTGTTTTGCATGATTACATCAGCCTCTTGCAACTAACGCTAGAGTCCACATTCTCCTGCTGGCCTGGATCTGGGAGTTCACACATTAAATGAGTGGGTCACTGGCAAGGGATGGGGAACAGCTTTTGCTGTGCAAAGAATTTCATTTTTTTAAATGAATTTTTATTGGGCTATAGTTGATTTACAATGTTGTGTTAGTTTCTGCTGCACAGCAAAGTGAATCAGTTATACATATACATATACCCACTCTTTTTTAGATTCTTTTCCCATATAGGCCATGACAGAGTATTGAGTAGAGTTCCCTGTGCTATACAGTAGGTCCTTGTTAGTTATCTATTTTATGTATAGCAGTGTGTATATGTCAGTCCCAATCTCCCAATTTATCCCTCCTCCCCCCTTTACCCCCTGGTAACTATAAGTTTGTTAAGAATTTCGTTTTTAATGCAAGCGACTTTAGGTCCTGCTGACAGACAGTGAAGAAGGAAAGAGGCCACGGCCTCAGGTACCTCTGGGCTCAGATCCAGAGCCCCAAGAATCCAAAACCTGCAAGGCGGTAGAAGAAGAACTCAGCTTCCAGAGCCAGACCCACTCTAGCGCAGACTGAGTGGCCTGGGGCAAGTAACTTCACCTCTCTGCCTCAGTTTCCCCATCTGGAAAATGGAGATAGGATTTATACCTCACAGGGCTGTTGTAAGGGTTTACTGCATGAACACGTGTAGAGAGCTTAGAGCAGTGCCTGGCACGTAGTATAATTATTGTTGATTTATTTCCTGAGAAACCAGGGAGATGAGTGAGAAATGAAGGAAGACGGGCACTCCCCCGAACCCTTTCCCCTTCCCCCCGGCTGGAAGGTGCTCCTGGCCAAGTGCGACATTGACGCCTAAATAGCACAATAAAGGAAAGGAAGCCTCTCAGGGAGCAGATGGGCTCCCACTGCCGCCTCCCAAGGAATGTGCTGACTCTTCAGAACAGGCCTTGGGCTGTCACTTAACACAATCACGGAGCAAAGGGAAATGATCAGGTTTGTCACCAGGGTCAGTGCCAATTTATTTAAGGAAGTGGTGAGCCTGAAAAGGAGGATGTGGGTAACGGGAGGTCCCATACATTCCTGGAGCCAGTTTGCAAAACCTTCGGGGTAGCAATCCCAGGTGAATGGGGAACCACCCCTCCACACATGCCATTCCAAAGTTCCCAAGTGAGCAACCTTGACCAGAGGCTGGGATTGGAGATTCTGAGCCAAGCCTGAGAGGGGGGTTGGTGGCCTGTGTGGGCTGCGTCCAGCTGAGGCTCTCATGCTTTTTTTATTCTATTCAGCAAACTTGTATCAGGTGTCCAGTCTGTGCCGGGCACTGGACCAGGAGCCACGGGAGATGCTGGGAAGAATGATGCAGGTAAGGTCCTTGCCCTGGAAGAATTCACAGAGGGTAGAGCCTATGCTCATTACACCCCGGGAAAGCGTCTGAGAAACACTGAGGGGTCAGGGACCAAATGGCCACCCCTTTTCCAGGGAGTTTACCTGGAAAAAAAAGAATGTCTGGCAAGGATAATGCTTAACACGGAATAACCTCTCTTGGTGGAATGAGCGGGAGAGTTATTTTCCGGGGGGGGGGGTGAAGGGGCTACAGCAGACTATAAACTCATTCAAGGAAAGGCTTATGCCTTTGTCACTCCCTTCACCAGTGACTAGCATGGCTTTAAACCTATAGAGACTCATAGGCAGAGCATTTAGAATTCGATGCCACCAGCTTTGAGTGCCTACTATGTGCCAGGCACAAGGCCAGGTGCTCTCCCATGCTTGGATATTCTACAACATCTGAGTTGGATTAATGTAAATACTGAATGATTGGGCATGAATCATAGAAAGGAGCATGGGTATAATATAGCCCAGTGGTTCTCAAAGTGTGGCCCCTGGACCAGTAACATCAGCATCATCTGAGAACTTGTTCGAAAGGCAAATTCTCGGCCCCACCCCATAGGTACTGAATCAGAAACTCAGGTGTCGGGCCCAACAAGCTGTATTTTAACAAACCTCCCAGGGGTGCTGACACATACTCCAGTCTGGAGACCACTGCTCTAACCCAGTGATCTTTAAAAGGGGATTCCGGCTGCCATGGAGGTTCTGGGGGAAACTCTGGGGAGGGGAGGGGGGCTGGAGCAGCCCTATTTTCTTCTTCTTCTTCTTCTTTTTCTTTGACCTCACCACGCGGCTTGTGGGATCTTAGTTCCCTGACAAGGGATCAAACTCGTGCCACTGCAGTGGAAGTGCGGAGTCTTAACCACTGGACCGCCAGGGAAGTCCTGGAGTGGCCCTATTTTCATCTGCTTTACATGTTGAGCTGCTACATCAGACTTTGCTTAAAGAAAGTGTTTTAAACTGAAGAAGTTTGAAAGCTGTGACTCTATCCTGCCTCATCATCTGTACAGATGGAAACACTGAAGCCCAGAAAGGGAAGGCTCTGGGAAGCAGGGATGTACTAGCAGCCAGGCCTCCCAACTTTCAGCCCAGGGTGCTTACCAGCATCTCAGGCAACCCCCTCATGAGAGAGGAAAGAGGAAGACTAGCTTTTGGGGCTGTCTATTAGTAAGATCCCGGGGCCTGTCTGCTTCTCTTTCTGGTTATGCCAGGAAAGGCCAGGGGCTTCCAGGGTTCTTGCAGGAAGCCCTCTGGTTTCGTCTTTCTTCCTGTGGCCCAGGGTCTGTAGCCCCAGACTCCCTCCCAGCCAGCCTGACTCTCCCGCCCCCCACCCCAACATTCATCTCAAGGCAGAACATCATGGAGGTCTGCCTGAGCTTCCAGCCTCTCCCTCTATTCCCCATCCCGCCCTCTTAGGCCCACCTGACGTCTGAGACCCTGCCCAAGTCTGCATTTCCCTGCCCTCCATTCCTTGCCCACCCCAATCCAGGCAATGCTCCATCATTGGCATCATACTATGAACTGGGGTCACTGCGAGCTCCTCCTGGGAGGTCACTGCATTCTGTACCATGGCTCCTCCCTCCCCAGCCCCCAACACTGCCAGGCCTATGGTCCCAGCAGGCAGCTCACAGGGCTTGGTAAATGGGCAGGGGAGGGCTTCCCTGGTGGCGCAGTGGTTGAGAGTCCGCCTGCCGATGCAAGGGATACGGGTTCGTGCCCCGGTCCGGGAAGATCCCACATGCCGCGGAGCGGCTGGGCCTGCGCGTCCAGAGCCTGTGCTCCGCAATGGGAGAGGCCACAACGGTGAGAGGCCCGCGTACCGCAAAAAAAAAAAAAAGGGCAGGGGAGATGCTGGTGGGGTTGGGGTCTGCACCACCAGCTGCTGGCTCCTCCCAAGGCCCAAAGACCCAGCTGGCAGGACCTCCCCACCGCTGCCTGTGCCCTTTCAGGGCATCACCTTTGACTTAGGACTTGAGCTTTTGCCAACCTCTATGGCTTTCTCCAGGGCCAGGGCACTGAGTGCAGCCGTGTCCACAGCACAGGGGAGTACGCAGCGGCTCCTCTGGGTGCCAGCTGAGGACAGCGACCAGGCTGGGGCAGGAGTCTCGAGCCACTGAGCCTACGTGGACAAAGTCGAGGCCCCTTCAGTGTGGCGTGTGAGTCAGCTGCTTGGCTCTTCCCTTCTGGCTGTGTGGGTATGTGCGGGGGGTGCACTCTGGAGGAGGGAGAGAAGGAAGAGAAATTGGAAACATGACCACCGAAAGGCTAACATTCATAGACCAAACCAGCTCATCTCCCCTGCCAAAGGGTGTTTGAAACCCTAGCCAGGCCCGCCCCTGTCCGAACCCTTGCCCTCTGTGGACTGCCTTATAGCAGGAATTTCACAGCTGATGGAAGCTGGGCAGTGGGAGGGAAATAGCCCGGGTTCTGGAGTCAGATGGACGGACATTCAAACCTGGGCTCAGCCCCTCACTAGATGATCAGACATGTGAGGGAATCCACCTCCTTGAACTTTGGTTTCCTCAGCTCCCAAAAAAGGATGGTAATATTAGGTTGAACCATACGAAAATGCTATTTTGTAGTCTTTCTTATCAATGTACAGAGCAAATCTCTCCTAATTACTTTTTCTCCCAGAACCTTGAGTTATCTGGGCCACTAATGCCATCCCACTTAAAAGAGCATTTTCTTTTTTTTTTTTTTTGCAGTACACGGGCCCCTCACTCTTGTGGCCTCTCCCATTGCGGAGCACAGGCTCCAGACGCGCAGGCTCAGCGGCCATGGTGCACGGGCCCAGCCGCTCTGCGGCACATGGGATCTTCCCGGACCGGGGCACGAACCTGTGTCCCCTGCATCGGCAGGCGGACTCTCAACCACTGCGCCACCAGGGAAGCCCAAAAGAGCATTTTCTTAATGACGCTGTGATAAGCTGGTCACTCTTTGTGGTAAAGCCACTGTCCACTGAAGGCTTCCATTTAAGTCACAAAAGGGGAACAGATTCAACCATTGACTCATCAATTCATTCATTCTTTCAACAGTTGGATCGAGAGACTATTGTGTGCCAGGTACTGTGCTGAGTGCTGGGTTGAAGGAGCTATGGTCCCTGCCCTGGAGGAATTTGCAATTTGGACGGGAGAAAACCCCAGGAGAGGTACTGACAGTCCACTGTTGACAAGCATCCTAGTCATAAAAATTGTGTCCCAAGACTCGCGGGAGTACTGAGGAGGGATCATCAAACTCTGTCTGGAGGTCTGGGAAGGCTACACAGAAACAAGTGACATGCCAGATGGACCTTGAAAGATAGGTAGGAATTCCTTGGATGGAGAAGGCGCAGCACTAGAAGGACATTTCAAGCAGGGGAAACCTAACATGTAGAGAAACGAAATTACAAAGGGGAGTGATTGGTCTGAAGTTCAGTGATAGGGATTGATTCAAAGTTCAGTGTGTCTGGAGCATGGGGTAGGGAACGGAGTATCAGGGGCCGAGGCTGAAGGGGCAGGTTAGGGCTGAGTGAGGAAATGTATCATATGCCAACCTAAAGGGCTTCGATGTGATTCTGTGGGCAATTAGAACCAACAGATAAGGGTTTCCCAGAGTGTGCAGACAGAAAACAATCTGATTTTGTCTGGAGTAGGTCCTGGGAATCTGAGATAGAAGAGTTTTTTAATTGTTAGTAATTATTCTCAACTTTATTGAGGCATAATTTATATACAATAAAAGGCACCCATTCGTTTAAGTGTACAGTTCAGTGAGTTTTGACAAATATACACCCATGTAACCAGTACCACCTTAGTCCTGGGCAAATGGGGGTCCTGCTCCATGCCCTGCATCTCAAGGGTGGGGAACTGTGTTTTGCAGCACCTTCCTTACAATTTTCAAAGGTCCCCTTTAGTGCCTAGGAATGGCCAGGGTCAGCAATATCATCAGGGTGGGCTGCCCATAGTACAGAATAAGTTGCAGGTTGGTGGGAGACCAGATCCATGTTTTTCCCCTTCAAGAGACACTTTGAACCTCTAGACCCTTACCACCCCTTCATGCTTGGGGCCCACCAGATACCGCAAGGAACTTCAGGATTCTTACCTATGGGATCATCTATGGGACTCTCATGCTTGGGACCTGGTTCCAGGAGGGCAGCATGGCAAGTGGATTGATCCACTAGCCAATGCAGTATTTCTTTGACACAACTGCATGAAACTGGGCGATCAGAATGGTACCGACACACTGGTTTTGGATGATTCAAATAGTGTCTCTAGACAGGGGCCATGCAAAATGTATTTACCTAGGCTCTGAGCTCCCTAGGAGTGGCCACTGTAAAACCACCACTGCAATCAGGATTTACAGCATTTTCCTCCTGGTAAAAAAATTTTCTTGAAGACCTTTGCAATGAATCTCACTCCCACTGTCCATCCCTGATACCACTGTCTTGCTTTCCGTCACTACAGGTTAGTTTTTCCTATTCTAGGATTTCAAATAAATGGAATCATACACTGTTTAGCCTTTTGTGTCTGGCTTCTTTCAGTTAGCATAATACTTTTGAGGTTTTCCATGTTGTAGCACATATCAGTAGTTTGTTCCTTTTTATTGCTGACTATCCATTGTATTAATATACCATTGTATCGATATACCATTGGTCCATTGTATAGATATACCACAATTTATCTATTTACCTGTTGCTGGGCACCTGGGCTGTTTCTAGTTCAGGTTTTTATTTTTTATTTTTTTGATAAATAAAGCTACTTTGAACAAGGCTTTTTGTGGGCATATATTTTAATTTCTCTTGGACAAATACCTAGGAATGGAATTACTGGGCCAAAGGATTGGCTTATGTTTAATTTTATGAGAGACTACTGAATTGATTTCCACCATGGTTGTACCATTTTATACTCAATCAGCAATGTAAGAGAGTTCCCATTGCTTCCACTTGCTATTGTTATTTTTTAAAAAAATTTCAGCCATTCTAATGGGTGTGTACTAGTATCTCATGGTGGCTTTAATTTGTATGTCACTGATAACTAATGATGTTGAGCATCTTTTCATGTGTTTATTGGTCATTTGTATATCATCCTTTGTGAAGTGTCTGTTCTTTAGGTATAATGCACAGACAATAAAATTCACCCATTAAAAGTGTGCAATTCAATGAGTTTTGACAAATGAATACAACCACATAACTAGTACTACCTATCTAGAAGTTTATCAATAGTACTGATCTTTTCAAAGCACCAGCTTTTGGTTTCATTGATTTTCTCTGGGTTTTTTTTTTTGGCTATTTCATTGATTTCTGCACTTACCTTTATTATTTCCTTCCTTCTACTTACTTTGGGCTTAATTTTCTCTTCGTTTTCTAACTTCTTAAATTTGAAGCTGAGGTCATTGATGTGAGGCTTTTTCCTTTCTAATATAGGTATCGAGTACTATAAACATCCCCCTAAGTACTGCTTTAGCGGCGTCTCACAAATTTTTATATGTTATTTTCATTTCTTTCATTTAAAAATACCTTTCAATTCCCTTTTGATTTATACTTTGACCCATGGATTACTTAGAAGTGTGTCATCTAATTGCCAAATAGTTAAGGATTTTCTGACATCTTTTTGTTATTGATTTCTAATTTAATTATGTTGAGGTCAGAGAACATGTTCTCTTTGATTTCAATCCTTTAAAATTTATTGAGACTCATTTCATGGCCCAGCATGTGGTCTAGTCTAGATAATGTTCCATGTGTGCTTGGAGAGGAATGTGGGTGAAGAAGGCAGATGTTGGGTGTAGTCTTCCATTCATGTCTATTAGGTCAATTTGATTGATAGATAGTGTTGTTCAAGTCTTTTACATCGTCATTGGTTTTCTGTTTACTTGTTTTATCAGTTACTGAGAGAGAACTGTTGGACTCTCCAACTATAATTATGATTTTATATATTGTTTCAGTTCTTCAGTTTTGGATTCATGTATTTTGAAACTTGTTATTAGGTACTTACACATTTAAGATTGTTGTATTGTCCTGATGAGGTGACCCTTTTATCATTATAAATGTCTTTATTCTTGGTAATATTCTGTGTCTTGAAGCTTACTTTGAAATTAATATAGCCATCATTAATATATCTTTATTCATCATTTTAGTTTTTTTAAATAAATTTATTTATTTATTTATTTCTGGCTCCATTGGGTCTTCATTGTTGGGTCTTCGTTGCTGTGTGTGGGCTTTCTCTAGTTGTGGTGAGCGGGGCTACTCTTCGTTGTGGTGCCCGAGCTTCTCATTGCGGTGGCTTCTCTTGTTGCAGAACTTGGGCTGTAGGCGTGTGGGCTTCAGTAGCTGTGGCACACGGGCTCAGTAGTTGTGGCTCACGGGCTCTAGAGTGCAGGCTCAATAGTTGTGGTGCACGGGCTTAGTTGCTCTGTGTGCATGTGGGATCTTCCTGGACCAGGGCTCAAACCCGTGTCCCCTGCATCGGCCAACCACTGTGCCACCAGGGAACTCCCCATCATTTTAGTTTTAACTTGTGTCTTTATACTTAAAAGATGTTTCTTATAGACAGCAAGAAAAAGGCCAATTTTATTTTTAATACAGTAGGATGATCTCTGACTTTTAATTGTCTTGCTTAGAGTACATTTACATTTAATGTAGTTGTTGATATCGCTGGGTTTAGGTCATCCATTTCTCTAATTGTTTTCTATTCTTCCCAACAACTTCATCAACTTTTCCCTTTTTTTCTGCCCTGTTTTGGATTGAGTATTTTCTTTATTTTCAAGTAATTTTAGATTTACAGAAGAGTTGCAAAGATAGTACAGAGTGTTCCTGAATACTTTTTATCCAACCTTCTTTACTGTTAACATCTTGCATGAACATGGTAGTGTATTTATCAAAACTAAGAAATTCACATTGGTACAGTATGATAAACTAGACTACAGACTTTATTTGGATTTTTCCATTAATGCTTTTTCTGTTCCAGGATCCCATCCAGATACCACATTTCAGTTAGTCATCATGTCTCCTTAGGTTCCTCCTGGCTGTGGCAGTTTCTTAGACTTTTCTGGGGTTTGATGACCCAGACAATTTTTAAGAGTACTGGTCAGGTATTTTGTAGACTGTCCCTCAATTTGGGTTTGTCTGATGTTTTCTCTTGATTAGTCTGTGGTTATGGATCTTGGGGAAGAATACCATTGAGGTGGTGTGCCCTTGTTATCCCATTATATCAGGGGGTATGTGACATCAACATGACTTACTGGTGGTGTTAACTTTGATTACTTGGTTTAGGTGGTATTTGTCAGATTTCTCAACTATAAAGCTACTGTTTTTCCCTTTTCAAATTTTATTCATTATATGCAAGTCACTAATTTCAGCCTACACCCAAAGGGAGGAGAGTTAAGCTCCACCTCCTGGAGGGACAAGTATCTAGGAATAATTGAAACCTTTTATATTCTGTGTTATCTACACCATGGGCTGCTTAGCTATAGCTGTATTTTTTGCTTTGTTTTTGTTTTGTTTTGTTTGCAGTTGCTCTACGGTTTAAAGCAAACATTTTTATCTGAAAAAAAACCCAAAATAATAATTCAAAAAGACAATGCACCCCAATGTTCATAGCAGCATTACTTACAATTGCTAAGATATGGAAGCAACCTAAGTGTCCATCAAGAAATGAATGGATAAAGAAGATGTGGTGTATATATATACAATGGAATACTACTCAGCCATAAAAAATGAAATTTTGCCATTTGCAGCAACATGGGTGCACTTGGAGGGCATCATGCTAAGTGAAATGAGTCAAAGACAAATACTGTATGATATCACATATGTGGAATCTAAAAAATACAACTAAAAAAAATACAACTAACCAGTGAATATAACAAAAAAGAAGCAGACTCACAGATATAGAAAAAAAACTAGTGGTTACCAGTGGGGAGAGAGAAGGAGGCAGGGGCAATACAGGGGTAGGGAAGTAAGAGGTGCAAATTATTAAGTGTAGAATAAGCTACAAGTATATATTGTATAACATGGGGAATATAGCTAATATTTCATAATAACTATAAGTGGAACATAACCTTTAAAAATTGTGAATCACTATATTGTACAGTTGTAACTTATATAATATTGTACAACTATACTTCGACCAAAAAATAAAATAAAATAAAACAAGCATTTTTTGCTGGAGAGGGTGTGGAGAAAAGAAAACTCTCTTGCCCTGTTGGTGGGAATGTAAATTGATACAGCCACTATGGAGAGCAGTATGAAGGTTCCTTAAAAAACTAAAAATAGAACTACCATACGACCTGGCAATCCCACTACTGGGCATATACCCTGAGAAAACCATAATTCAAAAAGAGTCATGTACCACAATGTTCATTGAAGCACTGTTTACAATAGCCAGGACATGGAAGCAACCTAAGTGTCCATCAACAGATGAATGGATAAAGAAGATGTGGCACATATATACAATGGAATATTCCTCAGCCATAAAAAGGAACGAAATTGAGTTATTTGTAGTAAGGTGGATGGACCTAGAGACTGTCTTACAGAGTGAAGTAAGTCAGAAAGAGAAAAACAAATACCATCTGCTAACACATATATATGGAATCTAAAAAAAAGAAAAAAAATGATCGGAAGAACCTAGGGGCAAAATGGGAATAAAGGTGCACACCTACTAGAGAATGGACTTGAGGATACGGGGCGGGGGAACGGTAAGCTGGGACAAAGTGAGACAGTAGCATGGACATATATACACTACTAAATGTAAAATAGATAGCTAAGTGGGAAGCAGCCGCATAGCACAGGGAGATCAGCTCAGTGCTTTGTGACCACCTAGAGGGGTGGGATGAGGAGGGTGGGAGGGAGGGAGATGCAAGAGGGAAGAGATATGGGGACATATGTATATGTATAGCTGATTCACTTTGTTGCGGAGCAGAAACTAACACACCATTGTAAAGCAATTATACTCCAATGAAGATGTTAAAAAAACAAAACCAAACCAAAAAATAAGCATTTTTAACTTATCACAATCTATCTTCAAATTGCATTATATGACTTTATGTACAAGTAAGAACCTTAAAACAGCATACTTGGATTTCTCCTATCCTTTGTAGTATTGTTGTAATACATTTTGCTTCTACATGTATTATAAGCCTCCAAATCCATTATTATTTTTGCTTTAAATAGTCATTTATCTTTTTCAAAATAATTTATTCAGGTGAAATTCACAGAACATAAGATTAACCATTTTAAAGTGAACAATTCAGTAGCATTTAGCAATTATCTTTTTTTAAAATTAATTTATCTATTTATTTTGGCTGCGTTGGGTCTTCATTGCTGCGCGCGGGCTTTCTCGAGTTGCGGCAAGCGGGGGCTACTCTTCGTTGTGGTGCGGGGGCTTCTCATTGCGGTGGCTTCTCTTGTTGCAGAGCACGGGCTCTAGGAGCGCAGGCTTCAGTAGTTGTGGCATGCGAGCTCAGTAGTTGTGGCTCGCAGGCTCTAGAGCGCAGGTTTCAGTAGTTGTGGTGCACAGGCTTAGTTGCTCCGCGGCATGTGGGATCTTCCTGGACCTGGGCTCGAACCACGTCCCTTGCGTTGGTAGGTGGATTCTTAACCCCTGCGCCACCAGGGAAGTCCTTTTTTCCTTTTTTTAAAGGAGTATATTGTTTGGCGGCTGGGTAGAGTGGAGTTGCTGAGTTCAGTTGTGGACATGTGGACCTTGACTTGTCTGTGAGCTGTCCTACTGTAGAGGGCAGTTGGATACGTAAACCTGGGGTTCAGAGGAGAGCTGGTGGCTGAAAAAATAAATGTGGAGTTTATGGCATATACATGGTAAGTAAGGCCATGGGAATGGGTGAGACTGTCCGGGAAGAGTGTGTCCTAAGGGAGAAGAAGGCAGCCCCAGACAGAGTGAACATCCTCATTTCCAGCAGAGAGGTTGGTACTGAGAGAATGGGCCACAGTTCAGGGAAGTCATGATGGGGGAAGAGATAGCAGAGAGTGGGAGCCCTGTTTGTCCTGTCCATGGCAGATAAGCCCTGGGAGGGACTGCCTGGAGGCTCAGGCCCCAGGGATAGGAGTAGGGGGTGCTAGGAGAGAAGTCACCAAGCCCCAGGGCACATTCTGCTGACTTCACTGTTCTTTTGGCTTCTGCCCTGCCCTGCCTGTCTCACCTCCGGGCACTACCACTACCACTAGTACAAAAAAAAGGCAAACTAGGGCAAGCAAAGGCCTAATTGAAATAGAAATAGTTTCTAAACCCCAAAGTAGGAGAAAACCTCAACTGGTATTTTGGAGGCGACAGGCAGCAGTTGTCCCTCCGTCTCTGCAGGCCAGCGCTGTCAACTTGGCCCTGCACCCTGCCACTGGGCCCTGCAGGCTGGCCACACTCCAACCAGCCCACACATCTTCACCCCCCCGCCTCTGGCACTGGGAACCATGCCAGTGCCTCCCCAGGTGGCCAACCATGTGGCCAAGCCTAGGGAGCAGAGTAGGAGGACTCCGAAGCAACTGGGACATGCAAGGAGAGTCAGGAAGGGGACGACTCTGTGTGGTGGTGCAGGGGATGCCTGAGCCCAGTCCTGGGTGCCCACACTCAGTGGCCTCCCTGACTCTTCTTGCCTAACCTCACTCGTGCTTCTCAGAACTAGTGAACTAGCAATGGTGTCACCACCCAACTATTACCCGAATCCATTCTCTGGGGCCTATTGTTCTTCCATTGGCTCCTGTCTGTCTCCTCAATGGGCTGGGAGCTCTCCCAGGCCAGGGACCTGCTGCAGTCACTGTTTGCTTGGCTTCTCCCCAGTCAACCCATCTTGGGAAAATGCCCCGGGGTACGTTGAAGGGGACCCTTCATCAGCTTCACTGTCAACTTTGCTGTCTACTCAGATACACAGCGTGCTGACTGACTTTTTTTTTTTTTTTTTTTTGCGGTACGTGGGCCTCTCACTGCTGTGGCCTCTCCCATTGCGGAGCACAGGCTCCGGACGCGCAGGCTCAGTGGCCATGGCTCACGGGCCCAGCCGCTCTGCGGCATGTGGGATCTTCCCGGACTGGGGCACGAACCCGTGCCCCCTGCATCGGCAGGCGGACTCTCAACCACTGCGCCACCAGGGAAGCCCCTGACTGACTTTCGATGTACTGCTGAGTTCTTTTTAACTGGGAGCCTCTTGGGGCATATAAAGTAGGCTCTGGTTCCCCCCAGTGTCGTTTGCATTCAACTTCTCAAGGACACAGCTTTTGGGTAGAGTGAGGTAAAGCTGGATTTCTTTTTTTGAATTAAGATGAATAGCTGGGAGCCCTTCCAGACCATCAGCAATGAGCCCATGCTCAGCCCCTCCCCCAGACTTTCTGGGCTTCAGGGGGCATGTACATCTCTTAGGCTACTCATCTTGACCCACTGGACCTTTGCCTTCTGTCAGTGGGGGTCCTCTGAGAAGCAGACATCAAGATGAGGTTAGGGACTTCCCTGGTGGCACAGTGGTTAAGAATCCACCTGCCAATGCAGGGTACACGGGTTCAAGCCCTGGTCTGGGAAGATGCCACATGCCACAGAGTAATGAAGTCCGTGCGCCACAACTACTGAGCCTGATCTCTAGAGCCCATGAGCCACAACTACTGAAGCCCGCGCGCCTCGAGCCCATGCTCCGCAACAAGAGAAGCCACCACAATGAGAAGCCCGTGCACCTCAACGAAGAGTAGCCCCCGCTTGCTGCAACTAGAGAAAGCCTGCGTGCAGCAACAAAGACCCAATGTAGCCAAAAATAAATAAAGATCTTCGTGAAAATGAAAAATGTTTCTAAAAAAAATAAAGATGAAATTAAATGTACAAGCGATGTATTGGGAGAGACACCTGTGAAGGATGCAGGGAAAGAAGTAAAAGCAGGCAGGGAGTATCTTCCCACTGCAGTGCAGGACTGACACCTGAGAAAGGAGAGGAGGAAGGAAGGAGGCGTGGGTGGGAAATGTCTCAGATCACAGCACAGTTCTGAGAAAATCTAGATTGACGGGAAATCCCTGAGCAAGGTTTGCCTGTTGGAGGAGTCCCATGTCCCAGGGATGGGCTGGGATTGGTGTCCTTGCTGGACTTAGTCCTTGGCTGGGAGTAGCCTGGGGGAAACATGGCCTTGATGTGAACACCACCCATGGATCCCAAAGTGGAGCCCCTTGGGCTGTCGGTGAACGCTGCTCCCTGCAGCAGGTTCTCTCGAAGGGAGCTCTGAGCTGTGCAGTGCATCTCCACGCCCGCCACACCCTCCCTGCAGTCTCCTGGCTTCCCTGCTCTGCCACCTTGCCTGCGACGAGTCCTCACTGGTTTGTTCCCAAGGCAATCATTTCTCCCCTTCCAGCCGAACTCCAGGCCAGACGATCTGCCTGGGCCTCGTAAGGCTCCGCAGCAGGGCCCAGGTCCCCGACCCCTGCCTCGCTGGAGTGCCGCTTGGAGCAGGCTGGGAGTGGGGGCCGCTGGGGAGGGGCTGCGCACTTTGATTCACTCACCGGCCAGGTGGTCAGTGCAGGTGGCAGAGACGTTAACAACAGCTCCCAAAGGAAGGCTGCTGCTGCTTCTCTCCTACCTCTGGAAGGGTAGCCACAATGCCGGCCTGGCTGGTGGTTCCTCCTGGCCCAAGCACCAGGTCTGCTTTGGTGGTGTGCCTCCACGACCTGGTCTAAAGCCTGGGACACAGTGGGTGCCCAATATCTGTTGGTGGAACAAGTGCCTTCTCCTGGTTTTCGCTCCCAGTGATCCCCTTTGCCCTCCACTAGAATCTCAGGTTCATGAGGGCAGGAACTTTGTTTTGTTCCCTGCAATATCCTAGTTCAGAGCCTGCACTCAGCAAAGAGCATCCATTGGGTGCCACAGTCCTATTCCCAGGAGCACAAGAAGGAGGAAAGTGTAGGCCTGGCCCATGAGAGCTCACAGCCTTCTGGGGAAACGCAGCCTCTTAGGCAGCAGATGCGAAGCCAGGATTTACTCTGAAATAGCTAGACATAAGGACCGATTGAAAAGAAAGCTCTAAGCAAGAACATAGGTGACCACAGCTGGTTGGAGAAGACTTTGGCATGGAGGGGGACACTGGAATGACTGAGGTGACAAGAGCTGGCTGGAGACAGCTGCTGCACGTTTCCTTTCTAGGCTTCTTGTTTATGGGGAACACATGTTCTGACTCAGAACTCTGGACACATGGTGTGACCAGGGGCCTGGATGTGGGAAAGTGGGATTGGCCTGGAAAATCCAACAGGACACTTCCTAGTCTCGTGCTGGAACTGCTCATGGTAAGGAACAGCCCAGATGGAGGCCAGTCTCTCTGCTGGGAGCGGGGCCAAGTTCCCAGGCAGTGGGTCTTACCAGTAGGCCTATCTTTGGCTCTCTTGCTGGAGGTTGGCAAAAGCCAAGTGTATCGAGGAAGGAGAAAGACTTCTTGGACGCATGAGAGAGCAGCAGTACACTCTCTGTGCCCAGCTCAGCCTGGCACCCCCAGAGGCACATCCTCGCCATGGCAGCACACCCCTCCAGGTCCTTGAGTCTTGGTCCAACGAGAGAGAACACCTTTACCCATTCATGCATTGCCTTTGGACTCCTAGCCGTCCTCACTGCCAGCTTAAGAGTGTAAGTGCTCAGAGGCGGGTTCCAAGAACCTATCATTCTTTGGGGGAGATTATTCTGTGCAACTTCAGATTTATTGAAGGCTCATAATTGAGAGAGAAGGAATCAATACACAAAAGCTATTCCCCTGAGACGTCTTCAGGGTGTCCTCCCCACTCTAGGAATGTGATTGGCCTGAGCCTTTCACATTCCATCTTAAGAAGGCAGACTAGGGTTGGGGTTCAGGTTGAGGCCAGGGTTATTGTTCAATTAGGGCTTAGTCCATGGCTAGGGCTAGAATAAAAGAAAGTGGTCTGCACCGGGGTGAAATCCACAGTCTTGGCCCCCAATGGATCCAATCAACCAAAGTTAACCAGCCCAGACATTTAGATATTGTCTGTTGCTCATAAATGACGCACTAGGACCTGCTTTACAAATCTTTGAGGAAAAGCTCAAAGTTCAAAATTTTAGTTGGAACTAAAGGTATAGCGGTCTCCATGAATGCAAGAGTTATGGGTGGACAAGATTCAGCCATGACTGGCCATGAACGTGGCAGTGGTAATTCTTTCAGGAACTGAGGCTTGGCAGAGAGCAATGTTTGGAGAGACTAGTTACTTTTAAGCTGAGGAAAGAATGGGTTGGTCTGGAGACCCCTAGGGGGTAGGTTCTGAGGGGAACGGATGTGTAGGGACACCATGGTGAGGGTTCCAGCAGACAGTCTTTGGTTTCCTCCTCCTCTTCCTGTTGGCTGACACTGTGTGCTAATTGTGCTTATTCCTTCACAAGCATTATCTTATTTTGTCCACAGGACACCGTACAAGGAAAGTCTGATATCATCCCATTTTACAGATGAGGAAACTGAGGCTGAAGAATGTTAGATAACTAGTCTACAAGTTCAGAATGGGGTAGGAGTGGGACCCAGGTCTGTCTGACTCCAGAGACTGTATTACTGCCATCTTCTGCTGACTCAAGTTTTTCCTGGGGTCTAGGCTTGCTGTGGGTGCCCAGGGGACAGGTGGGCACCCGAGATCTTGATTCTCCTAATGCAAAACTGCCCCAAGCATGACTCATTCATAACACCCTTCTGTCCACTGCCCCTACAGCTCTGCTCCCCCTGGAACCCTTTGGTTCTCCTGGACCTCCTCGGAATTCTGCCAGGCCCGCGTGGGCAGGAGCTCGCTCCTTGGGGCATGTGCTGTCTCTACAGACTCACCCCCAAATGACTGGGGTGAGGCCATCCCCCAAGCCCAGCCGCTTCCCGCCCCTCTGCCTCCCTCAGCCCTACTGTTCTCTGCAGCCTTCCTGCCTCCTGATAACTGTGGGAGGATCTGCAGCTTGTGTATGAGGTTAGCTGGCCCCTGTCCAGGCTGAGTTTCACTTGGTTATTTCCTAGCCATATTCCTAACCTCGCAGGCCCTCTAGAGACTCGATCTCAGTCTTGGCTCACTCTGAGCGGTCAGTTTTTAGCTTATCTGTGGATTTCATTAGTGTGCTGTTTATCGGCATCTTACAAAGTTTCTAATGAAAGTGTTCCTGGAGACTGAGCCTGGGGTTGGTCACTCGGGGTGGTCAGAGTTTGGTGTTAATGAGGCCGAGCACGTGGGTCCAGGCTGCATCAAGCCCAGTAAGCCACAGGCTGGGGCTGATCCCAGACCCCGTTTCAGATTCAGGTTGAGTCCTACCCACAGGCCGGCTCTGGGGGTCTGAACTCGGGGTGGCAGTGGGCATGGAAAGTCATACAAATAAATAAGCCAAGGTACTTGCAGAGACGCTGGCTTAGAAGTTTGTCCCAGGTGTCTACCTCCTCCCTCACCTCCCTGACATCCTCAGCACAGGCTTTAACTCAGACCTGTGCCCTCCTGCACTGGGAAGATGGGGTAGTAATGGCGTGCGGAAGGGAGCTGGCCCGGACCCCCCTCCCCACCCTTGCACTGGCCCGGGCCTGGACACAGTGTCATGGTGTCTCATTGCAGGTGGTGCAGGTGAGGGGTGCAGGCAGGCCTGCATGGGGGCTTTCTTCTCTGCACCTCCTTCTCCTCATCCCACCTGAACTGACCCAAACTGGTCCCTCGAGGAGTACAGATGGCCAACCTGTTGTGTCGCTGGCTCCTCTGGTTGGAAAGGGTCACGTTTGCCTCATATCCAAGACGGCACAGGAAAGAGGGACTGAAACCAGGTGACTGTGTTGCCCCGTGGGCCCAGCCATCTCTGCTCCAGTGGTGGAAATGGCTGCGCCGGCACTGAGGGGCCACAAACCCTCTCCTGGACCCTCTGGGCTGATTTACAAGGCCCTGAAGGGTGAAGCCTGTGGCTGGAAAACAGTGACAAGCACCCGGGCTGCTGGAGGGCTGGGTCCACACTGTTGCCCTCGTTAGCCTGGGGTTCTCTGCTAACTAATCAAAGGGACCCTGCATTCTGGGATGGTAACTCTATTTTGCAGCCTCTGCAAGTGTGTAGACTATGCCTTCTATTCTGCTGATGATTTTTCTATTATTTTTCCTCTCTGCCTCCTCCCTCTGCCCATAGCAGGGGCTGAGTATAAGGGAGACAGATACCAGAGGCCGAAGGCCACTCCACCAAGGGCCGGTCAGTCTCGCCTTTGCCTCATCTGTGCTGCCAGGCTGCTGCATCACAGGTGGGGGTAGTGCCTATGTGCAACATGATGAGTGCTATGGACTGCATGTTTGTGTCCCCTTGAAATTCATACGTTAAAACTCTAATCCCCAGTGTGATGTTATTAGGAGGTGGGGCCTTTTGGTGATGATTAGGTCATGAGGATGAAGCCCTCATGAATGGGATTAGTGCCCTTATAAGAGACAGAAGGGAGCTTGCTTCTTGTTTCTCTCTCTGCTCTCTGCTATGCGAGGGTACAGCGAGAAGACAGCCAACTGCAAACTAGGGACGAGACCTTCACCAAGAACTAGACCATGATGGCGCCGTGACCTTGAATTTCCAGCCTCCAGAACTGTGAGGAAAAAATATTGTTGTTTAAGCCACCCAGCCTCTGGTGTTCTGTAATAGTAGCCTGTACTGATTAAACTAGAAGTCTTCACAAAGGAAGTGATTCCTGGCCAGGGGTTGAAGGGCCAATAGTTTTTCCAGATGGGCAAAAGGAGGAGGGCAATGCTGGGGGATGCATGAAGAGCACGAGGAGAGGCGCAAAAGCAAGAGTAGCTGAATGGGCTTGGGAACCTGCAGCTATTTCAGCATAGCTATTTGACTTTTGCCTCGCAGTGCCTGGCACCTGGCTGGTGCTCAGGAGACGTTAGGTGAATGAATCCACCTCCATGACCCTGGGGTACCATATGCATCTGTAGGACTTCTGGTCCTGTGTCCCCTGCTAGACTGCAAGCTGGTTGAGGGTGGGTCTGTGAGAGAAAAGTGAACGCTCAGGGTGATGCAGAGGGTTGAGCAATGAATTGGTCTAGAACCCAGCTCTCCTGACCCCCAGCTCACTGCTCTTTTCACTCCACCTACTTCCCTCTCAGTCAACACCCATCTCTCCCTTCCGCAGCCCCTTCAGCGCTTTCAGGCAGAGCCATGCACTCTCACATGACTCCTCACCTCTCTTGTCTTGCACATGAGCTGTTTCTAGTGTGTTCCACCTGTCTCTCTTCTTTTCTGTGTTCTCTACTGCGAGCTACATATTTCCCAAGCCACACTCTTTCCTCTTTCCCCAAGAGCTTTGTGGGCTCATTTTTCAAGGGCTGGCTGACCCGAACTTAGGAGTTCCTTAACTTTCCATGTACACACCTGTGGCCCTGTCCATGCCATGTGCAGGGAAATCACCATAGTAAAGAACCTCCACCATCCCCTCCTTTGGGAAGTTTGCAGCCGGGTCAGGGAGGGAAAATGGCCCCAAACATAGTATAAAGGTGGATCTCTGTTATTTTGTTAGTGTGTTCCTAAAATGTGCGTGGGAGTGGAATACCCCATTTGATGCACTGGGAAAAAATCACTAGTTGAGGAAGTCTGATGGTGAAATTTTTTAAACTAATGACATTGAATTTATTTATTTCATTTCTCCATGGCATCTTTTGCTTATTAGGGTCTGAGTCTATTCACTTACCAATTATCTAAGAAAAATCCGTCCATCCTAATGAATCCGTACATCTAAGTGAATTCCAATATGGAGAAAAGTAAATACACACTAATTTATAAAAAGGGATACATGTATTTTATTTGCAGTAACTTCTTTTTCAAAATGAAAGACTCACACCCTAACAAACCCAATGTGTTATACTAGGACTAGAAGCTGAATACGATTAAAGGAAGTTCTTACAGTTCTCGTCCAACAGATGGTTATGGAAGTGTGTTTAGATTTGTATTTAAATGTCATTGGGGCCCACCACCTAGTTTCTCCAATGGAATCCATCCATAGGGTGCAGGGAATCAGATAGGCTGTCTTTTGAATCCACTTCTGCTTCTTACTGAGTGACCTCAGGCAAGTGACCTAGCTTCTCTTTTCTTTTTTTTTTTTTTAATATTTATTGATTGATTGATTGGCTGTGCTGGGTCTTAGTCACGGCATGCGGGATCTTCGTTGCCGAGTATGGGATCTTTAGTTGTGGCATGTGGAATCTAGTTCCCTGACCAGGGATCAAACCTGGGCCCCCTGCATTGGGAGCACAGAGTCTTAGCCACTGGACCACCAGGGAAGTCCCAGTGACCTAGCTTTTCTGGTCCTCAATTTCCTTAGCTATAAAATGGGGACAATCAAAGCAAGTGCCTTGTAGGGTTGTGATTCAGATGAAATGTGATGAACATCAAGAGTGTGGGTCATCTGAACTAGGTGAAGGAAGGGACTGTGAGAGAGGGAAGCAGCTCCCTCCTAAGGTGACCCTGAAGCATAAATCCATTACGCTAAGGGCGAGTTCTCCCCACCATGCACCCACAGTGGAAATGATTTTACCATTCCGAGGCAGGGTGGGGGTGGGGAGCCAGCAAGGCACATGTGGGTTTCAGCAGGTCATCGACAGATTCTCCCATGACACCTCTATGGGCAAGGTGTCCATTGGGGTTGGATGATAAGCATAATCATAAGTATTAGCAAGAGCTTGCTTGAGGAGCTCATGCACTTAAGGTAGATGGGACTCCCCTGGTCACGCAGTGGTTAAGAATCCGCCTGCCAATGCAGGGGACATGGGTTCGATCCCTGGGCCAGGAAGATCCCACGTGTCGCGGAGCAACTAAGCCCGTGCGCCACAACTTCTGAGCCCGCGTGCCACGACTACTGAGCCTGCCTGCCACAGCTGCTGGGGCCCGCGCACCTAGAGCCCGTGCTCCGCAACAAGAGACGCCACCAAAGTGAGAAGCCCGTGCACCGCAACGAAGAGTAGCCCCCGCTCGCCGCAACTAGAGAAAGCCCACACACAGCAATGAAGACCCAATGCAGCCAAAAAAAAAAAAAAAAAAAAAAGGAATGGTAAAGACACAGATGACATTCAAACCTGGAAGGCTTCTGGAGTAGATGATGATGACCTCCCTCCTTTCCCCATCCCGGCCTAGCTGAGGTCACCTGCAGCTGTACTGGAAGGTTCTTTCCAACGTGCCCGGCTTCCGACTTCCAGCGCCTGAATCTTCTCTGCTGGAGGGAGGGAGGGCTTTTCTCCAGCACCGGGGCACTTGCCCAGCCCTGACACTGGAACCTGACCCCAGGGCAACCTTCAAATGATGGGGAATGTGAATTGGTGGGAAAATGCTCTAGCCGCCCCCCCCATCCCAGCTATCCAGTGAGACAGTTCTGAGGAGTGTCCCCACCCTTTCTCAGCCAGTCCCCAGCAGGATGGAGCCCTGGTTATGCCTGGGACCACCTGCTGTTTAATGCCCTCTTCATGGCTTCTCGTCCTTTCCTTACTTTCCCTATTTCTGCATGAGTTCTTCTCGTGACCACCTCCCCAGTAAACTCCCTAAGCCCCAGTACTTGTCTCTGGGTCTGTTTTTGAGGGAAGCCCAAACTAAAACACTTTTTCTATCTTCTACAGTTCACAGGAGAGCCAGGTGGGCAGGGAGACAGGAGCGTGAGAAAAGCTCACTACAAAAGAAATAGAATAAGCCTACCGGACATTTGTTTTCCAAGCAATTTCTTTCACCTACATCCTTGTTATTCAAAGCACAGAGGAGCGGCCAAGGCATCACCTGGGAGCTCTGGAGAAATGCAGACCCACCCCAGGCTGGCTGAATCCGAATCTGCATTTTAACGAGATCCCCAGGTGGTTTGTGTGCCCAGTATAGTTTGAGAAGCCGTGTACATTATCTTCCTCGACTCTCATGAAGACCCTATGACAAAGTGTTACCATTTGTAGTAAGTTCAATAGTGTCCCCCAAAATTCATGTCCACCCAGAACTTTAGAATGTGATCTTATTTGGACTTAGGGTCTTTGCAGATGTAATTAGTTAAGATGAGGTCATACTAGAGCAGGTGGACCCTGAATTCGATGACTGGTGTCCACATAAGTAGAGGAAAGGACGCACAGAGACACACACTCAGAAGAAGGGCAAGTGGCAGAGATTGGAGTTTCGCTGCCAGAAGCTAAGGAACACCAGGAGCTACTGGGAGCTGGAAGAGGCAAGGAAGGATCGTCACTAGAGCCTCTGGAGGGAGTTGTCTGCCCAGCAGACAACTCGGTTTTGAACTTCTAGCCTCCAGAGCTGTAAGAGAATACGTTTCTGTTATTTTAAGCCACCAAGTTTATGGTACTTCATTACAGCAGCCCTAGGAAACCAATAGAATATTATTCCCGATTTCACAGCCACGAAAGTGGCTAAGTCAGGACTTGACCTAGGCACAGTTTGTGTTGCTGCTTCAACGCCCCGCGGTGGGTGCCGGGCCTGGGGGGACTCCGGGAGCATTTCCAGGGCCCTGTTCTTAGCCCTGCCCTATGTTGTTATCCAGGACTTGGAAGCAGGCACGGGGACACGTGGCTCAGGTGTGCAGGTGACACGAGGCTGGGAGAGATGGCTGAATGGGGACTCAGGAAGATTTAGACAGGTTTAGAACAAGGGCCCCGACACCAGATGATGGAACCCCACCGGGTTGAGAGGAAAGCTCAACGCTTAGGTTACAAAGAACAACCGTACAGAAACAGGATGGGGAGAGCTAACTTGACAGATGTTCTGATGGAAACAAAAATTAGGGCAGGCGTGTGGGTGGTTTAAGTGACCTCAAGCTCAGCTGGAGCTGAGAGTGTGATGCACTTAGTGGAGCAGGACCATGGCCTTCGGCTGCATCAATAGAAGTGGGATGCCTTCCCTTCCCCCAACGAGCAGGGACAGCATCTTCTGCTTCTGCTTTGTGCTGCTCTCACCACCCCTGGAGGACTGGGTCAAGGCAGGGGTACCACTTTTTTTTTTTTTTTTTTTTTTTTGCGGTACGCGGGCCTCTCACGGCCGTGGCCTCTCCCACTGTGGAGCACGGGCTCCGGATGCGCAGGCTCAGCAGCCATGGCTCACGGGCCCAGCCGCTCTGCGGCATGTGGGATCTTCCCGGACCGGGGCACGAACCCGCGTCCCCTGCATTGGCAGGCGGACTCTCAACCACTGCGCCACCAGGGAAGCCCAGGGGTATCACTTTTTAAAGAGGACTTCAAACTAGAGAGTGTTTGTGGGGCAACCAGAATGGTGGAGATTCAAAAATAAAACGGTGATAAGAGCTGCCATATATTGAATGCTCCCTATGTGCCAGACACTGGGCTAGGCGAGTAAGACAGACACTATCCCTGCCCCGGGGAAGCTTACAGCCTGCTGGCCAATAAACCCGGATAAATACATGTATTTATTTAGAAACCTACACGTGCTGCAGAGGAGTGTGGGGTGCTCTGAGACCACTAATCCAGAGAACCTGACCCAGACTGGGGATCTGGGTTTTCATCTTTGGACCAATATATGAAGGCTGACTAAGTGTTACCCAGGGGACCATGATACCTTTGAAATAGAGCACAGCAGGTTCAAAGGCCCTGGAGCATATTTGAAGAATAGGGAGAAGGGACGTGACTTGCTTAGGTGAGGGTCTTGGAAACATCATTTTGGCTGCATTGTGAGGAACGGATTGGAGAGAGGCAAGAGTGGAGACCAGCCAGGAGAGGGTTGGGGCCAGCCTGTGTTAGTTTCCTATTGCCGCTGTAACAAATCACCACAAACTTAGTGGCTTACAGCAACACAAATGTCTCCTCTTACAGTTCTGGAGGCCAGAAGTCTGAAATGGGTCTCACTGGGCTAAAATCAAGGTGTCAGCAGGGCTGTGTTCTTCCGGAGGTTCCAGGGAGAATCCGTTTCCTCTGCCTTTTCTTGCTTCTAGAGGCTCATGATGCCTTTCTATCTTCTAAGCCAGCAATGGCCGATCGAGACTTTCTTATGTCCCATCAATTCTGAATCTAACTCTTCTGCCTCCCTCTTTCACTTCTAAGGATCCTCATTATATTAGGACCATCCACATAATCTGGGATAATTCTCTAACCTCCCTGTTTTTTTTTTTAACATCTTTATTGGAGTATAATTGCTTTCCAATGTTGTGTTAGTTTCTGTTGTATAACAAAGTGGATCAGCTATACATATACATACATCCCCATACCCCCTCCCTCTTGTGTTTCCCTCCCTCTCACCCTCCTTATCCCACCCCTCTAGGCGGTCACAAAGCACCGAGCTGATCTCCCCGTGCTATGCGGCTGCTTCCCACTAGCTATCTACTTTACATTTGGTAGTGTATATATGTCCATGCCACTCTCTCACTTCGTACCAGCTTACCCTTCCCCCTCCCCATGTCCTCAAGTTCATTCTCTACGTCTGTGTCTTTATACCTGTCCTGCCCCTAGTTTCATTAGAACCGCTATTTTTTTTTTTAGATTCCATATATATGTGTTAGCATACGTTATTTGTTTTTCTTTTTCTGACTTACTTCACTCTGTATGACAGACTCTAGGTCCATCCACCTCACTACAAATGACTCAATTTTGTTTCTTTTTATGGCTGAGTAATATTTCATTGTATATATGTGCCACATCTTTTTTTTTTTTTTTTTTTTCGGTACGCGGGCCTCTCACTGTTGTGGCCTCTCCCGCTGCGGAGCACAGGCTCCGGACGCGCAGGCCCAGCGGCCATGGCTCACGGCCCAGCCGCTCCGCGGCATGTGGGATCCTCCCGGACCGGGGCACGAACCCGCGTCCCCTGCATCGGCAGGCGGACTCTCAACCACTGCGCCACCAGGGAAGCCCCTGTGCCACATCTTTATCCATTCATCTGTCGACGGACACTTAGGTTGCTTCCATGTCCTGGCTATTGTAAATAGAGCTGCAATGAACATTTTGGTACATGACTCTTTTTGAATTTTGGTTTTCTCAGGGTATATGCCTAGTAGTGGGATTGCTGGGTCATATGGTAGTTCTATCTGTAGTTTTTAAGAAACCTCCATACTGTTCTCCATAGTGGCTGTACCAATTCACATTCCCGCCAGCAGTGCAAGAGTGTTCCCTTTTCTCCACACCCTCTCCAGCATTTATCGTTTCTAGATTTTTTGATGATGGCCCTACTGACCAGTGTGAGATGATATCTCATTGTAGTTTTGATTTGCATTTCTCTAATGATTAGTGATGTTGAGCATTCTTTCATGTGTTTGTTGGCAATCTGTATATCTTCTTTGGAGAAATGTCTATTTAGGTCTTCTGCCCATTTTTGGACTGGGTTGTTTGTTTTTCTGATATTGAGCTGCATGAGCTGCTTGTATATTTTGGAGATTAATCCTTTGTCAGTTGCTTTGTTTGCAAATATTTTCTCCCATTCTGAGGGTTGTCTTTTTGTTTATGGTTTCCTTTGCTGTGCAAAAGCTTTTAAATTTCATTAGGTCTCATTTGTTTATTTTTGTTTTTATTTCCATGTTTCTAGGAGGTGGGTCAAAAAGGATCTTGCTGTGATTTATGTCATAGAGTGTTCTGCCTATGTTTTCCTCTAAGAACTTGTCTTGTTTAACATACAGTATGTACAGTTTTGAAGCATATTTTAAATTAATAATTACATTGTGAGTTTTTATTTCTATTATGAATTATTAGAAGTCTCAAGCCACTTATTTAATGCTTAGATATACATTGTAATTCCTTGAGGCAGTAAACAGTCAATGATCTTAATTTTTATTATGTAACATTTTACCTACAACTTATAAGATAGAATTTGGACTCAATTTTCAATCAAAATAAACTTATAAAATGTTTCTCTTTAATAGTTTCAGGATCTAAGACATTGATAAATGTTACGGACTAGGTCTAAGACCTACCTCCAAATTACTACTGTATTATCTGGCCACACACTTTAGGTTCAGCCCTCAAATTATTTATCAAAAGCTCCTTCTCAGTTTTATTGATCACTTTTCTAGGTTTTGGTTTCTTACATATGACTTTCGTGGATATAGAGCCACCTAGTTTCTTTGGTGGCAGACTCTTTTCTCTACCATCCCTCTGTGCCATGCTTCCCAATAAAGTGTCCTTTCTAATTTATTGCCTTCTAGAAGCTTGGGAAGGTTCAGTGGAACTCTCATTTGACTGAGACTCAAAAGTTTTCTCTGGGACTCTTGGATTTTTAAAATGTGTCTGGAGCTACTGCCCAGGGTGATAACCTCCCTGTTTTAAAGTCAGCTGATTAGCAACTGTAATTCCCCCTTGCCACATGACATAACACATTCACAGGTTCTGGGGATGAGGGTGTGGATACCTTCAGGGGGCCATTATTCTGCCGACCACACATCCTGATTTACATATATCACCTCATTCATCCCCCATGCCCCCTCCTGTGAGGTTGGTACTATCAGTCCCTTTTTATGGACAGGACACTGAAGCTCACAGAGGTGATCTGCGTAAAGTCACACAGCTGGGAAGTGGCAGAGTCCAGAGTCAGATTCCAGGCTGATACTGCAGATCCTGTGATCTTAGCCCCTGCGCCGTGTTGCCTGTCCATGTGGAGGGCACAGGGGAGCCAACTTCCAGTGTGTAATGGACTGGCTCTTACTGCGACACAGAGCCAAGTTCTGGGTGACTCTGGAATGCAGAACCAGATCAATAGTTACAAGGAGGTAAGTTCTAAGTTTTAGTGACTCAGAATGTTCGAACTGGAGGGGACCTGAAAGGTCATGGTGTCCATTTTCTTCTAAGGAAACCAAAGCCCAGAGAAGGGAAGTAATCCACCCAAGGCCACACAGCTAATTAGTTGCCTAATAAGGAACTTTCTATCACAGTTCTCCCAGCAGTGGTATGGGCTGCAGTATTAAGTGAGGGGATCCTTGTCACCAGAGGGGGCTGAGCCTCTGACGGGGGTCCTGTGCTGGGCACAGGCATTGCTGGCTATTGTGAAGCATGTGAGAGTAATTGGTTAACCACAAAATGCAAAGGTTTGTGAATAATTTACTCCTTTTAATAAGTTAGAGCAGTTCTTCCTACAAGAGTATCAGGCTCACCCATTTGTCCTCTGGTATAAGGTTTATTAAAAGTTGGGCTTTTATTTTTTTTCTTTTTGCGGTACGTGGGCCTCTCACTGTTGTGGCTTCTCCCGCTGCGGAGCACAGGCTCCGGTCGCGCAGGCTCAGCGGCCATGGCTCATGGGCCCAGCCGCTCCGCGGCATGTGGGATCTTCCCGGACGAGGGCACGAACCCGCGTCCCCTGCATCGGCAGGCAGACTCTCAACCACTGCGCCACCAGGGAAACCCTAAAAGTTGGGCTTATCAAGGCACAATCTACATACATTAAGAGTCACCCTTTTAAGAGTATCACTCAATGAGTTTTAGCAAATATATACAGTCATACAACCACCACAGCATTCCACATAGGAAAGGTTTCCATCACCTCAAGAAGTCCAAATGTTTCTGTGCCTCCCCTTTCGTTTTTCTCCACTTTGTTCTTTATCTTTTTTTTTAATTGAAGTATAGTGGATTTACAATGTTGTGTTAGTTTCAGGTGTACAGCAGTGATTCATATATATATATATATATATATATATATATATATACATTCTTTTTCAGATTCTTTTCCCTTATAGGTTATTACAAAATATTGAGTATAGGTCCTTGTACTATACAGTAGCCCTTGTTGGTTATGTTTTATATGCCTCCCCTTTCTTGTTTATTTTCAAATAAACAAAGTTATTTTCAAACAATCGCAGACTCACAAGAAGTTGCAAAAACAGGACATGTATCCTTCACGCAGCTGTCCCCAGTGACAACATCTTACATAACCATAGCACAACATCAAGTCCAGGGAAATGATATCAGTACAACATCATCAGCTGGACTGCAGACCTAACTCAGATTTCAGGAGTGTTTCCATGCACGCATTTGTGTGTACATGTTTTTGTGTATAGTTCGATTCAGTTTTATCACCTGTATAGTTTTGCATAACCACCACCAGAAAGGAGCTGCCTGGTGCCACTTCCTCAGAGTCGTATGCAACCCCTGCCCCTGGCGATCATGAATCGGTTTCTGTGCCCCTTTTCATAAGCTTTTTGTTAAATTGCATTTTTCATTAGAAACGAAATTGGCAAATGAATTCACATTGGAAAAGTCCAAACTCTGCAGGTATTGTGGAAGATCTCCTTGAGACTTCCTTTTCATACCAGACCCTTTCTGGACGGTAAGCACTGTTAGGGTTTTGGGTATCCTAAGCTTGCGTCTCTGCAGTTGCACACCATGATGGTTAATTTCACGTGTCAACTGGACTGGGCCACTGGGTGCCCAGATTAAATATGATTTCTGAGTGTGTCTGTGAGGGTGTCTCAGGATAAGATTGGCATTTGAATCGATGGACTCAATAAAGCAGATCACACTCCCCAGTGTGGATGGGCACCACCCAATCTGTAGAAGACCTGAATAGAACAAAAAGCAGAGGAAGAGACAATTTGTCCTCTTCCTGCCTGCCCGCTTGAGCTGGGACATTGTTTTTCTTCTGTCCTGGGACTTGGACTTAGGCCATCAGCTCCCCTAGTTCCTCAGGTCTTCTAGCTCTGCCTGGAATTACACCACTAGCTTTCCTGGGCCTCCAGCTTGCAGATGGCAGGTCGTGGGGCTTCTCGGCCTCTGTGATTGTATGAGCCAATTCCTCACAAGAAACATATATCTACATCCAGATAGGTAGATAGATAGATAGGTAGGTATCTACTATTGGTTCTATTTCTCTGGAAAACACTAACACACATGCAGAATACACATTACATGCACATGTACTATACCATAAAAATATAGAGTTGTATGTGTGTGTTTAACCTATATATTGCATCATACATGTTGTATGAAAAATATATATTGTATGAAAAAAACCCACAGCTGGGTGTTTTCACTTTAACTATATATCTTGGGTTACTTTCTATATCCACACATTTTTAAGGCCTACTGCATTAAAAGAAAAATCTCTGCATAGCATTCTGTACTATGGTGTCCCATTACTGATTTAACCAATCCCCCACTGGTGGGCATTTAGATTGCTTTTGGTGTTTGCCTATTACAAACAATGTTGCAATGACCAGCCTCTGTGCACACGTGCAAGTCCTTCTCATAAGCTGAGAGAAGTGATATGCTTTCTAGAGTGGAAGACGATAAAGTTCCAGCTGACAGAGAATTGCCCCAAACCCTGGAGTGGCAGTGGGTCCCCCATGTGAAAGGCATCCGGGACAGTTCATTTTGGAGGCTGATGACGGCTGGGCTGGAGGATTTGGGCAGTGCCTTTTAGCTCCAAGCGTTTGAGGTTCTCTGGCTGAGCCATCTCATGGCCAGAATTGCCTCTCTGGTCTGCTAACTCCTGGGCCCACACTCTACCTAAGCCAGCTCTTAGGTCCCATGAGGTGAAGGAGCCTAGGGGGGCCCCCTTTATTTGGGGGAAACCATGTATTGTTTTGATGAAGGCTGTTCCAACTTAATACTTCCCAGCCCCAGAGAGACCACAAGCCACCCCTGGCCAAAAGATATGATGGAGCCAACAAATAACCAAGCTCTTCTCCAGCAGCAGGGGTGGTGATAGGCTCATTTTCTTCTAAGGAAACTAAGGCCCAGAGAGGGCAAGTGATTCACCCAAGGCCACACAGCTCAATTAGTAGCCTAACAAAGAACTTTCTAACTAGAGGGTGTAGGGAGTACCTCTTTCCAGACCGTGTATGCGCCATAGGAGGTGTGTTGGAGCAGCTCTGTGTCTAACCCTTTGCTCAGCCTCCACTCCTATCGAAGATGAGCCGTTCAGAAACTGAGGAATGGTCATATTGCAAAGCCCCGCCTGCCTGAATCCCACCATGTGTGCCTAGGGAAAGGCTGCTTGCCAATACCGCCTCCATAACCATTCACCCACCAACTTACCCGTTCCCCGGGGCCTACCTGCTGGTGAGGAAGGAAGTGGTAGCTGAGAGAAGAAACAAATATAAGAATTGTTAGCATTTCACGAGCATTTTCTGCTCTCAGAGGGTCTTCCCATCTCCTTATCTGCTCATCACGCAGGTAGGAAGTGCAAGCTCTAGGTCTCATATTGCTCAAGTGGGGAAACTGAGGCCTGCTGAGAGAGTGAAGGCTTTGCGTCAGGTCACGCATGCATCAAATTGGCCAGAGAGCTGGTGCAAGGACCCTGGTTTCCTGATTCCCAACCGAAGGCTCTTGTTGACACAGTTTACTTCTACCCCCTTGCCTGACACCAAGGCCTCGTGCTCAGAGCCGGGTCAGCTCCTGCGCTCATCTCAGAAGAGACGCTGCACTGTGATAACGGCTCCGTCTGCCCTGCCCTTTCTGGCCGGATGCCATGTGAATGTGAACCTGAGGCTCTGTGACCCTGGAAGAATGAGGACAGTTCAGCCAACAGAATCCAGATGCCTAGGGCTCGCATGTGGTAAACATGTAAGCGTTTGTATCCTTTGGATGGGGGAAACTGCTGCTCGTGGGGCTCCTGGGGCTCTTTAGGGAACTTTAAGGAAGGGGCTGGAGAAGAGAGGAGGGCGCCCTGGGCAGGGGCCTGGGGCATCCAAAGTACAAAAGCACGACGGCAGAAAGCTTGTCTGAAGGGCTTGGAGGAGCCCTGCTGGCTGAAGTGGAAGGTTCATGTGAGGGAAAAGTGGGAAGAAAGACTGAGGTGGCAGGCAGTATTTTCCAAAGATGGCTGCAAAAATATCTCCTGTCCCGCATGTGCTTCTACCTTTGACACTGGCCTCATGGAGATGTAGGGGCTATCTATGGTCCTTCCCCCCAAAGCTGGGCAGACTTGTGACCATGGCAGAGGTGAAACTAGGTGACTTTGGAGGCTAGGTCATAAAAGGAGATATGGCTTCCACCGTGCTTGCTGGAACACTCACTCTTGAAGACCTGAGCTACCCTGTGATTTGCTCAACCGCCACCATACTGTGAGGAAGTCCTAAATAACTCACATGGAGAGATCACATGAAGAGTCTCGGAGACTACGTGAAGAGAGGGATGTCTGGCCTGTCCGCAGTTGCTCTGTCATCTACCGTTCCAGCTCCAGTCACTTTCTAACTGCAGCCTTAAGAGGGACCCTGAGCCGCCCAGCTGATCCCTTCCAAATTCCTGACCCACAGAAACTATGACACACAGTAAGATAACGGCTGTTGTCTTAAGCCACCACGGTTTGGGGTGATCTGTACACAGCAACAGACAAATGAGGTTGGTTAAAGCAGAGTAGTGTTGTGCAAAGAGTGCTAATTTGGGAGTCAGGAGACATGGCTTCCTGGGTCTAGCCTTGCTAGTAACTTGCCGTGTGGCCTTGGCCAGGAAGTTCTCTCTGGGCCTCAATTTCATTATTTGTAAAAACAAGAGGTTAGAATAAAATGATTTAGAAAACCGTTTTAGTTCTAAAATTTCCTTTGTGGTGATAAGCCTCAGAGAAGTTGGAAGTTGATCCTTTAGCGATGGGGAATCATTGAGCAGAAGACATGCTGAGAGAGTGTTCTAGAGATAAGAATGTGTGGATGAAGACAGAGCTGGGAAATCCTCCTTCCTCTTTCTCAGCCCAGTGGAAGGTGGGCACTGAGGTGATGAGAAACCCCCAAGCAGATACCCGACGGGAGGACGAGGGAGGGGGAGGCTGGGTAAGTCAGAGGCAGGCAGTCTACTGGCCAGATTCAGAGCCAAAACCTGCAAGGGTGCCCAGGAGTCCCCTCCCATTTGGGGAAAGGACCCCTCCAGCCCTTTCCACCTCAGACCTATCCATCTCCATCTGTCTGAAGGAGCATCTAGTTATGAAATCTCTCTCTCCTCCGAGTGGGATATTTTATGCTTTCCCACTTCTGGAACAAACCCACAAGGCTCATCACTTTGCTCAAATGGAGCTGAGATTAGACTCTAGCCTTGTGTCCACTGCTCGGATGTCAGGGCCTCTAGCAGTAATCACCACAGGTAGCTCAGTGCAGGGGAAGAGCCCGGCCAAATGTTTTCAGTGACTTCCTTTAGGCCCTTTTGGGGTCTGTGCAAGAACACCTGCCCCTGGGCCCTGTTCTAGGGTCTTGAGCTGTGGGGAATTGGGGTTCTATGACGCTCCCACTGCAATGGTCTCTCCAGGCTGCCATTTCCGTAAGGCAGAGGTAGCCCTCGCTCTTGGCCTGGGATGGTCTCTTGGGAAAACAATGGGCAGGCTGGTGCCAGTGGGGATGGGGAAGGTTTGCTTCTTAGCAACAAAGGGAGCATTTGAATGGAAGAGAAGCCCGGGGGCCCTCTGGGACTGTCTCAGTTGGTTATTTCTCTCTGCTCCTAGACGACTTCAGGCAGCTTGGGGACCTGGATTCCCCTTGCCTGTAGCCTGTGGCTAACACCTCCCCCAGAGTGAAGGGGGGGGACCGCATTTCTGCAGCCCTCTGGTGGAGGAGCTGGCCTTTTCCACACCAGCACTGCCAAAGGCTCACAGGTTATTAAGAGAGTTGCACAAACTGGAAGGTCGCAGCTGGGGAGGGGTCGGAAGAAGAGTGTTGGGAGAGCAGAGCTGTCTGAAACAGGCTCTGCTGCTGGCCGGGGGCAGGGCTGAACGCTGTCTCGTCTGGAGGGAGGTCAAGGACACAGCTGGAGCCTATTTGTAGCCCCCTCCCTCTTACAGCCCCCTGATAATAGCTCCAACACTTGCTGAGCCCTTAGTACGAGTCAGATACTGTTCTCAGCCTTTCCCATGGATCATCTCATTTAATCCTTCACAACAGTCCTATGAGGTAGGTCTATTATTATCTCTATTTTAGAGATTAAATAATAATAATTTTAAAACACCCTGAGGCACACAGAGGTTAAGTAAGTTTAGCTCAGGAGGGCGAAACTGACCGCTGGGCCTTGCTGCCTGTCACGTGACAGGCCGGCTACACGGTCGCACCCTCTGGGGCAGCCCTCTGAGGTGTCCTTTCAAGGCTGGCCCTCTTGGGGCCTTCCTCATGCTCTGAACATTACCATAGCCACAGCGTACTGAGCGCTCACGTGCACCACGGATTGTGCTAAGCACTTTACACGGCTTATGTTTATAATGCTCACAACGACCCTGTGCAATAGGTATTAGCTGCTGTCTCCATTCTACAAGGTGTGGAAACCCAGGCTCCAGAAGGTTTACTAACTTGTTCAAGGTCAAGTTAGGATATAGCAGAACCAGGATTTAAATTTGAACCGAAGTCTGTCTGACTCCACAGCTCTAAGACACATTTTATTCATTCATCTATTCAACCAACCAACATTTTATAGACCGTCTGCCATGCGCCAGGTACTGTGCTTGGCGCAGGTGGGTATACACAGGGACAATATTTCTATATGTCTTACTCTATCTCTCCAGCTTAGACTGCTCTCTAGAACTGCAGACTCGTGAATCCTACTGGCCGTGTGACATGTACTCTCTGAGACTAATGTGTTCAAAACAGGACTCTTGACCCTTCCTCCAAAGTCGCTCGCCCAAAGCCTTCCCCAGTTCTGCTAATAGCATCACCTCCCATGCAGTCGCTCAAGCCAGGGCTTGAAAGTTGAGAGGCCATCTTTTTTTCTTTTTTTAAATAAATTTATTGATTTTATTTATTTATTTTTGGCTGTGTTGGGTCTTCGTTCCTGCGTGCAGGCTTTCTCTAGTTGCAGCGAGCGGGGGCTACTCTTTGTTGCGGTGTGCGGGCTTCTCATTGTGGTGGCTTCTCTTGTTGCAGAGCACGGGCTCTAGGCACGTGAGCTTCAGCAGTTGTGGCACGCGGGCTCAGTTGTTGTGGCTCACGGGCTCTAAAGCGCGGGCTCAGTAGTTGTGGCACACAGGCTTAGTTGCTCCGCAGCATGTGGGATCTTCCCGGACCAAGGCTTGAACCCGTGTTCCCTGCATTGGCAGGCGGATTCCTAACTACTGCACCACCAGGGAAGTTCCGAGAGGGGAATCTTTGAATCCTCTCTTTCCCTGATCCCCTACATTTAATCTATGTGTCTGGTTGACTTTATCTCAAACTTTTCACTTTTCTCCCTCCCCCTCCCCGCCCCCCATCAATCCATTGTCCAGACGGAAGTCAGCATGATCTTAAAACATCAATCACATCATTTCCTTCCCCACTTCAAACACTCCAGAGGATTGCCAGGTGCTCTGACCTACAAGGCCCTGCCCGAACTGGCCCCTATGCTGCCACCCTCGTCCCCTGCCCTCTCCCTACATCCTCCCCTAACGTGCCAAGCTCCTTCCCACCTTTGCCTTTGCTCACATACCACCCTCTGCCTGGAATGTTCTCCCCCCAGGTCTCACTTTAAATGTCACCTCCTCAGAGAGGCCTTCCCCACCCAGCTTGTAAAAAGTAGCCACTCTCTTCTCTCTGCATGGCTCTTATTACTGAAGAATATTTTCCTTATAAAAAATTGTCCTCCTTGCCTGTCTCCCTCAGCCACTAGAATAAAAGCTCCTCATTTTACTATCAGCATCTAAAACAGTATGCGGCACGTAGCAGGTGCTCACTAAGTAAAGTGGCAGAAGTTGGGGGGTACAGCGGGGGGGGGGGTGTCACACAGAGCGGTGGACAATCCTTGGGAAATGGCAAAGGAACAGTGGCCTGGAAGCAGCAGAAGGGAGTAAAGAACATGCTGACCCTTCTGTGAGCCTGGGCCAGGGGGCTGGGAGGCATGAGGCTTCTAAGCTCCTGCTCTGCCACTCACTAGCCAAGACACTGCGTGTTCTGAGCCAGAGTTCCCTCATTTGACAATGGGAGTGCTGTTGCGGGCGGAAGGGCGGGAATCTGCTCAAACCCTCCAATGGCTTCCCAGCTCGCTCTGGGAAAAAGCCAAGGTCACGGCAATGGCCTCCACAGTCCTGCACGATCTGACCCCCGTCCTCCACTTCCCCTCTGCCCTCATCGCCCACTACTTCCTCTCACTCCTCTCCTCCAGCCAGACAGGCTTCCTCCACTTTCCAGCCTCAGGGGCTTTGCCTGGATGTCCTCTCTGCCCAGAATGCTCTTCCTCCAAATACCTGCAGAGGCTCACCCCTCACTCCCTCCAGGTCTAGTTTCAAAGGTCCACCTCTTCAGTCCGACGGTCCGTGGTCACCCCGTTTGACACTGTACCCTCTCCGTCTTCTCTGCGTTATTTTCATCCATAGCATTTCCCACTGTATCGTTTACTTATGTACTTCGTATAACCATTTGTCCTCCCCACTAGAGCGAAAGCTTCATGAGAGCAGGGAGTTTAGCTGTCTTACTGACTGCATCCCAACAGCCCCTGGCACAGTGCCTGGCACCCAGTAAATTTGGACTGAATGGATGAATGAAGTGCTGGCATGGTGTCTGGCATATAAAAAACGTTTGCTAGGTGGTAGTTATTACTAACGGCTCTATCTTTGTGGCCCCTCTTCCTGTGCCCAGGGCTTAGCACAGAGTCCTGAATTCGGCTGACGCGAGTTGAAAGAGGAACACTACTTGAGGTGGAAAGTCTTCTACCTGTCACAAGAGAAAACCAAAAGACATGGGCTCTAAGAGTGCAGAGGAGGGAAGGCAGGACCGCAGGTGGTTTCTAAACACCCGATCTCCAGCCCCATCCCTGCCCCTGAAAAAGAGACCTCCAGTGAGGGGACTTCAAGCAAAGGGCGATTTCCACAGAGGACCACCAGGAAGGCTACGTGGGTCCTTAACCTGGATCCCTGGTCTTTTAAGGTCTGTGGCTAGAGTTCAGAGGGCTCATGAACATGGATGGGGAAAATTGCATCTTTATTCCTGCTCTCTCTTAACTACCTTTTAGCACTTCCTTCAATCCTGACTGCAGGCAACAACCCACCATGATCTTAGAGGGCCTGTGACTCGGTCACCAACAGGAACGACACATATTTTCATATCATGTTGAGTGAATCTTAAAATATGAGTATGCTCATCACTACTGTGAAATTTTGATAGTTATAAGCCTGGCTGCTAGATCTTATTATTTAATGTGCTGAAAATGAGGCACATATATCACACATTTAAAAACTACATTGATGGCTGTATTTCAGTATAATTGATTTCCATTATAATCCTCTGTATTTTACGCATTTAAAAACATTATTCTGTGAAGGGGGCCTTAGGCTTCACTAGACTGCTAAGGGGTCTGTGGCACACAAACAAGGCCAAGAGCCCCAGGTGAGAGCGTGCACGTCTGACTGCAATCGGCCCCAGCTCTCTTGGTGACTTCTTCCAAGGGGGACCTACACACTTGCACGTGCTGAGTCGGTCACCATTCCCGGTACACAGAGCACCCAGGTCTGAATTTTAATCTGCAGCACAGAAGCCTGCCTTCCGCGTACTCACCGAAGAGCTCAGCCTTGACCCCACCTGCCCAGCGTCTGGCTGCCAACGCCAATCTTTGGGGAGGACTTAGTCACCTTGGTAATAAAGGGACAGGCCATAGACTCTAGGCTGTATAGTGAGGAAGTGAAGAAAGCAGAGGGCTGATAAAGTGGGGAAAATAGAAGGGTCAGTGGACTGGACAGCCCAAAGAGGTCGAAGAACAGTTCTCATGGGAATAAACAAGCAAACTGGAAGATGTGGAGGTAGCCAAGAGGCGAGGCTTGAAAGAGTGATTTTTATTTTTTAAAATTTTTATTGGAGTGTAGTTGATTTGCAATGGTGTGTTAGTTTCTGCTGTACAGCAAAGTGAATCAGTTATACATATACATATATCCACTCTTTTTTAGATTCTTTTCCCATATAGGTCATTACAGAGTATTGAGAAGAGGTCCCTGTGCTATACAGTAAGTCCCTATTAGTTATCTATTTTATATATAGTAGTGTACATATGTCAATCCCAGTCTCCCAATATATCCCTCCCTGCCCCATCCCCAGGTAACCATAAGTTTGTTTTCTACATCCATGACTCTATTTCTGTTTTGTAAATAGGTTCATTTGTATCATTTTTTTTAGATTCCACATATAAGTGATATCATATGATATTTGTCTTTCTCTGTCTGACTTACTTCACTCAGTATGACAATCTCTAGGTCCACATTGCTGCAAATGGCATTATTTCATTCTTTTCTATGGCTGAGTAATATTCCATTGTATATATGTACCACATCTTGAAAGAGTGACTTTTAAAGTGGCACAGTTGAGAGTGACGTCAAGGCCCAAGGTGTGACTGTGTAAGTGTAGCTTGAGGGGGAGTGCAGAAGAGGTAAAGGTGAGGAAGTTAAGGAACGCAGAGGCCGAGGTGTTGGAAGCCATGTCCGTATGAACACAAGTCATCCATGATAGTGGGGGTGCTTCTGGAAGAGAAGAAAATCGTGGACTGTTTTCCCCAAAGTCTTTAATGAATGGGGGCGGGGAAGGTGACAGCGATTAGGAAGGGGAAAGGTCAGTACAGCCCTATAGTATGGACCTTGGGAAAGCGAGCCATTCAACGTTGGAGTTCTTCAAGGTCCCTCCTAGTTCTTGTCTCGCCATTCTCCGATCTTTCCCCCAGTGACCAATTACCTTCAAATACCTATCCCGATGGCTCCCAAATGAATATCTCTAGCTCTGATCTCTCTTCTGAGCTTCAGACACCGTATCCAACTGCACACTTGATAGCTCCACTTGGACCAAACTTATGACCTTCCTTCCAAATGTGGTCCTGTTCCAGTCTTCTCTATCTCCATGCTACCAACATCAACTGTCTAAGTCAGAAACTTGGAAATTTTCTATCAAATCCTTGACAGTTCCTCCCCGCCCCTGCCTCTCTATTTCCCATGTCCAATCGATTATTCAGTCCTGCTGATTTCACCTCCAAGGTAGCCCTTGAGTTCATCCACTCCTTTCCACCACCACCGTCGCCCCAGTTACTGTCATCTCTCACCTGGTCTAATGCATTACTTCTCCACACATCTGCCTCCCTCCCATCTGTTCACTCTGCAGCCAGACTGTTTTAAAATGCAAATCTGATCATGTCACCTGTCTGCTTAAACATGTCAATGCCTTCCCATGCTGCTGCTTCTTTTTTTATATAAATTTATTTATTTATTTTTGGCTGCGTTGGGTCTTCGTTGCTGTATGAGCTTTCTCTAGTTGTGGCGAGCGGGGGCTACTCTTCGTTGCGGTGCGTGGGCTTCTCATTGCGGTGGTTTCTCTTGTTGCGGAGCACGGACTCTAGGTGCGTGGGCTTCAGTAGTTGTGGCACACAGGCTCAGTAGTTGTGGCACACGGGCTTCGTTGCTCTGTGGCGTGTGGGATCTTCCAGGACCAGGGCTTGAACCCATGTCCCCTGCATTGGCAGGCGGATTCTTAACCACTGCACCACCAGGGGAGTCCCTCCCATGTTTTTTTTTTAATTTAATTTATTTATTTTTATATAGCAGGTTCTTATTAGTTATCTATTTTATACATATTAGTGTATATATGTCATTCCCAATCTCTCCCTCCTATGCTTCTTAAGATAAAGGTCGAAAGCTTTAATGTGGGTCCACGTCAAATGATTCTCATCCTTGACTCAACATTACAGTCACCTGTGGAGACTTTAAGCAAATGATGCCCAGGTCCAACCCCAGACCACTAAATCTGGACTTAGGGATCGGAAGCCAATCTTGGGTATACTTATTGAAGTTCACTGGGGATTTTAATTCTCAGCCAGGACTTGGAACCTCTGCTCTACATATATACACCCCTACCCCTCCAGATTCATGTGGCACACAGGGCCACCTCGACTCTGCACTCCGGCCACACTGCCCAGCTGTCAGTCTCTCGGCCTGGAACGTTTTTCCTTTCATCCAGCCCACCCCCTTTCACCTAGAGAGTGACAATTCATCCTTCCGATTACAGGTAACTAATTGTCACTTTCCTGCCCCCTTCCCACATACACTTTAAATCAGATTCTTCCTAGCAGTCATCCAATCGTACATTTGCATTTATTTCAGTGGTTATTTGATTACTGTCCATATTCACCACTAAACTGTCAGCTCCGTGTCTGTCATTCACTGCTGAATCCTTACTAGCTAGCACAGTGCCCAGCACAATTTAATGGCTCAAGAAATATTTGATGATTGAATGAATGGGAGGTAAGATGAGGTATATGAAACCATATGAACTAATTATGTCCTTTGATCACAATCTGAATTCCTAATCTAGGTCATGGACGGAACCCTACAGTTGGGCCCAGTATGGAATCAATATCCTTGACTACAGCCTAAGTCCCTCTTCGCAGCTACTTCCACAAGTGGCTCTCAGTCCCGGCTGCCCAGAGAGAGAGAATAGAAAATAATGATCACATATTTAACAAATATGAAAAAATACAACAAAAAAATCCTGGCTGCCCATTATAATCACTGGAGAAACTTAATTCAAAAAAAAAAAAAAGGGGCTTCCCTGGTGGCGCAGTGGTTGAGAGTCCGCCTGCCGATGCAGGGGACGCGGGTTCGTGCCCCGGTCCGGGAAGATCCCACGTGCCGCGGAGCGGCTGGGCCCGTGAGCCATGGCTGCTGAGCCTGCGCGTCCGGAGCCTGTGCTCCGCAACGGGAGAGGCCGCAGCAGTGAGAGGCCTGCGTACTGCAAAAAAAAAAAAAAAAAAAAAAAAAGGCTGGCCTCACCCCAGACCATTTAAATCAAAATATCTAGGGGTGGGGCCTGGCCTAATTTGTTTTTTTCCCCCAGCTTTATTGAGGTATGATTGACACCTTAAAATTGTGTATAGTTTGGTTGTACAATATGATGTTTTCTTAAAGGTGTGCATCACAATGATTTGATATATGTATACATTGCAAAATGATTACACAATGGAGTTGACAAATCCATCGCTTCACGTAGTTACCTTTTTTTGTGTGGCGAGAACACTTACGATTCCTCTCTTAGCAAACTTCAAGCGTTTTGGGCTCCTCAGGTGATTTTAATGTGCAGCTGCAGTTGAGAGCAATGCTGTACCCCTTGCTCCCCCCGGTGTGGTCCAGGGCAGCAGCTGCATCACCCCGGAGCTTGTTAGGAATGCAGAACCTCAGGCCCCACCCAGCTTTTCTAGATCAGAATCTGCACTTTAACGAGGACCCCAAGTGATATGTCCAAGTGATAATGTCTGAAAAGCAATGTCAAGGAGCCAGGCAGGACAGTGTGGACTTCCGGATGCCCCCAGTTTCCAGGGGAATGTGTGACTGTTTGGGTGGCAGCACATCTCCACTCCTCCACAAGTCCACTTAATGGCTGCCTGACCGTTTTGCCGGGCTGCTGGGTCGACATCCTAGTGTAATACTGTAAATAAGGTCTTAGCATGGACAAAAAACCCATCCTGGATAACGACGGCAAAGCAGAGCTCTCCATTTCGTGGGGAAAGCTGGGACTAGCAGACTACGTTTGCTAGGAGCCCTTTCTGATGAGTGGGAACAATAGAATAAAGGACCATCCCTCCCGGTCCCGTCACGTCCCTGCACCCAACTAACTGCGGGGCTGGGCCTAGCGACGACTGCTAGCGTTGCTTGCGCGGGGGAATGGCTCTCGAAGAGACAGCTGCCTGCAACTCTCCCCCAGCCCCCGCCCCGCCCCAAAGCGATCAAATGGGTTCTGAATGTCCGCTCTGTTTTGGCCAGGAGCCCCGATTCTCGGGATGGGCCGGGTGGGTGGAGCCGGGACCCCCTCGTCGCGGGGCTCCGGGCTTCGGGCGTCGGGGGCGGGACCCAGGGTCACGCTGCCCACGCCCACGCCCCCGCCCGGCGTGGGAGACTTGGGCCCGGAGCTCCGGCTGCAGCGCGGGGAACCGATCCCCGGCCCGGCGCGCCACGAGGGGAGGCTGCAGGCCCGAGGGCGCCGGCGGGCGCTGCACTGGCCCCCGGGGACGGAGCGCGTGGCTTCCCCGGGCTGGCTGGCACTGCTTGCGCCGCCGCCACCCGCCCGCCTGTCCGGGTGCCCAGCCAGGAAATGTCTTCTTACTGGAAAGACCGCTGCTGTCTGCTGCAGCGGGTGGCAGAGTCTGCAACCAATTTACACATGCACCTGGTGACAAAAAACTTTGTGTTCGTTTTGGGGAGTGTTCCGCTAGAACCAGCGTTTAAAAAAGCCACCTGTCGGGTCCCTGTTCGTAAATGAGCCCCCCCCCCAACCTCACCGGAGGAGGATGAGAGTGGAGGAAGCATGTTCACGGTGAGGCTTAAACATCACTGGAGGCGCCGAGTCTCAGCGCCCAGGACGCAGCCCCTCCGAAGCCAGCTGTTTGCTGTGTAACTCAGAGCCCGAGTCCTCTGAGTACACTGGGGCCATTGGGTAAACACTCTGCTTGTCTCTCCAGCAGCTGCGGGAAGCCAGGGCACCCAGCTGTTGCCCAGCCAAAGAGCCAAGGTGCCTCCTTCCAAAAGCCACAGGCACTGGGTCCTTTCCTGGAGGACACATAGCTTCTGAGAAAAGCAGACTGTGGCCCCTTTAGGGGGAAAACATATGGATAAAATCCTGTGCCTGGGTGCTCAACACTGGCTTTGGGGCCTGTACCCACCCGCCTCCATCTTGGCAGTGGTTCCCTGGGCACGGGCATGGTCTCCACTGAGAAACTGGCTCTCTTGTCAGCCCACTCCCACCCTCTGCCATTCAGAAAAGGTCACATAGTATACGATTCCATTTATATGAAATGTATGGAAGAGGCAAATCCATAGAGATGTAAGTAGATTAGTGGTTGCCAGGGGATGGAGGCAGGGGTGAACTGACTGCTTATATTGTTTTGGGAGAAAAGTTCGTTCGCGTTTTTCTGTAACATCTTACGGAGATGTTAAGATGTTACAGAAAAACCCGAACGAACTTTTCGCCCAACCCAATAGATACGGAGTTTCTTTTTAGGGTGGTGGAAATGTTCTGGAATTAGATAGTGGTGATGGTTGCACAACTTAGTGAATGTACTAACAATCACTGAGTTGTACACTGTAAAATGGTGAATTTTACGTTATGTGAATTATATCCCAGTTTTTATTAAAAAAACTTTTTTTTAAGTTATTTTTTTGGCCAGGCCGTGCAGCTTGCAGGATCTTAATTACCCGACCAGGGATTGAACCTGGGCCCCGGCAGTGAAAGCGCAGAGTCCTGACCAATGGACCACCAGGGAATTCCCTATCCCAATTTTTAAAATGGAATAGATTTGAATAGATATTTCTACAAAGAAGATGTATAAAAGGTCAGTCAATAAGCACATTAAAAGATGCTCATTATCAGTAGTCATTAGGGAAGTCAAATCAAAAGCACAATGAGATATCACTTTACATCGCTAGGATGGCTCAAATAAAAAACGACGTAGAATAAGATGGCAAGATGAGGAAAAGTAGGAGCGCCGTGCCCTGCTGGTGGGTTTGTACAATGGGACAGGTGCTTTGGAAAACAGTTTGGTAGTTCCTCAAAAGGTTAAATATAGTTACCGTATGAAGGTAGAAGCTCATAGACATACCCAGAGAATTGAAGACATACATATATGCAAAAATTTGTACATGAGTGTTCATAGAAGCATTTTTCACAATAGCCAGAAAGCAGAAACAATCTACTGATACACATGACACTATTAATGCATACAACAACGTGAGTGAATCTCAGAATAATTCTGCCGAGTGAAAGAAACCAGCAAAAAAAAATGCAGACTGTGTTATTCCATTTATATAAAATTCTAGAAAATGCAAACTATACGGTAACAGAAAGCAGTTCAGTGGTTGCCTGGGGACGGGGGACTGGGGAGGGGATGGAGTGAGCAGTTACAGTGGGGCAGAATGAAGTTTTAGGGAGTGATGGAAACATGAGAGTGGTGATGGTTTCATGGAGGTATATGTATGTCAAAACAGCAAATTGCACACTTTTTGTATGGCATGCAAATGTGCAGGTTACTGTATGTCGATTATATCTCAAAAAAGCTATAAACAAAAAAAGAAGCAGGTTTTTGAACAGATGAACTGCAAGGTCCTTTCCAGCTCTGGTTCTGTGACACCTATTAGAGGGATTTATCCCAAAGCCTTGTACCAAAATGGTGCTTTGTAATAGGATACCCGAATCATTGAGATAAAACAGGATTTTGCCTGAATTATTGAGAGACAGGCCTTGTTCTTTACCTTTCTGGGACTGTGTAGACAGAGCCTCAAAGCCCAGCGGAACGACGGGGCAGGGAAGCGCACCATCCAGCCAGTGGGAAGACATCCAGGTCAGAGGAGGAAACTGGGGAAACGACAGCCTAATGAGCTCTGCTCTTTCCAATTTCTTTAAGTCTATGATTCAGAGGATCGGCTCGCCATGGACATTCCAGACCAGTGAGGCATCTCAGGGCCATGAATGCATAGACATCCCAGGGGAAAAAACAATGGAAGACAAGATGGAAATGAGAAATGGCCTTTTTAGGTCTCTTGACCCAAATGCAAAGAGCTGAGAGGATATGGAGGAAGAGGTGGAAGTGTCCCTTCCCTGCAGGAAAGGAGATTATGACTTGACAGGGTCTGGGGAAATCAAATGCAAGACACCGAAGAGCTGGAATGTTAGGCCTCCAGGGATGCCTTCTAGATGGACGTGCCAGAGGAGGAGGAGGAAGGAGGTGATCCCCTCCCCGCCTGTTGGCAGTGAAAGCCAAGAAGGCAAGGAAGGGAAAGAATGAAAAGCTAAGAGGCACGCTTCAAAGTCATTTGTCAGCTGGTCAGCGCCTTAAGCCAGTGCCATGGCTGATGGATCACCTCGTGGAAAGCACCTGCGGAGATGGACCCAGCCCAGAAGGCTGTCACCTTCTCCTCAGCCTGCACCTGGAGCAGATGCTTTAAAAGAAGACAAACAAAACCCTAAGTGCCCTGGGTGACTTGGGGCAATATTTATACTTGAGGAGAGTGGCATTTTCTTTTGATCCAGAGGGTGATAAGTTAGGAGCTTCAAGTCTGAAGCAGAGGAATTGAGTGTGCTTGTAATCTTATCCTACACAGCAGAGTTCCTACAGGAGTTTCTTATCCGGAGGAATGACCTCAAGGATCCTTTCTCACCTCCACCCTTGCTTCTCCTGCTGCCCCAGGCCCTCGGCAGTATACTTTCCTGGCTCCCAAAAGGCTGATGACATCGATCAGTATCATCATGATTCCTTAAATTAGTAAGCCATCTCATGGTTTATAAAGCTCCTTCCCCTCCATGATCTCATTTTGATTATTATTATTTTTTTTTTTTGCGGCACGCGGGCCTCTCACTGTTGTGGCCTCTCCCGTTGCGGAGCACAGGCTCCGGACGCGCAAGTTCAGTGGCCATGGCTCACGGGCCCAGCCGCTCCGCGGCATGTGGGATCCTCCCGGACCGGGGCACGAACCCGTGTCCCCTGCATCGGCAGGCGGACTCTCAACACCTGCGCCACCAGGAAAGCCCTCATTTTGATTATTATTCAACCCTGTGAGATAGGCATTGCTTCTCTCATTTTTAGGAGAGGAACATGAGTGATCAGAACACAGATGTTTGGATTAATTAACTAATTAATTCATTCATTCATATAGTCATTCAAATAATGATTGAACACCTACTATGTGTCAGACACTGCTTAGGTGCTGAGGATACAGTGATGAAACCAGACAGCCACAGGCCTTGCCCTTCTGGAGCTTAGTCTAATGGGATTGGGGGACAGGTAGGTGGGGAGAGGCGTTAATACAATGCAAATGTAATCGCAACCTATGAGGGATGTTATTACTGGGGAATCTCAGCTGGCCTGGGGGCGAGGGAAAGCATCCCTTGAGGAAGTGTCATTTGACCTTAGAGCTGAGCTGATGTATGATGGGTGTTAGCTGAGAAGATGGAGTGGGGTAGAGAGTTCTCCAAGAGGAGGGAAGAGTATTGAGGAGGCATTGTGGCAGGAAGCGACTTGGCCTTGCAGAGAGAAAGAGGGAGAGAGGCAAGAGAGGAGACTGGCGAGGTGGGTGGGGCCTTGCGGGCCACGGCCAAGAGTTGGGTCTTGACCCTCAGAGCCGCAGGGAGCCACAGAAGGCTTGCAGGCAGAGCGGGGCCGGCCTAATCATTCTGGCTGCTTTGGAGAATGATGTGTGAGGAATGACGGGTCTTGAATGAGGATGGGGCAGCAGAAACATAGAGAAGTGTACATATTTGGGAGATATTTGGAGGCAAAATGGACAGAAAGTTCAGGCTCTTACGATTCCAGCATGCTGGGGGTGCGAATGGATGTAGTGCGGTGCAGTGGGTCGAATGGGAGTGCCCAAAAGATGTGGCTGTGTCTTAACCCCTAGAACCAGTGAATGTAACCTTATTTGAAAAAAGGTCTTTGCGGATGTAATGAAGTTACGGATCCCAAGATGAGATCATCCTGGATTATTCAGGTGATCCCTAAATCCAATGACAATTGTCCTTACAAGAGAGGGAGGCAGAGGGAGGTCACACAGACAGAAGGGAAGGCCATGTGAAAACGATGCAGCCCCAAGCCAAGGGATGCCTGCAGCCATCAGAAGCTGAAAGAGTCAAGGAAGGATTCCCCCTTACAGCCTTCTGGATTTCGGACTTCTAGCCTCCAGCGCGGTAAGAAAATACGTTTCTGTTGTTTTAAGCCAGCAAGTTTGTGGTAGTTTGTTACAGAGGCCTTGGGAAACTAATCTGTGGGATTTTGCTGTAAAGTGGCTACTTTTCTTTTACTTCTTTTTTTCTTTTTTCAAAAGTGTTACCTTTTTAAGGTTAGTACATTACTGGGCTCTCTCTTTATGTGTTCAGGAAATGTATGAAAAATGAAGAAGTGAGAAGCCAAGAAGATCTCAGTCTGTGGTCAGGGTTAAGACCCATGTGGTGATGGTGCCAATCTCTGATCAATGTAGGGGTACAAACTTGGATCTGGGATGGAGCAGAGCTGACCAAGGTGATCTCTCTGACTTAACCTCATTATCTCAGAGCTCTAAGCTCACAGCCAGACTGGCAATAGACTCAACACCTGGTCCCCGCCAGTCTTTGCTCTGTCTCAGCACACAAAGGAACCAGATTTGAGATCATATAATATCCCACCTGATGTAAGTCCAGATTAGATTCGCCAGCAAAGCAAGAAGAAAAAAGGTTCAATGGTCCACTGGACCTTGGAGATAAACCTGCTCATTAGGGAGTGGCCATCCTAGTTCACAGGGCTTTGCTGCCTGAGGAAGGAATTCACAGCCCTCTCCTGGGGGACCAGTGTATTTATAGACCCTAGAGGAGAGGAAGGATGAAGACTCCTGGGAGACGTCATAGAGGATGTTCAGAGGAAATGAAACTGCTCTGAAAGACCAACGGGAGGAACGGGGACCTGCGTGGCTCTGGGCGAGGCCAAAGGATCAGAAAGAAACGGGCAGGATGCAGGGAAAAGGGGACAACTCTGTGGGGCTGGGGTGGCGGCGGGGGCTCCGCCTTCTTGGAGGAGCCCTCTTAGGACCAATCCCTCTAGTGAACAGTCAACCCATCAAAAACATTTGAAATCTGGCTGGTTATCTGAATTCCATCGCCATAATACCTTTCAGGGACGTAGTTATGTGTCAAGTGAGGTGTATCTGTGAGGGAACCCCAGATCTCTTAAATATATAAGAGAAGCTGAGACTGTATGTAGTTTGCAAAGAAGTTGGAAGAAATGTATAAGTAGAATAAACATTTCCGGGACATTTGGAACCCATTTGGGAGTGGCCGAAATATGCCCTGTGGAAGGATTTAACACGCTGGGGGACTGGGGTATGGTATTCAATGCCAGAGATGTGAATAGAAGTAGTGTGGTTATGTTGCAAAATGGCTACTTCTCTAAGTTTTGCAAAAGTGATACCTTATAATGGTTAGTATTTGACTTTGCATGCTTGGGGAAAGGGCAGGTGTGAGAGGCAAGATCTTAGTATGTGGCCAGGGTTAGGCTCCAGTTGGTGATAACGATTGGCAGGCAATGGACACCAAAGCGAGGGGAGAATCATACAGCTAGCTGAAGAAGAAACCCTAACAATGTCCCCAGATCCCGACGACCAGGTTTTTCCCTCCAAATGGTCATTAGGGTCTTTTGATTTATAGAGTAAGTTTCAGGCTAGTTTCCATGTAATTAACATCATGGTCTCACACTCAAAGTGGGGAAGTTGATCCCTGAGGATGTCTTAAGCATCTACTCTATGGCAAACATTGTGCTGGCTGCTCTGGGGCATATAGATGAGTTAGAAAGCTCAATTCTAGCCAATGGTATTAGAGAGACAAATAGTAATGAGACAGTGAAAATTCATGTTCTCTGCTCGTGCTTAGCCAACCAAAGATCATTTGTCAAGGAGCTAGTTAGTGAGGCATCAACCAGCAGCTGGCCTTTTCTGCTGTTTTTCAAGTTCCTGTTAAGTAGCTCCAGAGACAGGGCAAGCTTTGAGGCTCTTCCTAAAGACTTTTCACCAAGGTCGCTGCTACTGAACTTTTTGATCATTAATTTAGCCTATGTCTTAGGGAACAAATTGGATGAGTGATATTGGGAAGGTTCATTATTATGATGTGATCCAGCAGGCCTGATCGTGGAGAGAGTCTATGCCTAACCACAGCCATCTTGAGTGCCTTCACAGTCAGCTGGGGCACTGCTCAGCCGTGACACCTGTATGCCGAAAGGCACTGAGGGAAACACAGGAGACAGGAGTTAATGAAACCTAGCTCTCTGTCCTGACTTTGCCACTCGCTTTCTGTGTAACCTTGGGCAAGTCACTATTCCTTTCTGGGCCTCAGTTTCTCCATCTGCATAATGAGGCGGTTGGGACTCTTTCTGTTATGAGATTTCTGTCATTACCGACCAGGCTCATCATTCTCCGGATGTCCGCTCCCCATTCTACTTTTTCTTTTCTTTGTTTTTTTGCGGTACGCGGGCCTCTCACTGTTATGGCCTCCCCCCTTGTGGAGCACAGGCTCCGGACGCACAGGCTCAGCGGCCATGGCTCACAGGCCCAGCCGCTCCGCGGCATGTGGGATCCTTCCGGACCGGGGCACGAACCCGTGTCCCCTGCATCGGCAGGCGGACTCTCAACCACTGCGCCACCAGGGAAGCCCCCCCATTCTACTTTTTATATTACTCCAGTCAAAACAGCCACTACCAACTGGGAGCAGGGGAGTTCCCATCTTTGTGTTATTTCTGCTAACTCTTGGTGTTGACCCATCTGAGCACCTGTTGGACAAGCTGTGATAATTTTACCCAAATAAGGATACTTGATATGTATCATAAACCCAGACTGATTATTAACATGACTATACAATTCCTTTCTGCATTCAATGAATAGTTATTGAGTATTTGCTTTGGGCATTAGCACTGCTGGTGAGAACACAAAAATGAGCAAGACATAGCTTTACTATCTCATAGTATTGGTAAGACATACACAAGTACCTATGAGAATATATAACACTTATACAATGCTTGCCTTACTAGGAGAGCCAAGCACTGTACCAAGTACTTCCTAGGTATTGATTGGTTTAATCCTTCCAATAACCCAGTGAGCTAAGCCCCCTCTTTTTTTTCAGATGAGGAATCTAAGGCTCAGAAATCTTAAATAATTTGCCCATTTATCTATTTAGTAAGTGACAGAGCGGCCTTATTCCAGAACCCATGTGCTTAACCACTGTGCTTCACTGCTTCCTAATTTGATTCAAGACAGTTTGAGTTCAGTATTAGAAGTGCAAATAAAGTGGTATATGGGCTCAAACAAGTGAGAATTTGCTTCTCAAAGTTCAGTGAGGGAAGTGTGTGGACTTTCAGGTTAGGCAGAGCTGGGAAAATTACTTAACTTCTGTTAGCCTCAGTTGCCTCATCTGTAAAATGGGGATGATAAGGAGTAGGACTACTTCATAGGTGTGAGGATTAAATGAGTTAATGCATGTGAAGCATTTAGAGCAGTGTTTGACACGCAGCACATGCTCAATAAATTTTAACGACATCCTCCTCCTCCTCCTCTGTGGGGACAGGAAGAGAGGAATGGGCTGCAACAGGATTGCACTTTGAGTCTTCAGTGGCTGAACCTGCAGGCTGAAAGTTGGGTTTTAATGAAAACACTAATTCTAAGAGTTATGTGCACCCCACTGTTCATAGCAGCACTATTTACAAATGCCAAGATATGGAAGCAACCTAAGTGTCCATCAACAGATGAACAAAGAAGCTGTGATATATATATAGACAATGGAATACTACTCAGCCATAAAAAGGAATGAAATCTTGCCATTTGCAACAACAGGGATGGTCCTGGAGGGTGTTACACTTAGTGAAATAAGACAGGGAAAGACAAATACTGTATGATATCACTTAAGTGTGAAATCTAAAAAATAAATGAATATATGTAGCAAACAGAAACAGACTCACAGATATAAAGAACAAACTAGCGGTTACCAGTGGGGAGAGGGTGGGGGGAGGGGCGAGATGGGGTAGGGAATTAAGAGGCACCAACTACTGGGTATAAAATAAATAAACTACAAGGATATATTGTACAGCACAGGGAATATAGCCAATATTTTATAAGTTTAAATGGAGTATAACCTATAAAAATGTTGAATCACTATGTTGTACACCTGAAACTAATATAATATTGTAAATTAGCTATACCTCAACAAAAAAATTTTAAAAAAAGAAGTTTCGGTTGTAAATTGCCAGAGGGGATCCCTTTTCGAGTTGACTTTGAAGCAAGTTGAGCTCTATGTAGAGCAGCCAAATGAAAGTCACTAAAATATCTCCTTGCTTGAAAGGGCGGAGCTTGCTATTACTTTGGGGAATAGGACATACCTCATAGGACTACTATCATAATACCATACCTGGGAGGCAAAACCTCAAAGTACTATCATGCATTAACTCCCTGGATCAAGTGCGTTCATCAGATTAGCCCCAGCAGAGATTGGTGCTTTGGGGGAATAAGATAGTGAACAGTTCTGATGGCTACTAAGAAGACAGGTGTGGGTGGAACAGGGCAAAGACAGAGCCGTTCCTTCCTGATCAGTTCCAAGAGGTCAGAGGCCAGAGCCGAAAGGTGGGTGGGTGGGGGAACATATCAGGAAGAGGAGAAAACTAACACTGAATGAGCAACTACCGTGGGCTGGGACCTGTGCTAAGTACTTTACGTGCATTATTTTGTTTAATCTCCCAACATAATAAGGTAGGTACTATTATTACCCTCACTTAGTAACTGAAGAAACTTAGGCTCAGAGAGGTTAGATAACTTGCCCAAAGTCACACAGCTGAGGACTGAGATTGAGGGGCAGGATTTGAATTCAGTTATTTGAAATTCCAAAAGTTGAGTTCTTTCTAATACACCACACTGCTCATTCAAACCCAGAGGACAGGGAGCCAGACGAGTCAACCAAGCAGCAGTGGCTGGTGGTGATGACATACATAGGACACTAAGCAGAACTGAATAGCTTGTGCGCAGCGCAAACGAGGGCAACAAGTCACAGGCTGGCTTCACATAGGTCAGCTATCTCATCTCTGTCCCCAACAGTACACTGAATTCTACCCCTTGTCCCCAGAATTGCCCCTGAGCTTGACTGGAAACTGAGTCTTGCCCCTCACCACAGGCCTGAGCCCCAAGCGCAGCAATGCACTTTACAGACACTGCTGCCTCAGGGCAGGAAGGTGCGGATGGCTTCCTGCCCCTCCTCCCCACTCTTGGAGACACACCTTTAAACGTTGATTCTGCTGATATTAACTCAATGGTGTCATCTTCCTGAAAAAAGCACACAGTTCTACCAACAGTTACTCATCTCTTCAACAAGCAGTCTCCAAGTGCCAACTTTGTGCCAGGCACTGCGCGAGTTGCTATCATTCCTGTGACCTTCAAGTCTATAGCGGGTGGAGACAAGTATAAAAACCGGTCATTTGAATATGCTATTGAGATATACGGGAGCCCACAGGGATTTCAGAGTGACCAATCAGAGTTGCATCCCTTGCCTCACAGGCCTTGGTTCCGGAATGGGTACCCTGGTGGTGGACCCTCTCTACGGGCCCACAGAACATGGCGTGCAGATACACAGGTGCAGGCCAGAATCACTGCCAATGAAAGTTACAGCCATAGCTGTTATGAGGAAGACAGTCACCATGGGCAAGAGCAGCCTGAGAAAGGAGAAAGATGAGATCTTGGATCTAGGACTGGAACAATGGATGCAGTTTGGTTAAATGGAGAGAAGGATTAGATTAAAACATAATTCTCCCACATGGTCAGCTCTTTAAATCTTGTTTTAAATACATGCCTTCTGTTTACTAAGAGTTGCTTGCCTTAGGGGCTTCCCTGGTGGCGCAGTGGTTGGGAGTCCGCCTGCCGATGCAGGGGACACAGGTTCATGCCCCGGTCCGGGAGGATCCCACATGCTGCGGAGCGGCTGGGCCCGTGAGCCATGGCCACTGAGCCTGCGCGTCCGGAGCCTGTGCTCCACAACGGGAGAGGCTGCAACAGTGAGAGCCCCGCGTACCACAAAAAAACAAAAAAGAGTTGCTTGTCTTAAATTTGTATTGGGTTTGCCTTTGTATGTTGTTCCCTTGCACATTTTGAAAACTAAGTAAGGTGGGAAGAAGAATTACAGAAAAAAGAATGACTGGGGTGCTCTCCCCCAGCATTGTCGAATAGAACTTAGTGCAATAATTGAAAGGTTCTATTCTGTGCTGTCCAATTCAGTGGCCCCTAGCTGCAGGTGGCTACTGAGCAATTGAAATATGGCCAGTGCAGCAGAGGAAATGAAGTTTTCATTTTATTTTAAATGTTGTTAGTATCAGTCATATTGGAAAGGGCAGCCCTTAAACCACTTAGCAAATAGCCTATACACAGCCTGGTAAAGGAGCGATTAAATATGAACGCTTCTAGGAACCTACTTATGGGGGCGCTCGTTTGCAAATGTATGGGCTTGTTCAGTCAGGGAGTGGAGGATCATGGTTCCTAAAAACCACCCCTCAAGGGTTGATACCTTATTTACACAGTGCCTTCAGATACATTATCTCATTCAATCCCATAACAACCCTGAAGGGGGTAGCACAGAGATCATCATCCCCAGGAGATGCAGCAAACTTAGGTGACAACAGCAAGGCCCTGAGGCAGGTGAGAGTGGAGACTAGAGGTCCGGTGTTTCTCCTCCTGGGTGGAAGACTCTTTCCAGGGGGCAGCAGAGGGGGAATGTCACACTACTAATGCCCACTGCTCACCGCCTGGGCCTCACGGATGAAGAGAGATGCTCTGCCTTCCATGCCACTGCCTTTTTCCTACTGGACTGGGGCTAATGCGGACATAGGCTATGAACAAGAACCCTATCTTATCCCCTTCCCACTACCTTGATTTAGGCAATAGGAATGGTTTTGAAAATTTCATTTATATATTCAAAATTATGTCGGGAGCACCAACCATGCCCCAGACATTCCTCTAGTTCTGGGGATACAGCTGTGAACAAAGCAGAGATCCCTGCTATGGAGACTGATAAAAAATTGTGCATATGCTGGATTGCTGTAACATTTCAAAAACATGTTAAGTCTACTGTGGGCTCTCACATCTTTAATGGTACACACACACTCTCCAATGTAAAATTTTTTGTGTAAATCTGGACTCGCACTTCAAGCAAACTGCCTGGCTGGCTGAAATGTGGAAACACCTTTCAATTCAGTCTTTTAACATGTGTTGAGTGCCACCTATGTGCAGAGCCCGATATTGGGGACTTTGGAGAGAGGCAGAAGAATGAGAAGACAAGGTCCTATCTTAGGGGCTTCCCCGTGCGGTGAGAGAGGCAGCTCCTTCCCTTGGGAGCTCCGAGGCTGTAGGAGCTGACAGCCTAGTCTGGGAAGGCAAACAACTTCAGGACCCACTTTCAGAGGGGAATCCCAAGTACATGCAAAAGTGAATCCAGCCTAGACTGTTTGGAGTTGGGTAAATGGTCCCTTGTCGTGATGATGGGGAACAAGAGAGGGGATGCCATAGGAGCTGCTGCATGTCCCGACAGCGAGGAGGAACCCAGGAGCAGCCTCTCCTGGATTATTGTTATCCTGGCAAGTCTTCTGGATGAGATGGGATTGGAGGTGCTGCTGTAAGAATGAAGAGGTCTGTGGAGGGATGGGGTGGGGTGGGGGCATTCCAGGTAGAGGGTGCCTCCTGGGGGATGGTAGGAGAAATGGGGGCGCTGGGCACAGTTCAAACCCGGCTGAAGATGCAGAGGAGAGAGGAGGGCCAGTGTGTGAGGGTCTCGGCTAAGTCCTTGCGGCTGCGGAGCGGCGGTGGGGAAGGACCGGGTCAGAGGTAGCGGGGGTGAGTGGGGGCAGCGCCCAGGTTTCTTGACAGCTGTTAAGGAAGCGTGGCGACAAAGGGTTAAGTGTGCCCCTCCACCGCCCCAAATGCTTCCTGTGTTTGAAATCCTTCAGGTCTCCAAAACCCTCTGGCCCCCGGCCAGGCGGGCATTGTCCGGGGAGCGCTTGTGGGCTGTCAGAGTGGCCTCGCAGCCTTTGTTGTGGGACCACCTCGAGGTTCCCTCTCGCGCCCTGGCTGCGGCTGCCCAGTGCGTGCCGGGAGGGGGGCGGTGCGGGAGGCTTGCTCCCTCTCCCTCTTCCCGGCCCCCCCTCCAGCCCTCCCGATGACCACATGACCAAGTGGGCTCGCGGCCAAGCCACAGGCTACAAAATGCAGCCCCTGGAGTGAGCGGGGCGCATTCCCGCTGGCAGTCTGAGCCACGGGCCGTTGGAGCCGCAGCCGAGCCGCCAGCCACTTGGAACGAGCTCGCCGCCGCCCCCGGAGCCGCCGAGGCCAGCTGGGCGGCGCTGCCCCGCGGCGGGAGAGAGGAGGCTGCAGGAGAGAGGAGGCGGCGGCCGGCCAGCCCGCGGCGCGGCTCGGGGCGTACCGTCTCGCGGCCCGGGAGCCACGCGAGCTTCGCGCCCGCACGCACGAGCCGCGACTCGCGCCTCCCTCGGCCTCCGGCCTCTCCGCCCCCACCCCCGCCCCCGCCCCCTGGCCAGGGCCGCGCGGCGGCGGCGGCGGCGGCCAGAGGAGCAGCATGAATCTGCGGCTCTGCGTGCAGGCGCTCCTGCTGCTCTGGCTCTCCTTGAGCGTGGTGTGTGGAGGTGAGTGCGCGCCCTCCCGCTCGCCCGCGGCCCCCTCGCCGCTCTCCAGAGCTGCAGCCCGCGCGCTCCCCGCCCTCCGCCCCGAAGATCGCGCTCTCTCCGCCTCCCGGGAGCCGGGCGCGAGCCGTGCAGAAGCCGCCACGCGCCGGGCCGCCGACGGACAGGGCGCCCGGGGCCAGGGACCCGCCGGCCGCGGGCATCGCTCCCTGCGGGGTGCTTGGCTCGGCTCGGCTCGGCCTGGGGCATCACCTTCCGGCGCCTGGCCCCTCCCGGCCGCCCCTCGCAGTCCGAGGAGCTCAGGGCCGCAGGCGTGCGCTCCGTGTCCCGCGCCCCGCTCCCCACGTGGTGGAGGGTATGGGGGGGGCACGTCCTGCTCCCCTCGTGGATCCTTGGAGGGAACTGACCTGAGGCCGGTGGGTTGGGCTCCTGCGTGGAAAGTTAGGGGCCGCCGGCCGGTCCGGGGGCGCGGGCCACTGGGGGATGATGATGTGCCAAGATGCAGACGTGACACTTGTTGCATAGGCAGGAGCGCGCCGCGGGGGAGGCGGCGTGGAGCCCAGCTGTGGTTCCTTTCAGCCTGCAAGTGAGCAGAGGCAGCCTCCCCCGGGCTGGGCCGGGCAGGGCCAGGTCAGGCTGGCCTCCTCCCTCACCCCCAAGTCCTGTCTGGTCTGCTCTCCTGCTCCCACACAGAAGGCTCTCCCAGAGGCCTGCGTCCCACCCCAGGGACTTGGTTCTTTGAGATCCTGGCTCCGGTCCCCCCTCTGACCCAGGCATGGTCATGCTTCACCTCAGTCCCCTTGTCTCCAGGCACCAAACCAGGAAACAGCGCCTGACCCGATACCTCCATGCAGCTGGCCCTCACCTGCACCACACCCCCACCTGGCATACTTGGCACTGACTGGTGCTCCCTTGCCCTCCCCAAGCCTGGTCCCCACCCACATCCCAGCAGTCCCAGTCCGGGCTCCCTGTCCTCTGTGCGTCGGTGTCTCCTGTGGCTGCCAGCTCCCACCTCCAGCTGCCACAGTCCTGTGATCTGACTGTCACTGCTGCCGGCCTGGCAACGCAGAATAGGAAGGCCAAGACCAGGTGGACTAATGCCAGTGCCAGGCTTGGACTTATGGGGAGGTGGGAGCAGGGGGAAGGAGAGAGCAGGGCAGCAAGTGTCCTAGAGGAAGGGCCCAAGGCCGTACTTTGTTCCAGACCCTCCAGAACAGGATGCAGCCCGGGAGCCTCTGAGGGGCCTGGTGGGGCTTCCACCTCTCTTTGTAGGTCACCTCCTTTCTCCGCTCTTGCCTTTGGCACTGCCCTGGCCCGGGGAGCCCTGCCCGGCTTCTTGGGAAGGCGCACTGGCTGGGTCTGGCACTACCTGCCTTTAGCTAGCTGTCCAGTGATCTCTCTCTTCAGGCCCAAGCCCTGGCTCAGCCACCTCACTGGTAAGAAGGAAGCAGGCTTTTTCCTCAGAAACTCCTGTCAGGCAGGCAATGGCAGAAAGAGAGCCAAAGATAGGAATGAAGGACACCGCACGGGCCTGCCCTCCTGGAGCCTGCCATCCAGGGCAGTTGGCGAGATAAGACACCCACGGGACACCACCACTGGCAAACAGTGGTGCAGAGAGGGCATCCCAGAGGAAGCTGGGCCTACCTGATCTGCGCACTTGCGGCTTCCCCAGAGCCTACGGGGAGACCCTTGGCTAACTGGCCCGCACCCGGACCCTTTCAGGGTCCAGCTGTTGGGGCGTTATGGGTAAAGGGGGAGCCGGTTTCAAGGGGAGGGGACGCCGCATCTGGCTCAGACCCTACCGCGCCCTGCTTCATTCACCCTTTGCATTAGGTCACCTATCTCCACAGCCGGATCCGGGTAAATTCGTTGCCCTCACATTTATGCTTAAGCCTAGCACTGGAAACTTCCAAAGCTCCCCCTGCCTCTCCACCTCCCCCTGCCACGTCCCCCCACCCCACCCCCGTCCTGTCCTGGGGCCAAGGGGGCCACCTCTGTGGGTCTGGGGACACATGTCCTGCTCCTCCTGCCTCCTGTCCTGGCTCAGAACAAGGGACCTTTTCGGAACCACCTTGCCCTTGGCCCGGACTTGCATGCTCTCCCCAGCCAGAGTCCCCGGTCAGCTCCAGGCCTGAAATCCGTGCTTCCTCATGACGCGCCGTGTCCTGACTTGGAATGCGCTCCCGCCACCACACACAGACCCCTCCACTGCCTCCTGACCTGGGATACACTTTGCTCTTGAGTCTGAGAGCTGCTGGGCCGGGGCCAAGTAGCCCTTGGTCTTTGTCTGAGCACCTCTGTGTCTTTCCTTGTCCCCCTCCTGCCCTTCCCCGGCCCCAGCTGAGGCCTGCAGCCACAATGACAGCGTGAGGACAGCTTCCTGGACCCCTCCCACTCAGGGAGGGGGCATCTCCACTCCGTCCCCAATGCCTCAGAACTAAGCACCCAGGTAACCTGAGTCAGGCCTCTCAGCGGCAAAGGACTAATGCAGCTGACGCGGATGACCAGGCTGCCAGGGCGTGATGCGTCCACAGCAGCACGGCTGGCGTGGGAAGACGGCTCAGGGCACTGGGCTGGGCAGACAAAGGAGGGGCGCTTCATCCTGGAGACATATGCAGGACCCCAGAGCAGTGGAGGGGGCATAGCCAGTGCCACCAGGGCACTTGTATGGGCTTTTAAAGCAATCACAAGACAGGCCGGACAGCAAGAGGGAAGAAAAAAAGATGTTTCATTCCTAGTGAGGATGGCGTGTTCCTGAGAAGCGGCACACACCTCTTTGTGAACGGGCAGGGCTGGCGTTTAGATTGTGTGAAAAGCAAGCCCTGTTTACCCCTGACTGCGCTTCACGGTGGAGATGCTGTAGCTTCACTGCTGATGGCGCTTCGGTCCCTCTAGGCTCGCGACTCTTTGCGGGATTGCCCCAGCCTTCCCGTAAGTAGCAGATGCGTTAGAGGAAAATATTTAAGTACACTGGGGATGGCCCGTTTCTACAGGGGAATTCTTTTGTATCACTGCCGGGACCTCTGCAGTGATGAGAATCAAAAGCCTCTGATTTGTCCCTTTGGACAGGACAAAGCCAGGGTTTCAGGTGTCAGCTTATCTTAGGGTGAACCAGACTCAGAATCAAAAGTAGGAAACAGGTGGATGATGGAATCAGGGTGGGGGAGGAACTGCAGACTTCCGGCTACAAGGAGGAGAGTGAGCCCCCCCATCCAATGGGATGCAAGGTGCCAGGGGCTTCTGGGTGACTGCTCTCCAGGGCCTGGCTGAGAGCTCGGTCAGCTTAGGTAGCTCTTCTCTGCAGCCCTAGAGTCCAGACGTCCCGCTGACCAGAGTCTGAGCCCACCAGCCGTGTTCCTCATCCTGGCTCTGGGCCTCCCCTGTCTCTTAGGGACCCCTCCCCCCAACAGCCCGCCCTCCCTTACTGCCACCACCACTCACAGTCCTGGGTCTCAGCATTTGCAGAGGATACCCTCCCCATCTGGGCACTGTGCCTGTCTTCTCATGCCTGCTGTTACCCCTGGGGCCATAGCCTGTGCCATTGGCCATCCCTGCAACACAAGAACCAAGACCCCACTGACACCTTCAAGGCCCTTAGGGTCCTTCCTTTTGCCTGGCCACACCCTCAGCACAGTCCTTTTCGTCCTGAGAGTTTCTCTGGTACCAACTTCTCATCAGTATCGTTCCTGTCCTCTTGAGAGGGCAGAACAGCCTTGAGGGGCCTCCAAAACACAAGGCAGAAGCTGAAGCAGCTGCGGTGGGGAGCTTAGTGAAGGGGCTTCCCTCCTCTCCCTCCCCGGCGCAGCCCCTTTGCAGATAGCACTCAGAGGGTAGCCCTATGACAGGCGAAAGCAGCCTCCTTGCCCCTGTCCGTACCTACTGCCCCAAAGTGCAAACACAACTCGTGTTTTAATTTACATTAGGTGATGGGTTTAGGGGAGGAACTGACACAGTAGTAACCCACCCCCGACCAGAAGAAGCATGAAGGGTGGCTGGTAAACAGAGGAGTCCTAATGGGCCTGTGACGTTCTCTCTGGGAGGGAGGGTGGAGGGCTAGAGAGTGTGTGCGCGCGTGTCTGGGCGAGAGAGCGTGGACAGCAGCAGGCGCCAGGGGCCTGGGCAGGGAGGGCCCTAAGGACAATCCTTGCCTGAGTTTGGCCCAAGAGGAGGATAAATGCCTGGAAACTGTGTGCAAGTGGAGGAGGAATCACAAGAGTCAAACAGCCAAGGAAGGAACCGGAGCGTGGGGATGCTGGAGGCAGGGAGGAAGGAAAGGAAGAGCCGCCAGGGGTATGGTTGGGGGGCGAGCAGCCAATGGGTGGTTATATGGAAACTGTGAGCTAGTGGTGGAGACTCCTGGATGGATGGAAACAGGTTTCGAGAGACAGGGATATAGCTGGAGGCAAACCCGATGGTGTGGGGAGAGGGAGGCTGGGATTCATGATCACTGGCCTCAGAAGCTGTATTTCTGCAGACCAGCCCCATCCCGGGCATCGCACAAGCACTCTGCCTGTCTGCCTCCTGCCCAGCACCATCGCATCTCCCTGCTCTGCTTGCCTCCGGCGGCTGGCTTGTCTGTGAAGTGCCAGCTCGCCTGACCTGGCTGGACTGCAGCCTCCATGAGAGGTGGCTGAGAGCTCGGTCAGCTTAGGTAGCGCTTCTCTGCAGCCCTAGAGTCCAGACGTCCCGCTGACCAGAGTCTGAGCCCACCAGCCGTGTTCCTCATCCTGGCTCTGGGCCTCCCCTGTCTCTTAGGGACCCCTCCCCCCAACAGCCCGCCCTCCCTGACTGCCACCACCACTCACAGTCCTGGGTCTCAGCATTTGCAGAGGATACCCTCCCCATCTGGGCACTGTGCCTCTCTTCTCATGCCTGCTGTACCGCTGGGGCCTCATCGTGTGTCTTTCCCTCATCGCACCCAGGAACACCCAGCGCCACTTGGATTCTATTGGCAGGGCCTGGTCTGGCATCAGGAGGCTTCTCCTCTAAGCCAGATGTGGACAGATGTAGAGAAGAGCCCCCTAGAGCAGAAAAGGAGCCAGCTGGGATTGGAATGGAAGGAATTTGCATGAGGCACAGGATGAGGGTATGATCTAGGGGTGAAAGGAGTAGGGCAATGGGGGGGCAATACTAGCAGCCCACCCCCTTCCCGATGCACTTGCTGCTTCAGGTGACGTTCACTCATTTGTTTACTCATTCATTTGTACAATATTTCTTGGCCTCTGAATCTGGTCGCGGGCTGACTAGATCCCAGCATAAGGCACAGAGTCAGAGATTCGCCCCCATGCCCCGCAAACAGTCCCCCAGCCACACCCACAGGGAGGCCACAGGAACAAGTGAGCCCCAAGATGGCCAAACACTGATGAGATGCCCAGGGGTGAGCTATGAGAGCTCTAGTACTCAAAAGTGGGTCACCTGCGTATCAAAGGATGTACAATGACATCATGTTCCAGATTTGCTTTAAAATATCTCTGCAAAGAAAGAAACAGGAGAACCAAAGCATATGTAACTCCATCTGGATAACTGTCGAATCTGGGTGATAGGCACGTGACGGGGGGAGTTGTTTTCATTGAAATATTGTGTGTTTGAAATGTTTTAAGTGTATCAGTCACAAGGGTGCAGTGGGAAGTTATTGTCTGCTGTGCCCCAGCCTGAGTGCAGGCATGATACCCCAAGCTGCACCCCCCGATGATGTTCTGAGCACAGAACATGTTTGTGCCCATCAGAAACATGATAGGACTGTCAAAAGGACATCTAGTCAGGTGTATAATTTGTAAATGTGAGTAGTGGGCTCTGTTTGCCCCAGGACAGTGTAAACATTGCAAGTGGTTCATCGGTTCACTGATTGGAAGAGGAAAAACAAAAGCTCTGAGAGCGCCACCTCATGAAGAGGCTGCCCCTCCTCTGGGGCCCTGGCCCATCTGCATCAGCCTTTGGGATGACAGGCTTTCTCCTTCCTGCAGGGCCCCTGCTGCAGACTTCTGACGGGAAGGGGATGGAGGAAGGCACCATCCGCCACCTGGTGCAGCCCAGAGGGCCGAGGAGCGGCCCAGGGCCCTGGCAGGGAGGTCGGAGGAAGTTCCGCCGCCAGCGGCCGCGCCTCTCCCATAAGGGCCCCATGCCTTTCTGAAGCAGGTACTTGAGCCTCTGGTCAGTGGGCGGCACAGAAAGGGCAGGGGAGGAACAGCCTGGAAGCCGGGTGGCCCTGCTGCTTACCGCTGGCCAGACACCTGCACCAGGCAGTGCCGGCCCCATGCATAACACCGGGGCTTACAGAGCACCTTCAGTTTAGACAGGAGACCAAGGCCGGAGAGGGGCTTGACGCTCCCCAGGAGTTAGGTGCTGGCTCCCCTCCACGCTGCTGCCTAGGGTTGGGCTGGCTGGCCCAGCTGGAGTGTTCTGGAGGGCCTTGACGAGCTGGGGAGAGGTGCCCCAGGGTATCTGTGCAGGTGTGCAGTGTGGACCCTCACCGGGGCGGGAGGGAAGGCAGGGATCCTTGGGGGTAGCCGCTAGCAGAGAACGGGAAGAGAGCTGCCGGGAGATGTGGGAAGGAGAGAGCAGGGCCTGAGCCTGCCCCTGAGGCCTGGCCTGCTGTCCTTCCCCCTGTCGCCGGGACAGGGTGGCACCGACTCAGTAGCCTGGGGCTTTAGGTTCAGGCTTGTGGGGAGGGCGGGTGAAGGCCGTCTCCTCTCCTGTCCCAGGCGGTTCCTTTGACCTAGGACACGTCAATGACCCCTCTCTGGTCATTTTTCCTCTTTAGGACTGAAGGGGCCACCACGTGTCCGCCCCCCATGATTCTCTCTACCCCTCCGTCGATCGGCCTGCTTCTCTGGAGCCCTCCCATCCGTTCGCCTCATCTGGCCCCTGTTCTAGCTGCTGACGGTCCGGCTCTTCTCCCCCACCAGCATCCCCGAATGGATTGGCGTGCTCCTGCCCCTAGCAAGGACCCATTCAGTGCCCCCTCGTGACTTGGGAGACCCTGCACTGGAAGGCCGTCCTTCCTCTCCGCAGCCCTCCCTCTGCTCTAGTCCCTACCTCTTGTGTCCAATACCCTAACATCGAACCCTTCTCTCGACCCTTCCTGCCTCAGGTATGCCCTGGGGGCTGGGTGGAACCCGCCCTTCTTTAACGGGCTCCAGCAGATTCCACGGTTTCGCATCAGCACTTCCCCCCCAGGCCTCCAGAGGGGCATAGAGAGCGGAGCAATGAGAGACTCCAGTGAGAGGGACGGGGTCATTGGGATGCAGACAGGGTGCCTTGGGGGCATGGGAACGGGGGCTTGGCGATCTGGCGAAGGGGGAGTGAAGCAGCGGAGAAGAGGAGGAATAGCTACTGTGGCCTCTTCCTCATCCCCATGTTTGGCCCGGTTGAGGAAGAGGTGAAGGAGAGGGGCCGCGAAGTACTTTGTCACTTCTCTCGCCTCACTGTGCCGCCTAGCAGTCCCTCCCACTCACTCCCGCCCCCGCCCCCCCCAGTTGGTTCAAGCTCCAACTCAGGAGGGGAGGGTATGCGCCTCAGGTGGCTCTGTACCCTCCCAGGAGCAAAAGCCAACTAGGATGATTGGTTTTGCCAAGAATCACAGACGATCAGAGCCAAAAGGAACTTGGAGTTCACTTAGCGCCACCTCCTTATGCAAACTCCTGCAGAAACGGAGGCTCGGAGAGGGATGGTGACCTGCCCAGTGCCACTGCAGAGCCAGCACGAGGGCCCAGGTCTCCGAACTCCCACGTGATGATGCCCTCTTCTTGACGATGTCTTCCAAACCCATTAAGTGCCTTTTCCCGGGGTTGGGGCTGGGGGTGGCCAGGAAGGGAGAGGGGGCCGGCTGTGAACTGCCCCATGGTGGGACGGAGCTGTTCCCTCCTCCCTGGCCTGCCCCTTCTGGTCCATTCCCCAACCCGGCCTGGAAAGTTCCGTGACTGGCCAGCTGCCCCAATTCCTTGCAGCACTCCCAGACCCTGGGTATTTTCATAGGGGCAGCTCGGGCACCGAGACTACCAGGAATCAGGAGGTGGCCTTAACCAATTGGACTCAATGGCTTTCCCTTCACGTTGACTGGACCCTCTTCTCCCAGTGGCCTTTCCCTGAGGAGGCAGGGAGTGGGGAGAAGAAGAAGGAAACAAAGAAGGAAGGAAGGGAGGGGGGAAGGAAGGAAGGAAAGATGGGAGGAAGTGTAGATCTCAGCAGGCTTTCTTCTCAAAGGCCTCGTGGGAGGGAGAAAAGGGAAGACAGGAGCCTGATGGCCACCTATGTACGTGTGGGGCAGGGGGAGTCACGGCCCCCGGAGTCCCAGAGCAACCCCAACGTTTGCCTACCCGCCCCTCCCCCTTCCCTCCACTGCTGCTAACGCTGCTGCTACTGCTGCTTTAAGGCCACCCTGGGGAGCCAGGCTGGGCACCTGCCACCCCCCCAAACGCCCCTCAGCCCAGAGTGGGGTCTGGCCAGTGTCCAGAAAGCCTCTTCTGCCACGGATGTCCCCACTGGGGCTGGGCCTTCTTCCCCCTCTTCCTTTCTGCATCTCCTGTCGCATCGGTTGCCCAGCCCAGGGGGAAGGGCGTGGGTGGGCTGTGGGCAGCGGGAGAGGGACGGCTGGGAAAGTCTGGAGACCCAGGGCAGTGGAGGTGCTGAGGGGCCGTCTTATTTAAAGTGGTTGTGTAGGATTCTTCTACTAATTTATACAAAGTTATTAAGGCGCTTTTCATTAAGAAGTCGTCCCTTTCCCCTAATTGTGTTCACTGTGTTTGTAAAGATTGTTCAGTGTAAATATGTCTTTATAATAAAGAGTTAAAAGCTGACAATTCGCCCTTACTCTTGGAGGTCACGTTCAGGAAGGGCACACGTCTCTGCTGAGATCCATGGTCCGCCCCCCCCCCACCCCCCGTGCCCATGAACTTCATGTGCAGGGAGGGAAGTGTCTGCCTCCTAAATCGGTTCCAGGTCCAATGGCTTCAAACTAATTTGCCGCAAACTCACAAAAGGAATCCCTGTGCTTAATGACCAGTTCACATAAAATGCAGTCCACTTTTAAGTGTTTTGGCATCTGAGTGTCCTAATTTTGGGTTTTTTTTGCAGTGTCCTTTGAAGGATCTTTAAAAAAATTTATTTAAGAACATTCTGATTAAAGGTGGGATTTCTACTAAAAATTGTTTTATATCTTTGGTGTGTGTCTTCTTCTATTTTTATCTACTTTTGAACACTCTCGGGACTTTGTAGCCAGTTACCGTTCTTGAGAAATGTTCTGTTTCCTGCAATAAATACATTTGGTAATGACTTCGTATGTGTTTCACAAAGTAGAGTTGCTTGATGCACGAGATAGCCTGAGAAATAAAATGCAAGGAGTTCGATGCAGTTCTGCCCCATCTGTCTCACCTCTTCACGCTTGTCAAAATGCCAACATCTTGGAGAACAGGAAGGAACGTTGCGTACATGCTAATTTGGTTAATCAACTCATTAGGTGCACACAGGTATACACGGTTCAGAGTATAACCCAGCAGAAAGGAGACAGGAGTGATCCAAAAGGTGCATTCGCTAAGTCTTGTGGGAAATTCTACAGATCTGACGAGTATTCAGTTCTAGAAATATACGATTTGAAGACAGGGTCTTCAGACACTTGCTAAAAAGTCATGAAACTGCTCAATGAAAGATAAAATAGAAAATGCCGCCCACAAGCTACACAACAATCTTATCATTGACAAAATGTTGCAGATTGTGACATAGTGATTTAAAAATATGACATTGTGTTGGAAGTGCCTCTTAGGAAAATTGGTACAAAAATGCCTTCTTTCAAAATTACTACTTTGACTTTTAGGCAAACCGGTTGTCAGAGGAACTGGTTTTAGGCAAGGAGGTTTTGGGTGGGCTGGCTTTATGCTGATTGGTCCGTTATGGCCCTAATCACCCCCAAAGCTCTAATTTCACAAGAAACCAAGGAGAAGGGGGCGGAGGCAGGGCAGGGCAACTTAATACCGATCCGTGAGTGTGTAGCCCTTTGACAGTTTACAGAGCTCTTTTTAAAAAATATCAACTCATTTTATTATCCTAACAACTGAGCGACACAGATCCCCGTTTTACAAATGAGAAAACAGGCTAAGAGAGTTGAAGCAACTTGCCCAAAGGCTCACAGCCAGTGAGTGAATCTAAAATCTGGACTTTGAATTCTAGAATGTAAACTCTTTCTATGGTACTATGGAAGGTCCCCTAATTAGAGAGAAGACTTAAGTACAAAATGTACTTAAATCCCAATAAGTGCACTGGAAATAGATGGCGTGGTGTGGACTGGTGGGATCAGAGAAAGGCTCACAGAGACACCAGCTTTACACCGGCTCCAGAAGACCCAGTTGCCTTTGGTTAAGTTGGCAGGAGGATGGTGCACAGTAGATGTGGGGACAAGGAAGGGGAGTTGCCACCAGGGTTCTCCAGGCATATGTAGTCACGGTATGCAAGTGGGTGGAGGCAAGTCTGACCTCCTTGGGGCAGAGGATGAGGGGAAGGAAAGCTGGTGGCTTTCTGTAAAGATAATTAGACATCAAACCAAAAGAAGGCAGGACATATGGGTTGCCACCATCTGGAGACATCTTGACCAAATAAATACAATAGAATCAGAGTAGGGGGCTGTGGTTTTTTTTGTTGTTGTTTTTGTTTTGCGGTACGCGGGCCTCTCACTGTTGTGGCCTCTCCCGTTACGGAGCACAAGCTCCGGACGTGCAGGCTCAGCGGCCATGGCTCACGGGTCCAGCCGCTCCGCGACATGTGGGATCTTCCCGGACCGGGGCACGAACCCGTGTCCCCTGCATCGGCAGGCGGACTCTCAACCACTGCGCGACCAGGGAAGCCCCCTAGGGGCCTGTTTTTGAAAATACAGAGGGAAAAAAGAAAAAGGAGTTCACTTTTTGTTCACTGATTACTTCTGGACCAAGACCTGGAAGGGTTAGGGGGTGGGGTGGGCAGATGAACCTGAAAAACAACAGTGCTTCAAATCCACCTAGAAATTAGGCAGCCCCTGAAATGAAAGAGATAAGGGAGGCAAACAGACTCAGGCCACACACAAGGCTTTTCAGGACCCCAGGCCTGGTATAAAATGAGCCATAGCTACTTAGATGCCTAACGTTTCAGATTCTCCCACAAGTCCTGGCTGACCCAAGCAGCCATTCTGAGGTGCTTATAGAATTCTATTTTTCAGGACTGAAGGTTATTCAGCTGAAATTTCTCAACCCCAGATTTCTGACCAGAGTGGGCCTGTACCAGCTGACTGCCAAAGGGAATGGCAGAGAAGACTTACCATCTTCTTTTCTGGTCCTAGAAGGGGCTACTGACTCAGCCAGCGTTTCTCTGGAACCCCCGCCCCCCCCCCCCCACCAAATGGAAGATGTCTCCAGGGTTCCTTTGAAAAACCAGTTTTCCTACATACTGACCAGTGCTCAGAGAGGGACTCCCCTGGCTTGCTGCCTTGGACTTCAAAAGCCGGAGCTGCATCTAGGACATTTCCTTGCATGCTTCAAATCAGGGATCAGCAAGCTTTTTCTGTAAATCGACTTTGCAGGCTGTGAGGTCTCTGTCCTAAGTACTCAAGTCAGCCATTGTCTTGCAAAAGTGGCCTTAGACAAAATGTAAATGAACACTGTGGCTGTGTTTATAAAAACAGATGGCGGGCCACAGAACCCTGTCTCATGCGAAGCATCGGCAAGCCCTTCAGCTGAGCCCTTGAACCCTTGCCTGGGGCCCGAGGAGAAGACTTCCTTTCTGCAGCAAGGTCTAGAATTAAGAGAATTTAGTAAACTGCTTATGAGCTGCCTTCTATGCCATGCTATCTGACAGTAATTATACTAATAGAGGGCTTTCCGTGGAGGGGGAAGTCTGGAGTCAGATCAGGGTTCAACTCCCAGCACCACCGTTTACTTCTCTGTGAGGCCTGAAAGCCGGTGTCTCCATGAGCCCCATTTCCGCAGCGGGCAGGATACGCTGGCTGCTTCTGAGCGCTGCGGTCAGGACCAAATGCGATGATGCAGGTCAAGTGTTGGGCACGGTGCCTGGCCCATGGTGCGCGCTCCCTGGTGGGAGGTAATATTATCCCCACTAAGCCACACTCTAACCCTGAAAGGTGGACAGGGAAGTCATCATTGTTCCCAATTTATAGATGGAACGACCGGCTCAGGGAGGTCAAGTCACTTGTTCAGATTCACAGAGCCACTAACTGGCTAGCGAAGCCTCAAAGCCGGCTCCATCCTCAGCTCGGGTTAGCTGCCCCGCTCCCGCTAGGAGTCTGCTTCCGCAATCCGAGTGTGCCTGGGGCACTGGAAATTTCCAGTCTCCTAGACAGCCCACAGGGCCTCCCCAGGGACAGATGGCCCTCAGCACTCTCCCCCGTGGCAGCGTTAGCTTGGGCAGCACCCAATCCTGGATTTTGGGGCCAGGCACTTGCTCCAGGAGACCGGCCTGGCCCTCAGGTTCCTTTCCACCCGAGGCCAGGTGCCCAGAAAGCTGAGTTCAGTCCTGACTCTGCTTCTGCCCAGGGCTGGCCGTGGAGGGGCCCCTTGGCCCCTTCTGGGTCTCAACCTCCTCACCTGCCTGGCCGCCTGGAAGGAGTGGGTGGGTGGGAAGCAGCTGCTTGTGCACAGGGCTTTGCTGCGGTTCCAGCAAACAGTGAGACTGCTTCAGGCCACTCTCCAGAGGGAATCAGTGCTCTGGGAGAAGAAACAGAAGAAACGGTGGGAAACGGGACCCTTGGCCAGTGAGGAAAGCCACCACTGGGTTACGTGGGTCTGCCCAAGCTTCTCCTGGCCCCAGAGGCTGCTGGGACCTCCATTTCATACTTCCCCCATAACCAGATGCTTTCTGACCTTCCCTGGGTGTGAAAGAATTGGCAGGCTGCATAGCCCAGTGGCCTGAAGCTAGTGGCTCAGCACTCGGGATCCTAAACCCAGCTTGGTCTGTAACTGGCTGTGTGACCCTAGGCAGGTCAGTTCATCTTTTGGGGGTTCCAGTCCCCCCTCATCTATTTTCATAGGACAACAATCTCTGCTTTCCCTACCTCAGACTTACAGAATCCTAGAAGGGCAGAGCTGGCAGGCTCCTGGGAGGCCATTCAGTCTCCCGAGCCCCTTAATTTTTACAGACCTTTTACAGAAGAAAGTCGGGCTCAGAAAGGGAAAGTGACCCACTTAAAGGGACATAGCTAGACGAAACTGGCAGACACGACACGACAGGTAGGGAGCAAGTGCTTCCTGTGTGCCAAGCACTGTTCTGAGCACATCGCCTGTCCTGGCTGAATTAGTCCCCATCGCAAACCCATTTTATAGCTGAGGAAACTGAGACACAGAGAGGCTAAGTTCATCTGAGGATCTTCTGTGGAATGTAATGGAACGAGGGGACCAAGGTGACATTGCTTTAAAGCAAGGTGAAGGCAGTACTGAAGCGCCAAGCTGTCACTCAAGGGCTGCCGTCCCCTCCCCGCTACGGCAAGGGCTTCACTCTGGCGCCCTCAGTCTCAGGGCAGCAAAAATGCTTGTATCTGTGAGACCTGGGAGGCCGGCGTGGCCGGAAAGAAGCCTTCTTTCCATCTAGGCAGGGGTGTCTCTGGCTCCCTCCCCAGCAAGTGTGGGGATAGGAGCCGGTGACCCTGGCATAGTTTCATCCCCCTGTCTCTAGACCCCCAAATTTCTTCACAGCCTAGAGTCCTCTCACCTCCTTGGGAACTCCTAAGCCCTCAGGTGTGAGGGGTGTGAAAAGATAAAGGAAGGTAAAGTGGGAGGGGAGAGAGCACACAGGGATGGGGGGGGAGGAGGTGTCTCAGGAGGGAAGGCTCACCTCTTGGTCCCTTCCACCTCCATCACCTCAGAGATCTCAGACGCTGCTTTTCCCAGGAGTTTCAATCTCAGTTTCCTCCTACCCCACCCCAAGGCGACTCTGGGCTAGCCCCCAGCCCAGCTCCATAGCCCTCTCCACCCCCACCCCTGCTCCCACATTGCCTGTCAAGTTTCAGATCCCATGCCTTAATGCAAGTTTCAGAAGTAGCTCCGCCTCCCCTCAACCTAGGCTAACATTTTCAGAACCCAAGCACAAGAAAAGGGCGTTCTGCCTGCACAAAGACCGATTCAAAAGAATCACTCACCTGGACCATAAGCTAAAAAAAAAAGCACCTACTTTTTGTAGGACAGTATGTGAGAGACAGCAGAGAAGACTCGCTCCTCACCTTGCCTCTGGGAGGCTCAAGGGACGGGTGCGTGGCGAGGGTATGACAGCCCTTGCTGCCTGGTGCCCTCTATACCGGTCCTGGCTGCTGCCCTGGCCCCAGCAGGAGTGTGAGGGGTGAGCATCATACGTATCTTTCAGGAAGCAGAGGCTGGGAAAGCCTCAGCCCAAGTCACCAAAACCCCATTTCCCAGTGCACCTCTAGTATCCTCAGCCTTCCCTTCCCTGGTTCTCTGCCTCCCCTAATTCCCCCAGTCTTTCAAGTGCCAGCTAAGGCCGCCTCCGCCATGAAGCCTTACAGGATGCTCCTCCAGCTCTGAAGGTCACAGGCAGGTGATGCCCAGATGGGAACCCAGGCTTGTTCCCCCACCAAAGCCAATGTCCTTGCCAAGCATACACCTTGCCAGACTGAGCATGGCCTTCACCACAATGGGGGTGACGATGCCCAAAGTGATGACTGACGGGGGAATCTAATGATCACGGCTTCTGGCCAGGGATCTGGAGGCTTAACAATCCTGGCTCCTCCAAGTACTAAGCCTGGGTCACACTTCCCCTTTCTGGGCTTCAGTTTTAGTGTTTGTAAAATGGAAATAATAATCCTTAGCTTTCTCACAGTCTGGTTGTGAGGCTGAAGTGAAGTTTCTGAAGTGAAAAGGTTTGGTACAGTAAAGAAGTGATGCAGGTGTGAACAATGTCGACCTCAGAGGGTGCCCGGTTTGCATGTGAAAGTGCTTTGTCATCTGCAAAGGGCCATAGAAATTCATTTCTCAACATTCAACAAACGCCTTTGATCGCCCACTCTGTGCCACATTGCTTACAAACTGGTGAGGGAGATCCGATGTCATTGAAAAGCCACAAAGGCTGGTCTGACCAGGACTGTGGTCAGGGCTCTGGGGACAAGCACAGGACTCTAGGAAGTTTATCGCGGGGAGTGTGCAGGATCCACATGGGGAGGAGAATCAGAGAAGCTTCCCTGAGGAGGCGTGTGTGGCGGGAGATGTCAGGGTGAATAGAGGTAAAGCAGAAGAAGGGAAGTCTTAGGAGACGGAGCACATGGCTAGGGTCCAAAGGCCAAGGAGGGAGTAGTGAGCATGTGTGATTTCTTCTTCTTCTTCTTTTTTTTTTTAATGGAGATATACATATCTCCTTTGTTTTGTTTTGTTTGTTTGTTTGTTTGGCCAGATCTCAGTTCCCCTACCAGGGATTGAACCCGGGCCACGGCAGTGAAAGCACCGAGTTCTAACCATTGGACCACCAGGGAACTGCCCATGTTCTTTTTTTAAAAAAAATACATTTATTTATTTTTGGTTGCATTGGGTCTTCGTTGCGGTGCGTGGGCTTCTCACTGCGGTGGCTTCTCTTGTTGCAGAGCACGGGCTCTAGGCACGTGGGCTTCAGTAGTTGTGGCTCCCGGGCTCTAGAGCGTAGGCTCAGTAGTTGTGGCGCACGGGCTTAGCTTCTTCGCGGCATGTGGGATCTTCCTGGACCAGGGCTCAAACCCGTGTCCCCTGCATTGGCAGGCGGATTCTTAACCACTGAGCCACCAGGGAAGTCCCCCATGATTTATTCTTAAACCCATTTCACAGACAAGAAGTGGGGCCTGAGAGTGGCTATGACTCGCAAAATGAGAGATTCCATTCAACTCCTGTGTGCTGGCTGATTCCCTTCTGAGCTCTCGGCTGGGCAGAGAGACAGCCCAGCCCTGCTATGGTAACTAAAACATCCTCTCCTGGTAACTTGCCCAAAGCTCTGTCGATTTCATCAGCTGGGCAGGAGGGGTTGAGGCCCCACACCCACGGGACTGGGTGGCTGGGTGCGCCTGGGCCAGCTCACAGGCTGGCTGGACACTGTACAACTTCTTAGATGTTCCACTTTCCTTGGGCTCTGCCTCCCTGTCTCCAGGCCCCTTAGTCTTCCGGTGAAATTCAGTGTGGCGTGAGAGGCTTCCCCCTGCTGGCTGAGCCTGGGAATGGCAGGGACTTCTCACGGGCCACCTCAGCTGTCCTGTTCCCCAGGAGGTGTGAGGAAGGGCAAAGACCAAGGTGTGTGTGGAGGGGCAACCGGCTGGAGTTAGTCAAAGCTGACTCTTTTAGTTGCTTGTGCTTCAGGACTCTGAGTCTGGGTGTGAGTGTGGATGTCCCATGACTTGAGAGGGTGTCTATAGGTCATGGGCACATGTGGGCTCTGTGTGTGAACACTGACTGGGCACGTATGTGCATTTGCTCCACGACGTGCGCTGTGTTTACAGCCTGTGTGCCTGCTACCTGCTGTGCCTGGTAAGTGGCTGGGGGAGGAAGAGAAATCGCCACCCAATGTGCCGGGGTGAAATTCTCCAACTTGTGGCTGCAAAGGGCAGCAGCCAGCTCTCTGAGTCCAGGCCAGGCCCTGTCGGCATCCTTCCAAGACTTTCCTAGGCTGTCTGGCTCTCAGGCTGTCCCAAAGAGCATTTCCTTCCGTTCTGCCACTTTTCCTCCTAGCAGGTACTCCCCGACACCCCCGCAGCTACTGGGGGAATCTCCTGTAGCCTCCGGAGGCAACGGCAAACCTGATTTCTGCATGTGCTCCCGGGAGAGGCCCAAAGGAGCACCCCGACGCTCGCCAAGGCCCGCTCCACGGCTGCTCTTTCCCTGTGTGTGCCAGTGCAGGCTTCCTGGGTGTTTCTGAACAGTCCGATCGGTTGGCGCCCATGCCATGCTGGGTACTAAAGATTTTCAATCACCCCTGTCTATTTCCTACACTCCAGGTTATATATATACATATTTTTTAACCTGGAGCTTCAGGAGACCATGAGTTAGGGTATTACTCTTGTTCTCCAGCCTAACAGAAAGGTTTTTGTTTTTAAACAGTCCTCTTGTTCGTCGCCTCTCCAAATGGCATGAAAACACTAGTCCACCTTACTAGTCTCAGCAAGCAAAATCCCTTGGTCAGGCCATCAGCCATCAGTGAAATACTTGTGCCATTAGGCTGAGAACAGAAATGTCAGATCAGAGTCTAATGACTCCCTTGGACTTTGCCCAAACGCCCAGCTTTCTGAGTGAGATCAAAGGGATGGGAGCTCTGGAGGAGTCAAGCTGAGGTTCCAGTAAGTACTCGCGAGCAGGCCTAGCCTCGTCCTTTGCCCATGGGGAGTGAGCGGCAGCCACACCCACGGCACTTCTCGGAAACACCCTCTTCTGCTCCCTGGGCTTTGGCCTCAGCCCCTCCTGGGAGAAAGGCAAACAGTGGGGAGCTGCTCTCCACAAGTTACTGCCGGGCAGGGCTCCTCCTCTGCCCGCCCCATGACTCGCCCCTTCCAACTGCCATCCTCCCCACATGGCGGCCCTGGGGACCCCCAGGCAGTGTGATAGAGGGGAAGTTCCACCCCAGTTCCGCCACTTGGTAGCTGTGTCACTCGCCCGCTCTGAGCTTCGCCTCCCTTATCTATAGCGTGCGGAGGGTCATTGCACCTCTTGAGTTGTCTTGAGGCTCAACTGAGACACTGATTCCAAAAGCACTTTGAGACAGAAACCATTGCTAGAAGCATGTAAGGGGTGAGTGTTTCCCTCAGCCAGCTCCCCAGCCAGGCAGTCTCACCCCTGGCAGAATCCCTTTTTTATCCCCAGGGTGCTCAGGAAGATTTGTAACCAACAGTCATATAGAATCCTGGGGTTGTCAGGGACCTTATTTGAGCCATCAGTAGATAATATAAGCTACTATTTATTGAACACTTAGTATATACTAGGTACTGTTCTAAGTGCTTTACATATATTATACTCATTTAATCCCAACCACCCCACAAGGTAGAAACTCTTATCATTCCCATTTTATAGACACGGAAACCAAGGCTCAATAAGCTTAAGAAAATTGCCCAAAGTCACATAGTTAGTCAATTGGGCCAAGATTTGAAGCCTGGCAGCCAGCCTCCAGAACCTGTGCTCTTAATCATTGTGCTCTACAGTCTATATACAATCGTCACGGAGCAGTTGTTTTGCTTCTGCTTGCATACCTCCAGTGATGGGGAGCTCATTACTTCCCAAGGTAGCCTATTCTGACTTCACACGGCTGTGGCTGCTAGAATCCTCTTGCGTGTCTGGCCAAGCATTTGGTGAGCCAGCCCACACAAAGATCCCGATTTCCTGAAGACTCCAGCAGGGTGTAGGTTAAAAACAGGAGACTACAGAAAGCATATATTCTCCCTGTACCCCCGGACACACACAGACCCTCTGATTCCATTCCCTTTCGCATGCCAATACCTTCTCCTTAAATGGAGACTGAAGCAGGAAGTAGGATAGTTACCCCCATCTCATTAGTCCTCTTTCAAATGGGGTGAGCGAGTGAGCAGATGGTCCTATAGTTAGAGGCCAGGACCTACACAGAACTCATTGTATTAACAGGTAGTCAATAGATGGTGAATGAATGAATGAATGGACAAGTGAATGAGGCTCACAGCCTCCTTTCCCGCCAGCCTCAATCTCCTGGAAGAGTTAGTTTTGCATTGTGCTTTGAGATCCTTAAAAAGCACCATTTCCATGGTAACAAAGCATCTAGATCTGCCACTCTGCAGGGCCAAATTCTTTCCTGTCACACTGACTCTGCGCTTGCCCCAGAAAAGATCCTAAACTACCTTCAGTGCCCATGGAGTGGGTCACTGTCAACTGGGAGGCCTGAGGAGTGGGCCTGCCATGGGCGGATCCCCCAGCGCACATCTCCTCGGGGAAGTTCCTGGGCTGATCGACCTTGCTGGGGTTTCCATGGTAACAACACTAGGCTAATGGGTTGCCAGGGTGATGGTGCGATACTGCTAAGATTGCACGGGACCGGACCACACAGGGCCACCGAGTTGAAAAGATGCTAATAACACCTTTCTGAGTCTCCATGGCAACAACACTCAAGCACCGGGTAGGCTTTGTCCCAAATGCAGATGAGGCCCCCACCCACCACACTCCGCAAGAACACCCTGGGAGGCAGGCCACTGGCCCAGTGTCCTGGGGCTTGGCTCCTGCTCTTTCCCCCCAAGGGGAAGAGCCAGCTGGCCAGGGCTTGTTCCCCCTCAGAGGCCCCCTCTCTGCCCCAGGGCCCTTCACCATACTGCTTTGGGATGTCTGGCTGAGGCAGCCAGTATTTGGGCCATTGGGACTGTCAGGGAGAAGGGCCAGGGCAGGAAGAGGGCTCGGGCTGGTTTTGCATGGGAGAAAATGGAGTTTGGGGCACGTTTGGGGTTGGGGACATCTGCTGGTGTGGTTGCTGCCACCCTCTGGGGCTGAGGAAGCAGCCAAGGTGCCATGGCCCCCAGCAAATCCAGGAGCGTGAGCCCAGAGTTTTCAAACTACTTTTAAAGTTGTGGCACATATGAATTCCATCAAAGCAGGATTGGGGGGGGTGTCCCCTATTCAGTCTTATCCCTCTCCTTACCACAGTGTCCCCTGAGGCACCTAAGCTTCTGTGGAACATAATCTGAAAAACCTCTGGCTTAGGCCAGCCCAGATGGAAAGACTAACTGGGGACCAGAGAGGGCAGGTGACTTGCCTGAGGCCCCGCAGGGCCTTAGGGCAGGCCCCAGTCATTAGCCGGGGCTAAAACCCAGGACTCTCCTGCTGGTAAGTCCACTCTCAATAAACCAGTGTGTTACGAACCTCTAGTGACCTCTAACTTGGGCTCTTCGAATTCTCAAGGACCGCTGGGGCTTCTGTCTTTCTACCTATTCATGGAGGTTATGATAAGGATCTGTGGGGACAGGCAAAAATGCTTAGAATGGATCCTCCAAATTTGACATTTCTGAGCACCGACTGTGTGCTAGGCATTTTGCTAGAACATGTTTTCTGTGCTAGATGTCATCTTATTTCTTTATAACAAACTATTTAGACAGGCATAATTCTCTTCGTTTAGCAGATGAGAAAACGGAAGCTTTGGGGTTAACTGAAGATTGGGTCTATTAAACCTGGAGCATCTCTTCAGCAGGGACGCCGCCTTACTAGCTCCAGCAGGGGATTCTGGGATGAATGCTGACCACAGTCTATCTCTGGTGACGTTGAGCTGAGGCAGGCGGATGCATTCAGAGCATTAGAGACCCCTTATCACCTGCCCCCCCCCAACTAAAACCACATCTAACTCTGCTGCATCAGGGATGACTGGACAGCAAAACTAGTCTCAAAGGCCAGGCTGTGTTATTCTCCACAACCAGACACAGCTGCTGGCCACAACAGGCAGAACATCTTGTGAGTTGGGATGGGGGTGGTGGTGATTCCTAGTTGCTATGGAAACTCAGGGGGAGGTGTCGTGAGCACCGTGTCCATCACGTGGAAGGTCTGGGCAGCAAGCAGATGGAGTTACCTCCCCAGCTGGTGGCCAGGTGGGTGTGGCCCCCCTTTGTCTGCCCCCAGGAACTGTCTGAGTGTGCGGGCTGCAGCCAGAGGCCTTCCAGGGCTTCACTGGGGCTCAAGGGGCACTGAGCTCTCTCAGGGGACACCCGTCCCCCTGGCCATCCTTACCCTCCTTTGGACTCCGTCTCCTGGAGGATCCCTTTCCCTCCGACTCCGCCTGCCTCACACCTCTCCTCCATGGCACAACTTCCCTCCTTCACTGGAGCTTGTCTGCATTTGCTCTTGCTGCAGTGGGAGCCTGGGGGTCTGCGCCCTGACTCTGGGTCCCAGCTCTCTGACTCACCGACTGTGTGTTCCCGGGCGAGTCAGCTGACCTCTCTGGGCCTCAGTTGCCCTCTCTGTAAACCAGACTGTGGCAAGAATCAAACAAGGTCTCAGCTGAAAGAGTCAAGTTCTCGGGGAGACCTTCCCTGGCACGCTAGACCGGGGCTTGAACTAGATCTAGGTTTGGCCACTCTTTGGTGCCCCCATGGCCCCCTTACTGCTGCCCTGCTGGCCCCTGTCCCACAGTGGTGTCACTCCTGGCTAGCTGTTCTCCCTCTCTAGGCTGGGAGCTCTGTGACTGCAGGGACAGGCCTCTCTGGCCCATGGCAGTAACCCCTGCCTCATGCACAGTCACGTCGCAGGCGCTTCATAAGTGTTAAAGAAATGAAGATAATGACAAACAGCCCTGTGTATCCTACTTCCTCTCCTTTTCACACTTTCCCACCCTGGCACCATCTCCTTAGGGCGCTGCTGTACCTACAGCCAGAGGCTGCGTAGTCTAGCCCTTAGGGGCGCAGGCATTGAAACCAGATGGTCACTATCAGCTGTGAGACTCTGGGCGAGGTCCTGAACCTCTCACGGCCAGTTTCCTGATCTGTAACATGGAGGTGTTGATAGTGTGTGTGTGTGTGTGTGTGTGTGTGTGTGTTTCTAATACTGCTCGGCACCGAGCAAGTGCTCAATAAAAATTAAAGGGAAAGCAAGGAGGGAGCTCTCCGCCCCAGTTAAGGGTGGGCATCCCTCCCTGTAAACCCCCCGTCCTATCGTCCCCGCCCCAGTTTCTAGTCAGAGTTGTGTCCCATGGGAAGAAAGCCCAGCCAGGCTATTCCAGTCCCACTGATGTGAACCCAGCAAGACTCAGAGCAGGGCTGAGTATTAAACCCCTATGGCCTGGTCCTTCCCCTACCCCTGCAGCAAGAGTCACTCATTTATTTACCATGCATTTGTTTTTGTTTTTGTTTTTGTTTTTTGCGGTACGCGGGCCTCTCACTGTTGTGGCCTCTCCCGTTGCGGAGCACAGCCTCTGGACGCGCAGGCTCAGCGGCCATGGCTCACGGGCCCAGCCGCTCCGCGGCATGTGGGATCTTCCCAGACCGGGGCACGAACCCGTGTCCCCTGCATCGGCAGGCGGACTCTCAACCACTGCGCCACCAGGGAAGCCCGTGGGTTTGCAATTTTAAATACAGTGAGTAGGTAAGGTTGACCAAGAAGATGACATTTGAGCAAATACTGAAGGATGTGAAGGAGTAGAACACGCTGATATCCGGAAGAACATGCTGGGACAAGGGAGGAGTGAGTGCAAAGGCCCTGTGGCAGGAATATGCCTGGAGTAAGCAAAGACTAACAAAGAAGCCAGTGTATTTGGAGTGGAGGGCTGGAAGGAGGAGCAGTAGGAGGTGAGGCTGGAGACTTAATGGAGGCCAGATCCTGAGGGCCTTATTTGCCATTGTAATGAGGTAGATGAGAGCTACTGGAGGGTTCTGAGCAGAGGCCTGGCATAATCTGATGTAGACCGTAAAAGGATTATTCCAGCTGCTGTGTTGAGAACAGAATGTAGGGGGACCAGGGCAGAGGCAGGGAGACCAGTTAGGAGCCTCTCGAAATAAGCCAGGTGAAAGGCGATGGTGTGGCCGCAGTGATAAGTGTTAAAGGGAGGCCACCGTCTCCCCAGTGAGTTTCCAAACGTAGCCAAAGTCTGGAGAGCCAGCTGCGTTGAGTGGCTGAGGGAGGAACTCACGGGGACAAGCCCTCCACAGGGAGAGTCAGCTTGGGGGTCCTTGCTTGGCCCACGTTGACTCAGCAGCTCCCCTCCACACACTGCCTCACTGGGCCTAATCAGAGGCATAGATCTCACAAGGCCACTCTGCAGGGTCTTCCCCAGTCCACACTCACACCCCCAAGGTGCCCAATTTGAGTGACAGCCCCCTTGACAGTCAAGGAATTCTTATTCCTTTCCATCTGTAGCCCATCCTGCCTTAACTGAAACTGTAGTCCTTTATTCAGTCCCCTTGGGGTGAGGAGAGCTCCTCAACTTCACAGGCACAAGGGAGCCAAGGCTGGCCCTTGAGCAGTGGAACAGCAGGCTGAGAGTGTTGGGACCCAGTGAGGAAGCAGTACCAGACTTGAAACATTCGGAGATGGTATACCTGAATTCTAGCCCTGGCTCAGACATCCCCTCTCCGCACCTGTTTCCTCATGGGTAAAATGGGGGTGATGCTATAACTTGCTCTGCCAACCTCGCTGGGTTGCTCTGAGGATCAAATAAGAACATACATGCAAAAGCACCTGTAGCCTACAGTGCACCGTGTAAATGCTCTGTGTTCGGTGACAAGGTGCCCTTCCTCCTGTCCTAGGGGTCTGGCTCTACACTGTCCCCTTCCCCTCCACCATGTGCAACATTCACCTTTCCACTGGCTCCTTCACCTTGGCCTTCAAATGTGCTAGGAACTTCCCTGTCCCTCCGCTGACATGCACTTCACTCTCACTGCCAAATCCGAGATAAATGGTCCCTGCCAGGTGTCTTCATTGGCTCAGCCCAGAGCCCGTCCTCCAAACTCCAGCTCTCTGGCTCCGCCCACCCCCCCCCGCCCCCCTTGGTGTCTCTGCAGGCATTTGGTCCCATTGACCCCGCTCGCACCAAAGCCCTCTGGGTTTCCGTGGTAGGCAGCCTCTCTGGTGGTCCCCAGGATCCCCGCCTCCTGAGATTCCCGCCCTTGTCTAGTCCTTCCCCTGGCGTGTGGCCTGGACCTAGCGACTCAATCCTCACAAATAGAATATGGCAAAGGTGATGGACTGCCATGTCCAAGGTTAGATGATAAGACTGTGACTCCTGTCTTTCTTGCACTCTCTCATCATCTCTCACTTGCTGGAGCTGTGGAAGCCAGCTGCCATGTTGTGAGCTGCCCTATGGAGAGTTCCACATGGCAAGGAACTGAGGGTGGCAGGCAGTCAGCAAGAAACAGAGGCTCTCAATTTAAGAGCTAGTGAGTGCCTGAAGGCCCCTCCAACAGCCTCATAAGAGAGCGGGAAGTGGTCCTTCTCCAGTCGAGCCTTTAGGTCCTTGCACCTGGCCAACACCTCGACTGCAGCCTGTGAGAGACCCCAAGATGGAGGGTCCAGCTAAGCTGTACCCCATTCCTGACCCACACAAACCATGAGATAAAAATGCTTGTTGTCTGCAGCTGTGAAGTTTTGGGGTAACTTAAAAAGTTCAAATCATTGCTGTTACTTTCCAGCACTTTGTACAACACGGCTAACCAAATATCATCAGGGAGAAACCTGGCTGCGCCCAGCTTAGTGAACAGGGTGCAGTGATATGGTTTATTTCCTAATGCCTGGGAATTAATGATGCCAGACACACAGATGGAGGTAAACAGAAATAGTCAATCATTTAGTATCTGTGTGCCCAGCGCCAGAAAGCATTGCATCACACTCCGTGGAATCAGAAAAAATATCTAGAAATTCAAACAACCTAAGTCCATGAATAGGGGAATGGGTCCATAAGTTGGGGCATAACTGTACAATGAAATATTATAGAGTTAAATTGAAAGAACTGTATGTTTCAACATGGTAAATCTCAAATAGGTACATGGTGTCATTTATATAAAGTTTGACACTCATAAAGCAATCCTAGAAGTTGTTTATACACACAATGCATCATAAAAACATAAAAAATGTGCACGGGAAAGGCATAGGTTCCTCTCCTGAGCTCCAGATTCATGTACCCAACTGCCTACACGCCCTCCCCATTTGGATGTCTAATAGGCTTCTCAAACCGAATGTGGCCACAGCCAAGTGCCTGATTCTCCCTCAACCCCCAAACCTGCTCCCCGTGCAGTACATGGCAACTCCAAAGTGGGTCAGGTGGAAATTTTTTGAGTCATCCTTGATTCTTTTCTTTCTTTCGCCTCCCACCCCTCCCGTCTTATCCAGTGGCAAATCCTGTCGACTCTACCTTCAGGATAAACCTAGATGCTGCCACGTCGCACCCATTGTTATCACTGCGGCCACACCATCGCCTTTCACCTGGCTTATTTCGAGAGGCTCCTAACTGGTCTCCCTGCCTCTGCCCTGGTCCCCCTACATTCTGTTCTCAACACAGCAGCTGGAATAATCCTTTTACGGTCTACATCAGATTATGCCAGGCCTCTGCTCAGAACCCTCCAGTAGCTCTCATCTACCTCATTACAATGGCAAATAAGGCCCTCAGGATCTGGCCTCCATTAAGTCTCCAGCCTCACCTCCTACTGCTCCTCCTTCCAGCCCTCCACTCCAAATACACTGGCTTCTTTGTTAGTCTTTGCTTACTCCAGGCATATTCCTGCCACAGGGCCTTTGCACTCACTCCTCCCTTGTCCCAGCATGTTCTTCCGGATATCAGCGTGTTCTACTCCTTCACATCCTTCAGTATTTGCTCAAATGTCATCTTCTTGGTCAACCTTACCTACTCACTGTATTTAAAATTGCAAACCCACGGGCTTCCCTGGTGGCGCAGTGGTTGAGAGTCCGCCTGCTGATGCAGGGGACACGGGTTCGTGCCCCAGTCCGGGAAGATCCCACATGCCGCGGAGCAGCTGGGCCCGTGAGCCATGGCCGCTGAGCCTGTGCGTCCGGAGCCTGTGCTCCGCAACGGGAGAGGCCACAACAGTGAGAGGCCCGCGTACCACAAAAAAAACAAAACAAACAAACAAACAAAACAACAATTGCAAACCCTCTACTAGTCACTATTCCTCTTTCTTCTTTTATTTTTTATGCAATAGCACTTAGCATCACGTGTCATATTATCCATTTTACTTGTTTGTTTGTTGTTCTCCCCCTCCTCCCACTAGAACATAAACTCTAACAGGGTCAGGGCTTCGGTCTGGTGTGTTCTGTACCGTATTCCCAGTGTCTATGAGCCTGGCACACGGTAGGTGGGCTTTGGGGTAGCTTGCACCCAGGAAGGTGTGCCTATCATCCGGGAAGGCTTCCGAAAGGGCCTTGAGTCACATCCACAGCAAGAGTAGCTTCTGGCCCTGCCACACCAGACGGCTTCCTGGGAGGAATGGGTTGGGCAGGGCTGTGTGTACAAGAGTGTGTGCAGAACTGTGTGGAAATGGTAGGACTGGGAATCAGGGCCGTGGCTGTGTGTGGTAACTGTGGGGTGATTGTGTGCTGAGGGAGAGAGGGGCCTTTAGGGTCAGCCCAAGAAGCAGAGACCTAGTTAGCGCCTCAGATTCGTCCTTGGCCTCCAGCAGGTGTACTTGTGGTGCGGCCAGCCTGGCCAGACCCTCCCCGCAGTGTCCTTTGAGGGGCCGAGAATGGTAGTGACTATTTGGTCAAGCATCTCTGAGGAGGTGCAGGGGAAGCTTCAGGCATTTCCCCTCCTGAGCCAAGGGAATGCCGGAGAAGCCCCGAGAACAATGGGGAGCCGACAGCCCCTAGGCGGCCCTGTGACGTGGGCCTCGAGGGGGATGCGCAGCTGCCAGCCAGAACCTGGGGATACGGAGGAGCCTCGGAATCCGTGAAGGAGGAAGCCGGAAGCAGCTGGGGATGACACCGATAGGCATTTCCCGCCACAGGATGCCCTCCTGCTTTCTTCACTGCCGCTGCAGCTGCAAAAGCAAAGAAGCAGCTTCCCTCTGGCCCCAAATGGCCGTCCTAGAGGTTGGGAGCTGTCGGGTCCCACTCCCGGCCTCCCTCCCTGTCCCTGAGGAGAGCACGCACCTCCCTCAACCCACAGCAGGGCGCCCCGTAGACCTAAAGGAAAATTGGGCTGGTTTGAGGTGATTGTCTAGCTCTTTCCACGCCTGACCGCAGGCTTATGCTGCCTTTGCCAAAAGAGGGGCTGCTTCTGAGGGCTTTGGGGCCTCTCGTGCTTGCCCTGGGCATTGCTGGCCTCCCCGTCTTCACCTCATGTCAGTGCCTCAGTGAACAGCGCTAGGTCGCAGGCAGATGCAAGCGTCTCACTCTGGACAGCCTATCCCACCTGGGTTCCCGGTTCCAGGACTTCTCAATCTTTTTTGCACCGCAACTCACTCTAAGCATGCTCCCATCGACATACTTGAGTTGTGATAACAACCCCCCGACACACAGAAATATGTAGTGATCATGGCCACACCTGTCCATGATCCTCAGTGGTGGCTCAAGCGCGGGAAGACAGGCTAGGGGTCATGCGCGATTCCCAGCACAGAAGTTATAACCCCACCCTTTCTCTCCCATTTAAGAAGGCCTGGGACTTCCCTGGTGGCGCAGTGGTTAAGAATCCGCCTGCCAATGCAGGGGACATGGGCTCGAGCCCTGGTCCAGGAAGATCCCACATGCCGCGGAGCAGCTAAGCCCATGCGCCACAACTACTGAGCCTGCACTCTAGAGCCCGCAAGCCACAACTACTGAGCCCACGCGCCACAACTACTGAAGCCCGTGCTCCGCAACAAGAGAAGCCACCACAATGAGAAGCCCACGCACCACAGTGAAGAGTAGCCCCTGCTCACCACAATTAGAGAAAGCCCGCGCACAGCAAAGAAGGCCCAACGCAGCCAAAAATAAACAAATAAATAAATAAATTTATAAAGAAGGCCCGCCAGTGTGAAAGTGACCTTGTTCTAGGAGTAACTCTGACTCCATTCTTATTTTAAAAAGGATAATCCTGAATCCAATCTCGTTTATCATAAAAAGGATACTCATCTGCAAACTTTGGTGCTTTATTATTAGTCACACCTCACAGCTGACCTGCCTTAACTCCGTTATTCATGGAAATGGCCCCATCCAGAGCCTTGCTCTGGAATTTTATTGCGTAAGAGTGGGTTCGATGAGTGGCCCTCCTCTGGATGTCTCAGCCAGGGTGGGGGTGACCATGAGTCCAGATGGCGGGCTGCAGCAGGGCACCAGCACTCGGGCTGTGCACACGGCAGCGACAGCTTGGTTCAAGCCATGTTGAACACTGGAAATAAAAAAAGAGTGAGAAAAGAAAAAAAGAGCACTGCGAAACAGCCTGCTCGCCACCTCCCAGGCAAGCGCCACAAACCTGGAGCCCATTCAGAGATGGCCAACTAAACGGTCCATCCAGGCACAGAGTGCTGTAGAACCTGAAGACCAAACATAAGGGTGTGCGTCAGGAGCTGCCTGGAAGAGATACAGACACAGGGAGCCCTTCAATGAGAGAGAGGAAAGGGTGCAGAGAGATCACATAGATCTCTGCTGTCCAAAACAGTCACCAGCACGCACATGTCACTATGGAACACTTGAAATGTAGCTGGTGCGAAACAAGACGCCTCATCAGTGTAAAACACACTGGAATTTGGTGGGGAGGGATAAATTAGGAGTTTGGGATTAACAGATACACACTACTATACATAAAATAGATAAACAACAAGGACCTACTATATAGCACAGGGAACTCTACTCAATATCTTGTAATAACCTATAATGGAAAAGAATCTGAAAAAGGGGCTTCCCTGGTGGCGCAGTGGTTGAGAGTCTGCCTGCCGATGTAGGGGACATGGGTTCGTGCTCCGGTCCGGGAAGATCCCACATGCCGCGGAGCGGCTGGGCCCGTGAGCCATGGCTGCTGAGCCTGCGCGTCTGGAGCCTGTGCTCCGCAACGGGAGAGGCCACAACAGTGAGAGGCCCGCGTACCGAAAAAAAAAAGAATCTGAAAAAGAACATTTTATATATATATATATATAAAATCGCATCACTTTCCTGTACACCTGAAACTAAGACAACATTCTAAATCAACTATACTTCAATTTAAAAAAAAAGAGAAAAAAACCACACTGGAATTTGAAAACTTTGTATTAAAAAAAAAAAGTCAGATACCTTATTAAAATTTTTCATATTGAATACATGTAAAAAGGACTATTTTGGGTAAATTGAGTTAAATAAATATACTATTAAACATATATAATTACAAAGGGGCACGAGGACACTTGATGGTTTCACAGGTGTACACATATGTCAAATCTTAAACCCTACACCTTAAATATGTGCAGTTTATTATATGTCAATTATACCTCAGTAATGCTGTTAAAAAATTCTTTAGTAGCTCCCCCATTGCTACCTGAGAAGATAAACAAGAACTAATTTCACCTGTTTATTTTTTTTAATGTGGCTATTTGAAATTTTAAAATTACATATAGGTCTTGCACTATACTTCTGTTGGACAGGGCTGACCTAGTGATTGTATGCCATTTCACAGATCATGAGACTGAGGCCTAGAGAGGGAAAGAAGCTTGATCGTGTAATGAGGTGCAGCAAATTTTATTACTTAATGCCAAGAATCCACAGGGCAAGAACTACCTATGTTGGTAAAGACTTGATAAGTTCTTGCGAGTAGAAGGTGATACACTCCCTGACCTTCATTCACACCCTTAATGGGTACCAAAGGCTTCAGAATTTGGAGCAACCTTAGAAATCCTGGAGGGAAAGAGTACGGAGCAGAGAGGAAGAGGGACAGAGGAGGCAGGGAGCTGTGTGTAATGTGACTCCTTCCCCAGGATTCCATCAGCCAAAGACCTTCAGTAAATTTTACTCTCATTTTCTTGGTGGGAAGGGTCTACGTTTCCTCTCTTGGTCAATATGGTGAAAGCACAGATGATGCCCAAAGCTCCAGGAACCTGGGCGGCACACGAGACCATGAGAATATAAATCTTCCCTATTCCTCCACCCCAAGAAATTCACAAATATCTTGGACCGGGCTCTTGACTTGCCTGGGTCATGGCACAGGGGCGGGGGTGGGAGGACTCAAAGCAACGTCATTCAGATCTCAAGGACCTGATAACTCAGGGACCCACTAGTATGGTCAGAATTTTAAAAGTTAAGAAGAATATGATCAGAGTGACTGGAGCTTTATTTCCCTCCTCCCACCCCTTAATTCAGCATTTGAAGCAAAAACGGATTAAGGAAGCCTGTACTACGTGCAAGGCCAACCTTCACTCCCACCATGCTAGGTGCTGTGAAGTGTACAGAAAAGCCATGGTTGCTTGAAGGCCACAGAGAAGTCATTTCAGCAAGAGGTGGCACAGGCAATGAATAAAAGTCCGAGTAGAGTAGTTAAAGGTATATGAGGGTGCTTGAGGCCACCAAGAAAACAGCTCAGCTCCCTGGTAGGGCCCAAGACCAGCCCCAATGGATGATGGACCTGAGTCAAGGAGGTGTAAATGTGTCCATAATTGCTGGCCAGGAGGGAAAAGAGGGAGGGAGTGCGGGTAGCATCTGGAGCCCAAGGTCAGCAGGAACTGGGTCAATCATGCAGGAAAGGGAGCAGTGGGTTGCATTTTGGGGGGAAGAAAATGTGTGGGACTTGGCTCTGAGATCCTGATCAATCTGGCTGTACTGTAGACTGAGAGTCCCAGGATTAGAGGGCGCGTAAAGCAGCCCAGATGTGGTCCAGGGTGCCTCAGCACTACTGTCAGGGCCCAGCATGGTGGAGGCTGCTGGGAGTATCCCTCCACTGTGTCTGCCGTCCACCGCGCCCCAGCCTCACCACTGCTCACCAGGAGCGCCTGATCAAGGAGTAGCGGTGGATCCACGTGAGCCGGCCCCAACCATCGAACACACAACTCCCTGGTGACGGATCCTTCACCTTCCCATGGGGACGCTGGACAGGGCTGAGGAGCAGCTGTGATCTCCCCCTGGGTCCCATTATCACCCCTTCTCAACTTTATTCAATCATTCACCAAGGACCCATTGAGCACATCCTGGGTGTAAGGCCCTGTGGAAATTACAGGAGGGGTCCCAGCCCTCAGGTAACGGGGACCTGTGATACCAAGTAGTTCCCCAGGACAGATCCAGCTAAAAGGCTATGGGAAGTTAGAGGAGGGAGAGAGTATTTCCACTTGGGTGGATCAGGAAGACTTCATGGAGGAGGTGGCATTTGAGCTGAACTTTGAAAGGGAGTAGGATTTGCATATTGATTCCTAACCCTTTGTATAGTGCTTATGATATACCAAACACTCTTCTATGTGTTCTACAAAGAGTAACTCATTTAGGGCTAATCACAATCCTAGGAATAAGAGCCATTATTGACCCCATTTAATGGAGGTGAAAATGGAGGCACAGAGGCCACACAGATGGTAAGCAATGGAGCCCAGAATCAAACGTAAACAGAGTCCATGCTCGTCAATACTAGGCCATAATGTCTCTTGGATGGGCAGAAGTGGGGTGGGGGCAGAGTGGTCCAAGAAACAGAATAAGCAGACAGTCAGGGATGCAAGAAAAGATGGCCCTCTCCTGGAAAAAAGAGATGAGTCTGTTATGACTGGAGTGTTTGGGGCATGAAGGGAGAAGTCCAAGATGGGACAGAAAACGAAGGTGGTTTCAAGCTAAGTGGTCAGGCATCTGAGGGCAATGGGTCTCATGGCGCTTTGAGGGATGCAGTAGCACTCATCTTAGATCCGACTCAAGAGAGGAGGCACACCCCTCTGAAGCCATGCTCAGGTGACACAGTGCTGTCCATTTCTCGGGGGGCCTTGCAGAAGGCCCCTGCCATCCACTAAGCCCTAAGGCGGGTGTTCATTCGGGGACAAGAATGGAAAATCCGTCATGCTCAAGGAAGGAAATTCCACAGTGAAGGCCCCTTGAGCTGCATCACCGCAGCAAGAGCCGTTGCTCATGCGAGGCAGATCCCGTTCCTGTTTTGTTTGTTTGGGGACTGAAGGTTGTTTTTCCCCTGCTCTGCTTGTGTTTATGTTGGGAGACATTTACCATCAAAAAGCAAAGTCCAGGCAGCGCTCCCGCCAATGCAGCGACCACAGAGCCCTTCACTCCGGCATTTCCGGCTCGCTCCCACCTGATGTATTTCTCAGTTGAACAACATCAAAGATCTCCTTTACTGGCTTCCCTCTCATATTAAAGGGACTGTTGCTGAGAGGAAGCCATTTGACTCTGGAAGAAAAGCAATTTCTAGACTTGGCATCCTCGCCCGTCTCCAGCCTGGGTGAGAAGTGAAACAGGCTTGTTCCACAGCCCGCAGCAAGGAAGCAGGAGCGGGGAACCCAAGGTCTGGGTGCTTGTGCCCCACATCCAGCCCGGGGAGCAACTGCAGCCCTAAGGCAGCAGCGCTTATTGAATCAGATTTCAGAACGGGCAGAATGGAAAGCAGCAGAGGTGACACCACGGGTCTCCGACCTCCAGCGTGAATAGCTTTATTTGGCAGATGAAATAACTGAGAAGAAAAGGACGAGGATGAGACCCAGAGGAGTGAGAGAGAGTAGGGGGGCAGGCAGAAGATAAAGGCTACAAAGAGAACAGAATGAGGGGTGGAGAGAAAGGGCGACCCCCATGGCCTCTGCAGCCATCTGGCCAAAGGTCCCTCTGCGCCTTTCTGCTGTCCCCACCTCTGGCCCCCACCTGGCTGCTCTATCCCTGGCCTGTGCCTGACCCACACCTCCTTCATTCTTCACCACCCAGCTGGTGCCTCCTACCAGCCCTCAGATAGACAACTGCATCCCAACCAGGCCTGCATTGAGCCCACCCGCCCCATCCCAATCCCTTGTCTCCTTCAAGGTCCAGCCCTAGCCCCACTCCCTGTGCGAAAGCCCCCCGTGCTCTCCCCACTTCTTCCGTGGCATAAAGTACAGGCTGCAAAGTTTCACACGGGGCTACGGACAGAATGCCCGTTGGGTTTCCTCCCGCCCTCCCGTGTGAGGTGACACACTCCATCATCAGCCAGGATGGAGACCAAGTCCTCTACTTTTTTCTCGCTTCCCCCTTGCCCTCCTTTTCCGTCCCCTCCCCTCCTTTCCTCTCCCTTCCCCTCCTTTCCTCTTGCCAACAGCACCCAACAACGGGCCACGCTCTGGTGCCTGGTTACACATATTGATATGATCCCATGAGCCTCCCCAGCGACAAGAGGGATCCACTGACCACTGAGCCTAGTGGTGGCTAAGCATGGGGGTTGGGGAGTGGGAGATTGGGGATGGGCAGGTGGCAAAAAGAAAAGGGCACAACAGATAACAGGAAGTCTCGGACAAGGAGAGGAAGCCATGTCCCAAGAAAAGGTAGAAAGTGATAGCATGTTGCCTGTGCCCAAGAGGCTGAGGAGAGGAACAGAGAAACGGTGACCTAGTTACATGGTCCCCGTGCTGGCGCCCCACCCTGTCCCATGCACAGCTGGAAACATGTGCCGGCTCCACCTCCACGAGGGAGCAGCTCCCCGCGCCCCAGCTGCAGCTCCAGCAACGGTGGGAGGGTGGGCGATGCGGGTGTGGGTGGTGCACTGATCCGGTGACTCTCTCTGGCCTGGACTCTGTGCGAGTCCAAGTGCAAGGTCTCCTGGCTGGATCTGGGGCCGGGTGAGGAATAGAGCCAGGTTGGCCCTTGTCGGACTAATCTCTGAATCCCTCCTCATCCTGTCCCCCACTCAGCACACAGCCCGGCATACTGCGCGCGCCCAGCAAGGCCTTGCCAATGAACGGTAAGAAGAGCTGCCATTTCTGGAACACCTGCTATGTACCTGGCACTGTGCCTCACAAGGCTTATCTCATTTAACCTGGACAATGCGATGAGGAAAGCGCTGTTTTTTCGCCCCATTTTACAAATGAGAAAATGCGCGCTCAGAGAGGTTACAAGCGACTTGTCTGAGGTCATAACACGAGCACACAGTTGGACTAGTATTTAAGGTCAAGTCTGTCTGATGTTAGGGTCAGGCTCATCACCCCATATTACACTGTGGAATGAAGGAAAGAAGCTGCAATCACCGCTTCGACCTCAGCAGTCCTGTGCTTGAAGCACAACACGTGGATTGATTAGGTGTGAGGGTCTGAGATACATCCCCCTTTCCAACGCACACACGTGTACACACACACACACGGGCACACACGCACACACACACACTCCAGGCTTTGGGAACATCACTTTAGTGCAAATGTTGCAATCCCCAGCAGCCAAGATCAGTTACTGCAATCGGCACTCTTTTTTTTTTTTTTTACATCTTTATTGGAGTATAATTGCTTTACAATGGTGTGTTAGTTTCTGCTTTATAACAAAGTGAATCAGTTACACATATAAGGAAGGGCCTCACTGAGGTTCAAAGCTATTCATTCACATACAAAATCAATGAGAAAATTCAGGAGCGCTCTGGGCGCACACAGGTCTCCTCCTGAATTGTTGTTTACCACAACTACCAGCACACAGGACCTAAACTGCAGTAGGAGCTGATGCAGCACTTCCTAAGCAACCTAGGTCAACAATGACCACAACAGAAACAGGGGAATTCCCTGGCTAGTAACTAATAATGGCTCATTTCATACTCACTGGCTGGGCAGCCTCAAGCAACTTACTTGACCTCTCTGAGCCTCAGTATTCTTGTTTGTAAAAATGAGAATGATAATAGTGCCTCCCTCATAGGGTCACTGTAGGGCTTAAAATGAATGAATAGATGTAAGGTGCTTGGAACAAAGCATGGTGCGTAATAAGCACAATATAAATGTCACTTATTATTTGTATAATGTTGATGATGATGTTGTGTCTTCCGTAGGAACCACAAGCTCTATGAAGGCAGGCAGGGGTCAGGACTGCCTACAGCTCTAGAACACAGTAAGCACTAAACATACACGGTAGGTGCTCCCTTGAATCTCATGTGTGACTTTCACCCAGGGCTTTGGGAACTCTCACACTATGTTAGGGCTCAGATATTCTTATACATGAGTCAGCAGTGCCCTTCCCTCCCATAGGGGACACAAAGGATAGAGACACCGCAGTCTCTGCTTTCCTGGGGAAACTCAGTCCAGTAGATCGAGCCCTGAGAAATCACTTGCAAGCCATTCAGAAGGAAGTAATCAAACAGGTAGGCACAGATTGTGATCATTGTTACCGAAGAAATAAACGGGCTGATGATGAAGAGCATCTGTCTATATGGTGACCGGGGGAGCAGGGGAGACCTCATGGCTTTATATGAGTGGTCAGACCTCTATGCGGTGGTGGCATTTGAACTTAGGCTTGAAAGATGAAAAGGAAGCAGACTGCAAAGATCTGGAAAAAGAACATTCCAGGCAGAGGGAACAGCAAACACATGTCCCAGAGCAGCCAAGGGTTTGGGGTCTCTTGGAACAGAATGGTGGCCAGTGTGCCTGGGTCGTTAGGCAGAGGGATGAGGCTGGAGAGGCAGGCGCGGGCCCTGTAAGCCTCCGTGAGGGAAGCCATGACCGAGACCTTCCCCTCAAACAAGCTGTCAGAACATATTGCTCAAATATCTAGTGGTTAAAGCAGGTTCCTGAAGAGCCCTCTTTAGCAGCCCTTTGTTAGCTCTCTTCCTATTGATATGTAGTGGAAAATGAGTTATCAGAAACTAAGAAACAGCTTCGGGGAGAGAAATATGCAATATATCAATTAAAAAATAAATGAATCCAAAGTGTGGTCTCTGCCTAATTCATCTGAATTTCCTGAGTCCCTATTGACATATCTGTGAGGAAACATTGGTGTCCACATCCTGGGCAGGAGACATAGTAAACCTCAAAATATCCCAACCACAGGGACAAGGTTCCTACCCTCCCACCCCCAATCCCAAGAATCCTATTCAGAATCAGGTTGCAGGTCTTGGCTCCTTGAACCTGCCTGGAAGACAGTCTAAGGAGTGTGTGTTTCCTACCTTATATCTCAGCGCTGTTGTTCTGACCCTCAAGACGTTTCTTCTTCAGCAGGCTCGGCCCAGAAGACCGTGTGTGGCAAAGATCACGCTCAGCAGATATCCACTTGCTCCCATACATTTCCCAGCCTCCCCTGCAGTTGTTTGGGCCACGTAACAAATTCTGACCAAGGGAGAGTGACGTGCATCATTTTGGGGGCTGAGGTGCTTAAGAGCTGTCATGTGCTGTGACTGAGTGGTGCCCGCGCCCTCTCAATTCATATTTCAAGGCCCTGACTCTCAGCGTGGCTGAACTAGGGTTAAGGAAGGATTAATTAAATGAATGAAATGAAGTCATGAGCGTGGGACCCTGATCTGATAGGATTGGTACCCTTCTAAGAGGAGACACCAGAGAGCTCGCAGTGAGAAGGCGGCCATCAGCAAACCAGGGAGAGAGCTTTCACCAGGAACCAAATCGGTTGGCACCTTGATCTTGACCTTCTCAGCCTCCAGAACTGTGAGAAATAAATTTCTGTTGTTTCAGCCACCCAGTCTGTGGTAGTTTGTCATGGCAGCCTCAGATGACTAAGACACGTGCTTCCCCATCTCTCTCCCCGTGCTGTGGAGATCTTGGAGGCCACATGTTCCAGACAGCCCAGCTACCTGTTGTCTAATCCTCATCAGACTTTGTGTGAACAAGAAATAAGCCTTTCCTGTATTAAACCACTGAGATTTCAGGGGTTCTGTGTAACTTCAGCAAACCTAGCCTACCTTGAGCAATGCACAGAGAGCAATGCAGAGCAATGCAGAGAAAAGGACACGGTACGTACCATGTTTGTCCAAACAAGAGCAGAAGCAGAGGAGCTCCACTAGCGCTTCTCCCTCTGGCCCAGCTTGCCCCCCATGACTTTGTGTGGACCCAGTGAGCCCTGGATATTCAGACAGATGCGAACTCTGCTTTCTGGGTCCTGGGATTCAGCCAACAGTGAAGATGTAAACTGCTCAAGGAATCCCACTGAGGCCTCCAGTGAGAAAACAAGAGCTCCGGCTGCTAAAAAGTTGGGAAACCCTGGGAGATAAGGCATTGTCTCCAAACAGCCCCCATTGAAATGCAGACCAGTTTCCTGGAAGGGGTCACTCATTTATCCACTGACAACCAGGAGGTACTTTCTTAGGGATCGATTTCTCAGGGGAGGGCTGGAGGGACAGGCCCAGTGTCTCAGACCCGGGGTCACAAATTACAGGCAGACCACACAGCTTGGCCCAGGGTTACACCTCCTCTACCAATGGGGAGGTTTGAATTTTCATCAGGACCATGACTGTGCCCCTGTGACTTCCCCTGTGACTTCTCACTGGTATGCCCCTCTTGGGCCAGGTCACCTGCATGACCCTCTCTCTAAACCATCCATGAGAGAGGATGGAAGTGAACCTTGGGGCTTTGCTTTTATTCATTCATTCAAATGCTTGGCAAGACTTACCTACAAGCATCTTCTTCCATCTGACCGTCCAAATTCTTCTCCTCTTTTAAAGCCAAGCTCAACCCTAATCTCCCCTAAGAAGCCTTCCCTTACTCCCCCTTCCCTTTGTAATGTCTGCTGATCTCCTAAGAACCAACATTTATCGTATACCACTATGTACCAAGCCCTCCACAAGCTCATACTTCCTGTATGCCATCTCATCTGACCCTCTGGATCCTGAGGGAGGTGTGATCACCCCTACTTTAAATCTGAGGAAACAAGTTCAGAGAGGGAAAGTGACTTATCCAAAGTCACACAGCAGGCTGTCCAGTGGTTAGGACTCTGCGCTTTTACTGCCACTACCGAGGGTGCAGTTTCAATCCCTGGTCAGGGAATTAAGATCCTGCAAGTGTTGCACGGCCAAAAAAAAAGCCAACAAAGAAAGTCGCACAGCAAAGCCTATCAGATTCCAGGCCTATCAGATTCCAAGACCCCTACGATAACCACCACTCTGTCTTGACCCCCCAGAGCTCAGTCTCCGTTATCGTCTGTTTCGAATTGCTCCCCAATCCCTGCAAGCTCGTTGTGGGTAGGGACAGCTTCTTTTAACTGGTTAATAATTAGCCCTTCTCCTTGGAGCAAAGACCTTGTGGTCAGTGCGGGCGGCAGGTGTGGGAAAGTGTGGGTGAAAATGTGGGCGTGGGGGAGTCGGCTGGAAGAATTAATGGCCGAAGGGCTTCTCCCACCTCAGGAGCTCTGCACCCAACTGAGCTGAGACTCCACAATGAACCAGTTACACGGTGCAAAACACCGACCCCGAAAACCTGCCACCCGTCTGAGCTTTCTTCAAAGAGCTCTCGCGGCCCTGGTCTCCTCGTGGGCCCTCTGGGGTGAGGCTGAGCCAGCAGCTGGAGGGAGGGAGAACAGGGTCTGGGGCTGGCACAGCAACCGACCCTGACTCAGATGGGCAGGCCCAGAACAGACTTTCCCCAGGGGGAGTCTGGATGATGCCTGCAGCTAAGTTGCCGGGAAAGAGCATCCCCCCCACCCCGACCCACCCCAAAAGAGCCAAGCAAAGTTTTGTGACTGCGACAGAGGTAAGAACGCTGGAAAGGAAGGCTGGAGACCTGTGTCCAAGTCCCAGCACTCCCACTGAGTGACCCAGCTAGATGACAACCTCTCTGGGCGTGTCCTCAGGTGTAAGATGATGGCGGAGCCTCCCTCGCAGGGCAGCAGGACAAGGCAATGGGATCCTGTCGGCTAAGCTGGGGGCTCCGGGCCTCCTTGCGCCATTCACTTGCTGTGGAACTTGGAGTAGGTCTCCTAACTTCTCTATGATTGATCTGTAAGAAACCGAAGAACGTTTTTAACTACCTGAAAGCAGGTATTATTAAATGGAAATAGAAAGAGTTTTTTAACTGAAAGCAGAGGGCTGGTCTGTATGTTCTCTCAGGGTCCCTTCCTGTTCTGTGTTTCCATGATTTAAAAACAAAACAAGGCACCAACAAAAACTTGGAACTGGAGAAGGGAGCCGAATGCCAGGGAGGCCGCTTTCTGAGCCACTCCCTCAACAAGCCAAACAAAACTGAGGTTATTCCGCCCCCTGGTGGACCCCTCTACCACTGCAGTCACTGCCAGCGCCGGCTAGGTTTCAGGAGATCTAGAATCACTTACGGCCATTCACCCATTCACTCGTGCCTCACACATGAATTGAGGGTACCGCTCTGGGCCAAGCTCTACGCTGTACACTGGGGGTACAAAGGTGAATGACACTAGGACCCCTCCTTGAAGGGGACTTGTTATGATGTGATTCCTACTGATCTTCTGTGAAACGCATAGGATCTAAGTTATGTTCAGCTATGTTAAGTAGTTTAAATGGAGTCACAGTGGCCAGTGTGAACTTCTATATTAGTGGTTTTGAAACATCTGGTATAGGACTTCTAGTGTTTTAGAGTGTCTTAAATCAAAGAGTGTTACTTTAGATACGAAGTTTGTTTGGCAACGTCCACAAAAAGACTTCATTGGAACAGGAGCAACTGATAGAGACAAGACCCCCTGGTGCATAACTGTCACACCCTACTGATGGACTCCTTACAAAGGGACCACTGAGCCGAGGGACTTGAAGGCTTCCTGATAGAGGACCAGCTCCACACTGCTGGGAGATGTTCAGAGGGTCGCGACCCAAGGCCCTGTTGGAGCAGAGGGTGACTCCCACTCATGCTTGTCATGAGACCCATGTCTGGACCAGAGATTGTTGCTTGTGCAGAGATGTCTCCTTCCTGGACTCCTCCTTGGAGTGCTTCCTTACCTCCCCTTTCTATTTTCCCTACCCTGACCAACCTGTGTTGCGTGCTAACTGGGTGCAGTAAACTGAGTGATTCGTGAATTAAATATTGGCTGTGTTTCCTATATCTCCAGTCCTGTGGTTCTTACTTGGCCTCACCGCTGGGCCTTGGTTACAGGGCTGCAGTCTAGCAGGACAGACAGACACACAGAGAGATCATTTTGATACAGCTAAATAAGGGCTCTGTTAAAGGTATGTATGGCTTGGGGAGAGGCAGGGGACATGTCAGGAAGAGCTTGGCAAGAAGAGGTGGTGGTTGAGTTTGATGACTGACTTGGCGTTCTTTAAGGGCCTTCTGGACAGAGATGGGTGTGTGAAGGCACAGGGCATATGTAAGGGACAACAGAATGTTTCATACGCTGGGGCTACAGTGTGGGTTGGGGGCACAGGGGGAGATGAATCTGAGAGCTGGCTGGTGGTCAGGGTGTAGGGGTTCTTGTGTGCCACGTGGATGGCTTGGATCCCATCCCTGGGTGATTGGGAATCCTTGAAGGGCTTTGAGCAGGGTACTGACATGGTTACATGTGAATTTCTGTGAGTTCGTTCTGGCTGCTTTGTAGAGAATGGGCTGTAGGACTGTAAGGCTGGTAAAGCTCTTGGGAGGGTTGCCAGATTTAAAAACAAATCAAAAGAAAAAAAAATAAACCAGGATGCCTGCTGAAATTGACATTTTAGATAGAGAACAATTTTTAGTATAATTCTATCCCAAATATTGTACGGGATATACAACAAATTATTGTTCGTGTATCTGAAATTCAAATTTAACTGGGCATCACATATTTTATCTGGAAGCCGTATCTCAGAGTCATCAAGGAGAGATGATGGAGGCTTGGACTAGGGTGGAGGCAGTAGAATTGGATAGAAGTGGAAAATTCAAGAAGTATTCTGAGATAGAAGTGGAAGAACTTGGGGACAACATGGATGAGGGAAAATGAGAGGGACATATCAAACATCACACCCAGTCTCAGTTTGGGCCGTTTGCTCTGTGCCGGGTCCTCTAACCGTACCCCATCCCAACCACCACACACATCGAGGTCAAGGGTCCTTGCTAAAACCTCCCTGAGAACCCCTGACCCCAGGAGCCAAGACATCCTGCAGCCCCCCGTCTGCAGCTCCTTCGCTTCCATACCTGCTTGGCTCTGCATTTTGGTCTCACCCCTTGTTCGGTCCGGCTAATCAGCCACGGGCTGATGCCTGGAGTCCAGCCAGGGCCACTTTAGGCCTCTGTTTTTTGCCTCTCTCTGCTCCACGCTTCACAACGGCTGGCGTGGGGTGCCCAGCCCAGGCCTCCATGGCTGACCAGGATAGATCTTTCCTGTCAGGGAGGAAAATCCCAAACATTTCCGGAAGGCCGCACGTTTCCCTAGCGGCTTTCTCACCCGCAGAAGACTGGGACTGGAATGGTGGCCAGGCTTCTCAGAGTTTCTTGTGAGCCGACGGTGCCTCCCAGTGGCCACACAGCATAGTGCAGGCTGAGATGAGATGGGACACTGGTGTTTGGACGGGTTTCCAGGGAGATCTTTACACTCCCGACCTCTCCCCTGGCAGGGCACAGGGGTCCTGCCCCTGCTGGTGGCCACCCCTCAGCTCTCATGGATTTAAACAACGCATCTGTTTGGTGGAGCTGCTGGTAGACAGGTGGCCCAAGGTGACATCCGAAGGATTGAACAACTAGGCCCTGAGGTCTCTGTTCCTGGCAGGACTCAGGAAGACGCTCCGAGTCGAACGGGTGAGAGTCCCTTAAATCCCCAGCCTTCCATATCTGATAGAAACCACCCTACAAATCAAGGTAGCTGTGCTTCAGGATCCCCTTCCCCATACCTGCCTGTGGAGGGTAGGCAGGTCTCACAGATGGGTTCCCTACGGTGCACGTGCTGCCGGCCGGACAGTGGGCCTGGCTGCCGTAGAGGGTGGCTGCCCAGCTCTCCAGCACGCCACTGCCTTCTCTGGGGTCACAGCCAGTCAGAAAGAAACTAGCAAACGTCCCACCCACTCTCTCTTCCACACCAGAGCCTGTGAGTATGTGGCTAGAGCCAAGGTTCTGGGCCCCAAGCAGAGGAGGTGAGAGACATGGGGCCTCAGATGACCTCGCGGGCTGGAGTGCAAGGCTGGTATGGAGGAATTGAAAACGTCTTCTGAGGAGCCCGGCTCCAGAAATGCAGCTCCTCCCTTGCCCTCTGTCTCCAGGCACTTGCCTGGGGGCCTGGGAACACCCCAGGCTGTGGCGCGGAGGGTGAAGTAACCACGGGCCCAGCGCTATCTGGCTGGAGATGGTGAACTACCCCCTAGGAATGGCACACCCTCTGCTTTCTAGCAGGTTTGGGCCATCAGCCTCTGCCGTGGCCTCTGGGGGCCCTGGTCTCTATTTTCCAGGGCCCAGGACTTTGGAGAAATATGCAACTTATGTGCCTCATGTGTAAAATGGGAATAACAGTAATATTCACCTCAAAGCTACATGAGTTAGTCCATGTTTCGTTGTTTTTATTAAGGTGAATACTTCTTAGAGTCTGAGATTGAGTCTCTGCAAGGATCTAGACACCAGCTCGGGTCTGAAGTGCCTCAAGGTCTCTCCCTTTCCCTTCCTCGCTGGGTCCTCCAGTTGTCCACTTGAAAAATGAAACAGGAATCGTCCCATCTTTTCCATGGGCTGTGAGGCTCTCAGAGTGAGGCTCTCTGGAGGTTCTGTGGATCGGGGCGGGTTGTGGGGGGAGACCACGGTCATGGTCATTGAGTTGTGCAGCATCCCAGTTGTCTTCCAGTAAATAATGAACAGCAGTTTGCCTGACCTCCGGGGCTGAGGGGCTGTGGTCTGCCTGCGACATCAAGATATGCTCCGGAGGCTTCACCTTATGTCAGCCACCAGCCTACTCTATCCTAGACAGTTGCTTTAGTCCCACTTCCTGGTCGGCACTGAGAGATATGAATGTGGGAGGCCCAAGGTGGCCACCTTCTCTTCAGGCAAAGGGTCCACCTGCTGCAGACCAGCTCCGTCAATGTGAATTCCTTGCCATCACTGGGTTTCACAAGGCATCAGTCACCATTCGTGTCTCTGACCTGACCACCTGGCCAATGACCTCCTCAGGCAGGGGAAGAATTTCTCAGTCTCTCATGAGAAGCATGTGTCTTGGTTCAGGTGTGAAGTATGGATCCGGCTGTATGGTGTCCCAACATGGCTGATCAAAGCCTAAACACTAGAATCGCGCTCAACATGAGGGAGATGCTCATGCAGAGGGAAGCACGTGGGCACTGAGATTGAGGGAACGGCAGACTCATGACTCCCATGTATGTCACGCTCATCCGAGCAATGTGCTCATTGAGTGGTAGGGGGTGAAATCGCTTCACAAAACAGTGATTTTCATCTCTCTTTCTGGTCTGAGCACTTTTATGTTAATTCCTGCAAGTTAAACGCCATGTGATATGTACTTACCATCAGGGCCAACCTCCAGGTTTGTGGGTGCTTTGCTAACGGGCCCCAGCCTCCAGAGGTGGTGGGCTCAGATCACCACAGTCTAGAGCATGGGTCAGCAAATTTTTTCTGTAAAGGGTCAGATTTACATATTTTAGACTTTGTGGGCCATATGGTCTCTGTTGGCAGCCACAAAGCAGCCATAGACACCACGTAGAGAAGTGAGCATAACTGTGTTCCAATAGAACTTTATTTGCAAAAACAGATGATGGGCTGGATTTGGTCCTTGGGCTATGTAGTTTGCCAACCCTGGAGCTCAAATGAGACATAATTCTATAAGACTTCTCCAGAGGTGAATTACGAATCAGTCGCACAGGAGAGTGCCCTATGAAATATAGGGTCATCGAGGGTCTTCGTGGACATCTTAAATGGGCCTGTGTAGCTGGGTAGGTGGGCAGGGCATCTGGCTTCGGTCCCTCAACGGTATGTCCTGTGCCCATCCTCACAGAGCAGGCCATCTTGGCATTCTGGGTGTCCTAGACTGTGGTTGGATTAAGTCTAAATCTCAACCAGGTATGGGGATATATGTACACATATAGCTGATTCACTTTGTTATACAGCAGAAACTAACACATCATTGTAAAGCAATTATACTCCAATAAAGATGTTAAAAAAAATCTCAACCAGGACCATTGCACATAGGTAACTGCCCCTTGACTGTGCCAGACTGTGTTAGCTCACTGGCTGATGCTAAGCACACCACTAGCCAACCCTGGGCCACCCCTCGCCCCGCCTGTCTAAGGAGAGAAGGGACGTGAGGATTGCCAGGGTGGGACGGTGCTGCCATTCATGGAAGGCATAGGAAGAGGAGGTTTATGTGGTATGATGAGTTTGGTTTGGGGTGTATTGATTTTAAGACGGCTGTGGAACATCCCAGTGGACGTATCCAGCAGGTAGTTTCCTACAAGCATTCATATACCTAAAGTCAACTCTGCTCACGCTGCTAAAGAAGAGACAAAATGACAATGGAAAGTATTCTAGGGATTCTATCTCCCCTTCGGCCAAGCAAACGTGTTCTGGAATGCATGTGAGACAAAGAGGTGGGTTTGGTGGGTCTGCTGTTTCTTCAGCGGGTCTCAGTTCTCCCATGCCTGTCATGGTAGGACCATTTCCCTGGGCTGAGGATGGGCTGTGCATTTAAAGATGCCATTGTACATGGTGTGTGTGTGTGTGTGTGTGTGTGTGCGCGGGTGTGCACGCGCGTGTGTGTACGTACACACGCATGAGCATGCCATGCTTTCTGGGAACATTATTTCACTTTGGGGGTATTTTTATGGGTATATTCAATTTTTGCCTAAAATTGACTGTAGAATGTAGACCTGAATGGACTGTGACACCACTGTAAATAGAAGTAGAAGGTGGCGGGGAACAACACTGCTTCAGAGAGTCTGGGGATTCACTGGCTCGTAGGTGGCAGATGGAGGAGTGAGTGGGGTTTGCAGAGCGAGGCTAGAGAGTAAGGATGTGCTGTCATTTATCAGCGGGGCAGGGAGGATGCCGAACCTGCAATGGAGCCTGAGACCGAGCGGTGGGTGAGTTGGAAGGGAGTATTCCAGGAGAAGGGGTGGAATGCTGCTGAGAGGTGGGAGAAGGTGAGGACTGAGAAATGACCTTCGGCTTTGGCGACACAGAGGCTGCTGGTGACCTTGGTAAGAGCAGTGTCAGAGGGAGGGGCCAGGAAGCGGGGAGGGGTGAGAGTGAAGGTGAGAAAGTGGGCACAGAGGGTGAAGAGGACTCTTTCAAGAAGTGTGGCTGTCGGGGGCAGGGGGACAGATTGGTAAAGCAGAAAGGTTTCCATCCTTCAGCTGCAACTCCTTTGTATCATGTCATCTAGTTGGGGTGGGTGAGATTAGGAATTCTGTCCATTTCTGCCAGCATCTCATTTGCCTCCAAGACCCTTGCTCGAAAGAGCCTAGTTTGCTAGGGCTGCCCTAAAAAAGGACCCCAGACTGGGTGGTTAATTGTCTCATAGTCCTGGAGGCTGGAAGTCTGAGATCAAGGCTCCAGCAGGGTTGGTTCCTGCCGAGGCTGTGAGGGAGCATCTATTCCAGGCTCTCCCCCAGCTTCCGGTCATCTGCTGGCCATCTTCAGCTTTCCGGGGCTTGTCGATGCATCACCTGGATCTCCACTTTCATTTTCACATGGCGTTCTCCCTGTGTGTGTGTCTCTGTGTCCAAATTTCTCCCTTTTGTAAGGACATCGTTATGTGGGAGGAAGGCCCACCCTACTCCAGTGTGACCTCATCTTACCTAATTACATCTGCAATGACCCTATTTCCAAATAAGGTCACATTCACAGGTACCTGGGATTAGGACTCTAAAATATGAATTTGTTGGGGGGAGGTGCACAATTCAACTGAAAACCAGCCTTTTGGTCTCCTTTCTTTCCACTTCCTCTCCAATTTTCTGGCCAGAGATCATCCTGTTCCTCGCCATTCATGTCTCTGCATCCCCCTCCTCCGGCTGCCTCATCACCTCCATCCCTCCTTCCCAGATGACCCCTCTGCAGATAAGATCTAACTCCTCAGCTTGCAGTGACCAATTTACCTCCCCACTCTTGGGACCTTAACACCTCACTTACACCAATGGACAGATCATCCAAACAGAAAATTAACAAGGAAACACAAGCTTTAAATGACACAATAGACCAGATAGATTTAATTGATATTTATAGGACATTCCATCCAAAAATAGCAGATTACACTTTCTTCTCAAGTGCGCACGGAACATTCTCCAGGATAGATCACATCTTGGGTCACAAATCAAGCCTCAGTAAATTTAAGAAAACTGAAATCATATCAAGCGTCTTTTCTGCCCACAATGCTATGAGATTAGAAATCACTTATGGGGAAAAAACGTAAAAAACACAAACACATGGAGGTTAAAGAATACGTTACTAAATAACCAAGAGATCACTGAAGAAATCAAAAAAAATACCTAGAGACAAGTGACGATGAAAACATGACGATCCAAAACCTATGGGATGCAGCAAAAGCAGTTCTAAGAGGGAAGATTATAGCTATACAAGTCTACCTCAAAAAAAACAAACATCTCAAATAAACAATCTAACCTTACACCTAAAGGAACTAGAGAAAGAAGATCAAACAAAACCCAAAGTTAGCAGAAGGAAAGAAATCATAAAGATCACAGCAGAAATAAATGAAATAGAAACAAAGAAAACAATAGCAAAGATCAATAAAACTAAAAGATGGTTCTTTGAGAAGATAAACAAAGTTGATAAACCATTAGCCAGGCTCATCAAGAAAAAAAGGGGGAAGACTCAAATCAATAAAATTAGAAATGAAAAAGGAGAAGTTACAACAGACACCGCAGAAATACAAAGCATCCTAAAAGACTACTACAAGCAACTCTATGCCAAGAAAATGGACAACCTGGAAGAAATGGACAAATTCTTAGAAAGGTATAACCTTCCAAGACTGAACCAGGAAGAAATAGAAAATATGAACAGACCAATCACAAGTAATGAAATTGAAACTGTGATTAAAAATCTTCCAACAAACAGAAGTCCAGGACCAGATGGTTTCACAGGTGAATTCTATCAAATATTTAAAGAAGAGCTAACACCCATCCTTCTCAAACTCTTACAAAAAATTGCAGAGGAAGGAACACTCCCAAACTCATTCTACGAGGCCACCATCACCCTGATACCAAAACCAGACAAAGATGTCACAAAAAAAGAAAATTACAGACCAATATCACTGCTGAATATAGATGCAAAAATCCTCAACAAAATACTAGCAAACAGAATCCAACAACACATTAAAAGGATCATACACCATGATCAAATGGGATTTATCCCAGGGATGCAAGGATTCTTCAATATATGCAAATCAATCAATGTGATACACCATATTAACAAACTGAAGAATAAAAACCATATGATCATCTCAATAGATGCAGAAAAAGCTTTTAACAAAATTCAACACCCATTTATGATAAAAACTCTCCAGAAAATGGGCATAGAGGGAACCTACCTAAACATAATAAAGGCCATATACGACAAACCCACAGCAAACATCATTCTCAATGGTGAAAAACTGAAAGTATTTCCTCTAAGATCAGGAACAAGACAAGGATGCCCACTCTTGGCACTATTATTCAACATAGTTTTGGAAGTCCTAGCCATGGCAATGAGAGAAGAAAAAGAAATAAAAGGAATACAAATTGGAAAAGAAGAAGTAAAACTGTCACTGTTTGCAGATGACATGATACTATACACAGAGAATCCTAAAGATGCCACCAGAAAACTACTAGAGCTAATCAATGAATTTGGTAAAGTTGCAGGATACAAAATTAATGCGCAGAAATCTCTTGCATTCCTATACACTAATGATGAAAAATCTGAAAGAGAAATTAAGGAAACACTTCCATTTACCATTGCGGCAAAAAGAATAAAATACCTAGAAGTAAACCTACCTAGGGAGACAAAAGACCTGTATGCAGAAAACTATAAGACACTGATGAAAGAAATTAAAGATGATACCAACAGATGGAGAGATAAAGCATGTTCTTGGATTGGAAGAATCAATATTGTGAAAATGACTATATTACCCAAAGCAATCTACAAATTCAATGTAATCCCTATCAAATTACCAATGGCATTTTTTACAAAACTAGAACAAAAAATCTTAAAATTTGTATGGAGGCACAGAAGACCCCGAATAGCCAAAGCAGTCTTGAGGGAAAAAAACGGAGCTGGAGGAATCAGACAGCCTGACTTCAGACTATACTACAAAGCTACAGTAATCAAGACAATATGGTACTGGCACAAAAACAGAAATATAGATCAATGGAACAGGATAGAAAGCCCAGAGATAAACCCACGCACCTGTGGTCAACTAATCTATGACAAAGGAGGCAAGGGTATACAATGGAGAAAAGACAGTCTCTTCAATAAGTGGTGCTGGGAAAACTGGACAGCTATATGTAAAAGAATGAAAGTAGAACACTCCCTATCACCATACACAAAAATAAACTCAAAATGGATTAGAGACCTAAATGTAAGTCCGGACACTATAAAACTCTTAGAGGAAAACATAGGAAGAACATTCTTTGACATAAATGACAGCAAGATCGTTTTTGATCCACCCCCTAGAGTAATGGAAGTAAAAACAAAAATAAACAAATGGGACCTAATGAAACTTAAAAGCTTTTGCAAAGCAAAGGAAACTAAAAACAAGACGAAAAGACAACCCTCAGAATGGGAAAAAATATTCACAAATGAATCAACGGACAAAGAATTAATCTCTAAAATATATAAACAGCTCATGCAGCTCAATAACAGAAAAAGAAACAACCCAATTCAAAAATGGGCAGAAGACCTAAATAGACATTTCTCCAAAGAAGACATACAGATGGCCAAGAAGCACATGAAAAGCTGCTCAACATCACTAATTATTAGAGAAATGCAAATCAAAACTAGAATGAAGTATCACCTCACAGCAGTTAGAATGGGCATCATCAGAAAATCTACAAACAACAAGTGCTGGAAAGAGTATGGAGAAAAGGGTACCCTCTTGCACTGTTGGTGGGAATGTAAATTGATACAGCCACTATGGAGAACAGTATGGAGGTTCCTTAAAAAACTAAAAATAGAATTACCATATGACCCAGCAATCCCACTACTGGGCATATACCCAGAGAAAACCATAATTCAAAAAGACACATGCACTCCAATGTTCGCTGCTGTGCTATTTACAATAGCCAGGTCATGGAAGCAACCTAAATGCCCATCGACAGACAAATGGATAAAGAAGATGTGGTACATATATACAATGGAATATTACTCAGCCATAAAAAGGAATGAAATTGGGTCATTTGTAGAGATGTGGATGGATCTAGAGACTGTCATATGGAGTGAAGTAAGTCAGAAAGAGAAAAACAAATATCGTATATTAATGAATAGATGTGGAACCTAGAAAAGTGGTACAGATGAACCGGTTTGCAGGGCAGAAAGAGAGACACAGATGTAGAGAACAAATGTATGGACACCAAGGGGGGAAAGCAGTGGGGGATGGGGGTGGTGGTCGGATGAATTGGGGGATTGGGATTGACATGTATACACTGATGTGTATAAAATGGATGACTAATAAGAACCTGCTGTATATAAAAAAAATTATCTCCCCACTCTCAATTAAAATTTCTAAATAACTGGGAAGAGGGACGGGGAAGGAGGCAAGAGAGGAAAAATGCTATTTAATTCCATCTGATTTTCAGCCAAAGGGAGGGCTGACACCTTCATGGACTTTAGATGATTACAATCCAGTCTTGAAAAGATGTTTTGGACTTCCCTGGTGGTGCAGTGGTTAAGAATCCGCCTGCCAATACAGGGGACACGGGTTCGAGCCCTGATCTGGGAAGATCCTGCATGCCGTGGAGCAACTAAGCCCGTGAGCCACAACTACTGAGTCTGAGCTCTAGAGCCCACGAGCCACAACTACTGATCCGACGTGCCACAACTACTGATCCGACGTGCCACAACTACTGAAGCCCGTGCGCTCTAGAGCCCGTGCTCTCCAATAGGCGAGGCCACCGCAATGAAATCTTGCATGCAGCAATGAAGACCCAATGCAGCCAAAAAAGAGAAAAAAGAAAAAGGATGTTTTTGTTGATTTTTCATGCCATAAGTAAGAGCTTATAAGAATAGTCAATCAAACTCCTGAAAATAGAAAGAAATGATCAGGAAACGAGAAAAGTCACTGTAGCTTTAAATACCTGTTTTACAACTGTGAACAGTCATTCTCTGCCATCTACTGGCCACAGCTACAATCGGTAAATGATCCTTGCTCTTTGGAGCCAGGGCCCCCGTTAGAGGTAGAGGAGTGGCCCTGGATCACTGAATGGTCCTCGCAAGTGTCTTTGTGTGTGGACATGGCTTAGAGCGACATGTCTCGTGGAGCCCCAAGGCCCACAGTCAAGATGGGACCCTGGCCGGCCAGGGAGCCCCACAGCTGCCTGGTGGTGTTCTGGTCTGAAGTGCCAGAAGCCAGAGGAGAGAAGGCTGCAGATTCGAAGGACAGAGCAGACCTGGGATGCGAGGGAACAGCGAGGCCCTCTCCAGCCGCCTACAGTGTGCCTGAACAGGACACTGTGTCCGTTCATCCGACATACAGACGTGTCTTTCTGTTATGAAATAATGTTTTCTTTAATCTTTCTCTGATATAAAAAGTAATGCATGCTCATTATAAAACATTTACATGTACCAAACAAGTACAAAAGTAAGGTTGGCACCAGAGGGTGACTTGGGGGGGCTTTACCGTAATCTCCATCAGCGCCCGAAAACTCACTGCAAATACATATGCAGTTTAAGGAAAAACTCTGCTCGCTGTGCAGAGCAGCTTGCAGTTCAAGAGAAAGTCCCTGGCCTTTCTTTCAATGGCTTCTAAAGCTTCCTTTATAGACTTCCTGGAGGGTCTGCTGCCTGCAGTGCTACCACCTAGGGGTGACTGCTGTCTACCATTTTTGTGCCTGTGTGTTACCTTTTTAAAATTTATTTTTTATTGAGATACAATTAACATATGACAGTATTAGTTTCAGGTGTACAACATAATGATTCGAGGTTTGTATATATTGTGAAATGATCACCACAATAAGTTAACATCCATTGCTGCACACGAGACTTCCCTGGCGGTCCAGTGGTTAAGATTCTGCACTTCCACTGCAGGGGGCCACAGTTCGACCCCTGGTTGGGAAACTAAGATCCCACAAGCCACGGCCTAAAAAAAAAAGTCCATCGCCGTACAGAGTTGCATTTTTTTGTGTGTGTGATAAGAACTTTTAAGACCTAGTCTCTTAGCAACTTTCAAATATACAATACAGTATTGCTAGCTATAGTCATCATGCTGTACGTTACATGTCTTATCTTTATGTATTATCTTTAAATCTGATTTTTTAAATTTAGGACATTCGGTACATACCTGCTTATATCTCGTTTTCCACTCAATGTTACATCTTTGCATTTTTCCATGTCACCATTCCTCTGCAACATTATTTGTAAAGGCTGCATAGTATTTTATCCATAAAAATCTGCAATGTGTTGACCTACCTTCCAGTTAGGAAGGCTATGTAGCTTGTTTCCAGTTTTTTGCCCTAATGGAGTATGCTGGGATGAACCTCTGTGGACTTCCGCCTCTGTGCTCCTCTAGGATCATTTCCAAAAATCGGAATTACTACTATGAATGCTTCCAGGCTCTTGATACACATTGCCATATTGCCCCTAGCAAGGTGATGCTCATTTACCCTTTGACAAGCAGCAGACATGCTTGTTTTCCCTCGCCTTTGCCAGCACTGGAGTTATAAATGACATACGCTACTGGATGCCAGGCAGTAGACTACGTGCTAGAAACACCATAGCAAGGAAAGTTAAAAAAAGAACGTGGTCTCTGCCTCCACAGAGTTCCTGACGTGGTGGGAGAGAGCGACCTTGATCAAATAATGAATGTATAATTACAAACTGGGATGAGTGCTCTGGGGGAGAGGAAAGGGTGTGAGGAGAGCTTAGCACAGGAGGAGTTGGCTTTGGCTTGAGAGCGGGCGGAGAGAAGTCAAGGACAGAAGTCCCATGTGGCTGAAGCCAAGAGAATGGGGGCGGCAGGACGTGGGAGGGGGCTAGAGTCAGTGACAGTCAGACCCACTGGGCCTTGTAGGTCCCGGGAAGAATTCCGGAGAGCCACTAAAAGTTTTAAACAGAAGGGTGGTGGTGTGGTCAAATTTGCCTTTTGAGAATCACTTTTTCATTTGTTTTTGGCTGTGCCGCGTGGCATGTGGGGTCTTAGTTCCCCGACCAGGGATGGAACCTGCGCCCCCTGCAGTGGAAGCGTGGAGTCTTAACCACCGGACCGCCAGGGAAGTCCTGAGAATCACTTTTTTTAAATTAAAAAATGTTTACATTGTGGTAAAAAAAACTAACAGAAAATTTATCACTGTTGCTTAATTTTTTTCCTGCCCTTTCCTCCCTCCCCTCAGCCCCTGGCCGCTACCATTGTACTTTCCGTGTCTATAAATCTGACTACTCTAGGTGCCTCATATAAGTGTAATTACGCAGGTTTGTCTTTTTGAGACTGGCTTACTTCCTCAAGCTTAATTCATATTGTACCATGTGTCAGAATTTCCTTCCTTTTAAAAGCTGAATAATATTCCACTGCATGTATATACCACGTCTTTTTTCTTCATTCATCTGTCAGTGCATCCTTGGGTTGCTTCTGTGTTTTGGCTCTTGTGAATAATGGGGGTACAAATATCCCTTTAACTCCTCGTTTTCAATTCTTTTGGGTCTATTCCCAGAAATGGGATTGCTGGATCATATGGTAGCTCTATTTTTAAATTTTTGAGTAACTTTCAGATTCGCTTTTAGGAAGCAAATTCAGCAAGGCTGATTCTGTTGCCTACAAAGCAATAAAAAATAGTACTGTGTAGCTGCTGAAAGCTATTATCTTCTTGGACTAAATTAATATAATTTACTAGATACATACACACACGTGAACTCCTCCAAAGGTAAAAGAGCTCAGTATGAATAATTAAATGTATACACATTTCGGGAACACCCATTTTATACAGACTTGTGTCTTTAAGTGCTTTGAGGGACAATATTTGTTAACCAAATATCGTTGAGCACTTGGTGTCTGTGAGGCATTGTGGGAAAACGCAAAAGCTTCTAGTGGCAACAACACCCTTTGTTGTGTGGCGTTTTAAAAATAGTGGTACCAAGGGAAGGTTCTAAGTATTCAGGGGAGGCATGAGTCGTGGGGAAAGGCTACCAGGAGGAGGTGACATTTGGGTGTGATAGGGTTTGGGCAGGTGGAGTGGTAGGGGCTGGACCAGGTGGCTGGCACAAGCATGAGGTCAAGAGAGGGACATTCTGGGGGAGAGGTGGGCGGAAGAGATTGAGAGCTTTAATGCCAGGCTGAATTGGTACTTCTGTGGTAAGCGGGGGTGAGGGGTCTGGAGTGGGTATGATTAGGGGAATGACATCAAAGCAGTGCATTGGAAAGGTAAGTCTGGCAGTGATGTGTGTAGGATAGACTGAAAGGGAGAAGTACTGGCAGCTGAGAAATTAGTTAGAAAGGGATTAGGAGGGCTACCCCAGGACTGAAGTAATGAGGGTTTGAATTCAGTGGCAAGGAGGGGCCGGATGGAGGGGACTGAATGACTTGATCTTGGCCTCTCTTCTGTGGATGTCCCATAACACCTTTTCTCCCTTCCCCTCCCCTCTCCTCCTTCCCTCTTTCCTTTCTCCCTCTCTCCTTCTTTTCAAAAAAATATTACATATCTCTTATGATGACCAGTCTTACTCATTTTGGTTTCCTTCCGAACCTTGCATACTGGCGTACACTTAGCAGGTGGTTGATTAATATTTGTTGTTTGTCGTTGGTGACTGATTAGAAGTAGGGCAGGTGCCAAAAATAACCAAGGATTCAAACCTGGGTGATGGAAGACAGCAGGATGCCAGGGGAAGTTGGGCAGGGTCAATGTCAGGGTCAATCTGAGCTACTGGCAGGTTAGGCAGCTGACTTGAAATCTTGGGATGTAGCTAGAAGAGAGAGAAATTTTAAGGAGAATCCCCACCTTCACCCCCCACTCCAGCTGGGGCATGCCATGCGGCTGCTTCCCACTAGCTCTCTATTTTGCACCCTAATTCTTTCTTAACTTTCTCCGTTCTATTTTGTTTTCGTTTTCTGGACTTCCTTTAGTTAGATGTAGTACATCCTGAAACGAACCCCTAGTTTTTGTCTTTTTGCTCCCAGCTTTCTACCTCCTGTTTGGCTCTATTTTCTAAAAGATGGTCTCGACTGTATCTTCCAATACTTGTAAGGAAGTTTTGACCTATGACCTCCCGTTGCTGCCCCTTATCATGCAGACACTCAGTAGGGAGGAAGGAGAGGAATGATACTGGATGTGGAGCCAGCCTGGCGGGCCGCACTTTTGTATCTTTGTTTATATCCCATATCTCATTCCTAGTGTTATTCGCGCCTTCTTCTTTTCCTTGATGAAATCTTTAAAAAAAAATAAATCATTTGCGGGGGCTGAATCGGCAGATTGCGATGGACATATACACACTTCTATATATAAAACAAGCAACTAATAAAGACCTACTGTATAGCACAGGGCCCTCTACTCCATACTCTGTCATGGCCTATATGGGAAAGGAATCTAAAAAGGAGTGGATATATATATATACGTATAACTGACTCACTTTGCTGTACCCCTGAAACTAACACAATATTGTACATCAACTGTAGTCCAATAAAAATGGTTTGAAACTCATTTTGGCTTCCTTGATTCTTTGTCTTTATTTCTACTGTGCTTATTATTCTTTCCTTGTAATTCCTTTATCTTTGCTTATTATGAAATCTTTTTGTTGATTTCCTTATTTTTTCTCCATACGTCAAGCACAGAAATTTCTGAAAACATAGACAAAAATAAAGAGTTAACAAAAGGCATAAAGGCCAGTCATATTTTAGCGTAAGCATAATTTTGGTGCAAGCACTCTTCTGTGCATATACACGCCCAACGCACACACAGACATGTCTTTTTGGAAGAAAAAGTCTAATATTAAATATAGTTTCGTAGTTGTCTTTTACCTTTCATTTGATATTCTGTTGTGAACCGTCTGTCGTGTCAAATGCAGAGCTCTGACGTTTTCTTAAGCAGTCAAGAAAAACCTTTACCCCAAAGAAATCACACTCAGAGCCTCGAGGAGCAGAAGACATGTAGTCAGGGTCCCGGGTAGACGCCCACTGGAAGCGGGCTTCGGCCCACGTTGGGCGTGAATCTCGGGGGCGGGGACTCAGCGTTCATTTGCATAACCAGAATGAAATGCGATATATGTTCAAGTGAAAGCCATAGTTTTCCTTTAAAGCTATTATTTCAAAGAATGAGACTTCAGTCACTTAAACGGAAAGAAGTTTTGCAAGCTCTTGACCCGAGCTTACGTTCACCCTCAGTACAAGTGGGGTCAATCTCCCTGGCATTGTCTCCCGAGGCCGCCTGCCATAGACGCCCTCACGCTTCTCCTCAGCAGGCGGGAATCTTCCGTGGTTTTCGGAAGATTCCCGCCTGCTGAGGACGAAAGCAGAACCAAGCTTCCTAATTTTTGGAGGCCTTGCGGAAATAAGCAGGGCTGATGTGTGTGTGAAAAAATAGACCTATGAGAAAGCTTGTCGTTTGGCCAATACGTCAACCCTGCCACTCTCGGTGCACAGACTCAGGATTCATTCTGGTTTCGTTTGGCTTTCTTACGAAGGTATTTCTGCGTGGGTCTACCGCCTGGGAAGCAAGGGACTCGTTGACCGCCCGGAGGCACTCTGCGAGCCGCAACCGCGACCCGCTGGAATTAAGGGAAAGCCTGAGGAGAAGTTGTCAGTGACTCAGGCATCACCATGACGCCTTTGTGCTGGAAGCGCCGCGGGCTTCACCTAGGCTCCGGGAGCTGCATTTCTCGCGGTGGTAGTACTGCTTTTCGTGCTTTTCAATCTCCCGAGTCCGATTCTCCGTGTAACGTCGTTTTCTGCACGTGGAAGGTTATGTAGATGGGTGAATTCCTTCTTTGGTTTCCTGTTGTCTTCCGCAAGATGTAATGTTTGCGAACCCTGCAGATGTTCTCGCGTTACTGTGGGTGCTGCTGTTCGGTGTGCCTCTCGGCTCATCACGGACTGTTGTATTTCCGTTTTCTGTGGATAGACGTTCGGCTTGAGTGCAGCCTCAGGCCCTCTCAACACTATGAGAGATGTTCTTGCACGTCCCACCTAGTGGTACGGGGACAATGGCCTTCGATTTACCTTCCATTTTACTAAGTAGTGGTGATTTTCTTCCTAAGTAGTCATACCATTTCAGACTTCCTGTGAGAGAAATTGATCAAAGTGTGTATTTCACTTTTCATTTCTCTAATGCCAATTTTTGCTTTTTCGTCCAAAGAGATTGTAGCAGGGTACTCTCGCCAGCACTATATCAACATTACGTTGTTTTTCACATGCTGAGCAACTCCTGCTGTTTTCAGGCTTTTACAAATTTTAAAACAAATAAATTTATTTATTTCTGGCTGCACTGGGTCTTCGTTGCGGTGCGCGGTCTTCTCCTTCTGGTGGCTTCCCTTGCGGCGGAGCTGGGGCTCTCGGTTCTCCTTCTGGTGGCTTCTCTTGTTGCAGAGCTGTGGCTCTCGGCGCGCGGGCTTCAGTAGTGGTGGCTCGTGGGCTCTAGAGCGCAGGCTCAGTAGTTGTGGCGCACAGGCTTAGCTGCTCCGGGGCATGTGGGATCTTCCCAGACCAGGGCACGAACCTGTGCCCCTTGCATTGGCAGGTGGATTCTTAAGCACTGCGCCACCAGGGAAGTCCCTCAGGCTTTCACAAGTTTTGACCATCTGGTAATTATCAAATCCGTCGTTTAAAGCGTCGGCATAGAATTGCACTGTGTGGATGAGCCATCACTTGTTCTAATCAAGGCATGTAGATAGTTTCCAATTTTTCTATTTTATAATCAAAGCAGCGGTTATCCAATTACTTCCTTAGAATAAATTCCAGGAGTGGAAATGCTGGACTGAATGTTCCACACATGAAAATTTTTGATCCGTATTACCGAGCTGCCATTCGGCAAGCTTGTACAAGTTTATATTGCCATCTGCAGGATTTGCGTGCCTTTCCCCCCATACCTGTTTCAAAAGCAGCTTTAAAAAAAAAAATCTAAGTGATGTATATACCTAATTTTAAAGGTCAAATGACGCAAGGCTTTCAGGAGAGCAAAACCCCAAACTGCTTTTCCCCATCCCGATTCCCACTTCCCAGAAACCACCATTTTACATCCTTAGCCGTTTCATCTGTCTGCTTCTCTATCTCATAATACGCTTCTACTGCTCTTTCTTCATTTTGCTTTAAACTGTGGCAGACTCAGCTAGTTGCCCACCCTGATACCAATTTCTTCCTCAGCCTTCAGAGGTAGGTCAGAATTCCTGAGCCTTTCCAGTGTTCTGAAGCATTAAAATCGCCTGGTCACCACCTGGCTGCCGTTAGCTGCTCTCCTGAATTTTTTTCAAATAAATTTTATCTATCATCTATCTATCTATCTATCTATCTATGTATCTACTTATTTTTGCCTGAATTGGGTCTTCATTGCTGTGCGTGGGCTTTCTCTAATTGCGGTGAGTGGGGGCTACACTTTGCTGCGGCGTGTGGGCTTCTCATCGCAGTGGCTTCTCTTTTTGTGTGCAGAGCATAGGCTGTAGGCGCGCGGGCTTCAGTATTTGTGGCTCGCAGGCTCTGGAGCACAAGTTCAGTAGTTATGGCGCACGGGCTTAGTTGCTCCGGGGCCTGTGGGATCTTCCCGGACCAGGGCTGGAACCTGTGTTCCCTGCGTTGGCAGGCGGATTTTTTTTTTTTTTTCTGTACGTGGGCCTCTCACTGTTGTGGCCTCTCCCGTTGCGGAGCACAGGCTCCGGACGCGCAGGCTCAGCGGCCATGACTAACTAGCCTAGCCGCTCCGTGGCATGTGGGATCTTCCCGGACCAGGGCACGAACCCGTGTCCCCTGCATCGGCAGGCGGAGTCTCAACCACTGCGCCACCAGGGAAGTCCTGGCAGGCGGATTCTTAACCACTGCACCACCAGGGAAGCCCTGCTCTCCCCCTTTTGTCAGTATGAATTTATCATTTTTCTTTTTATTCCTTTACTGTCATTTAGTGGGGTTTTGTGGATGGCGTGGAGATAAATGGATGTATTTAATCTACCATTTTCCACCTGAATTCTCAAGATCCTGTAGATTTTATTTTTTATTTTTTTATTGTGATTTTTTATTTTGGCTGCACCACACAGCTTGCGGGATCTCAGTTCCCCGATGAGGGATGGAACCCATGCCCCCTGAAGTGGAAGCTCAGAGTCCCAACCACCGGACGGCCAGGGAATTCCCGATAATGTAGATTTTAGAAAAATGAAAAGAAACCCTTTGAAAACGATTCCAATAGTATCTGTTTTACTAAGGCCCCTCTGAAAATAGGATAACATTGGGGACACGGGATGGACCTTAAACCACATGCAATCCCACCCTTTTCTTTTTCGAAGGACGCAGCCGAGCGCCCCCTCGTGGAGTATGTTGCCCAAGCCAGTCTGACTTGTCCCTCGGGCCTCTTTGCGCTGGGCCCAGAGCTTCACCATCCTGGCGGGCCACCAAGGGACTCGGGGAGTTTCTAAAAATCCCATGCCCAGGACTCCACCCTGGGCCAATTAAATGATTCTCTCAGGGTGTGGGGATTGGGTATCAGCGTTGTTTAAGCTCTCAAGTGGTTCTCAAGTGCAGGATCACTGTCCTAGGCCAAGAAACTCACTGATTTAGCCCACCGGTAACAGCACGGTAATATCTGGGCAATAAGACGTCCAGCCCGTGCCCTTGTTATGCAATTACTTTTGTGTGTTGTCCCGATTCGGAATGGTGTCTATTTTCATGCCTTAATTTCACAAGCCTGTATTCTGTTAATTTGATTAACAAAGAACACTTTATGCTAACTTTGCTGGCGGCATTAATATCGCACTCCCCTGTGCCACACTCCTTTAGCAGAGGCATACGATTTAGCTTAGTCCTCACATCACATTTACACCCTCCAGTAAGTCTTCATGAGAGAGTGAAAACTGTCGAGTGATGCGGCCACTCTTCTCTCTCTGGATTTTTGCATCGTCGGAGTGCAGCAATGGCAGAGAATTTTATGCACTTAATGGCTATTATTGTGATTAAAATGTGGACACTTCAGTCGTAGTCACCAGAATCCGCCATTATGATGAACTGATCTAATATCTCTATTTATTAAGTCACAGGCTGGGTTCCATCCTCCCCCACCCCACCCCACCTCCAGCGTGACTGAGAACAGGCTTAATTCCTAGAGGGGCTCGTCAGCCTCGCTGAGTTTTAGTTCTGGCCTGCAGATAGCATAGTCATCACTCATTATGGTTATCAGAGGAAACCAAGATGGATCGATATATATCATGACTACTGGAGGAGGGGAAACTCCAACAGGTTTAGAGTAAAGGATGTGCTGAAGGGATTCCCTGACGGTCCAGTGGTTAGGACTCCTAGCTTTCACTGCAAGGGGCATGGGTTCGATCCCTGGTCGGGGAACTAAGATCCCATATGCCAAGCGGCATGGCCGAACAATAAAAATGAATAAATCCTGCAGAAACATAAAAAATAAAAAAGATGAAATCTTGCCATTTGCGACAACGTGGATGAACCTTGAGAGTGTTATACTCAGTGAAATAAGTCAGACAGAGACAATACCGTATGATTTTACTCATATATGGAAGATAAGAAACAAACAAACAAAACAAGAGAAATGGACAGACCAATACAAAGAAAAACAAATGCGTGGATACAGAGAACAGAGCAGTGGTTACCAGAGGGCAAGTAGGAGGAGGGCCAAATAGGGAAAGGGGATCAACTGTATGGTGATGAATGGAAACTAACGTTTTGGTGCTGAGCACGCTGTAGTGTGTACAGAAGTTGAAATGTAATGTTGTACACGTGAAACTTATAATGTTATAAACCAGTGTTATCTCAATGAAAATAAACTACAAGAACCCCTGTAGGGAGCCGAGGACTGGCAGGAGCCTGAGTCCCTGGCTGCTTCCTGGAGCACGCGCCTTGCTCACCTTCCTCTGGACTTGATCGACGTGGAACAGAATAAGGACCCAGTTTAGACCGCTGTAATTTTGCGTTTTCTGTCACATGGCATCAAACTTATTCCTAAATCATAGACATTATATATACCTTTGCTTCTAGGGAAGAAGAGGGTCTGATGGTCTGGTGCTTTTTCACCCGCCCTCCCACACCACAGGGACAAAAGGAGAATCCTAAAAGCTTCCAGAGAGAACAGACAGGTCACACACCAAGATTCAAGAATCAGAATTGCATTAGTTTCCCAACAGCGACACTAAAAGGTAGAAGGCAATACAGCAATGCATTCAAAATGCTGAAGGAAAACTTTCTCCAAACCAGAATTTTATACACAACCAAAGTTTAGATATGGAACGAACTTAAGAGTGGCTACGTGACCTGCTTTGGTCATTGGAATGTGGGCAGAAGAGACACGTGTCACTTCGGAGCAGCAGCGTGAGGGTCATCTCTGGTTAGCCGCATCCTCTTCTCCTCTGGCTTGACACTGGTGATGCTCCAGACAAAAGCTGCTCCATCCCCTGGGTCCGGGGACAAAGATGAGGCGCAGCACAGAGCTCCAGGCAACCCATGAGGGACATGTAACACGCCGGAGGAGACATGTTTCTTGTTGGAAGCCAGCGAGGTGTTGGGGCCGTATGTTACCACATCATAACTTAACCTCGGGTGACATACAAAGGGGTGACCTAGAAAAGAGAAAGATATGAGATAAAGGAAAAGGGACCCACCAGAGGAAAAAGAAGGAAGATCCCGGCACAAGAGGACAGATGGTCCATATTGGAGCAGGAGGGCATAGGATTCCTGCAGGGATGTTTCATGAAGTAGATAAAATGACTCAATTACCTGAGGTGCTGGAATATATTGAGAGTAGAGTAACATTTCTAGCAGAGACTCTGGAAAAGAAATGGGTAATAGGTGTATAGAAAATCAAGCAAATGAGGACTAAGACAATTATCAACTCAGAGACAAAAGAAGAGTTGGAGCGAAGTAATGTATTCATAGGACACTGGATGGCTAGGTTGTGAAAAATATTCTCATGGAAATAATGTAAAAATAGATTAAATTAACAAAATTAAAACAACTATATCAGGGGAAATGCTTCCGTGTGTGTGTGTGTGTGTGTGTGTGTGTGTGTGTGTGTGTGCTGGAAAAATTTCTGTAATTTTTTTAAACGTCTTTATTGGAGTATAATTGCTTTACAATGGTGTGTTAGTTTCTACTTTATAACAAAGTGAATCAGCTATATATATACATATATCCCCATATCGCCTCCCTCTTGCATCTCCCTCCCTCCCACCCTCCCTATCCCACCCCTCTAGGTGGTCACAAAGCACCAAGCTGATCTCCCTGGGCTATGCGGCTGCTTCCCACTAACTCTCTATTTTGCACCCTAATTCTTTCTTAACTTTCTCCGTTCCATTTTGTTTTCGCTTTCTGGACTTCCTTTAGTTAGATGTAGTACATCCTGGAACGAACCCCTAGTTTTTGTCTTTTCGCTCCCAGCTTTCTACCTCCTGTTTGGCTCTATTTTCTAGAAGATGGTCTCGACTGTATCTTCCAATACTTGTAAGGAAGTTTTGACCTATGACCTCCCGTTGCTGCCCCTTATCATACAGACACTCAGTAGGGAGGAAGGAGAGGAATGATACTGGATGTGGAGCCAGCCTGGCGGGCCGCACTTTTGTATCTTTGTTTATATCCCATATCTCATCCCTAGTGTTATTCGCGCCTTCTTCTTTTCCTTGATGAAATCTTAAAACAAATAAATCATTTGCGGGGGCTGAATTGGCAGATTGCGATGGACATATACACACTTCTATATATAAAACAGGCAACTAATAAAGACCTACTGTATAGCACAGGGCCCTCTACTCCATACTCTGTCATGGCCTATATGGGAAAGGAATCTAAAAAAGAGTGGATATATATATATATATATATATATATATATATATATATATAACTGACTCACTGCTGTACCCCTGAAACTAACACAATATTGTACATCAACTATAGTCCAATAAAAATGGTTTGAAACTCACTTTGGCTTCCTTGATTCTTTGTCTTTATTTCTACTGTGCTTATTATTCTTTCCTTGTAATTCCTTTTTATCTTTGCTTATTATGAAATCTTTTTGTTGATTTCCTTATTTTTTCTCCATACGTCAAGCACAGAAATTTCTGAAAACATAGACGAAAATAAAGAGTTAACAAAAGGCATAACGGCCAGTCATATTTTAGCGTAAGCATAATTTTGGTGTAAGCACTCTTCTGTGCATGTACATGCCCAACGCACACACAGACATGTCTTTTTGGAAGAAAAAGTCTAATATTAAATATAGTTTCGTAGTTGTCTTTTACCTTTCATTTAATATTCTGTTGTGAACCGTCTCTCGTGTCAAATGCAGAGTTCCGACGTTTTCTTAAGCAGTCAAGAAACATCTTTACCCCAAAGAAATCACACTCAGAGCCTCGAGGAGCAGAAGACATGTAGTCAGGGTCCCGGGTAGACGCCCACTGGAAGCGGGCTTCGGCCCACGTTGGGCGTGAATCTCGGGGGCGGGGACTCAGCGTTCATTTGCATAACCAGAATGAAATGCGATATATGTTCAAGTGAAAGCCATAGTTTTCCTTTAAAGCAATTATTTCAAAGAATGAGACTTCAGTCACTTAAACGGAAAGAAGTTTTGCAAGCTCTTGACCCGAGCTTACGTTCACCCTCAGTACAAGTGGGGTCAATCTCCCTGGCATTGTCTCCCGAGGCCGCCCGCCATAGACCTCCTCATGCTTACTCCTCAGCACGTGTGAATCTTCTGTTCAGAAGATTCGCCTGCTGAGGACTAAAGCAAGACAGAGACCTTAATTTTTGGAGGCCTTGCAGAAATAAGCAGGGCTGATGTGTGTGAAAAAAAATAGACCTCACGAGAAAGCTTGCTGTTTGGCTAGCTCGTCAGCCCTGCCACTCTCGGTGCACAGACTCAGGGTTTATTCTGGTTTCGTTTGGCTTTCTTACGAAGGTATTTCTGCGTGGGTCTACCGCCTGGGAAGCAAGGGACTCGTTGGCCGCCCGGAAGCACTCTGCGAGCCACAACCGCGACCCGGTGAAACTGGAATTAAGGAAAAGCCTGAGGAGAAGTTGTCAGTGACTCAGGCATCACCATGACGCCTTTGTGCTGGAAGCGCCGCGGGCTTCACCTAGGCTCCGGGAGCTGCATTTCTCGCGGTGGTAGTACTGCTTTTCGTGCTTTTCAATCTCCCGAGTCCGATTCTCCGTGTAACGTCGTTTTCTGCACGTGGAAGGTTATGTAGATGGGTGAATTCCTTCTTTGGTTTCCTGTTGTCTTCCGCAAGATGTAATGTTTGCGAACCCTGCAGATGTTCTCGCGTTACTGTGGGTGCTGCTGTTCGGTGTGCCTCTCGGCTCATCACGGACTGTTGTATTTCCGTTTTCTGTGGATAGACGTTCGGCTTGAGTGCAGCCTCAGGCCCTCTCAACACTATGAGAGATGTTCTTGCACGTCCCACCTAGTGGTACGGGGACAATGGCCTTCGATTTACCTTCCATTTTACTAAGTAGTGGTGATTTTCTTCCTAAGTAGTCATACCATTTCAGACTTCCTGTGAGAGAAATTGATCAAAGTGTGTATTTCACTTTTCATTTCTCTAATGCCAATTTTTGCTTTTTCGTCCAAAGAGATTGTAGCAGGGTACTCTCGCCAGCACTATATCAACATTACGTTGTTTTTCACATGCTGAGCAACTCCTGCTGTTTTCAGGCTTTTACAAATTTTAAAACAAATAAATTTATTTATTTCTGGCTGCACTGGGTCTTCGTTGCGGTGCGCGGTCTTCTCCTTCTGGTGGCTTCCCTTGCGGCGGAGCTGGGGCTCTCGGTTCTCCTTCTGGTGGCTTCTCTTGTTGCAGAGCTGTGGCTCTCGGCGCGCGGGCTTCAGTAGTGGTGGCTCGTGGGCTCTAGAGCGCAGGCTCAGTAGTTGTGGCGCACAGGCTTAGCTGCTCCGGGGCATGTGGGATCTTCCCAGACCAGGGCACGAACCTGTGCCCCTTGCATTGGCAGGTGGATTCTTAAGCACTGCGCCACCAAGGAAGTCCCTCAGGCTTTCACAAGTTTTGACCATCTGGTAATTATCAAATCCGTCGTTTAAAGCGTCGGCATAGAATTGCACTGTGTGGATGAGCCATCACTTGTTCTAATCAAGGCATGTAGATAGTTTCCAATTTTTCTATTTTATAATCAAAGCAGCGGTTATCCAATTACTTCCTTAGAATAAATTCCAGGAGTGGAAATGCTGGACTGAATGTTCCACACATGAAAATTTTTGATCCGTATTACCGAGCTGCCATTCGGCAAGCTTGTACAAGTTTATATTGCCATCTGCAGGATTTGCGTGCCTTTCCCCCCATACCTGTTTCAAAAGCAGCTTTAAAAAAAAAAATCTAAGTGATGTATATACCTAATTTTAAAGGTCAAATGACGCAAGGCTTTCAGGAGAGCAAAACCCCAAACTGCTTTTCCCCATCCCGATTCCCACTTCCCAGAAACCACCATTTTACATCCTTAGCCGTTTCATCTGTCTGCTTCTCTATCTCATAATACGCTTCTACTGCTCTTTCTTCATTTTGCTTTAAACTGTGGCAGACTCAGCTAGTTGCCCACCCTGATACCAATTTCTTCCTCAGCCTTCAGAGGTAGGTCAGAATTCCTGAGCCTTTCCAGTGTTCTGAAGCATTAAAATCGCCTGGTCACCACCTGGCTGCCGTTAGCTGCTCTCCTGAATTTTTTTCAAATAAATTTTATCTATCATCTATCTATCTATCTATCTATCTATGTATCTACTTATTTTTGCCTGAATTGGGTCTTCATTGCTGTGCGTGGGCTTTCTCTAATTGCGGTGAGTGGGGGCTACACTTTGCTGCGGCGTGTGGGCTTCTCATCGCAGTGGCTTCTCTTTTTGTGTGCAGAGCATAGGCTGTAGGCGCGCGGGCTTCAGTATTTGTGGCTCGCAGGCTCTGGAGCACAAGTTCAGTAGTTATGGCGCACGGGCTTAGTTGCTCCGGGGCCTGTGGGATCTTCCCGGACCAGGGCTGGAACCTGTGTTCCCTGCGTTGGCAGGCGGATTTTTTTTTTTTTTTCTGTACGTGGGCCTCTCACTGTTGTGGCCTCTCCCGTTGCGGAGCACAGGCTCCGGACGCGCAGGCTCAGCGGCCATGACTAACTAGCCTAGCCGCTCCGTGGCATGTGGGATCTTCCCGGACCAGGGCACGAACCCGTGTCCCCTGCATCGGCAGGCGGAGTCTCAACCACTGCGCCACCAGGGAAGTCCTGGCAGGCGGATTCTTAACCACTGCACCACCAGGGAAGCCCTGCTCTCCCCCTTTTGTCAGTATGAATTTATCATTTTTCTTTTTATTCCTTTACTGTCATTTAGTGGGGTTTTGTGGATGGCGTGGAGATAAATGGATGTATTTAATCTACCATTTTCCACCTGAATTCTCAAGATCCTGTAGATTTTATTTTTTATTTTTTTATTGTGATTTTTTATTTTGGCTGCACCACACAGCTTGCGGGATCTCAGTTCCCCGATGAGGGATGGAACCCATGCCCCCTGAAGTGGAAGCTCAGAGTCCCAACCACCGGACGGCCAGGGAATTCCCGATAATGTAGATTTTAGAAAAATGAAAAGAAACCCTTTGAAAACGATTCCAATAGTATCTGTTTTACTAAGGCCCCTCTGAAAATAGGATAACATTGGGGACACGGGATGGACCTTAAACCACATGCAATCCCACCCTTTTCTTTTTCGAAGGACGCAGCCGAGCGCCCCCTCGTGGAGTATGTTGCCCAAGCCAGTCTGACTTGTCCCTCGGGCCTCTTTGCGCTGGGCCCAGAGCTTCACCATCCTGGCGGGCCACCAAGGGACTCGGGGAGTTTCTAAAAATCCCATGCCCAGGACTCCACCCTGGGCCAATTAAATGATTCTCTCAGGGTGTGGGGATTGGGTATCAGCGTTGTTTAAGCTCTCAAGTGGTTCTCAAGTGCAGGATCACTGTCCTAGGCCAAGAAACTCACTGATTTAGCCCACCGGTAACAGCACGGTAATATCTGGGCAATAAGACGTCCAGCCCGTGCCCTTGTTATGCAATTACTTTTGTGTGTTGTCCCGATTCGGAATGGTGTCTATTTTCATGCCTTAATTTCACAAGCCTGTATTCTGTTAATTTGATTAACAAAGAACACTTTATGCTAACTTTGCTGGCGGCATTAATATCGCACTCCCCTGTGCCACACTCCTTTAGCAGAGGCATACGATTTAGCTTAGTCCTCACATCACATTTACACCCTCCAGTAAGTCTTCATGAGAGAGTGAAAACTGTCGAGTGATGCGGCCACTCTTCTCTCTCTGGATTTTTGCATCGTCGGAGTGCAGCAATGGCAGAGAATTTTATGCACTTAATGGCTATTATTGTGATTAAAATGTGGACACTTCAGTCGTAGTCACCAGAATCCGCCATTATGATGAACTGATCTAATATCTCTATTTATTAAGTCACAGGCTGGGTTCCATCCTCCCCCACCCCACCCCACCTCCAGCGTGACTGAGAACAGGCTTAATTCCTAGAGGGGCTCGTCAGCCTCGCTGAGTTTTAGTTCTGGCCTGCAGATAGCATAGTCATCACTCATTATGGTTATCAGAGGAAACCAAGATGGATCGATATATATCATGACTACTGGAGGAGGGGAAACTCCAACAGGTTTAGAGTAAAGGATGTGCTGAAGGGATTCCCTGACGGTCCAGTGGTTAGGACTCCTAGCTTTCACTGCAAGGGGCATGGGTTCGATCCCTGGTCGGGGAACTAAGATCCCATATGCCAAGCGGCATGGCCGAACAATAAAAATGAATAAATCCTGCAGAAACATAAAAAATAAAAAAGATGAAATCTTGCCATTTGCGACAACGTGGATGAACCTTGAGAGTGTTATACTCAGTGAAATAAGTCAGACAGAGACAATACCGTATGATTTTACTCATATATGGAAGATAAGAAACAAACAAACAAAACAAGAGAAATGGACAGACCAATACAAAGAAAAACAAATGCGTGGATACAGAGAACAGAGCAGTGGTTACCAGAGGGCAAGTAGGAGGAGGGCCAAATAGGGAAAGGGGATCAACTGTATGGTGATGAATGGAAACTAACGTTTTGGTGCTGAGCACGCTGTAGTGTGTACAGAAGTTGAAATGTAATGTTGTACACGTGAAACTTATAATGTTATAAACCAGTGTTATCTCAATGAAAATAAACTACAAGAACCCCTGTAGGGAGCCGAGGACTGGCAGGAGCCTGAGTCCCTGGCTGCTTCCTGGAGCACGCGCCTTGCTCACCTTCCTCTGGACTTGATCGACGTGGAACAGAATAAGGACCCAGTTTAGACCGCTGTAATTTTGCGTTTTCTGTCACATGGCATCAAACTTATTCCTAAATCATAGACATTATATATACCTTTGCTTCTAGGGAAGAAGAGGGTCTGATGGTCTGGTGCTTTTTCACCCGCCCTCCCACACCACAGGGACAAAAGGAGAATCCTAAAAGCTTCCAGAGAGAACAGACAGGTCACACACCAAGATTCAAGAATCAGAATTGCATTAGTTTCCCAACAGCGACACTAAAAGGTAGAAGGCAATACAGCAATGCATTCAAAATGCTGAAGGAAAACTTTCTCCAAACCAGAATTTTATACACAACCAAAGTTTAGATATGGAACGAACTTAAGAGTGGCTACGTGACCTGCTTTGGTCATTGGAATGTGGGCAGAAGAGACACGTGTCACTTCGGAGCAGCAGCGTGAGGGTCATCTCTGGTTAGCCGCATCCTCTTCTCCTCTGGCTTGACACTGGTGATGCTCCAGACAAAAGCTGCTCCATCCCCTGGGTCCGGGGACAAAGATGAGGCGCAGCACAGAGCTCCAGGCAACCCATGAGGGACATGTAACACGCCGGAGGAGACATGTTTCTTGTTGGAAGCCAGCGAGGTGTTGGGGCCGTATGTTACCACATCATAACTTAACCTCGGGTGACATACAAAGGGGTGACCTAGAAAAGAGAAAGATATGAGATAAAGGAAAAGGGACCCACCAGAGGAAAAAGAAGGAAGATCCCGGCACAAGAGGACAGATGGTCCATATTGGAGCAGGAGGGCATAGGATTCCTGCAGGGATGTTTCATGAAGTAGATAAAATGACTCAATTACCTGAGGTGCTGGAATATATTGAGAGTAGAGTAACATTTCTAGCAGAGACTCTGGAAAAGAAATGGGTAATAGGTGTATAGAAAATCAAGCAAATGAGGACTAAGACAATTATCAACTCAGAGACAAAAGAAGAGTTGGAGCGAAGTAATGTATTCATAGGACACTGGATGGCTAGGTTGTGAAAAATATTCTCATGGAAATAATGTAAAAATAGATTAAATTAACAAAATTAAAACAACTATATCAGGGGAAATGCTTCCGTGTGTGTGTGTGTGTGTGTGTGTGTGTGTGTGTGTGTGTGCTGGAAAAATTTCTGTAATTTTTTTAAACGTCTTTATTGGAGTATAATTGCTTTACAATGGTGTGTTAGTTTCTACTTTATAACAAAGTGAATCAGCTATATATATACATATATCCCCATATCGCCTCCCTCTTGCATCTCCCTCCCTCCCACCCTCCCTATCCCACCCCTCTAGGTGGTCACAAAGCACCAAGCTGATCTCCCTGGGCTATGCGGCTGCTTCCCACTAACTCTCTATTTTGCACCCTAATTCTTTCTTAACTTTCTCCGTTCCATTTTGTTTTCGCTTTCTGGACTTCCTTTAGTTAGATGTAGTACATCCTGGAACGAACCCCTAGTTTTTGTCTTTTCGCTCCCAGCTTTCTACCTCCTGTTTGGCTCTATTTTCTAGAAGATGGTCTCGACTGTATCTTCCAATACTTGTAAGGAAGTTTTGACCTATGACCTCCCGTTGCTGCCCCTTATCATACAGACACTCAGTAGGGAGGAAGGAGAGGAATGATACTGGATGTGGAGCCAGCCTGGCGGGCCGCACTTTTGTATCTTTGTTTATATCCCATATCTCATCCCTAGTGTTATTCGCGCCTTCTTCTTTTCCTTGATGAAATCTTAAAACAAATAAATCATTTGCGGGGGCTGAATTGGCAGATTGCGATGGACATATACACACTTCTATATATAAAACAGGCAACTAATAAAGACCTACTGTATAGCACAGGGCCCTCTACTCCATACTCTGTCATGGCCTATATGGGAAAGGAATCTAAAAAAGAGTGGATATATATATATATATATATATATATATATATATATATATATAACTGACTCACTGCTGTACCCCTGAAACTAACACAATATTGTACATCAACTATAGTCCAATAAAAATGGTTTGAAACTCACTTTGGCTTCCTTGATTCTTTGTCTTTATTTCTACTGTGCTTATTATTCTTTCCTTGTAATTCCTTTTTATCTTTGCTTATTATGAAATCTTTTTGTTGATTTCCTTATTTTTTCTCCATACGTCAAGCACAGAAATTTCTGAAAACATAGACGAAAATAAAGAGTTAACAAAAGGCATAACGGCCAGTCATATTTTAGCGTAAGCATAATTTTGGTGTAAGCACTCTTCTGTGCATGTACATGCCCAACGCACACACAGACATGTCTTTTTGGAAGAAAAAGTCTAATATTAAATATAGTTTCGTAGTTGTCTTTTACCTTTCATTTAATATTCTGTTGTGAACCGTCTCTCGTGTCAAATGCAGAGTTCCGACGTTTTCTTAAGCAGTCAAGAAACATCTTTACCCCAAAGAAATCACACTCAGAGCCTCGAGGAGCAGAAGACATGTAGTCAGGGTCCCGGGTAGACGCCCACTGGAAGCGGGCTTCGGCCCACGTTGGGCGTGAATCTCGGGGGCGGGGACTCAGCGTTCATTTGCATAACCAGAATGAAATGCGATATATGTTCAAGTGAAAGCCATAGTTTTCCTTTAAAGCAATTATTTCAAAGAATGAGACTTCAGTCACTTAAACGGAAAGAAGTTTTGCAAGCTCTTGACCCGAGCTTACGTTCACCCTCAGTACAAGTGGGGTCAATCTCCCTGGCATTGTCTCCCGAGGCCGCCCGCCATAGACCTCCTCATGCTTACTCCTCAGCACGTGTGAATCTTCTGTTCAGAAGATTCGCCTGCTGAGGACTAAAGCAAGACAGAGACCTTAATTTTTGGAGGCCTTGCAGAAATAAGCAGGGCTGATGTGTGTGAAAAAAAATAGATCTCACGAGAAAGCTTGCTGTTTGGCTAACTCGTCAGCCCTGCCACTCTCGGTGCACAGACTCAGGGTTTATTCTGGTTTCGTTTGGCTTTCTTACGAAGGTATTTCTGCGTGGGTCTACCGCCTGGGAAGCAAGGGACTCGTTGGCCGCCCGGAAGCACTCTGCGAGCCACAACCGCGACCCGGTGAAACTGGAATTAAGGAAAAGCCTGAGGAGAAGTTGTCAGTGACTCAGGCATCACCATGACGCCTTTGTGCTGGAAGCGCCGCGGGCTTCACCTAGGCTCCGGGAGCTGCATTTCTCGCGGTGGTAGTACTGCTTTTCGTGCTTTTCAATCTCCCGAGTCCGATTCTCCGTGTAACGTCGTTTTCTGCACGTGGAAGGTTATGTAGATGGGTGAATTCCTTCTTTGGTTTCCTGTTGTCTTCCGCAAGATGTAATGTTTGCGAACCCTGCAGATGTTCTCGCGTTACTGTGGGTGCTGCTGTTCGGTGTGCCTCTCGGCTCATCACGGACTGTTGTATTTCCGTTTTCTGTGGATAGACGTTCGGCTTGAGTGCAGCCTCAGGCCCTCTCAACACTATGAGAGATGTTCTTGCACGTCCCACCTAGTGGTACGGGGACAATGGCCTTCGATTTACCTTCCATTTTACTAAGTAGTGGTGATTTTCTTCCTAAGTAGTCATACCATTTCAGACTTCCTGTGAGAGAAATTGATCAAAGTGTGTATTTCACTTTTCATTTCTCTAATGCCAATTTTTGCTTTTTCGTCCAAAGAGATTGTAGCAGGGTACCCTCGCCAGCACTATATCAACATTACGTTGTTTTTCACATGCTGAGCAACTCCTGCTGTTTTCAGGCTTTTACAAATTTTTTTTAAAAAACAAACTTATTTATTTCTGGCTGCATTGGGTCTTCGTTGCGGTGCGCGGTCTTCTCCTTCTGGTGGCTTCCCTTGTGGCGGAGCTGGGGCTCTCGGTTCTCCTTCTGGTGGCTTCTCTTGTTGCAGAGCTGTGGCTCTTGGCGCGCGGGCTTCAGTAGTGGTGGCTCGTGGGCTCTAGAGCGCAGGCTCAGTAGTTGTGGCGCACAGGCTTAGCTGCTCCGGGGCATGTGGGATCTTCCCAGACCAGGGCACGAACCTGTGCCCCTTGCATTGGCAGGTGGATTCTTAAGCACTGCGCCACCAGGGAAGTCCCTCAGGCTTTCACAAGTTTTGACCATCTGGTAGGTATCAAATCCGTCGTTTAAAGCGTCGGCATAGAATTGCACTGTGTGGATGAGCCATCACTTGTTCTAATCAAGGCATGTAGATAGTTTCCAATTTTTCTATTTTATAATCAAAGCAGCGGTTATCCAATTACTTCCTTAGAATAAATTCCAGGAGTGGAAATGCTGGACTGAATGTTCCACACATGAAAATTTTTGATCCGTATTACCGAGCTGCCATTCGGCAAGCTTGTACAAGTTTATATTGCCATCTGCAGGATTTGCGTGCCTTTCCCCCCATACCTGTTTCAAAAGCAGCTTTAAAAAAAAAATCTAAGTGATGTATATACCTAATTTTAAAGGTCAAATGACGCAAGGCTTTCAGGAGAGCAAAACCCCAAACTGCTTTTCCCCATCCCGATTCCCACTTCCCAGAAACCACCATTTTACATCCTTAGCCGTTTCATCTGTCTGCTTCTCTATCTCATAATACGCTTCTACTGCTCTTGCTTCATTTTGCTTTAAACTGTGGCTGACTCAGCCAGTTGCCCACCCTGACACCAATTTCTTCCTCGGCCTTCAGAGGTAGCTTAGAATTCCTGAGCCTTTCCAGTGTTCTGAAGCATTAAAATCTCCTGGTCACCACCTAGCTGCTGTTAGCTGTTCTGCTGTTTTTGGTTGTATTTGTTAAATACATTTTGTTTATTTATATATTTGTCTATCTATTTATTTTTGGATGCAATGGGTCTTCCTTGCTGTGCACGGGCTTTCTCTAGTTTCGGTTAGCGGGGGCTACTCTTCGTTGTGGCACGCAGTCTTCTCATTCCAGTGGCTTCTCTTGTTGCGTGAAGAATACAGGCTGTAGGCGCGCGGGCTTCAGTAGTTGTAGCACGCGGGCTCAGTAGTTGTGGCTTGCGGGCTCTAGAGCACAGGCTCAGTAGTTGTGGCACATGGGCTTACTTGCTCCAGGGCCTGTGGGATCTTCCCGGACCAGGGCTGGAACCTGTGTTCCCTGCGTTGGCAGACAGATTCTGAACCACTGCCCCACCAGGGAAGGCCTGCTCTTCCACTTTTGTCAATATGAATTTATCATTTTTCTTTTCATTCCTTTACTGTCATTTAGTGGGGTTTTGTGGATGGCATGGAGATAAATGGGTGTGTTTAATCTACAATTTTCAACCTGAAATCCCAAGATCCTGTAGATTTTATTTCATATTTTATTATTATGATTTTTTTTTTTGGCCGCACCGCACAGCTTGCTGGATCTCAGTTTTCTGACAAGGGATGGAACCCGTGCCCCCTGAAGTGGAAGCTCAGAATCCCAACCACCGGACCTCCAGGGAATTCCCGATAGTGTACATTTTAGAAAATTGAAAAGAAACCCTTTGAAAACGATTAGAATATTATCCATTTCACAAAGGCTCTTCTGAAAACAGGATAACAGTTGGGACACAGGATGCACCTTAAACAACATGCAATCCCACCCTTTTCTTTTTCGAAGGACGCAGCCGAGCGCCCCCTCGTGGAGTATGTTGCCCAAGCCAGTCTGACTTGTCCCTCGGGCCTCTTTGCGCTGGGCCCAGAGCTTCACCATCCTGGCGGGCCACCAAGGGACTCGGGGAGTTTCTAAAAATCCCATGCCCAGGACTCCACCCTGGGCCAATTAAATGATTCTCTCAGGGTGTGGGGATTGGGTATCAGCGTTGTTTAAGCTCTCAAGTGGTTCTCAAGTGCAGGATCACTGTCCTAGGCCAAGAAACTCACTGATTTAGCCCACCGGTAACAGCACGGTAATATCTGGGCAATAAGACGTCCAGCCCGTGCCCTTGTTATGCAATTACTTTTGTGTGTTGTCCCGATTCGGAATGGTGTCTATTTTCATGCCTTAATTTCACAAGCCTGTATTCTGTTAATTTGATTAACAAAGAACACTTTATGCTAACTTTGCTGGCGGCATTAATATCGCACTCCCCTGTGCCACACTCCTTTAGCAGAGGCATACGATTTAGCTTAGTCCTCACATCACATTTACACCCTCCAGTAAGTCTTCATGAGAGAGTGAAAACTGTCGAGTGATGTGGCCACTCTTCTCTCTCTGGATTTTTGCATCGTCGGAGTGCAGCAATGGCAGAGAATTTTATGCACTTAATGGCTATTATTGTGATTAAAATGTGGACACTTCAGTCGTAGTCACCAGAATCCGCCATTATGATGAACTGATCTAATATCTCTATTTATTAAGTCACAGGCTGGGTTCCATCCTCCCCCACCCCACCCCACCTCCAGCGTGACTGAGAACAGGCTTAATTCCTAGAGGGGCTCGTCAGCCTCGCTGAGTTTTAGCTCTGGCCTGCAGATAGCATAGTTATCACTCATCATGGTTATTAGAGGAAAATAAGATGGATTAGTATATATCATCAGTAGTGGAGGAGGGGAAAATCCAACAGGTTTATAGTAAAGGATGTGCTGAGGGGACTTCCTCATGGTCACGCCCCAGTGGCTGTGTTTCAGAACACAAATTTTGGTCTGTGGTCATATTCTGGTCTGCCACTAGCCAAGTACCAAGTTAGGTAGTGTCTCTGAGCCTGTTTTTTTTCACCTGTGAAAGTGGGATAACGTAGTACCCTATATGGTGGTTTTCAAGGCTAAAGGTGAGGTTAAGTGTATTCGTACAGCACCTGGGATGAATGATAGCTATAGTTATTTGTTATTATTAAGATTTGGAGAGGGAGCATAAATCATATGACTCCCGAATAAAGCCGTCATGCCTTCCTGCTGCACAGCGAATAAAAGGCAGCCTCCTTCCCTGGGCTCTGTACGTGATCAGGTCCCTGCCTGCCTCTTGCCCAGCACGCCTCCTACCCCAAACTGTGTTTTGCCTGGCTGTTCCCTGAACTCGGCAAGCTCCTTTGCTGCCTTAGGGCCTTTGCATTTGCTGTTTCCTTTTTTTGGAAGGTTTTTTGCCGGATCTTGTGCAGCTAGGTTTTTTGTGGGAAAGGTGGGTGTATATACTGTGTATTCTTCATTCAAATCAAGGTACGGGATCTTTTGCCTTCCTGAGATTTAGGTCTCAGCTCAAACATCACCACCTGAAAGCAACCATCGCTGACGAAGTCCCCTTGCCGTGCCCTCTGGCACATCACCCTGCTTTATTTTCTCCAGAGCTCTCGTCATGATCTCCAGTTACCTTGTGCACGGTTTATTTTTATGTCTGTCTACCCCCATCCCGCCCCACCCTCCTAGAGAAAGCACTGAGAGAGCAGCCACTTTACTGTGTTTAATTCTATATCCTCAGTACCTTGAACAGCATCTGGTGCACAGGAGACACTCAACAAATACTTGAATGAATAGTTGATGTAGAAGATGCAAAAGGAGGGGTGATGGTGACAGAAGCATGGCCAATGAGGGTGGGAGGAGGTGGGGAGGAGGACCACTTACTTCCAAGACAGGCGGGAAGGGGAGGGATGAGGGGAAGCTGGAGACTTTTTTATATGCAGCGCAGGGCTTCGAGAGGGCTGCTTCGGCTGACCGCTTAGACATTTTCACAAACGAAAGGGTGCAGTTACCTGCTGGGGGCTGAAGGGCAGCGGAAGAGGGGTCTGGCTTTTGAGGCTAGTAGAGGGTTTTGGAATAATTATACTAGCTGCCATTTAGTTAGCAGTTATGCACCAGGCACTGTTCCAAGCCCTTTAAACATATTAGCTCATTTCATCTCTTGACAATTCTATGAGGAAAGGAACTATCATTACTTCCATTTTAAGATCTGGAAATTGAGGTCCAGAGAAGTCAATTAACTTTTTCCCAAGGTCAGACATCTAAGATGTAGCAGAGCTGGGATTTGAACCCAGGCTCTCTGGCTGGTGGAGCCTGTGTGAAGAACCACTACAATTCCCTGCCTCCCTGGTCCCTGAGGTGCGGGTCTATGAAGGGTCAGCTAGAGATGAAGAGGAGGACTGTGGAATGAATGGTACATGGCAGGCCCAGGGGCAGCCAGCCAGCCAGCATGCTGTGCCAGGAACCCAGGAATGGGAGCAAAGAGAGTGAATGGGTCGGGAGACGTGGGTGGTTGTGACTCAGGATTAAGCATGGCAAAGACGGAGGCTGAGGCATTCTGAAGTGCGTGAGGGAAGGGGTTTCTGGGGAGAGAAAACAGCATGTGCAAAGGCCCTGAGGTGGGAAAGAGCTTAGCTCATTGGGAGGAGTGAAAGGACAGTGTCAGACTACAGTCGCAGGGGACGGGGGAGGGTGACTGGTAGGCATTCAAACAGTCCAAGGTGGAGCCTAGGCATTGGTATTGTGTAAAGTACCCCAGGTTATGCAGCCAGAGTTGAGAACCACTGATTTAGACCTATTTCCAGGTGATACTAGTTTGGGGCTCACACTTTGAGAAACATGCTCTAGATGATTCTAATGAGTAGCCAAGGTTGAGAACCATTCACTGAACAGCACAGAGCCATGGCTTCAAAGTGTGACTGAGGAACAGGCAAGGCCCTGGCCTCCTCTCAGGGAACCGGGGCATGGGAGTAGCTTCCACAGGACCGAGGCGAGGGAGAAGGGAGCATTGGTTGGGAAAGAATGAACTTGGGTGAGGAGCAGCAAAGGTGGAAACTAAAGGGGGGCTTTATCCAAGGGGCAGGCAGAGGAAGAAGGGCTAGAAACCTGGCACTGAGGCCAGGGCACCGTGGTGCAGGAAGGAGCAAAAGGAGGCTGATGGGGAGAGGCGGGGACGGGCAGAACTGCAGGTGGGGCTCCCGAGGTTCAAGGCTCACACCAGACAGCTGTTCCATGCTGGTGACGGCAGCTCATTATTCATCGTTTAGTTTACACTTCACCCCCCCTCTCCAAAAGATGGGTGGCAAACTCTGAAATACGGAAGTATGGAAGGTGACGCGATGGTGTGTGGTGGGGGAAGGGGGACAGGCTGAGCACGGGGTTAGAATTTACTGAGCTGACAAGGTTGTCAACATCAAGTGAGGTCCCGAAAGCCTAGGGCAGTGCGGCAGAGCCAGGGTCATATACCGTATGGTGCGGAGCTGGGGGGAGCGGGGACTGGTTAACATCTACCCAGCACCCACTACGTGCCAGATAGCGTGCTTGCACTTCCTTTCTTTCTCATTTAATAATGCAAGGCCTGGTGGGCCATGGGAAAGTTTGGATTTTCTTCTTAAATGCGCTGGGAAGTCACTGGAGGGTTTTTAAGAGGGAAGTGATGAGAGTGATGTAGTTAAGTCATATAAGATCAGTACTATGCCCACTCCATTTGATAGGCCAGGAAACTAGAAGTTAGCTAGTCCAGGATCATGCGTAAGGAGGCGGTGGCAGAACCCAGATTGAAACCACGCCCCCTCTAAGATAAAGCAATTCGGGCAAAATGTTAACAGTTGGTGAGCACAGGTAGGGGTCTAGGGTGTTCACTGTTCGCTTCTTTCAACTTTTCTATATGTTTGAAAAATTTTGTAAAAAAAATAGAAAAAAGAACCAGGTCTAACTCCAAAGCTGAAGCTCTTTTTTTCCCACTATGCCATGCCATGTCACTAACCTAAATGACATTAAGTCACTCATTGTCCCCTCTGAGCCTGACTTTGCCCATCAGAACGAGATTGGATCAGATCACCACCAGGGTTCTCTCCCTAACATTTCATGGTGATCTCACCATGGCAGCATGTAGCTTTAGATCATTAGGCTACACTAAGAGCCAGGTCTTCAACCTGCCCTGCGGTCAGGAAAGCCCTCACGGGTCTCCTGTAACAGCAGCCAGGGACGCGGTTTCTAACCTCTGGGAAGGCAGTCACTGAGGCTGCTCTGCCACACCGCCCGCTGCTGTGTACAAACTGCTGGCCGTCAGTCTCCGTCCACTGGGGGGAATCACTCGCAAAAGGAAACACCTTCTTCTGCCAAGGCTTCGGGTGGGGCTAGAAAAACCGTTCATGACAACACTTGAATCAGCACAAGCACCAGGGTCAAGTTCACAGTCAAAGGGGCTGTAAGAGGCCCTAGTTGTCAAGCAGCCTCCAGCCGAGGCCTCTTCGGTCTCGAAGGGAAAGGAATCAGAACGCCCAAATCCATACTAGAGATCGGCGGTGGCAGGGGAATAAGCACCTGCTCCAATTAGGGATCTCCTCTTAAAGTCTCAGAGTTCAGATTAGAGCCAAAAAAGAAAAAACACAATTAAATTTATGGACTTTGTCACCCCAAGAGGTAATATAAGTTCAAAACTGATTTTTCAAAAGTTGCAAAATGAATTACGTGAAAACGGGCTCTTTGGGAGGCATGTCTACACTACTGAGGCTATGTTGCCAAGGCCAACTGGGTTCTCCCAAAATGTGGACAGCGAAGTTTGTCAGATTCCTGGGGCTGGCGCGATCATGGATCTGACCCAGTGTGACATTTATGGGCATATTAAGAATCAACATCTTTTCTCCTAACAGTGTTATTTTGTTGCCTGAATCCCTAGGGTCAAAACAAGAATCCTAGGCTGGCCTCTGAAAGCACTGTGACTGCTTTATTAACCTCTGAAAATATGTGGCTGCTTCTCCTCTCCAAGGGCAAATATACTGAGAATTCTTACGATATTTCCCTGTAAGACAGGAAATGACAGTCCAGGCGTAGCGGTGGGGACTGCAGCAGTCAAGTGGGACCCAGTGACATAAGCCTCCCTCCTCAGTTCTTCCTAAGATCACACTTTAGTTTTTCACACAACATACATTTATTCAGAAAAAAAATTTGCAATAAATTATAATAAAAAAGATGACATGAAATACAGAATCCCACTAGCAGCTTTGCCTAGTGACCAAGACATTTGGGGGAAATACAACAAACAATTACAGAATAAGAATCAGGAAACAGTGAAAGGGAGACTAATAGCAACATCACCACGTGGGGTTGAACTGCTTTTTCCCTAAAAACGATAGATTCAGAGTCCTTCCCTACCAGCTGGATCTAAACTCCTTACTTCAGAGGCGCTAGGAAATAGTACATGAGAGGTACTCAGGAGTTAGAGGGTGGGGCTGGAGTAGGCACAGCAGGGAAGCAGATCTCTTATGTCTGCTCTATTTCTTGTCCCCCCTCCCTAGAGATTGTCTAAAACCCTCAACCCTGTGTACATCCCAGGACCAGAGCTGGAAGGAAGGTTGAGGCAGTAAAGCAACTGAGTGCATCTGCCTTCTGGAGAGTGAGCCGGATGCCGCACACAGCCCCACTAACCACATCCCTGACCACCTGAAGGCCCCAGGTGGCAGTAGACTGGGAAATGTGTCTAGGACAGGCATTTCCCTTTGTGTTACGACCCTGCCCCAGCTTCTATCATCTGCCTCTCCAGCGATCCCTTTCTGGACTAGTGGAGATGACAACACTGTTCTTCTGCTCAGTCTGCCATTAACTAAATTCAACACCCAGCCCCTGGCCTAACAGATCTGCAGCTATTTGGCAACCAGTAACTTGACTCCTACTTCTGTAATTCCCAATCAGGAGAGGCTTTAGCCAGAATATCACAGGATACATACCTTTTCTTCCCCCAAAGGACTCAACACATAAGAGATGGGGGAATTGGAGAACCACTCATGGCGGTGCTTCCGCAGCTCTCTCCTTTGATGCTGTAGAAGAGTCAATGCCCAAGACCACACACAGAGCCTATACACGAGGCTCCTGGGATTTCATGTGAACATGTGACAATGAGTCAACTCAGGGTGGTTTTAATGAAAGAAAACCAGGAGGAAGCTAACTGCATCAGGCAGTTTTACAGTCAGTGGCTGGTGGCTGGTTTGCCAACCAACATAGATTACTTTTTTTAAAAAAGGGCTGCCCCGCAGGAGCTTGAGTAAATGACAAGCTCAGAAGGTTGTCTTGGGCGGGAGAGAAGGTGCTTGGTTCATCCTACTGCACAGTCTCTTTTACACAGCACTGGAGAAGGTGACTGGGAGCTAAGGGCAGCTGGTTGTAGAGCCCAGAATCAGTCCTGATGAGGGAGTGGGTGACATCTGCCCCTGGTACTTCAGAAGACCGGAGGGGGGGTTCTAAGGGTTATCCTCAATGCCCCTGCTGGGGGAAGGAGCAGTTTCTACAGAGAGGCCCACTTGAGGTGCAGCCTCCCTTTTTGACTGTGGTACAAGTGTCGCTCTGGAGGTGGATTTCTAAGTGGGGGATGGGCCCCACAGACACCCAGGATTGGTTCACATGTAAAATTTGAATAAGAACCAAAATGGATGGTAGGAAGCAGTACCTGTTGAGCATGAATATTCTCACTCTTGAAACACTCAAAGTGCTTCCACTCTGACTGTGATTCTCTCACATCAATGAGATGTCATCTCCAACAGTCCCTAACATTCTGCTACTAAGTGTGGTCTGAGACAAGAGAATATGGTTCCACCCACTGCAGATGCATAATAGGCCAATGTTAGAGCAATGTACAGATGCCACTGTAGTAGAGATGCACAAATGCATGTAACAGCCACATGGAGATGGTTAACTCACTTTTGGAGATACCCAAGGAGTCACTAAGCTTCACCCAGACTTCTTTTGACATGATAGTGTTAGCAGAGTAGAGAGCAAAGGGGGTGATACGGGGAGGGGGTAGGGCCAAAGTGCTTTAGACGAAGGACTACAGACAAGTCTGAGCTACAGCAAGTAGTGCTTGTAGGCCTAGAATGGGAACATCTCAGAGTTTAGGCCTCAGGTGCTAAGGACAATCATGACAGCTGGGCAGGAGGGCAACAAACACATCCCCAGGTAAAGGAGTGTAAATACAGATTTCTTTGCCTTACAAAGAGAGAACAGAAAAACACCAAAATATGGTAACTTTGGCTTGGCAATATAAGTCTAAAAGTATCTTGCTGCGTAGGGTATGGTAAGGGAGGGATTAGGAAACTCGCTTCCTTTCGCACTAGAAACAGAACTTTTTCATGCCAACAGCCTCAAAATTCTGCAACAGACCCTTCCTGTGGCATATCTTTTCAAATCATTCTGAAATACTTGGTGCTCAAGATCTTCCGCCTCTAGAATCTTGTAGAGTAGTAAGAGGAAAAGGCTTATTATTAGTCTTCATCACTCCCAAGCAGAAAACTCAGAAGGAACTGGGTAGCACGCTGGCGGTCACTTGGAGTCTGTCTTGCCATAAGGTTGGGTGGAGGCCTTAGAAGGAGGCTAGTGAAGAGAGTAGCTAGAGGGCGAGAGAAAGAAAAGGAGAAAACCCTTGGTCAGACACAACCTAAGCGAAGCCTCAGGGATGGGGGCTGGGGGGGCCAGGGGATGAGGGCAGTGGGAGGAAGTGACTGCCGCAGGCCTGGACACTAGGGAGGGAATACACGTGTGCACCGTACACGGACCGTCCTGACCAACGCCCCCGTGTGGCCATTCTTAGGAAGTGCTCTTACCGATCATGTTGGCGCTGACGTTGTTGTACTCAGTGAATTTTAACAGTTCTCGAAGGAATGCCATCAAGTAACGAAAAACATTTCTATGGCATCCTGGAAGCTGGGAAATCACCTGTTTTTTAAAAAAGGGGGTGGGCAGTGAGGATAACAGGTGGAGGAAGGGAGTAAGAAGAACTCACAGCTGCCATAAAAGTAGTTTATAATCCAACCCTTACAGGACTCCTCCTTTATTTACTCATGACCAATATAGTACCTGTCAAATGATAACTCCTGAGGCAGAATGCTCATCCTGTTTGGCCCCTGTCCACTCAATAAGCAGGTCACGCAGTTATCACACATTCGCATGCACGCCCTGCCTCAGGAGCAGACGGGTATTAGCCTGGTCTTTTCCCATCTCCCTAGGCAGGTGGCTGTGGTTTTCTCTGCAATGCCATTTAGCATGGGTGGCAGCACCTCCCGATACTCACTAGTCTGATTCAGAGGTATTCTCAGCTATTGTGCATCAAAATCATTTCAAGATTAAAAACAAACACCAAGAAGACAAAAAGAAAGGCTCACAAGTGTCACCCACCCTCCCTGGTCATGTCATCCAGAATCCCATGTACGATCTGTTTCACTAATCTTACCCCAGAGTAGAGGTGTCCACCCTACTCAATAGGTCAACTGGAAAAGGGTGGCAAATATAATAGGAAATAACACAACCTAAAATTTAAGGGTCCCAACTCTCAATGCTGCTGCCCTGCCATGAACAACAGATCCAGACCCATCCTACCCATAGCTGGATGCCCAGCTGGTTTTGTAAAAATCAATGATTTCTCTGTGGGGGAACATGCCTCAAACGCACTCTCAGAGCAATAAAATTCACCTGTCGGCAGATCCGGGGATCCTGAGCAGAGTCGAGGCATCGCTGATAGAGCTCATAACAGATGACAGGCTCTGGCAGGGCTTCCAGGAAAATGAGCAGCGCCTCAGCCACTGAGTGATTACTGCCAGCTGGATTGACTCCCGTCAAGGGAAAGAGGCTCCAAGGAAAAGGCCACACTTAGACCCGATTTTCTCCCTTCCTCAAGCTCCCTCAGGGATGGTTTCCTTCCTCTTATTCAGAGCACCCTGATCCTAATTGGGGTTTGATATTTTATTGGTCCAGGTATGCTGCAGCTGAGTTGTTACAGAATTGATCAAAGACTCTTGGGAGGTTTGGCCCAACTTGAAAGTCAAGGGAATGTGGCCTGTAGAATGACAGTTCACACTGGAAACTAGTCACCACCGTTTCCCATCCTCCTCCCTGTCCTGGTGACAGGAGTGATCATTGGCTTAAAGCAGAACAGCCCCATGGCTGTGGGTCCTATGTCCCATGCCAATTAAAAGTCGCCATTATCTAACCCTTGATTCCTTTTAGTAAGAGTCTGATAAGGAGAGAGGTCGAAAGTTCCTGAGAGGAATTAACTGTATAGTCAATGATTACCTTATAATAAAAGACAGCTACAGAGAAAATAAAGATGGAAAACAAAATCAAATGTAGGTGGGAAGAAGAGTTTGGGCAAGTACACATCCAGCTTCCTAAGCCTTTGTCGAAAAGGATACGGATTGTCTTGGGAATGCTGGTATCCAGACAATCAATGATCTGCTGTAACTCCTCCTGCATTCCAGGGGTTTGGAACAGGTCCTCCTACCAAAGAGGTCACAATGAATGGAACACAGCATCAGCACTAAGGTTCTGACGATCACGCAGGGATCAGGAGAGCAGCAGGAAGCAAAGGGCAGGGTAAGGTGCATATTCGTGATTAGGAACACGAATATGTTCCTAATATATAAAAGGTGTGACAGTGGCCCCTTTTCCCTTTATCATCTCTATCATCTGTCTGAAATTTTATTTCAAACTAGAAAATTATCTTCAAAGGTTTCAGCCTGTACCTGATATGGCAGGGGACCAGAGGACTCCATGGGGAGACCAGGTGTTCCCACTTCTAGCCTCCTGACAAGTAGAAGGCAGAATCCAAACATGGAACCACATTCAAATACTGAGACACAGAATGCTAGGGTAGGACTAAAAGGGCATGTCCATACCAAACCTTGCCTTCAAGTTCTTCACTTTTCCATAGGTGAGACAACATTATCTTTCAATTTAATCCCAAGAAAGTTTTCTTTTTTGGAAGAATGGGTTAGGGGTGGCAGGTATTTTAGATAGGATTGAAAAGTGAGGACCAAATTAAAGAAATGGGCTTGAAGTTTGCTTTGGACTTTGAAATCTGCAATGCTTCCATGACAGCTAAAACAGGCGTCACAGATTCAGGTGCTCAGCAGTCCAGGGGAAAGCATGTGTAGCCAGGAGACAGGGGAGGAGTTCGGCCCTGCTCCGCCATTACTCTTATGCCGTGGTCTTAGGTAAATCACCTAGCTTGCATGCTTCAGCTCTCACATCTGTAAACGGGGATACTTCCATCTGCCCAGGCAATCTGATATGACAGTGCTGCTCTGCGGAGGTGGCTTGGGAAAGTTAAAAGCACTGTATATACTGACGTGAGGTATTATCATTTCCCACTGGACTCACACACCTTCCAAAGTTGCAGGGCAGGCCCACTCTCACTCACCTGGTGACAGGCGTGTCTGAATAAGTGATCTACCAGGAGCCAGATCTCCTTGGGGACCTTAAGAGGTTTCTCACTGGCACCTTCATCCAAGGGAACCATCTGCAGCAGGGATTTCTCCTAATAGATAAAAAGGGGTGAGAATCAAAAGGGTCTCAATGAAAATTTCTATGTGTAACCATCTCCCTCAAATTCTGCTTATGTGGGTATAATCTGATCTTCACCTCTTAAGACTTTTCATTTTTTCTCACTGGGACACTCCTGGTCAGAAGGCACTCGATACGGATTCCCACAGTTAAATGATCTCCTTTTCTAGATGCTTCACTTAACCGTTAAGCATTCCACTTGGGTTTATTATGTTTATCACGTGGATGCATTGTGTGCTGTAAATCCTTTCAAGGGTGACACTGAGAACCAGCAATACAGTCACGGTAGAGCCCACACACCACCGGAGACTCATGGACCATTAAATTACAACTAACTGTCAACAGAGCACTTTGAGAGAGCAGCATCTACTTAGGTTTTTGCTGACTTTTTGTTGTTGTTGTTGACTTTTAACTTATTCTTCTTTCAGATCTTACCACAAATATCACAGCTTGCATTGTTGATTTAAATGACGTTCTCTGGTCCTCAGGAATGAAAGACAATTCACATTAGACCTACATATATGAATATTTCAGGCTTGATAGAAGGTCTAATTTTTTTTTTTTTTTGCAGTACGCAGGCCTCTCACCGCTGCGGCCTCTCCCGTTGCGGAGCACAGGCTCCGGATGCGCAGGCTCAGTGGCCATGGCTCACAGGCCCAGCCACTACGCGGCATGTGGGATCTTCCCGGACCGGGGCACGAACCCGTGTCCCCTGCATCGGCAGGCGGACTCTCAACCACTGCGCCACCAGGGAAGCCCAGAAGGTCTAATCTTAAGGCACTAAAACTCAAAGTCTTAAGATACAAAAATAGTAAACTGAATACAGCATACCAAGAGCCAGAAATACCATGAAAAGTCTAGGCTCTGAGTCCAGAAGTTATTCTTTATAGTAATAGCTCAGCAAAGAATTCTTGGGGCTTTGACTCCTTTCACCTAACTTTCTACTCTATGTTAGATTCTCCTGAAAGAATCTCAGAGGAAAACCCAGAAGTGACCTAAATTAGATCAGTAACTAAATCTGAACTTGAAAATGGGGAATAAATTCAATTACCTTATGTTTATATAGTCAAATATAAATTATACCGAAAAGATATCTTAAATAGCTTAAAAGGCATCTGAAGGCAGCCTTCATAAAAAATCTAGTGGAGAAAATGGTGACCAATTTTTGGCATCTTCCCCCTCCTACACCTCCGGCTTAAGGTCATATATATGTTCAAATTTAGGAAATGCTGTAAATTTGATCCACAACCCTTATTTAGCCATGTCACTTTAAGGGAAAGAAGAGAAGCATTTCATTACTTCCAGATAGTGTGTACACTAGAACAGAGCAGAGGGTTCTTCTTGACGTTCTGTTCTTCAATACGCACTGGTGACCTTTTAAAGCCACTGTGCGCCTTTCTAAGGGAATAAGGAAGAGAAGGCAGCATGACAGTTGGTTATCATTTAAAATCTATCTTCTTCACATTCGTTTTGCTTCCTTTCTTTCTTTCCCTGGGAATCTATCATTTGATATTCACGTTTCCTATAGTTGCCAGACCTTCTATCAGTGGCTCACCCACTAACTTCTTTCCAGTTGCAAGTATTAAATCCAGGCATCTAGATGATATCTGAGCCAAAACACTGTCCATAATGCACCCTGCTCACTTTCTGGACCAAGTGCAACACAAGTACAGATTCCTTAGCAGACACCTTCAAACTTACCATATATAAATTATTCAGCACTGATTCATGTACTTTTAAAAAAATCTGACATCCAATTAGCACTCTTCCTGTACTAAGGCATTAAGGCAACACAAGGCACTGTTCAAGATGAAAAGACTCATGGCCTGCTATTAACAGGGAAGGGCTGCGAAGCAGAGCCATCTCAATCCTTAGTGGTTTCAAAAGGTTAATAAAATGCCAGTAGGTTATATACACCATCCACTATCCATTTTCAAATTCATGTGTGATAATATGAAATGTCATACTTGTATCTCTGAAGTCTCGAGAAAGATTATGCACAAGAAACAATACTTTTTTTAAAAAGTCCACAAATTATCCTGAACTCTAATTTTCAAAGGGAAACCAGGCATGCTTTGTCTTCTTCTTTCAATGGGACACATTTAGTGCCTGATAAGCTCACACTCTGTAACGTTAGTGCTATTAACTGAAGCACAAAAACAGTACACCATCTCCACCAACAAACTGCATTAAACTCCACCAAATGGGGAGGTCACGTTAGATACTGTGTGAAATTACTTTAAGAATGTTTTTCAAGCCCACGTTTCTCTACCGGATGGCCCTGCGTGGAGCCAGGCACCCTCCAGCTTGAAGATGGGGAGGTGGCAAAGCACCGCAGAAGGAGCGTTCACTCGGTTCCTTCACTGGGTATTCAGAAGACCCAGGTTCTAGTTCCCTCTGCCCCATACCCCTGATGTCAGGAGCAGTATAACTTCAGCGAGGTTTTTAACCTTCTTGGGCCTTGGTTGTCTATTAGAATGGAGAAGACACCTTACCCTGTCTGAAGGCAGGGAGCTCTACCAGACGATCCCTTATGATCTCATTCAGCTCTAGGATTCTAGTCTATGATCTGTTTCTTGATCGTACCTGTGTATTCTTTCAGTAATTAATCACTATTATCACTTCCCCCAAATCACTCTTAATGCAACAGAAATTCATTTCTGCTTTTACTATCATTGGAAATGGAAAATGGCAAACGGTACCCTCCTCCATCTCACAAGCTTTCACATACATCAAGACAGCTCTTTAGTTACTTCTTATTTCAAGAATACAAATCTGAAACCTTGAGTCCTATTGCTTTTACGTACTGGGTCTCAATGACTTGACTGGTGCAGTAAAATAAATATCTTTCCTGTACTTCAGAAACGCTTAAAGACAGCTGGCAGGACTTTGGGGGATTCTCATGCAGTCAGAGGTGTCTGATATGGGAAAGCCTCGGGATAAATTCCAGGGACCATGGCTAAATGTTAATCAAGCACAGGGAAACACATAACCGCCAATGGATTGCATTACCTTTTCTAGGAAGCTGTCTTCTTCCTGAGAGCAGAGCAGGAAAAGAAAGTCATTGACAGATAGAAAATGATTAGAATTAATTTACAGAATTAGAAACAGATCAGTATTATTAGAATGCACTACCTCACTAGATACATTTTAAATTCTTCAAATAAATCATGATTGTTGAAAATGGAACACATTCTCATATGCAAAGTTCTCTATCATGCGTATTCAAATTTTGTGCAGTATATTGAGACTATCGGTCAAGAAACATACATGTCCAGTCCTAGACTTTTGTGTCTTTTGGCAGCTGCCAGCTGAACCAGCCAGACACCCACTGATACTTCCTTTTCCCGTGCTGCCTGGAGGCAGGCCCTGCCGCTATGCTGTGTGGCATCTCGCTCACCCTGACGCCACTTCAGTGGAAGAATTTGGCTGTGAGCCCGACAGCGGCCATTCAGGAGATGGTAAGCTTCTCTCCTCTCCACTGCCATGCCTCTCACCACCATAGCTAGCCTCCCAAGCAGTATCTCACACTCCTTTCCATCGCCCGGTACCCTCTCCCCTCCTCAAGGGCCCCTAAAGTCCTCAAATATGGAAGTCCCTCTGAAATGCAAATTCATTTCATTTCAGACCTTTGTGGACCACAAGATCCATCATTATCCCCTACTGGGTTTTCCTACAGAGTATAAGAGAAAAAAGAGAAGCAGGGGAGAGGGAAAAAGGTACCTTTTTAATCGCCTCTGTCTTTTGTGCTATTATTACAATGTAACAATGACAACAGCGACAGTAACTACTGCCACCACTTAGGAGGCATCTGCCATGTAGCAGTAACTGCAATGGGCTCTTATACAATGTCATTTAGTCTGCACATATGCACAAAGTAGATATTATTCCCGTTTTACAGATGAGGAAACTGAGGCTCTGGGAGATTAAATCATTTGCCCACAGTCACACTATTAGGTATTAAGTGGCAGAATCAGGATTAGAACTCAGGTCTGACTGACTCCACAGTCATTACCACTATGCTCCCTTAGATAACTTGAAAAGGATAAACTGACTGCTTCTTAGACAAAGAGGCAGGGGAAAGCTTGGAGAATGTATTCTACTCCCAGCAGGCTAAAGACAGTTATAAGGCAGCAGGGTTAGTGGAAAGAGTACAGGCATGGGTGTCAGACAGTCCTGGGTACAAATCTTCATGCTACCTCTTATTATTTTGTACAGACTGCAGGCAAGTTAGTAAACTTCATAGAGCCCCAGTTCCTTCATCTCTATAACAGGGATAATAACATGTACCTCACAGGGACACAGAAGCAGTCTAAAACACAGCGGGTGTGGGGCAGTGGTGACACAGTATGCCAGCAGCAGGCCTGGTCTCTCAAAGTTCCCTGCACTCCCCAGCAACTTCCAACCCTGCCATGGGCCACCAAGAACTTGGATATAAATCCCACGTCTCGGTCTGAGAGTAAAAGGAAAAATCCTGATCTTACCTTCACAGATGTGCAGGAGGTTGGAGGTGGGGAAATATGTGTTCCCTGATACTCCAAGTAGTAATGCTGAATGTATTTGTCCCAAATGACTGTTATATATGCTGGGTAGGGTTTTTAGTATTACTAGGTACATTATGAATTAAACATGCTCTTGTAGGTTTACCTAGACTTTTAAATACCACATATAGAATGAAATAAAAATAATCAGAGTAACAGTGCTTTAAAAAGTATACAATATTCATAGTATTGTAATTATAACACTTCTTAATGTGGAAGTTAATTCTGAATGCCAAACATCTAATTTAACTAAATTTTGGAGCATAACCTTTTTTAAAATTTAGAACTACTTATTAACAAAGAGAGAATCTGCTTGTCTGACAGACTTCTCTATTTTCCCTCCTATGAATATGTGCCACATGATATGATGAGTAAAACCAGGCAGAGTTTTTATATACTAACCTGTTAAACCAAGCCCTCCAAAAGGTTTTCTTCAGGCATTGACTAACTACCAGTGCAAGGCAGTGAGCTAAATGTCTTTGAGGGGTAGGGGGGGTATGAAAAGTGAGGCTACAGAGAGGGGAAAGACACGGTCCCTGACTCGGGTTTACAACTGAATTGGGGTAAGGATTCCCAGAACTTATGGCCTGGCACTACTGTAATTCACCAATATGAGTTCTCAATAAATGGTTAAAACAAACAAACAAAAAACCAGGGGTTCAAAGGAAAGAGAGATGGCTTTCAACTGGGGCTGTCAGGGGACTTTTTCACAATGGTGATGTAACCTAACTAGCCCTTGAAAGATTCACAGGATTTAAAAGGGCAGAAATGGGGTGGGGACATTACAAGTGGGAGGGGACAGAAATAAACAAAGTTGCAGAGAAGGTAAATCACAAGGTGGGGAGCAGGAGGGGATAATAAGAAAAATAGTAGGAAATAAATCTAAGAAGGTGTGTTGAAGTCAGACTTTGCTGGACCTTGAATGACAGGTAAAGCAATTTGGATCGTATTCAGCAGGCATGGGGGAGCCGCATGCCTAACTTTAAGCAAGGAAGTGATAGGCCCCAAAGCTGTATTACAGAAAGATCAGTCTGACAGCCCTGAAGAGGGAAAAGAGAAGGCTAGAGAAATAGAGGTGAAGGGAATTGTTAAAAGGCTATTGAGGTAGGTCAAGCAGGAGAGAGCAAGCACCTCAACTAATAATGGGAACATAATATTTTTTAAAAAATGAATGGGGGGCTTCCCTGGTGGCGCAGTGGTTGAGAGTCTGCCTGCCGATGCAGGGGACATGGGTTCGTGCCCCGGTTAGGGAAGATCCCACATGCCGCGGAGCGGGCTCGCTGAGCCTATGCTCTGCAATGGGAGAGGCCACAACAGTGAGAGGCCCACGTACTGCAAAAAAAAAAAAAAAAAAAAAACAACAACAAAAATGAATGGGGCTTCCCTGGTGGCGCAGTGGTTAAGAATCTGCCTGTCAATGCAGGAGAGACACGGGTTCAAGCCCTGGTCCAGGAAGATCCCACATGCCGCAGAGCAACTAAGCCCTCAACTAAGTTGTGCACCACAACTACTGAGCCTGCACTCTAGAGCCTGCGAGCCACAACTACTGAAGCCTGCATGCCTAGGGCCTATGCTCTGCAGCAAGAGAAGCCACCGCAATGAGAAGCTCGTGCACTGCAATGAAGAGTAGCCCCCTGCTTGCTGCAACTAGAGGAAGCCCACGTGCAGCAATGAAGACCCAACGCAGACAAAAATAAAATAAATACAATTAAAAATAATATGATAAAAAATTATTTTAAAAAATGAATGGATACAAGAGAAAACTCTGAAATCAAAAGGACTTTGATACTGGTGGAGGGGCAGCAGATTTACACTGAGAGTTTATTTCTCTGACTTCAGGCATAAAGTAGGTGTAAATTATATTTATTTCAAGTCTAGGTTCAACTCTGAAAATAGAAACACCACTTAGCTCTCACTAATAAAGAGCATTCTCTTAAGGTAGTCCTAAGGTTGCTGCTAATCACTTAGTTCAACTGACTTGCCCACTTTCCGCAAAAGGCTACGTGTTGATCACATTAAAAAAGGGAAAAGTGTTCAGGAGTCCCCAGTGGGGCAACACTGGCATATTACAAATGCACTGCAAATCATTCTTCATCCCAGCATTCACCCTTAGAGGAATTTTCCCAGTAGTAAATGCAGCTAAAATCATGTAAAAAGAGTCATTTAGAGGCAGATTCAAATTTAAAAATAAAAAGCAGAAAACAGAATGGATACTGAAGTTCTAGAAAGGACTCATTCATGTGAAATATAAAAAGAAACACAAACCATACACTTAACAGGATAAGAAATGGGTTGTTAGATCAGTAAGACAAAGTAAACACCTACTTGGAGAGATCACTGGGAACAAATTAATCACCAAGTTGTTATTCGTGTTATTTCAAATTTTTGATATTGTTCTCCTAATAGACATGTCCCCAAGCAAATACAGTTGGTTCCCCCATCCCTCAACTTTTTTCACCTCTGTATTTACAAGCCAAACCTTTAACTGGTGGGTTCAAGCCTGGCCTCCTCTCTACTAGTCCAGTCTACATGCAAACCAGAATGTTCCTCCAAATATGTCCATTTACAGCCACATACAACTCATTAAAGACTTCCGGTGGATCTAGATGCCCTCTGGCTCCAGTATAAACTCATCTGTTGACTTCAAGACTCTCTATCCCCCGGGACTTCCCTGGTGGTCCAGTGGGTAAGACTCCACACTCCCAATGCAGGGGACCTAGGTTCGATCCCTGGACAGGGAATTAGATCCCGCCTGCATGCCACAACTAAGAAGCCCACATGCCGCAAGTGAAGATCCCACATGCCACAACTAAGACCCGGTGCAGCCAAAATAAATAAATAAATAATAAATACTAAAAAAAAAAGAGCAAAAGTGTTAATTTAAAAAGAAAAAAAGGGACTTTCCTGGTGGCGCAGTGGTTAAGAATCCACCTGCCAACGCAGGGGACATGGGTTCGATCCCTGGTCCAGGAAGATCCCATATGCCACGGAGCAACTAAGCCTATGTGCCACAACTACAGAGCCTGTGCTCTAAAGCTCACGAGCCACAACTACTGGGTCTGTGCGGCACAACTACTGAAGCCTGCATACCCTACAGTCCGCGCACCGCAACTACTGAGTCCATGCACCGCGACTACTGAAGTCCACACGCCTAGAGCCCGTGCTCCACAAGAGAAGCCACTGCAGTGAGAAACCCATGCACTGCAACGAAGAGTAGCCCCTGGTCACCACAACTAGAGAAAGCCCGTGTGCAGCAATGAAGACCCAATGCAGCCAAAAATAAAATATAATAAAATGAGTTTAAAAAATAACATAAAACTGGGCTTCCCTGGTGGCGCAGTGGTTGAGAGTCCGCCTGCCGATGCAGGGGATACGGGTTCGTGCCCCGGTCCGGGAAGATCCCACATGCTGCGGAGTGGCTGGGCCCGTGAGCCATGGCCGCTGAGCCTGCGCGTCCGGAGCCTGTGCTCCACAACGGGAGAGGCCACAACAGTGAGAGGCCCATGTACCGCAAAAAAAAAAAAAAAAACCAAACAAACAAAAAACCAAAAACATAAAACGGAGTAATAACATGTAAATATTAAAAAAAAAGACTCTATCCACTGCTCCCACCCTACTTAACCAGCTTCACCCACCAAAACAGGCTGAATCTGAGACTGATTTTCACAGAGATTAGCTGGTCAATCAATAAGCTTTTATAGCATATAAGGGCTTGAGTAAACAGCACAGGAAAGGAATCTATTGTTGATACAAATTACAAGCTCCACAACTCTCATTCTAAGTGACTTTCCAAAATATTGACTTACTAAACACACTGGACATGAGCCAATAAAAGTAGTTAATGTTTAGATTATCTGTAACCAAACTCCCTACTAACCTCGATTTAGAATTTAGCCGTATTGTGCATACAGGTAAACTTTCTTAAATTATAAGAACCCACATAAACTCCATAATATTTTGCATCCAATGTATAATGAATAAATATTGACGATTTTATGCTACTTAATATGCTAATTAATAAACCAGAAAAATCTATCTTGATTCTGGAAAAGAATAAAGATAATTACAAACAGATTCTCCTCTGTTTGCCACCTGTGCTAATCCCAACAGTTCTAGTAGCGGCAAAGTCACTATCAGGAAGAATGAAAAGGACTTATGCCAGTTACTTTATTCTGCATTTGGGGGGAAGAGCATGTGGCACAAGAATCTTTGTGAAAACAGTACAGGGAGAGTCAACACAGGCACTGAACTCATTTTTGGTTTCACTCAAATTTTAGAGTAAATAATACAAAAAAGGACAACAGGTATCATTATTAATAGCCTTGTCTCACGGGATTTGAAATATCATCTTGGGTCTTGGAACAAGCATGAATAAACAAACCTAAGAAAGCATTTCAGAAGGTCAAAATCAAGCCAAAACACAGTGGGAAGGTATTACAAATGGGGAACAGATAATCTTAGATTTCTTGTTTACTGCCCCACACTAATATGGATAATTTCCTCATCAATGAGATCCAGGAATTTATTAAATGCAACAGGCTGTGAAAAGAATCAGAACCCTAAATCCTACAAAATAAACGCTTTAACAGAATAAATGGTGACCACACACATACAATTTAAGAAGAACTCAGCAATTTTGTAATGAAAAATGATCTGGGTTCTATTTTTTAAAACTTTGAATCATGTGTGCACAAGAAGAAGAAAAAAGGCTTCCTATAGAGCCATTAACTCCACTAAAGATTTTGACTACTTCCTATTCATGGTCAAATGTGGTTGAATTACTTGATAATATTTTAAATAAAATAAACATTTTTAATGCTGGTTGAGTCTCCTTCTTGTCACTTTAATTAATATGGGACAATTGCAGTAAAGGGTAGTATAATGCATCTGCCAACTCTGACCAAATAGTTCCAGTTTATAGGAAATAAGGTGGGAGGAGGGAGTACAAAAAGACAGGTTTAAAAATTACCAAGAGGAAACAATCAGACAAATTTAAGAAATGTCAGACCCCTGACTGGACAATTGCCCTGGACTCTTAAAAGGCAAAGTCGTTAAAGGAAAAAGGAAAGAACTGTTCTACTCTAAAAGAGACTGCAGAGACCTCACCAAATGTACTGCATGAACCCAGATCTGATCTTGGCTTTACAAAAGCTATGAAAGAAATTATTGGGACAACTGGAGAAATCTGAATACCGAGTATCTAGTTTTCTTAGGTGTCATAATGGCACTGTGCTGATATAGAAGTTGTTCTTTTTCTTAAGAGAGGCAGGCCAAAGTGTTCACTGGTGAAGTGACACATCACCACTTAATTTCAAATGGTATAGCAAAAAAAAAAGTATATGTCAGTATATGTGTATAAGGCATGTGGGTGTTGTTCACTGTACTGTTCTTTCAATTCTTCTGCACATTTGCCATTTTCATAATAAAAGTTGGGAAAAAGAAAGCTGGGAAATGGTGTCTGGGATGGAGGCAAGGGGTAGGGAAAAGAAAGGGAGACTACTTCATTTAGAACATATTCTAAAAGGTGAAATAATACATTCAAAAGATAGGAATATGGTGGTAGAAGAAAAAATAAGTATCATGAAAAATAACAGAATGTCAGGATATGAATTTCTGAAAAAAAAATGGTTGTCTCTCAACCAGGGCTAATACACTCAGTCATGAGGGCTCTAGGGAAACAAGCATAATTCCAAGAAAGAATGCTGGGACTGAACTCAAGGGTTTTAATCTGCCATCTGAGTCATCACTAAAACAATTCCATGGCAACAGAACAGATCACACTCTGACAAGCCAGCAGCCTGCCCGCCGGTCTAGCCCTCCCCGCTAGATGATACAATCACTGCTCCGGCTAGGCCAAAAGGATCAATGTGAATACTAATGGTAATGATAACATAGGGCTGTCACGCCATCTAATTTGCTTTGGTAAAAGACCAAGAGTATACTTTCATAGCCCGAAGAGGTCTGCACACAAATCCAACAATATTTTCACTTAGAAGAAAGGTTCTTAACAGAATGAACTTGTTACTAAATTAATTTTCGTTCCTGAAGATAATAAGCATTTCCTCCATAAGGACATTGATATTATAGCTTGGTGTCGGAGAAGAGAAATCCTCCTCCTTTCTTTTCTTGAGTGAGTCACATTAAACTTGTATCAAACTTCAGTGCATATTATAATCATCCAGGATGCTGATAAAATGCAGATCTCCAGGCCTTGCACCCTGAGATTCTGATTCCGTTGCCAGAGGTGAGTGGGGGAAAGGGCCTGCACTTGTGTAAGGATCCCTGGGGGTTCTGAGGCAGGTACTCTGAGGTTCACTTATGGCCTGGGCTCCAACAAGCAGCTGAGTCTGACTTGGATTAGATATGATGATATAGTGAGGGGCTCTGGACTGGAAATCAGAAAATCTGGGTGACAGATTTGTCACTAATTTATTCCACTTTGGGCAAGTTATTGTCTCTGTGCCTCAGTTTTCTCATATATTTAATGAGGGTAATACCACACCCCCCCCGCCCCGTTACTGGACATCACATACATGCTAATTTATACAAAAATGACTTGAAAGTATGAAGAGCATAACAACTAAGCATATCTTTATATCTCAAAGTTATAAATCTTTGAGAAAGGAGGCTTTAATCTAATTCAGTGAACTTCGTATTATCTCATATTCCTGACAAGAGCCAATTACATATTACCTTCTCCTCTTTCCTTTTAGGCTTAATCCAATGAAAGGCGTGTTAAAGTGACATTCTTATTCTTATTTATCACTTGCCATCCACCCCCCAGTTCCCCTGCCAGCCCTGACAAAAGAGGAAGCACAGAGAGAAGGAGGACATCAGTTAAGCACTGCGAAAATTCTATCTAAAGGAGATGCATGTCTTAGGATGCCTCTTACCAAGTCTATGAGTTTGGTAACAGGAACTTCTCGGATTGGTCTTTTCATTCGGCACAAAGCCTCTAAGGATGTACCAAAACAACTTGGGAAGTAATTTCCACTGATGGTCAAGAAGTAATCTTTGCCTCGATCCAGGTGAAGGACAAGAATATCTTCAATCTTATCTTCCCCTGAGTTCAGGATGGTCACAGAGTCTTTGCTGACATACACATCAAGGGAAATGTCCACAGTCTCATCTGAAATGTAAGAGATGGTACATGATAACAGAAACTTCCAGTGGAAAAGCAAAAAGGGGATGAGAACCAACAGAAGAAGTGTCCTCTAAAAAAATCATTAAGTGATGACGGAGAGATGGGACACACGGAAGAGGGAGGAGCCCCAATACAACGACAGTGGAGGTGAGAGACGTATGGTTAGAAAACAAGAAGTTAATCAAAGGGAGGGAATGGCAGTCATGAGGGGATGGTACATCGCGAGCAGAGACAATGGTAAAGGGAAAACTCACTTGGCTCCAAGTAGCCCTCACAAGGTTCAGCCCGAAGCCATGGCTTGCAGTACTGGCTGTCATTAAGCTTAGGGATGAAAGAAAAATGGCAGGGAACCTGTCCATTGTTGCTGATCTGGAACTTCTCCTTTTGTAGTTGCCGAAACTTCACATTCTCAAACACAAACTGGGGAATAACAGACAGACACAAACATGCATCACTAGTAGGGGAAGAAAGTCAGTTGGATTATTCCATAGAGAATATGAATAAAGAATGAGGTCATTATTAACCATTACTAACTGCCGGATGCACTCGCCAAGCGAGCCAGCTACCCACTGTCCCCTCTCACAACAGCAGAGAAGGAGCCAGGCAGCTCTTGCTACTTCTCTAGGCTACTCTGATTGTTCCTGGGATCCTAAGAGTATAACCCCACCTGGGGTCAGGGCATGCATCCCATGACCAGGTCCTGGTTCCTGAGATATGAATTGGCCAGCAACTCTGAAATATTAAATAAGAGCAGCTGACATCTGAGGGCTTACTTTGTGCCCGGCGCTGTTTTAAGGGCTTTGCATGTATTAACTCGGGTAATCCTCACAACCTCCTCTTTATCCAAAAAAGGAAACTGTGGCTCTGAGAGGGTAAGACACTCGCCCACGGCCACACGTCTACTAGATGGCAGTGCTGGGACCAAAGTGGAGGCAGTCTGCCTTCAGCTCACACAGTCTTCATGACTTTGCAGTGTTGCCTTCTCCTAGTTACATGGTTTCCCCTGTGCGACCACGATGGGCAGCAGATGGGCAGCCGTGTGTGCTTCCTCACCTCCCTCCGGCTGAGTTCTAAGGAAGGAAGGAAGTCATTTTCCATTCTGTCCATGATGCGTACAATATCTTCAAACACTTTCCGGTACCTCCGTTCATCCACAACCTTCACCTGAAAGAAAATGAACCCTCTTTTCAGTCTTACATGCGTGTAGCTCATCTTCCTTTAAGATTACCTAACAGTTTAAAACCGGTCATTATAGCAACCATTTCAAATAAACTGTGGTGCAAAGAACATCCTCAAACACTTTCTGAAATCTCGCTCCATCCACAACTTTTACCTGAGAAAAACAGACAGATCCTTATTTTAGTCTTTTGTACTCTCAACTTATATATCTCTAAGAGTCTAACGATCTTTAAAAAGGCCACTAAAACAAACATAAATTATGGGATCACACACCGTAAGGTAAAGGTAAGGTTAATTGGTTAACTTCTTGGAAAAGTTAAACCTCTGTGCTACGAAGCTTGGCAATAATAAATATTTGGGAAGAATATTTTCTTGCTCCATTGTTAAGTAATTTGGTGGTGGAGAAAATGTGACGATTGTGCTAAAACTTATTTCCTGCACTATACAAACTGATAGTGTCAAAACATACCTATCACATTTTCTAACAATGATCATAAAGTGCTAAAACAGCAGAAAAAATGACTAACGCACTTAACTCTATTAGCTGTTATGCACGATGCCAAGAATCATAATACCAATATAATACCAATGCTCAGATTATATGATGATAAAAGTATGTTAGTAAATAGACCCTATGGCCGTTTTAGAAAACGGCCGACACAAAATGTCCCAGATCAGAGTAAAAGCATGACGATAAACAAATCATCTTGCCTAATAGATCGAAAAAACTCCCATCTGACACAGCACTTTCGGCTTCCTGACACAGCTGTGCTTTTTTTTTACTATTAAAACTTTATACAAATCGATGCCCAAAACAAACATAATTAACATACCATTTTCACTTATTAAGGCCCCAGTTTCTTTTTAGAATAGAAAACTTCACAAACTCAATTTTTAAAAAAAGATTGATGTATGCAGTAGAGGCTGTAAAGAAAGTGTGGAAAATAAGAACATCAAAGCTGAGTCTCAAAGACTGTGGAGGTTTTTACATATCTGAACCATAATGATTAGAGAACTTAGGAGTAAGCAATCACTAGCGTCACCAGGGTGCCCACTACAGTGTTACATTAAGAGGAATTTTATACTTTTTAAATTCTTTTTCAACATTTTGCAACTTTAAAAAAAATTTATTAATTTATTTTGGCCGTACCGCACAGCATGTGGGATCTTAGTTCCCCGACCAGGGATCGAACCCGCGCCCCTGCATTGGAGGCGTGGCATATTAACCACTGGACCACCAGGTAAGTCCCTTTGCAACTTTTTATTTCAAAAAGTATTTTACATATGTCATCTTATTTTCACAACAACCTGTGAGGCTACCAAAGCAAGGATTATTCTTCTCACAGTTGAGAATATCAAGGTACAAAAAGATCAACTAAGTTGCTCACTGCCACAGTTAATAGCAGAGGTGATATCTGGACCTCTAGCATAAGACCCTTTCCAAAATACTGGATATGTGACAGGACCAACTTGGGTATGTCTTTTTTTTGAGGCGGGGGTAGGTCTTAAAAACACAAATGCCTCAGCTCACTGATAGCAATCTCCAGGGGGCGGGGTCCATGCTTTTGAAGCTCTTTAGGCAATTCTGATGTCCACCAAAGTCTAAGAACCAATGCAACAGATCCCATTACCAAGTGCAGGGGTGGGAACCCCATCTCAGCTTAATCTCAGCCAGCCCACAGCAAGTCTTCTGAAATTAATTGGCCCCTGAGTACTTGGTCCCTTTGTTAACAGTCACTGACGTGAATGGTGGTAAGAAATACAATGTGGTTCTTAAAGCCTCTAATCATAGTGTGCCCAAGAGTCCAAAGTATGGGGTGGTTACCCAATAAAATCAAAGCTCTTCTCAGTGGGTTATCATGATCATAACCCTTAATGTTCAGTAAGGATAATGAAGGGGAAAATGTTACCACAGAATGTCACCACTTGATACATCCACTTTAGAAAAGGAGATTACCAATAAAATTAGGAATTAAGAAATATGTACAATGAGCTAGATCTTTATGTAATAACACGGATAGCTCTCCAAGATACACCACTGAATTAAAAAAAAAAGTTGCAGACCAACACATACAGTATGAGACCATTTATGATATATACACACCAACAAACAAAACACCACCATATTGTGTATGGGTAAACAGAAAAGGTCTAGAACTGTGCTATCCAATATTATAGCCAGTAGCCACATAAGGACATTTAAATTTAAATTACTTCAAATTAAATAAAATTGAAAGTTCATTTCTCTCAGTCACACTTCAAGTGATCAATAGTTGCCTGCAGGTAATAGCTACTGGATGGGACAGGACAGATCTAGAACATTTCCATCATCACAGAAAATCTATTGGACAGTGCTGGTCTAGAAAGAAATAAATTCATAAGGGTAGTTGGCCGGGCTAGGGAGTGGGGTTTAGCGCAAAAGTGGAAGTGGGGGATAGAAGAGGCACTGAAGACCTTCAGCCTTATCTGTGAATTTTGCTTACTTCTATTTTTATTTTAAAGAGAAAACACATTTTAATTCCTGTGTGATTTAAAAAGTATTAAAAACTAGAAAGGTAGAGCTTTATTAAAGATACACAGAAAGCATGGAAAAATTGTAAATATCCTGCTGGGAGCTCTGAATTAATATGTATGGAGTATTACAAATATTCTGAGGTTCTGAAAAGAAATACAAACAGAAAAGCTAAGCATAGCTGATGAAACAAAAACGGTTAGTGTCTGGGGGAAAGACATCCTTTTAAAAATGGATTAAGAGAACTCAAATGAAGAAAACAGGGCAGTCCACAAGCACAAGCTAGAAATTAGGTGGGTTAAAAGTAGTATCTGGGTTTCCCTGGTGGCGCAGTGGTTGAGAGTCCACCTGTCAATGCAGGGGACATGGGCTCGTGCCCCGGTCCGGGAAGATCCCACATGCCGCGGAGCGGCTGGGCCCGTGAGCCATGGCCGCTGAGCCTGCGCGTCCGGAGCCTGTGGCTCCGCAACCGGAGAGGCCACAACAGTGAGAGGCCCGCGTACCGCAAAAAAAAAAAAAAAAAAGAAAAAAAAGAAAAAAGTAGTATCTGAAGGTATATCTAGTCAGTAAGTTCTCTGGAACTCTGCAGGCATTGTGGGGGTAGGAGAAAGAACATCTATAAGTTTGGGAATTAAACAGGCTTAAGAGACTTGAATCTCAGCTCTCCTTCTAACTGCATGCTCTTAAAGAAGTTTATTTAAACTCACTGGTTCTCCACTTGCTCATCTGTTAAATGAGAAATATTTAACTCAAAGCACTGCTGTGAGGAGTAAATGAGATGGGTGTAAATTGCCTAGTACAGTCTCTGGCACGTACTAGCTACTTTTTGAGGAACACATACTATTATTATTCATTATTATTTTAAAATTTCAAAGTGGATAAAGTCAAGTCATGATTGCCTCAATAAAATTTAGAATCTATTCTAAGATGAAGAACAAATTTTGTACATAAAGGAAATGCCCCAAAGTCATTCCCCTTTAAGACAGGAGCAGGATAAGACATATTGGTGAGAACCTATCTCAGAAGCCAAAATAATCAACATAATACACCCAGAGGAAAGAAATCTACCCTACTGTGCTCTTCGCATGTCTTACCTCATTAATCCTCTTAAGTAGGATTGTTATTCCCATTTTATAGAGGAGGAAACTGAGGCAGAGGGATGTTACATAAATTTTCCATTGTTACAGTTAGAAAGTGGTTGAGCTGGGAGGCAAATTTAAGCAGTCTAGCTATAACGTCCATTCTATCAAGCACTGCCCAATATAGATTCTGCCAGATTACATGACTGTAGGTCTGGAAAAACTGCAAGAAATAATCTAAATGTACTAGCTGTAATAAAGTAAGTCAACAAGATCCCAAGATATAACTTGCATACTAATAACACACAGCTAGAAAACAAAAACTTTACTCACAACAGAGACAAAAAATTAAACAACTGGCCATTAATCCAGCCCAGGATGCAATAGAGTTAAAGAGAAATTTCAAACCTGTGCTCCTGGATGGGAAGACTTCACTATCTTAGTTAGTAGAACTAACAATATGCCTCTTAACATTATATACAGATTATGTTGTATTCTGACCGGTCTGTGCCTTTGTTCCTGCTGTCCCCAGCCCTCTACCTGGAACCTCTCTCCTGGTGCTTCCACTCCTTACTATTTTATCTGATGAGGACCTACTCATCCTTTAAAACCTAGCTTTGAACTCTTCTTTATGTATAATGACTTTAGGAGGTGAAGGGTGCTACCCAGCCATTATGCAGCATGAGAAACACCTGTGTCACTAAACGGCCATGTGGACAGCATTTAGGAGGGTCAAGGGCACTAACTTCTCAATGTTGCAAATGATTATTTGGTTATGAAAACATTATGGCTCACTGAATTACTGACCCGTTCTGAGTCTAAATAACGCTCTAAGAATAGATACTTAACACACAAACAACTGCATGAACAAACAAGTGTTTACCCCAATGTGGAAGAGGGCGCTAACAGGCTTGTGGTCACTGGTTTTCAGTTCCATGTGACTCCGGTAATGAAGCTGATTAACGTTAATTCCTCTCCAGAGAATTCGGTCACACCAGGCTGGAACCCGACATTTCCCACTGCAAAAAAAGTAAGGAATTAGAATAACATACCACACAAGAACGGAATACCTACCACACTGGTTCAGACCTGAGTTAGGCCCTCTTGTTATCTGCTTCTCCTTCCCTAACGACTCCAGCTATTATCTTCCCTACTATATTGCAAGCTCTGTGAAGGGACTGTGTCTGCTTGTTTGTCACTGCATTCTCAGCCCCTAGCACAGTATCTGATGTAAAGTAGGTGCTCAATGAATAGTTATCTAATGAATGAATAAACGGTGCTCCTAAGATTAGGATTATATCTTCAATATTGTTGCCCCAGGGGAAAACAGAATAGCACCTTCTTAAAATACCCTCAGAAGGACAGGATTATATTCAGAACACTTCCTCTTCATTTGCTCTATCAACAGCAATGATGCTTCACAACAGATAGACAACTAATAAAATCTAAAAATCCAATCCTATATTCCTAGACTGGGCTTAATCACTGGAGATGGGTAATAGTAGAGATTTCTTTAAACCTGTACTTTTATGGATAAGTCGAGCTTCTTCTAATAAAGATGAACTAACACCTAAGCATGCAAGTCTGAACAAATAACAGCCCATAAGAATACCAAGGGGAGGGAAAAAGCCTATTCATCATTCTATTAAAATAAGCAACACCTGTACACCTGATCCAGACGGTGACACAAATAAAGTTCTTATCAGTAGCTCTTCAGTTGACTCTCAAGTCAGGTGAGTGGAATAAACAAGGCAATGTGCACAAGATCTCTCAGAGTCACTTTTCACTTGCTGAGCAGCTCCCTCGGAGGATGGGACAGGCTCCTCCCCACCCCACCCTGGCGCTCTCTGAGTCTAAAGAAGCTGACTATGCCCAGGCATTCTTTTCTTCTTTCAAACTTCTGGGCTCAGCCAGGTAGGAAACCATAGGAAACGAAGAAATAGTAGGTAGAAGACAAACAGTCACCAGGCACATACTGACAGGGGCACTTTACTAGGGGTGATCGAGAAATCAACAGGCCCCCTAGACAGTGATTCTCAGCTTTCTGCAGCAGTTGTGGAGGTCAGGCCCAGGCACCGGTATTTTTAAAAGTCCAGCAAAAGAGTCTAACGTGAACTCAGGATCGAGAACCACTGTTCTGGAAGAACCTTTCATGGCTCTTTGTTTTCACCTCTGGTATCCTGAGTTAAAGAGTTGAAAAAGAGTTTGGGAAAAGAGCCAGAACAGGGCAACAGGTAAGGAAATAGGGGTAAGATCAGAAGGGCAAAAATCTAAGAAGCAAGTCTGCTGAGGTGAGAGAAATAAGGCATCACAGGCAGCTCGTAAAACTTCAACAGCCTGACAGAGCAGTCCACACTCTCCTAAGGTGAGCTCACCTGTGAGCACACACAAACTGAAACCTCTTCTGTAATAGCACTGAGCCATTAGGTTTTTCTATCTGTTTCTGGCAAGAACTAAAAATTTCCCAGCCCTTCATCAATTCAGAGAGACAGAAATAAGATCAGGGCTTAACCTATTCCATGAGGAGGTTCTTGTTTTTTTACCTGGAATCCCATCGGTCTGTTTTAGAATCATACTTATACGTGGGGATAAACTTGATTTCCCCTTCCATGAAGTCAGCAAAAGCTTTTTTCTGTGTGCGCTGAATATTTAGCTAGAGATAGAAAAACGTATCATATAAGCAGGGTAACACCATCTTAACAGAAGTGATAATTGGGTTGATCAGCCATTTCTAAGTATCTAAGTTCCGTATCTTTTGCAACTGTCGGAGCACATACATAAAATTTCTGTGCCTTATGAATTAAATTTTGACATTCCAACAGCATCTAAGCTCACCGACAGACAGGATGCTCATATGAGCATGTCACTAATTTTTTATTGCTAATGGTGGTCAAGGTAAAATGGAAAAATGAAACCTGAATAATCATAAGTTCTCTGATGTTAGCACAGATTTTTTTAAATTTATTAAAGTATAGTTGATTTACAATGTTGTGTTAATTTCTGCTGTACAGCAAAGTGACTCAATTATACATATATATATATATTCTTTTCCCTATTCTTTTCCATTATGGCTTATCACAGGATACTGAATGGAGTTCTTTGTGCTATACAGTAGGACCTTGTTGTTTATCCATCCTATATATATAATAGTTTGGGCACAGTTTTAATTTTTTAAAAAAGCACACAAATTTTGATTGGATAATTCCAAAAGCCAAATTCAGTGAATAGTTATATTGGGTTGGCCAGAAAGTTCATTCAGGTTTTTCTGTAACATCTTGTGGAAAACCCAAACGAACTTTTCGGCCAAGCCAATAGATCGTTTTGAAAGTTACCCTCACTCAAATATTTTACCAGAACTACATAAGATTCAGAACTTATTCCAATTGTACTCCCTTTGGAGGCAGGACAGAGGAAGAAATGCAAAGTTAGCCAGCCAACCTCAATGTGAAGATAGACACAGCCAAGAAAGGCTCACTGTAAAAACCATTCTGCTGCAAAACACCAGAATTTTGACTATGACTGAAGGTCAAAAGTCTCACGTTAGGATTTAAAGACATTCAAATCAAGTTGAAACATTTTCTTCCCTCAATAAGAAGCATTCACTTTTAGCAGCCAGAATCCATATGCTAAAGTAAAAATTCAAGTCCTGTGCCAGGCTCCAAGGCAAATTTACAGAAAACTAGGTTCCTCAATATCGTTTTATATAAATGTTACCATATCAGTGCTTCTCACACAGGTTTTAACATCTATAAACTAGCAAGCCCCAACTTCTCAATCAGTTCCCATTAGACCACAGTCTGCTATTTTTCCCAAACTTCTCTTCTGTGCCTCCCAATCCCCTCACAGGGCCTCCCTCTTTTACCTCCAAGCTGTTGCTGAGCCTGCCAAGTAATCATAGAGCAGCTTTCCCTGTTTCATCTGCCAAACCACATCAACATAGCTGAAGGCCCACTTCCTCCAGGAAGTGTTCTCCAATTAACCCCACCCATTCTCCAACTCATTTATACAAATCTCTGAAATCCCTTCTTGATAAAGACTTAATGAATAAATGTTATATTGACTTTTTATCACTAACGTTATCTCTTCTCCTCCCATCCAAGCACTTAATAAAAGCACTACAAACCTTGTGTGTACTCACTGCATCACTAGTCACAATGTTTTCCCCAGACAGTGATACCTTTCCATCTACTTCTAGAGTAAGACACAACTCCCATGGGTCTAACTCATAAACCTAACAATTTTATCTGCTGTCTAGGAAAGTACCTTTTAAAATAAAATTTTATTACCTGGTCCAATTTCAAGAGTCTCTGAAGGTCATTCTTATTAATAAGACTCTTCACTTCATTGGCATCAGGCATGCAAAGTCTGTAGTTCAAATCTCCCAACCAGATGACAACACTGAGGATAAAGAAATACATGAACAGAAATAGCAGCAATGAGCATAAAAATCAATCAGAGGAGAATGGAGAGAAGGAAAATGGGGAGATTATTGATAAGCATTCATTTATCACTATCTGACTAGGGGTTTAAGATATAACTATCCTTTGGGGGCGAGTACTATCAACACCTGAGAGGGGCGAGGGATTACAAAATAGGCAGGAGGACGGGCCTGCACACATGAGGAACAAAGACAGGTAAATACGGTGTATATGTGGGACTCAGAAACCAAGGAGTTAACTCCTTGAGAGAAGCATGTAGTTTATTTGCTGGACTAGCTTCAAAATTTCACCTGGCCACTTGCCAGGTCTCTAGGGGAAGAGAATCTGAACGTTTTCTGCCTCTCTGAGCCCTGATGTTCTGCAGGCTCTCCACTAGGGTCTGCATGGTCTGAATGACAGCTCTCTTGGGCAGGGCCCACTAGCAAATGTAGGTCCAGGGCTTTCTGCTGCAGCCACTCTGTCTACCCTTGCCCCAGAACCGCAGTCCAAGTCCCAGGCAGGAAGGAGAATGGCAGGCCATGGGAGCCTCAGGCTCCCAATCACAGCAACAGACCCCCAGGTGTGCTGAGAGCCGCCCAGGGGAGACCCTGAAATTCCCACACCAAAATGGGTTCTCTTGTGAGCTATCTCAAGTTCCAAATGGATCTCTTTGCCAATCTTTAAGGTCCCGGGTAAATAAATTTATGGAATTTCGGGGCAATTTTATGATTACTGATGTCAAGGCCTTGTTTTACCACTGTGAAACAGAATTCTATATGATCCTAATTGTTGAGACAATATGGAAAGAGGCCAACATCACTACCTTTCCCTACTCTTTCTTCAATTACCCCACTCTACTGATCCTAATACCCACAAATTATCTTTTGTTTTCCTACTAATTCACATCTCAAACCACTATTCCAAATCTCATTACCCTCTCAGAATTTCAATTACTACTATTAATTTCCCTACAAATAACCATTTTCTACTAACAATCCATTCCTCAACTGATTTTTGTTTCTATCCTTATTAAGTCCCATTCTTCACTAACCTTTCACATTATCCATTGGTGTCTTTAAATCTCCACAGCCCCTTTTCTTAATGATTCACAGCCAGTAAAAAGAATAATGTAGATCTATATTTACTGGCTTGGAAAGAGATTCACAATAAATAGGATAATACAGTCCTATATAATGAGTATGTGTGTGTTTGTGTGTGCATAGACAAAAGTCTACAACAGCACTATTCAGAACAGATAGGGACTTCCCTGGTGGGGCAGTGGTTGAGAATCCGCCTGCCAATGCAGGGGACTCGGGTTCGATCCCTGGTCCGGGAAGATCCCACATGCCGCGGAGCAACTAAGCCTGTGCGCCACAACTACTGAGCCTGCGCTCTAGAGCCTGCAAGCACAACTACTGAGCCCACGTGCCACAACTACTGAAGCCTGTGTGCCTAAAGCCCATGCTCTGCAGCAAGAGAAGCCACCGCAGTGAGAAGCCCGTGCACCACAATGAAGAGTAGCCCCTGCTCGCCGCAACTAGAGAAAGCCTGCACGCAGCAACGAAGACCCAACACAGCCAAAAATAAAACTAAATTAAATAATTAATTAAAAAAAAACAGAAGACATAGGACGCACATAAGAAATGTAATTTTCAATTGCCTAGTAGCTGAATATAAAAAGTAAAAGAAACAAGTGAAAATAACTTTAACAACAAATTCCAGGGCTTCCCTGGTGGCACAGTGGTTTAGAATCTACCTGCCAATGAAGGGGACACGGGTTCAAGCCCTGGTCCAGGAAGATCCCATATGCTGCAGAGCAACTAAGCCCATGTGTCACAACTACTGAGCCTGCGCTCTAGAGCCTGTGATCCACAACTACTGAGCCCGTGTGCCACAACTACTGAGGCTCGCACGCCTAGAGCCCGTGATCCGCAACAAGAGAAGCCATCACAATGAGAAGCCCATGCGCCGCAACGAAGAGTAGCCCCCGCTCGTCGCAACTAGAGAAAGCCCGTGCACAGCAACAAAGACCCAACTCAGCCAAAAATAAATAAAACAAAACAAAACAAAAAAACCCCAATGCCTTCTTTAAAAAAAACCAAATCCCATTTAACTCAATATATGCAAACTTTTGTTATTTCAACATGTAATCAATACTTAAAAAGTTGAGATATTTTACATTTTTTCCCTACTAAATTCAGTGTATATGCTCACAGCACATCTCAGTTTGGACTAGCTACTTTCAAGTGCCCAACAGCCACCTATGGCTACTGGCTGTCATAACGGACAGCACAGATCTGGAAGGATACACACTGAATTGTCCACAGTGTTTTTCTTCGGAAGGAGGGACTGGCTGGGGAGAGCAGAGGTAAGAAATGAGGGATTTTTTACTTTTACCTTTTATTACATTCACAATGAACATTTCTATTTTATAATAAAAAATAATAAAAACTGATGTCAATTGACAGACCCCCCTCTACCATTACTCTAGATGCCCACTAAGAGAACTAACCTTTCCTCTGATAGCAAATCTAATTCCTCTGACTAAAATCTAATTCATCTGCTATTCCTCAAACCCGCCCCCTTCTTCGTGACCCCAATCCCTAAACAATAATCTCTTCACTCTTCACATTTCTATAGCTTCTCACCACGTTTAGTCTCTTCTCACCACCACTATTCAAAGGCTAAGGAAGACTTAACCACTCACTCATGTTTCATGATGTTCAGCTGTGGGAGGGTCTGATTTGGGACCACAAAACTCATTCGTGCGCAGATGTCCTTATAATCCTGATTCCTTCTCTCAAAGTCCTCCACATGGGCAGCCAAGTGGGAATTGACAACGCAAAAGGTAGTGTTGTGAAATACAAATCTCACAGCTACCCCACCTTTGTTTCCCTGTTAGCAAGAGTAATGATCCACAGTTAGTACAAAGATGCAACTAGCACCTGAACTTCACATGGACATAAATCATAATTGAGCTCATTTCCGAAGTAACTCACCATCTTCCCCATGATTCCAGTCCCAACTGTTTCTGTAGCAACATCACGGATATATCGCCACTGATCCTTTCTGGCAAATATCAGGAGCATCATCCCAACGAGGCGGACCAGTTGAACCTATGAGTCGCAGGGAATTAGAAGAGGTTCATGTTAATACCACTCTTTGCCACATATCGAATTCCCACAACTAATTTTCCACCAAGAAGATATAACCATGCCCTAATCTGAATCCAAATCCTCTAATTTCCCAGTGGGCCTCATAAAGAGAAAACAAAACTTCTCTGGGAAAGCTTTAATCTGGCTCTGACCAGTAGGAGTTAAAAGTCTTTGGAGACAACGAGTACACTCAGCTCTAGATTCATTATTTTAATCACTTTTTAGCCTACCGTGAGTAGGCAGCATAAAAAATTCGAATAATAATGACAAAGCCTCTATCCCAGCTTGTTCCTTTTGCCTCTTCTTCCTAGTTTCTGATTTACAATTTCCTAAGAAATTAAAATGTATAAAATAACACTCCTTTTTACTTTTAAGTCTGTGAACTAGAAATATGTCTGAAATGTGTATTAGTCTATATGAGAGGAATAACATCTTCAGGAGTCTTATCACCTATATCAGCTGCTAGAAGATGCAGATGAAAATTACTTAGACAAATGACTCCTTTTAAAGGGCTTGGTATGGTAGCCCCATAATTAAAATAACTCTTCTGGTAGCCTCTACCACGTGCCTTCTAGAGACCAACAAATTGAGCCACCTTGCTAAAGTCAACTCTATTCTTGACTTACAACCAAGTTTCAAGCTCACTGAAATTCCACAACACTCCTGTTCTTGCTCCAATTCCAAAGCTTGCCCTATGCACCCACATGCTTCAAACTGCTTTTCTGTAAAGCATCCAGTTCTGACCATGTCAGCGAACAATTTCAATCTTAAACTCTCATTGCAAAAATCACTTACCTTATGTGTCATCATTTGAGTTAATTACTGCTATGAGGACAATAAAATTCTTCTTTTCTCCTAAAAACTACCTAAGCAATGAAACTATAAGATCGGGAAACTTAGGGAATTCTTTTTCTAGGAAATAGGAATAAAAAGGATTAGTCTGCCCTATTCCAGTATTACACATGGGGAAGAATTCAATTAAACCACTCTTTTGGAACAAGCTATAGATAACAGAGTAACTTCTAGTGAGTTCTACTTAGTTGTATACTAAAAAAGATAATTCAATGCGGCTTACTTTCTTATACTTGGCTTTGGAATGCAAACCCCTCTCCACAGCCAAGGACCACTCTTGTTCCTTCACAGATTCAAAGTAGAAAAAGGCTTCTGTGCTCAAGTCCAGCTCTTGGAATCTGAGAAAACAAGAGGATGTCGGATCTACACACATCCCATAATTATCTCTGACTACCTCCTGTCCCATTTTCTGAGACATTAGATGAAACAGTGAGGAAAAGATAAATTTTAGAGAACTGCTCTATTGACTCAGGTGATCAGTAAGGACAAGGAGTTTTCTTTTCAAAAGACTCCGCGCCACAGGTATATGCACAGGCTATGCAAAACACAAACAAAAAAACCTCCATAAGGGATAACCGTAGAGCTTTGTTTATATATCCTAGAAATAGTCACTGTTAGAATTAACCTCAAATCTCAGTTTCTATGAAGTACATAGTTTTCTATGGGTTTTGAGAGGATTAGATGCTTCCTTACACCAATTCAGGTATCTGTTCCTTTATGATCTCACAAATTTGACCCACAAGTTAACTCTCACATATAGTCTACAGTAGGTTTTTACAAATGGTGGGGAAAAAAAGCGCAGAATGTCACGTAAACTAACACCAAACATACAGCCAAAATGAACTTCCAGACGCCATTTTACCCAATGCAGTAGATATCAGGAGGATTCGGATCACAGTTCAGCCAAGGTTCTAGCCCACTGTCTGGAGACTGGCCATTCACGTTCCATGTTCCAACAAAGAACCTAATACATGATTCCAAAACATAATTTAAAAACAAAGGTCAAGTGTGGATGGTCACAATAAGCAACATAATTTCTCAAACTGTTTTGCCACACACACACACACAAAACCCTCTTGCCTGTAGAAGACAAAGGCAGTGGGCTTATTCTCTCCAAAGTTTACATCAGGTAAACCTACAGAAAGGAACCAAGTCTCTATTTAAAAAACACAAGTTTAATTGCTCTACCACATTTCCTTCCTATTACATTCCATCCAAACTCATATCTGAAGGGAGAGCTTGTGGATGGGAAAGAGGTATCTTCATGCTATAAGGATGTCTAACATGGATAACTATTCCATAAGGAGTTGTAGTTAAATCCAAAAACTCACTTCCCGAAGGATTACAAGGACATCTGTGTAGGAAATTCTGTTGAGACAGATATAGTATTAAGGGGGAAAGCAGAAGGGAAAACTCATGACTGTCTTAACTGTTTACATACAAATATAAGCATCACGGGAAATCTGAAGATCTGGAGGTTTCAGCATAGGGATATAGTCATGACTGAATTAGAATAAATGAGGCATAATGGGATAGCAGATGGGACTGGAATCTTGGACTAAAAGGGTACATGCTGTTCGAAAATAACAAAGGAAAGCGTTGCTGCTTTGAACATCGGGATACACGACACACACCACACGTAGTGAGTCCAGAAAAGAGGATATCACCAAGATGAAATGAAAAATATAATAGAGGAAAGAATCGAAGATAGACCTCCCAATCAAGATGCTTGGGTGAAACTTCCTTCAGTTAACTTCCCAAAGTAGGTAAATTAAAGTCTAGTGGTAATGGCGGACTTAATTTTCCAATATTGGCAAGAAGAAATTCAGCAGGTCAGATAGATAAACACACTTGCTTATGGAATGTACTAGGAGACAATTCTCTAGTACTTGTGAGCTTGACTTGGTTCTCTAAGAGTGGATAGAAAGGTTAGTAGAGGTGGTATCATTAGTAATTAGAAAATCCAAGGGAAATTGTAGCACTGGCATTATTTTGGATATGTATGTTATTGACCAGCATAAAGACAGGGGTTTGAATCAGCTCACCATTCTCTTCTTTATGCTTTTATTCTGAATTAAGCTAATTAAACTAATACCTTAAATACCCAAAGACCATTTTTTCCTATATGTACTAACGTTTAGCCTCAGTAAGTAGAAGAGAGACTAACCTGAAAGTCTGAATGTTGACATATTCTTTCTCTCGCTTTGCCAGGATGTGTTTGATGAGACCCTCCCGCTGCCCAGACTGGGTGTTTGGTACAAAGAGCTTCCGCATGGTATTGGTCACTTTGGGCTGTTCCTTGTTAGAAGCTTCCTTTTCACGTGGAAGCCTAGCAAATAAATGAGGAATTCAAAAGTGAAATTGCCTTAAACAATTCCCATGTGTGTCTCACACGTGGGAAATCTGTTTCAACATAGGACTTACATTCTATTCACTGAAGATGGTGGGGGTGGCGGTTCCCGATGAACCCCTGTAGGCTGATTCTGCAAATTTATTTTCTTGTCCAAATTCAAAGATGAAAAATTATCCTCAAATCCAAGAAGCCCTGAAGGACACAGAACCCAGAGTGGAAGGGGGGAAAAGATAACATCCAACTTATCCAGGATTGATAGGACTTTGCTTTGATCAGCGGTTTTGGTTTGATCACTATTTGCTCAGTGGCGTTACCAAACAGAAAGGTATAAGAGTAGTGATAACGTAGATTGGGGGAAGAAGCACATCTGTCCCTGAAGCACTGACATATTAACTAGAATGACAGTAAGTTACGTTAACTTGGAACGTGAATAATAAGAGCTAGTCTTTATAGAAGACTTTTAGCACAATGCCTGGTTGATAGTAAGGAGCTATATCATTATCTCACTTAATTGTCACAAAGACCTCATGAGGTAGGTGCTATTAAAAATCTTCCTATGTTACAGAAAAAGAAACAGAAGCTCAGAGTTGTCAAAGTAATTGGACCAAGGTCATATACCTAGTAAGTCAGAGAACGGGGATTCAAACCCAGGTGGTCTGGCTCCAGAGCCTGCACTTTTCACCCCTCTGCTAAGCTGGCACTGAAAGACCTAATGTGCCACAGAAAGGATCAGGAGTGAACGTGAGTCAGTGGGTACGGACTTGATAAAACCACTCCATAGGAGAAGGTATCTGACACTGACATTAATCCACATTATCTTATCTGCCCAGATAAAATCTATTGACTCTGCAATAATCATAGCAACCAGGGAAAAAAAGAATCTTTTCAGTACCTGAAAAAACAGAAGAGTTGTCCTCAGTGTCTAATTTCTGGTACCAGCTGGATGAGTCCTTTTGCTCTGGAACAAGAAGTTGTGACTGCGCTGGAGAGACAAGGGTCATAGTCAGAATGGAATGACTATTCCATTGAATGGAATATACCATAACCAAAGGCCATTCACTCAGCACTCAAGTGCAGGGGCCAGCGCCGTTCTTGAACACAAAGGAAGAGACTAAGAAAATGAGGGCAGCTCTGGGATCATCTGGGACCAAAGGAGGATTACAGTCTGCAGTAAGCTGTCCAAGGAATGAAACTGAAGATTCTGGAAATTGACTCAGTGTCCTTAAAGCTGAATAGACTTATTCCCTAACCTATCCCTGGGGCCATTCCTGAAGAAAAAAAAAATCGCCTATCAAGGCTCTAGGGGTGAGGTACTTTGCTAATGGCCACTTGCCTCTGTACAGCATGTCCCATGCAAGTAGTAGAAAGAAAACTGCTGAGGCTTGAGTTACCTTCCTGAGCAGCAAGGACCTCTGAGAGGAACTTCAGACAGCGTTCCTCATCAGGGATTTCAAAGCGGCGCTCTCTGCTCCAGTCCCCCTGAATCCGAATTTTGCAGCCACCTAAAAAGAATGGAAATCCATGTACATATAGCTACGGAAAATAATGTTTTCTTGGGATATTTTCAACTTACCAATTTAATAGGAGAAGGTCCAGATTGCAAATATTCCAGACCTCTAACGTGTGAAGCATGCCTATAAGATCAAGGGACTGGGTGTGGTGGTGGTGCTGGGGGTGACGCACAGAGGAAAATCTAGTGAAGGCTGATAAACTGTGTAAGTGAGCAGCCCAATATAGTGATATGGTATGTACTGAAATCACAGTTTCCTACTTTCTGATATATTGCTCAAATGTCACTGTAGGAACCTCCAAAATCTAGCAGAAGATCAATTCCTCAACCACCCTCCTCCCATCTCCTAGCTGGAAATTCCTACCACTTCAAATCCAAATCATATAGTAAGAGTCTCTGAAGTGTGAAGGGAAAAAAGGAAATATGATGGTTTGTTCCTAGGTACAGACTGTACCCAGGCAATTGAATTTATAAGCTAATTAAAAAAAAAGCATAATGGGATTGGTTTGAATTATTCTGAAAAGAAGCATCTATACCTCATTTACCTCAACTGAAAAATGTATGTCTTGAATAAACTCACAAAAACAATATAATGACCCATGTCCAGGAGTGGTCTGGTTCAAGTACAGTCAGTTGGAAAACAGTATAATTAGAAGCAAAGTTATCTGGGACTTTAGTTTCTTATGTATATAACATACTGTCTCCCCTTTTCTAATGCCCTCTATTTACCATCAACTGTCTGGATATGGTGACCCAGGAAACCCATGTCCTTGTTTACATTCTTATTTTAACTGATTTATTACATTTATTGCTTTCTCATGGCCCTGGAAACGATAAGCTCCTTCAGGGCAAGAGGCAGGCTGCACATACCGGTTATCCAACACAACACTCTCAATGGTCTCCCAGGGTTGTTTGGGACAGAGGGGCTTCTCAGGACTCAAGACTTCCAAAGCTAAGACCGGGAAAGTCCCAGGCAAACCGGGCTCATCGGTCACTTTATTGATAACAATGACATCAGACTTCACAGACAGAAGGCATTTAATGACTCCCAAACTGGACTCTTTCACACTTGTAAATAACAAAGAGGTGAGAAAATAAAATGAAAATCCTAGTTTCTTATGGTAGAAATCCACTTCTGAACCTTTGACTCTTTCTTTGCATTTCTTTAAGTTTCTGTATTCACAGATATTTAGTGATCAGAATAAAAGAGATAAACATAGAGGAAAAAATGAAAAAGAAGGCACCCAAGAGGACCAGCAATAAGAAAATTAACGGGGGTGCCACTGTAAGGTGGAGAAAAAAAGAGGGGGCATGAATAAGGACTGTCAATTAGAGCAGCCTTGAAGATACGATGGGAAAACCTCCTTCAGGGCACAAGTAGTCCTCTCTTTCTCAGATAATTTATATTAAAAGTAGAAAAAAATTTAAAAAGAGCAGTTCCTACCTGATACAGACTTAGAACAAGAACACATATTCTCTCTGTCCCACAATCCTTGAAAGATATATTTTAGCAAATATAAAAAATAAACTGACCCATTTAATGGACAAAAGATTCCAGAAATTGCTTACAAAGTAACACTAGATGCTCTCTCACCACGTTGCATGGGAAAGAGGACAAATTACCCCCACCACGCAACCTTCTACTCTCCTCCCTTCCAGCCCCTCTGGCCTCTTTGTGATCAGCAAACACTCCTCTATCTTCAATTTCTCCTCTGAATACTCCCTGCATCTCTCAGTAGTTCTCAACTAAGCGTGCATTAGAATTACCAGAGGCGCTTTTAGGAAATACTGCCACTTGGGGCCCCATCCCAGGCCAAGAAAACAGAATCTCTGGGGGTGAAGCCCAGGCACTGGGAGTTTCTAAAACACTCCTCCAGGTGGTCTAGTGCATCCAGACTGAAAATCAGAGTCACCTGCAAACTGGCTGGGCCCTGAGACTAGCTCCCGCTGCGGCCCTCTGAACTAGAGGCTATTTATAGCCTTTCACACCCTATGTAATTTAAGACTGATGTCCTTATTTGTCCTAATGCCATCTCCAGACCATTCCCTCTCCTCCTCCCTCATGAAAAATCCCTTCTCCTTTGAGGCTCACCCACTGGGCTATGCCAGCTTCTTCCCTTCCCTCCTCCATGGAATCATGTACCAACTTCCCAGAAACTTCCAAATCCAGGCCTGATTAAGACTTCCTCTCCACTCACAGCCCTGCTTTAACTTTGCGTCCCTGAAAAATTAGCACAGAAAGCTCAGTCAACACCTTCAACTTCCTCATCCAATGACCTTGCCCCTCCACCTCAGCCACCTACTCCCTCAGTCCCTACTGGGGCTGCCTCAGTTCTACCCTGGACCTTTCATCACAGAAACACCATCACCTCATAAATCTCTAATTCAAATATCCCACTCTGAACTGTTACTCCTTCCAGCTTACCTGCTCTTATGGGAACCTCCAGCGCACTGATCCCTCCACTTTCTCAGTATCCATTCACTTCCTCCTGCTTTCACTTCCCTTTTTATCAAACAGATGCCATCGTTTCACTCTGTTGCAAAAACCCAGAACTGCCTTACCACTCTCACTCTGTTTTGGCTAACACCTATCTGGCTAACTCCCAACCCTCAGAAATCAAACTAACCGCCTTCTCTGTACTTACGTCTGAGGGAGTAAAACCACACACACACACACACGCGCACACACACGCGCACACACATACGTACACGCACACGCACACACATACATACACACGTGCGCGTACACACACACACACACACACACACACACACACACACACACACCATTATAAATTGACTGCTAACCTCAACGGGGCCCTATATGATAGGAAGCAATCTAAGTTTCCATAGTCCACTTGTCTCCCACTACTATTTGGAACCACTATTCACACCTTCTCATTTATCCTCAATCTTTGGATCCCCCTCTTCTCAAGCTCTCTTCTTCATACTTTATGAGCTTTACCTCATACTTCAGAGGAAACGGAAGCCATCACATGGAAACCTACCTGTATCTGTACTCATCTTCTCCTTTCTCTTCTGATGCACGAAGGAGGAGTCCTCCTATCAAAGGCCATCTTCTTTTTGAATTGCAACCCCTCAGGTTCTCTCAGGAATCTCACAGTCATTCTCTAGACACCTCCCCCACGTAGCTTTAACCTCTTCCTCACACAGGCTCCTTCTCATCAGCATTAAAATAAATCATGTTCTAAATCCTCCTCATTTAAAAAACAAAAAACCTTCCTGGACCCCATATCTTCCTCCAACTCCGGTCTACCTCTACATTCCCCCTTTGCAGTCAAGCTTTAAAAGACACACAGTTGCTACCTGCTCACCTGCCATTTCTCTCTTTAATCCACTCCAATATGACTTTGGCTCCTACCACCCCTCTGAAATTGCTTTGTTAAGGTCACCAATGATCTCCATAGTGCTAAATCCAATGGATACTCTTCAGTCATCTTATCAGACCTAGCAGCAGAAATCAACACTTGACCCCTCCTTGAAACAGTCTCTTCCAAAGGCTTCTATGACACCATGCTCATCTAGTTTATCTCTCTCTTTGGTCACTAATTTTAAGTGCCCTTTGAAGCATCTCCTCCTCTATCTGAACTTTAAAAAGTAGAGTGAGTTCAATCTTAAACCTTTTTCTCACTGTGTATCAGCACTGTCCAATAGGACTTTCTGTGATGATGGACACGTTCTTTAACTGCACTGTCCAATATGGTAGCCAATGACCCCATGTGGCTAAGGAGTACTTGAGGAGTGCTGAGGAACTGAGAAACTGATTTTCTAATTTCGTTCTAACTAATTTAAATAGGCACATATGACTAGTGGCTATGGTATCTGAGAGCACAGCTCTATATACAGTCACATCATCTCTCATGGTTTCAAATACCCTCTATGTGCTAGAGACCCAGACTTTACTTCTGAGCTTCAGATGCATACATTCAACTGCCAATTTATCACCTACACTCAGATGTCTCAAAGAAATCTCAAAGTAAACATAGCTAAAACTGAATTCGTGACCCCTACCCCAGGAAAACTCATTCCTCCTGCAACGTTCTTATTTCTGCAAATGGTACCACCATCCACATTCATGCCAGAAATCTCGGATTCATCCTTGACACTTCTGCTCACCCCCTGCACCCACACCAACCTCTGTTGATTTAACCTCCAAAAACATTTATCAGATCTGTCCACTTCTCTCCATTCTTACTCTCTAGCTTAAACTACTGAAGGAGGCTCCTAACTGGCACCCAAACATAGGCATAAAATCCTTCATATTCTTTCAATTTTTAGAAATCTGTAAGTCCAGATTCCTTATCATGGCTTACGAGACCCTACTGGATCTGGTCCTAGCCTGTCCTACCTTGTGCCTGAGCCTTCTTTCAGGCATCCTGGCCTTCTTTCATTTCAAAGAAAGTGTCAAACTACTTCCCAAATTGGGGCCTTTTCACATGCAGTTCCTTTTACCTGGAATACTCTTCCCCATTTTCACCTGTCTCTTACTTCTCCCCTCTGGTCTCAATTTAAATGTCACTTCTTCAAAGAGGCCTTCCCTGAGTACCCTGCCTAATTTAGTTAGTTGCATTTAGTTAGCACTCTTATAAACTCTCTGTATTTCTCCTTGATAGCATTTATCAAAACTGCAATTATGGGCAATTCCCTGGCAGTCCAGTGATTAGGATCCTGGGCTTCCACTGCAGAGGGCCTGGGTTTGATCCCTGGTCAGGAAACTGAAATCCCACAAACCACACGGTGTGGCCAAAATAACCCCACCAAAACAAACCAAAAAACCCCCCTGCAATGATACGACTATACCTTATCAGTTTAAATTCTGTTTCCTTCACTAAGTTTCATGAAGTACCATGACTACATTGCTTTCTGCTATATCCCCAGAACACAGCGCCTGGCACATGAAAGGTATTCACATGTTTATGGAATGCATTAATGGGTTATAGGCATCTACGTGACACTAGCATCAAACAGCACAGAAGCAAGAACCAAGGCTGGAGGAGCAACCTTACCTATGCTGTTCTCTACTGATTGTGCAGCACTTAGAATAGTGCCTGGCAAATAGAAGGCACTCGACAAATATTTGTTGAATAATGAATAAAAGAGGGTTTAATATTAGGGAATTAGTGTAATACAGTCCATCAACAGGTCAAATAAGGAAGAACAATATAACTATCTCTATAAATACAAAAGACGTTTGATAAAATTCAATATACATTCACCATTTTAAAAACCACACAAACTTGAAATAAATGCAGTTTCTTAACATGGTTTTAAAAAACCCTATCAAATCAACAGGCAACAACATCCTCAACAGTGAAGCACCACTTGAGGCATTCTCACTGAAACCAGGACCTAAACATAAATCATCATCATTATTTAACGTTGATCTCCAAATTCTTGTTGGTGTAATGAGACATGAAGCAAAACTAATAGTTATAGCTACTAGAAAGAGACAAAACTACTACTTGCAGATGACTAGGGCTGTCTATCAAAACCAAAAAAGAAAATAAACAGCCCCCCCAAAATAAAAACAAATTTCTGTAAAGTGGCTGGATAAAAGGTAAATATCTAAAATTCAACAGCTGCTCTGTATACTAGTAATAAGCAATTAGAAGATAAGAGAAAAAAGGTTCCACTGACAATAGCAGCAAACAAATAAAATCCATCAAAAAACAGTTAACCTACAAATGTATGATAGCTATGAAGAAACCACAAAATGTTACTGAGAGATATAAAGAGAAACTGAGTAAGTAGAGATAGATATACCATGTTCCTTGACAGTGACTTAATTTTTTTTTTTGTGACTTAATTTTATAAAGGAGTTAATTTAATAAAATTTGGTGCATATCTATGGTGAAATATTAGCCATTAAAAATCATGTTTTTGGAGGAAACAAGATGGCGGAGTAGAAGGACGAGCTCTCACTCCCTCTTGCGGGAACACCAGAATCACAACTAGCTGCCAGACAATCATCGACAGGAAGACACTGGAACTCACCAAAAAAGATACCCCACATCCAAAGACAAAGGAGAAGCCACAATGAGACGGTAGGAGGGGCACAATCACAGTAAAATCAAATCCCATAACTGGTGGGTGGGTGACTCACAGACTGGCGAACAATCATACCACAGAAGTCCACCCACCGGAGTGAAGGTTCTGAGCCCCATGTCAGGCTTCCCAACCTGGGGGTCCGGCAATGGGAGGAGGAATTCCTAGAGAATCAGACTTTGAAGCCTAGTGGGATTTGACTGCAGGACTTCGACAGGACTGGGGGAAACAGAGACTCCACTCTTGGAGGGCACACACAAAGTAGTGTGCGCATCGGGACCCAGGGGAAGGAGCAGTGACCCCGGGGGGTACTGAACCAGACCTACCTGCTAGTGTTGGAGGGTCTCCTGCAGAGGCGGGGGGTGGCTCTGTTTCACCGTGGGGACAAGGACACTGGAAGCAGAAGTACTAGGAAGTACTCGTTGGTGTGAGCCCTCCCAGAATCTGTCATTAGCCCCACCAAAGAGCCCAGGTAGGCTCCAGTGCTGGGTTGCCTCAGGCCAAACAACCAACAGGGAGGGAACCCAGCCCCACCCATCAACAGTCAAGTGGATTAAAGTTTTACTGAGCTCTGCCCACCAGAGCAACAGTCAGCTCTACCCACCACCAGTCCCTCCCATCAAGCCTCTTAGATAGCCTCATCCACCAGACGGCAGACAGCAGAAGCAAGAAGAACTACAATCCTGCAGCCTGTGGAACAAAAACCACATTCACAGGAAGACAGACAAGATGAAAAGGCAGAGGGCTATATACCAGATGAAGGAACAATATAAAACCCCAGAAAAACAACTAAATGAAGTGGAGATAGGCAACCTTCCAGAAAAAGAATTCAGAATAATGATAGTGAAGATGATCCAGGACCTCGGAAAAAGAATGGAGGCAAAGATGGAGAAGATGCAAGAAATGTTTAACAAAGACTTAGAAGAATAAAAGAACAAACATCTAGAAGAATTAAAGACCAGAGATGAACACCACAATAACTGAGATGAAAGCTACACTAGAAGGAATCAATAGCAGAATAACTGAGGCAGAAGAACGGATAAGTGACCGGAAAGACAGAATGGTGGAATTCACTGCTGCAAAACAGACTAAAGAAAAAAGAATGAAAAGAAATGAAGACAGCCTAAGAGACCTCTAAGACAACATGAGACGCAAGAACATTCGCATTATAGGGGTCCCAGAAGGAGAAGAGAGAGAGAAAGGACCCGAGAAAATATTTGAAGAGATTATAGCCGAAAACTTCCCTAACATGGGAAAGGAAATGGCCACCCAGGTCCAGGAAATGCAGCGAGTCCAATACAGGATAAACCCAAAGAGAAACACACAGAAACACATAGTAATCAAATTGGCAAAAATTAAAGACAAAGAAAAATTAGTCAAAGCGCAAGGGAAAAACGACAAATAACATACAAGGGAACTCCCATAAGGTTAACGGCTGATTTCTCTGCAGAAACTCTACAAGCCAGAAGGGAGCGGCATGATATACTTAAAGCAATGAAAGGGAAGAACCTACAACCAAGATTACTCTACCCGGCAAGGATCTCATTCAGATTCGATGGAGAAATCAAAAGCTTTACAGACAAGCAAAAGCTAAGAGAATTCAGCACCACCAAACCAGCTCTACAACAAATGCTAAAGGAACTTCTCTAAGTGGGAAACACAAGAGAAGAAAGGGACCTACAAAAACAAACCCAAAACAATTAAGAAAATGGTCATAGGAACATACATATTGATAATTACCTTAAACGTGAATGGATTAAATGCTCCAACCCAAAGACACAGACTCACTGAATGGATACAAAAACAAGACCCATATATATGCTGTCTATAAGAGACTCACTTCAGACCTAGAGAAACATACAGGCTGAAAGTGAGGGGTTGGAAAAAGATATTCCATGCAAATGGAAATCAAAAGAAAGCTGGAGTAGCAATACTCATATCGGATAAAATAGACTTTAAAATAAAGAATGTTACAAGAGACAAGGAAGAACACTATGTAATGGTCAAGGTATCAATCCAAGAAGAAGATATAACAATTATAAATATATATGCACCCAACACAGGAGCACCGCAATACATAAGGCAACTGCTAACAGCTATAAAAGAGGAAATTGACAGTAACACAATAATAGTGGGGGACTTGAACACCTCACTTACACCAATGGACAGATCATCCAAACAGAAAATTAATAACGAAACACAAGCTTTAAATGACACAATAGACCAGATAGATTTAATTGATATTTATAGGACATTCCATCCAAAAACAGCAGATTACACTTTCTTCTCAAGTGCGCACGGAACATTCTCCTGGATAGATCACATCTTGGGTCACAAATCAAGCCTCAGTAAATTTAAGAAAATTGAAATCATATCAAGCATCTTTTCTGACCACAAAGCTATGAGACTAGAAATGAATTACAGGGGAAAAACCGTAAAAAACACAAACACATGGAGGCTAAACAATACGTTACTAAATGACCAAGAGATCACTGAAGAAATCAAAGAGGAAATCAAAACCTACCTAGAGACAAATGACAATGAAAACACGACAATCCAAAACCTATGGGATACAGCAAAAGCAGTTCTAAGAGGGAATTTTATAGCTATACAAGCCTACCTCAAGAAACAAGAAAAATCTCAAGTAAACAATCTAAACTCACACCTAAAGGAACTACAGAAAGAAGAACAAACAAAACCCAGAGTTAGCAGAAGGAAAGAAATCATAAAGATCAGAGCAGAAATAAATGAAATAGAAACAAAGAAAACAATAGCAAAGATCAATAAAACTAAAAGCTGTTTCTTTGAGAAGATAAACAAACTTGATAAACCATTAGCCAGACTCATCAAGAAAAAGAGGGAGGACTCCAATCAATAAAATTAGAAAGGAAAAAGGAGAAGTTACAACAGACACCGCAGAAATACAAAGCGTCCTAAGAGACTACTACAAGCAACTCTATGCCAATAAAATGGACAACCTGGAAGAAATGGACAAATTCTTAGAAAGGTATAACCTTCCAAGACTGAACCAGGAAGAAACAGAAAATATGAGCAGACCAATCACAAGTAATGAAGTTGAAACTGTGATTAAAAATCTTCCAATAAACAAAAGTCCAGGACCAGATGGCTTCACAGGTGAATTCTATCAAACATTTAGAGAAGAGGTAACACCCATCCTTCTCAAACTCTTCCAAAAAACTGCAGAGGAAGGAACACTCCCAAACTCATTCTATGAGGCCACCATCACCCTGATACCAAAACCAGACAAAGATCCTACAAAAAAAGAAAATTACAGACCAATATCACTGCTGAATATAGATGCAAAAATCCTCAACAAAATACTAGCAAACAGAATCCAACAACACTTTAAAAGGATCATACACCACGATCAAGTGGGATTTATTCCAGGGATGCAAGGATTCTTCAATATATGCAAATCAATCAATGTGATACACCATACTAACAAACTGAAGAATAAAGACCATGATCATCTCAATAGATGCAGGAAAAGCTTTTGACAAAATTCAACACCCATTTATGATAAAAACTCTCCAGAAAGTGGGCATAGAGGGAACCTACCTCAACATAATAAAGCCCATATACGACAAACCCACAGCGAACATCATTCTCAATGGTGAAAAACTGAAAGCATTTCCTCTAAGATCAGGAACGAGACAAGGATGTCCACTCTCACCACTATTATTCAACATAGTTTTGGAAGTCCTAGCCACGGCAATCAGAGAAGAAAAAGAAATAAAAGGAATACAAATTGGAAAAGAAGTAAAACTGTCACTGGTTGCAGATGGCATGATACTATACATAGAGAATCCTAAAAATGCCACCAGAAAACTACTAGAGCTAATCAATGAATTTGGTAAAGTTGCAGGATACAAAATTAATGCACAGAAATCTCTTGCATTCCTATACACTAATGATGAAAAATCTGAAAGAGAAATTATGGCAACACTCCCATTTACCATTGCAACAAAAAGAATAAAACACCTAGGAATAAACCTACCTAGGGAGACAAAAGACCTGTATGCAGAAAACTATAAGACACTGATGAAAGAACTTAAAGATGATACCAACAGATGGAGAGATATACCATGTTCTTGGATTGGAAGAATCAATATTGCGAAAATGACTATACTACCCAAAGGAATCTACAGATTCAATGCAATCCCTATCAAATTACCAATGGCATTTTTTACGGAACTAAAACAAATCATCTTAAAATTTGTATGGAGACACAAAAGACCCTGAATAGCAAAAGTAGTCTTGAGGGAAAAAAACGGAGCTGGAGGAA